>NW_027328742.1:2252396-2872470 GCF_048564905.1 Vicugna pacos
TTTTTGGTTTGTCTGCCCACATATCTTAAGTAGGGACGGGTGAATTTTTTGTTTGTTTGTTTTCACGTGAATTAGCATTTTTGTATTTTGAGAGGAAAATCCAGATGGATTAAAGATGAGACGTACCAAATGAAGCCCTTTTAATAACTCTGTGCATAATCTCGGTGTAGGCACTGCTGTTCTAAGTGTGAAACCAGGGCCAGAAGGGAGATGCTTAGCTCTTCTTGTGGCAAAATAAAACCAAACAAAAGCAGAAAACAAAGACCAAGAAAGACAGCTGGAAAGACAAACCACAGCCTGGAGAAAGCTTTCCTCATGACCCAAGGCCGGAGAAAAGCTTCACATCCCTGTGGTCCAAAAAGCTCTTGAAGCCCAGTGTTCTGAAAAGAAACAAAACACACAGAGTCAGTTCCAACGAGAGGCAGTGCAGGTGGCCGGTTTGTGCTAGAGATGCTCGACCTCTCAGGTGAGGACACAGGCAGACAGACAGACTGCAGAGGCAGCATTGGCCACCATCACCCTGGCAGTTCTTTAGCCCGGAGACAACCAGCCCTGGTGACAACGTGAGCAGGCAGAGGCCCCAGTAGGTACCCTGGAAGGAAGAGCAAATGGACGTTCCTCTCCGGAAGAACAAGGTGCAAGATACATCAAAGTGCCACAGGTGCATCCTTTCCCTAGCAGTGCTGAGCCTTAGAGAAGATCCCACCAAAGTGCTTGCACAATTTTCAAAGATAGCGTTTCTTCAGTAACATGAATTCAAAATAATCAATATGTCATCAAGGGATTTTCAGAAGTGACCTGCCCTGGACCCGTACAACACACACACATAAATACACACATATACACATAAATATATACACACATACATACAGGAAAAGAGACAGACAGACTGAAACACAGAGAAGCAGGGGGAGACAGAGAGACAGAGAGAGAGACAAGTCAGAGAGAGAGGCACTGAGAGACAGAGACAGAGAGAAGGAACACTGGAGCTGGTAATGAGTGGAACTCACATACATTTTCACAAGTCAGTCTATGTGTCAGAACCTGGTCCCAAAGTCGATCCACCCTCCAGGGGAGGGTGTGGGGATCCCACAAGGGTGTGGGAACAGAAGGCAAAAAATAGGAAGCCATTGTGGGGTAGCCCACCACAGAGGCCGAGATGGGACACTGGGCCTGTATGTCAACATGACAGAATGACCTAGGAGGTTGTATGCCAGAGCGGACGATGTCAGAGTTGTATTTAATTTCAGTCTCACGACTGGGAGTGGAGAAGCAAGCAGCAAGGAAAGTGACTTTCTCAAGACCCCAGGGCAGACCCCGGCCTGTGTGGTGTGTGCTTTGCACTCCGCCAGCCCTCTGTGGGGTCCTTCCTTTGCTGAGTCTGTGCACGATCTCCCTTTGATGCCAGCCCGTGGGGGTGACAGATGCAATAAGTGTTTCTAGGTCTAGAGACAGGATGGGTTCTCTAGGAAGCAGGGGCCAGAATGATCCCCACTGTGCCGATGGGGTATTGGGGAGACTCTGAGAGGCACGTGGCTTGTCCAGGATGATAACACTGCTGAGTAGGGGGAGCCACGTCTGAACCCAGCTGTGTCTTCAGAGCTGCGGCACTGGTTGCATCCAGGCCTCCCCAGGGCTATGGGGGGGGCTAAGTTGGTGTCACTGTGTGTGGACATGGCATGGAGTGAGAAATGAGAGATTGGCAGCCCAGAAAGGCCCTTGAGGATCTTTGTGTCAGGAGGAAGCTTGGATAAGTGGACCCCAGGAAGTGACCACACTTCCCTGGCAATAGAGCCCAACAGAACTTGGAACCAAAGTCACCAGGCACCCACTCTGTAGAGAAGTCCCTACTCAGCTCACCTGGTTGGAGACAGAGGCATGTTCTGCTGCATCCCAGTATCCCGAGGCCGCAGCCCCGGAAAGACCACAGCGAGGGACTATACCAAAGCTGCCGGCACTGTGTCAGGTCTCACCCAAGGCGCCTCTGGCCTTTTGGCCAGAGAGACCCAAAGGTAACACAGGGAGGCCCAGGGCAGGCCCGCCCAGGCTGGGCCACCATTCAGATCCCACCCAGGTAGCCACACGGCCCCGTCCTGGCTGGTGGAGGTGGAGCAGTCATGTTGGGGATGGGTATCTGCCTCAAGAAAGAGCAGGACAGTGGCCTGGGGGGCCCGGTCACATAGACAGCCCAGGACAAAGCTGGCTGGCTGGGATGTGGAGAGCCTGGGAAGGGTCCTGCTGCCCGAGGTGGAGCCCATGCTCTCTGGGTATGTATTTTCCCTCCCGGATGTCTGAGCTGAACAAGGTTCCGGTCTGATCTAGCAGTAGAGGGTAGAGTCTACAGAATCAGGAGTGTTCCTGGCCGGGAAGGACTCTGAGACTTCCATGCTGGGTCAGCTGCTGATCACTATCATTGCAGAGCCAGATACCACATATTGAACAGAAGCTGATGAATAAGAACACCAACGCCCCCTCCCCAAGTGAAGGGCTGGTGTGTCACTCTTCTGAGGGCCAGCGCAGACTCCTGGTGGGTCTGGATACGGAGGGGTCCCCACCACCATGGCCCACAAATCAGTGGGGCAGGCCTCCGACCCAGATATCACCCAGGGCTCTCCCAGGGACATACCCGGGGCTGACGGGTAGCTCAGCACACCCGGGTCTGACCTGGAGCACCGTGCCCACCTCGCTGCAAGTCACGTGGAGGACCAGGAGCTCCCGAAGCAGAGACCAAAGGTCAGAAAGGCAGGGCTGATGTATGTGTGTAGGTGAGGGAGGGGCGAGGGCTGGGCCACACAGGGAGGTGTCCCTAGAGGCTACTGTTGGGACCAGAGAAAAGAATGGCCTCAGACCACCTGTCTGGAAAAATTCAGTCACAGAACACATCCTGTGGGCACTTTCTGGGTGGGAGATGTCTGGAAAGCTCTGGGAAGGTTTCTGTCCTTGTAGAGGCACATGGAAAGGGAGGCAGGTGCGTAAAATTTTCCTCTCTCACAGCATGAGCTCTTCCACAAGACTTAAAACTCTCTCCACATCCAATAGTTACAGAGGAGGCAGGGGCATGGGAAGATGTCAGAGACCAAAAATGGGACGAACTGGATCCAGCAGGAGACCCCGAGCTCCCTACTGCCACTCCTGCAGCTCCTCCTGAACCTGCATCTGCAGCTGGACTGCTGGGCAACGGAGAACCAGTTCAGGCATCACCACCCCCTTGGGCAGAGCCCCCTCTGCACCCACCCACACCTTCTTCTCCAAAATGTTCTCCAAAATCCCATCATCAGTCCCCCCCCAAACTTGACGTCCCTTCCGCTGGAGATGTTTTTGTTTCATTTTCTTTAGTTTCCTTTGCTTGTTTCACATCATTTATGACATCCTTTATTTTTCTTTTCAGAGTTTCATGTAATAAAATATAGACTTTTTCCCTTTTAAATTGTGCAATTCAGGAGCATTAGGGGCATTCACAATGTTGTGCGAACATCACTACCATCTAGTTTCACACTATTTCTTTCCTCAAAGTGAAACCTTGGATCCAGAGCACGCACTCCCCTCCCTCCTCACCAAGCCCCTGACAACCCCAAGTCCTCTTTCTCTTTGCGTGTCTTTACCTATACTGGTTGTTCCCTGCCATTGAAACTTTAAAAAAGAGTTTTTTCCTCCCTGCCCACATGTTTTAAGCTGGGGCTGAGGAATCTTGTTTGTTTTCACTCGAAACAGCATTTTTATTATTTTCAGGGGATATCAGGGGGATTAAAGATATGATGCACAAAATGAAGCCTTTTTAGTAACTCTGTACATAATCTCAGGGTAGACACTGCTGTTCCCCCTGTGACACCACAGCCAGAAGACACAAGGGAGATGCTTAGCTCTTCCTGTGGCAAAAACAAAACCAAACGAATCAAAAAAATTAGTAAAAGCCCAGAAAAATTGCTTGAAAGACAAACCACAACCTGGAAAATGCATTCCTCATAACCCAAAGTTGGAGAAATGTTTCCCATCCCTGTAGTCCAAAATCCTTTCGAAACCCAGTGTTCTAAACAGAAACAGAACAGGCATGGGCAGTTCCAATGAGAGGCAATGCAGGTGGCCAGTGTGTGTTAGAGATGCTTGACCTCTCAGGTGAGAACAGAGGCAGACGGCAACACTGCAGAGACAGCACCGGTCACCATCACACTGGCGGTTTTTAGTCAGGTGACAACCAGCCCTGGTGACAATGTAAGCAGGCAGAGGCTCCAGCAGATCCCCTGGAGTGAAGAGTGAAGGGACGCTCCTCATCAGGAGAACAGGGTGCAGGACGCATCAAAGGGCCACAGATGCATCTCTTCCCCAGAAGATCTGATACTTACAGTTCATCCCATTAAAATCCTTACACACCTATTCAAAGATGCCTTTTCAAGGGTGTTTATCACAGCACTGGTTGAAACAGTCGGAATTAAAGCAACACTAATATTGATGGAGAGGGGATGGGGTCCGTTCGTTCTGGTTCATGTGGATGAATGAATGCTGTGCAGTTGGAAAAGTGGATGCCTGGTCTCAACCCAATGTCAAGGGAGGCCTCAGGGTGGAAGTATGCAGACCCACTCTCTGCATCCAGGGTCCCATCTGCACCAGCACATGTGTGTGAAATCAATATAGATGGAAATTGATCTGATTGTGAGTGTGTGAGAGACAGAATTGGAGAGAGACATACTGAGAGACACAGAGACTGAGACATAAGCACCAAATCATTCATGACAGTCACCGCTGTGGGTGGGAATTACAAATCTCTTCTCTTTTAGGCAATATTTCAATTTTTTGTACTGTGTCTGTATTACTCTACTAATTCTAAAAGGATTAAAATCCTATGTAAATGTGACCCATTCATTACTCATCTATGGAGTAACTAAAGTACATTAATCCTATTTTTAAAAGAATTTAAAGCCTTCTCAGGACTCAGTTCCATGTCAGCTCAGTGGAAGCAGAGGTTCTCCAGGAGGTCGTGTCTCTTCTGAATCAGCATCCAATACAGGTGAGCAAGAAGTACCCGACTTGGACACTGAAGACTACAATAGATGAGAGAGTCTGTTGAGAGAAATTAAGACCTACATTCAAAGAGAATAATCCCATATTCATGGAGCAGAAGGCTTCATTATACTAAGATGACAATAGTCCATGATTAGATCTAAGGATTCAAAGAATGCCTACCCAAATCCCAGGTGGTGTTTTTCAGGAATTGAAAATCAATCTAAAATTCACGTGGAAAATCCAGGGGCTCAGAATACATGAGTGAATCTTGAAAAAGAAGAACAAAGTTCGAGGAATGGAAAGTCAGATAGAACCCACGGTTAATACAAAACCTCTTTAAGCTGAAGATAACTGAGTTTCAAAAGATGTAGAAGAAAACCTGTCATGGAAGCCAATTCTCTCCTTTCCCTTTTCCCTATTAAGTTAGATTGATAAAAAAAAAAGCCTTTAACTTTCACCATTTAACATGGTAGGTACTTTTCTGGTTGGCTCCTGCGTGTGTATAAATAAAACGTTTCTCTCGTTCATCTCCTCTTTACTTCTGTGGGCTCTTTGGGAGGGACTCTGGATAATGGGGACCTGCTCTTTTCTCACCTTCTTTAGTGACATCTTTTGTCCATGGTGAAGTTCTTAAAAAAATAAAAGGCTCATTGGTTTTGGGTCAGAATTGCAACATGTATACCTTTTGAGACCCCCTGGAGGAAAAAGGGGGTTCAATACTGCCTGGAGAATTCACTTGTCAAAATGCCTAACAAGATGCTATTTGCAAGGATTTTTTTAAAGATTCTTACCCTAAAACAAATCCCCTATCTAAACCTCTTGGATGATCAAATAGAAAGAAAAAAAGGAGAATCATGTCTGGCCCAAGAACACTTGCTTAACAAAACGGAAGGACAGAATCAGTTTCGGAGCAAAAATTAAAATGCATTTATACCATCAACCCTCCCACTCTTTTGTACACTGTCCTCATGTAATCTGCCAGATGGCCCCCTGAAGAAGGCCCTTTGCCCGGAACTCGTGCTCATGTTCAGAGCTCGGCCAAGCGGGTGGTTGGTCCCCAGGGCCTGAGAGGGTCTCTGTGTGAAATCTTCTCTGCTGAGACACAGCGGGCTGAAGGTAACTGTCTTCTCTGAGGGAGAGAGAGCACACCGAGCCTCTGTGGAGGCGTCTCTGAGATCCTCCCCAAGGCACACAGCTTTAACTCTGGACACGGGAATTTTTGATTGGCATCTTAGTTGGAAATCTCCTCCTGGATAGAAAGAAGCAGATTCAAGATGTTGCGAGAGGATGTCGGCCTCTCGAATTAGTTGATGAGGAGGACACGCAATTCTCTGCAGAAGTAGGAACACCCATCCCTGCTCTGCTGACGTCATCTACAGAGATACAGAGACGCGACTCTAGCGGGAATTCAAAACCCACCAACCTTTCTTACCGACGTCAACATCCACACTTTATTCTCATGTCAGGTCTCTGCGCAAAAACTGTGGCTTATCCCCAAATATCACATACCCATCACTCTGTACCACTCTGTGCCTGTGTCCAACTCGAGCACTGAGGCCTGTGACCGTTACTGTTAAATTGTGTCCTCCTTTCAGCCCGTCTCCCGCCATCATCCCAGCTCAACCTCGTTGTCTCTATCCAGGTCAGCAGCACTCTTCCCACTGGCTTCCCATCAGCTTACCTTGCCCTGCTTCCATTGCTTATTCCCCATAAGTAACCCACAACGGTCTTATTAAAGTATGAATCAGATCAAGTTGTTCTACTTTGCAAAATACTTTCGTGATTTTCCATTGTATTCAGAAGGTTATCCAGAGTCCCTACCAAGGCCCTATGTGATCCGGGCCCTCACCGATCTCTGCAGCCTCAGCTCTCACCGTTCTGCTCCAGCCCATCTTCACCGCCCCGATGGTCCCCACCAGGACAGCTGTGTTTCTAACTCCAAGTCTCGTACTTACACTTCTTCCAGCCTGGGAGGCTTTTCTTGTCTGTTACCTACGTGGCTTATTCTTTTGCTTTATTCAGGACTTTGTTCAAATTATTTACCCTCAGAGAGGACTTATCTGACCAGATTATTTAAAATAGCACACACATATTTCCTATTCAAACATTTTCTCTCCTAATATGCTTTATGTTTCTTTCTGGCAATTACTAGTACCTAGCAGTACATCATATATTTATTTGCTTACTAGTTTACTGACTGTCTTTCTTACTAGACCTATATTCATGGAACCACAAATAACTGTTTTAACCAGTAACTTTCAAACCACCTTTAAATGAATTCTTTTATAAGATGAGAATTTCAGAGGCTTCCACGGGTTGCTTAGGGGAAAAAAGAAAAAGGATTCAGGTTGAAATAATTTATTAAGGACCTGAGAGTTGGTTATTTATTTTATACATAGTAGTGTGTACCTGTTAATCCCAAACTCCTAATCTAGCAAAAGACCTTGCTGACTACTATTTTTAAAAGACTTTTTTTCTTTTTAAACTGGGGTTGTTTGAGATCTCTTTTCTTCTTCGTTGTTTTTCTTTTTTTTAAAGACTGTTTCTTATTATTTTTTTACATTGAGGTACCGCAAATTGAATCCAGCACGTACTCTACCCCTTGAACTATACCATCCCCTCCAAAGACAATTATTTTTATACTTTGACAATACCATATTGAATTTAGATTTTTGTTCCATTTTCCCTTCATAGAGTTTATAACTGAGGGAGAGAGTCAGAGGAAGCCCTGGGCCAACCCTTCCTTCTCAGCGGGTCACTACACAGCAGAGGAGCTTGGCTGTCTCCAGGCCCAGCTCACCTTTCTGCTCTGAGGGCCGACTCAGGCCACTTCTCTTAAAAGCGGCGTGTTAGAAGCAGCAGAAAGCCAACTAGCGAGCAACAATGACAAAACTGACCCACCTGTATTTGAACATCATCTGCTTTGAAACGAACCTCTTAAATCTCTTCTTCTTATTAGTGGATGGTTTTCAAAAATATTCCCAAGGAGATGAATCTCACTCCATTTTTTCTGAATTTCTTGGGCCTTCTATGACTTTAACTGCAGGCTTGACTTTCTGCACAACATCTGCAGGGAAGACAGGCAGAAAACGTGAACAGACCCTGCAGGCCGCGGCTGAGGCCTCCGGTCAAACATCCTTGTTGTGCAGAGCCTACGTTCATGGGACCAGTTTCATTACTGCTGTAATTAGTTCTTATCCAAGTGTCCCACCGGAAATGTTTCTAGATAGAACGTGGCCTGACGCAGATGAGCAGTGGGGATGTGGGATGCAGATGACACACAGACTGGAAGGACAAAAGGGAAATGTTTCTTCAGAATTCAGTTTGGAAGATTTCTGATTTTTATATGGACATTAAACTTGGTCAGGCTGAAGCACCGTTTACTCTAAGATGGGGTGATGTACACGTATCCCTACAACTTCTAAAAAATATGTTGAAGCTGGGCATGAGAGCCTAGGGGACAGACAGCTTTGATTGACACCTCCGTTCCAGGATGCCTATGATCTCGGGCTCACTAAGAGGAAAAGAATACACATATTTTGCCTCTCTAGTTCTATGTGAAATTATTTTGACCCTTGCCGGATGGTGTAAGATCAGAGAGCATGTAGTCTTTCTTACATCGCAAAGACAAGTCTTCTTGATGAGTCAGCAGACTTTTTCCGATGGCCCGGGGTCTGTGCCAGACATTAGCTGTCTAGACAAATACCACACAGCCCCCCATCCCTCAAGGAGATCACAGTGTGTCGTGGAAGAGAAAAATTTAAATAGGTTTTCAAAACAATGTGGTAAGACTCACTTGGCATCATATATACTATATGTTCAGAGGGGCTCTTGCACTGCCTGGGGCAGGGTTCTAGAAGGTAGGGAAGGTGTCAGAGAGGAAATGCTTTCTGCACTGACATCTGACGGATTCCAGCAAATCTCTATACCAGGAGTTTGCGTGCTGGGCACGGGAATCTCGGCAGCTTGCGTGTCTAATGCAGAGGTCTGGTCGTGTCTAAGAGCACTTTGCACTTAGGGAAGGAAGGTCAGTGAGGCTAGAGGCTGTGGGGAACTAATGGAAGCTGAGGCTGAAAAAAAGCAGCAACTAGGTGATGAGAAGGTGTGACGTTAAATCAGGGAGCGTGGGCTTCCTCACATACGCCGCGTGGATTTCTTTGGGGTTTTAAGGAGGAGACTGACACAGATTAGTCATTAAAAGTGAGAAAAGTGGATTGTTCACTCTAAAGAACAGCACTGGGGAGACTAGCAAGGGGTGGGAATTAATGCAGTGGGGAGCGAGGGGCGGGGACTTAGTTGGGGGACATTAAGGAAGAGAATTGTAGTACTGACGGGGGTGAGGGAGTGGAAAAGTAAAGGAAAACTCCCAGATGTATGTCACGGAAAACAGATGGGATAGTGATGCCATTGTTTGAAGAAGTAAACCTAGTTCTGAGCGAGTGTAAATCCAAACATACAGAGCTTGAGATTTTTATGGACTAACCAAGTGGGAATGTCTACTTGTCAATTATAAGTATATTTCTGGGACTGAAATGAAATGTCCTTGCTGGAAAAGATTTGACAGATAATCAGTGGACAGAGAGAATTTGAAGCAACGGGAATAAATGCCACCCACTGATATTTTTATCAAAGAAAAGGGAAGGAGGGCACTTCTGGTTCGGAAAACATGGCAGACCGGAAACTTGAAGACCCACTCACTAAAGACACATAAAAACGAAGGACACAATGCCGCCAAACTTTTCTTGTTGTTTTTTTTTTATTTTACAGGCATCTTTATTGTGGTATGATTCCTGTATAGAAAATTACACATATTTCACATGTACTATTTGATCAATTTGATAGATGTCTACACCCAGAAAACCATCACCAAAATCAAGATAGCTAACATTTCCATAACTCCCCAAGAGGGACATTTTTCCAGTTCCCATATTTATCCCTTCCCATCCCCTTCTCTCCCTGGTAACTGTAAGTTTGTTTCTGTACGTCTGCAGGTCTGTTTCTCTTTTGTAATTAAGTTCATTTGTGTCTTTTTTTAGATTCCACATATAAGTGATATCATATGGCATTTTTCTCTTTTTCTGGCTTCCTTCACTTAGAATGACTATGTGTACGTCCATCCATGTTGCTGCAAATGACATTATTTTGTTCTTTTTAATGGCTGAGTAGTATTCCTTTGTATAAATATATTACTACATCTTTATCCAGTCAGCTGTCGTTGGACACTTGGGTTGTTGCCATGTCCTGGCTATTATAAATAGTGCTGCTGTGAGCATTGAGGTGCATGTGACTTTTTGAATTAGAGTTTTCTTCTGACATATGCCCGGGAGTGGGAAGGCTGGATCATGAGTTAAGTCTATTTTCAGCTTTTAAAGGAAATTCCACACTGTCTTCTCTAGTGAAAATGCAGCCCGTTTTGTGAAAACAGAGCCATGCTCAGAAAGTAACGGGTATTTCTAGGGGCCAGATATGAAGCGCAGTGAGTGTGGCCTGTTCAAGAATCAGAGGGCAGTCTGCCAGGGCTGGGGGAGAGTGACAAGGGAAGTGTGGTACAGGTAGGATTCAGACCACGTGGGGACCTGACAGGCTGGGATAAGGAGCCTGGACTTCCAGTCATCCCTTGGTAACCATGGGGCACTGGTTCCAGGACTCCCCCTTGACGTCAACATCCATGGATGCTGACAACTCTTGTATAAAATGGCATAGGACTTGCACGGAACTTATGTGCACCCTCCCATGTAATTTATATATATATATGTATGTATATACAAACATTTTTTATTGAGTTATAGTCATTTTAGAATGTTGCATCAAATTCCAGCTTAGAGCACAATTTTTCAGTTATACATGAATATACACGTACATTCGTTGTCACATTTTCTTTTGCTGTGTCCTCCTGTGTACTTTAAATCATCTCTAGAGTACTCACTGTATCTAATACAAGATGAATGCTATGTAAGTAGTTGTCAGTGTATGGCAAATTCAAGTGTTGCTTTTTGAAACTTTCTGTTTTTCCATATTTTCAAACCACTGTTAGTTGAATCTGCTGGATAGGGAGCCCCTAGATATGGAGAACCCCCAAGCTCTTCCTTTCCACCTCCTAAATTTCCCCTGCAAGCACTGAAGGAGTCCAAACATAGAAGAGCGCCATCTACCTGCTGGAAACGCTGAGGAATTCCTTCAGCTTATGTAGCGCAGGACAGAAGTTACAGGGACAACTAGTGGGAAAGGAGGGCCTGGCTGGAGAGGAAGGAGGAAGGACCGCAGTGGAAGCCAGCTCATACCCTTACTGGAGCTAGCTGATAGCAGTGAGGGACGCCGAGGAACTGGAGACACGTCACATGGGGGCGATCCTGGCCACCATGTGCAGGGTTTGCATAGCTGGGACCCAGTTTGCAAGATCAAAATAACAAGGGTGGAGAGGGGCTGCCTCAGCCCCGGGATCCTGACAACGGCCACAGCGCCGTGACCCCAGCTAATGCGGCTCCGCTTGTAAGCCAGAAAAAGGAAACTCTGAGCCAAGATATTGCATATTCCACCGCAGCCACACGGATAACTAGATCTCTAAGCTGACAAAATGTAACCACCAGAAACAGGAATCTTTCCTTTTCTCTTCATTTGGACCTTTGGACAGGAAGCCTCACATCTCTGAAGGGAACCATCTTTAATCCAAAAGAGAGCTCACTTTTTCAGGAATAAGCATGGAGAAAAAGAGTGGGGTGATGGTTTAAAGCGGAAGTCAAAGTGGAAGCCCATCTGAGAAATAGTAAAAACATGCATCTCAATGAATCCGAGTTATGGCGAAAAGAAGGAGGAAGGTTAAGGAAATCTCTATCCAGCAGACAAGTCTAGCCAGTTATAAAAAGACAGGACTTTAAATCAAGAAAACTTTTTTGTTTTTTTGGTGATGAAAAACAATGCCATATTTTAAAACAAGTCTTGGGCCATCAACAAAACACTGAGAGCTGTTGAGAAGGAGAATATAAAGCTACATATAGACATGAAAGTGTTCCAAGTCCACCACTGGAAAAAACTTAGCCAATCATGTGTCCAGTTGATTTGAAAATCCTGATAAGTAAATAACTCAAAAGTGGGAAAGACATGGTATTAAATTGTGGTAGTGAACAATGAAATCCAAGAAGATTATACCTATATTTTCATTTTTAATATAACAAACTGAAAGCAACTGTCAAAATGTAGTAACTGGAGGACACACACACACACACACACACACACACACAGAAACACATGCACACACACACAATCTGGAACAGCAGAGAGGTAAAATTTGCTAAATTTATCATTATTGTGGAACAGGATCTAATAGATTATTTCATTTTTGATAGTATTATAGGAATACTGGTCCAATTACATATAAAGTTATGAATTTAGAGATGATTTATAAAAGTTTAGAGAGAATTTTCATTAAAAGGCAATATAGCTTCCAAATCATTGAAGAGAAAATTAACAATAAAAAATTAATCAATCCAGCTAATATGGAGTAAAAGAGACTATATTTACCATCCTAAAATAAACCACAAAATGGATACAATATATGAAGCAATTATTTTTAAGACACGTGAACACGATCATCCAGTAGGACCCTGTCCTGCCACCCCCATAACAAGGCTGCTAGGCCTCCTACTGCCATCACCAAGAATGTCAACCAAGAGGCTACATTTCCTTCCTCTGCTCCTACTACAGAGCCAGTCCTGAGCAGTCCTTTTCCAGGTTTTGGCAGGCAGCTCCCAGAACTGTTCTCGTGGGCCTTGGTCCCTTTTGGCCACCAGCAAAGGGATCAAGGTTGAGCAGTGAGCCTCCTTTCTCATCCAATACCTAGGAACCTATCTGACTTCTGAGCAGGGCTTCACTCTCGTCTGTTTTGTGGTACTCTCCGCCCGGCTTCCCAAGTCCGCGGCTTGGGCAGCCTGCACGCTGGCCACAGGCCATCAGAATCTGTTCCCCCGCCAAGAGGCCACGTATGATCGTGAGCAGGGCTCCAGGCCTCTGGAGCAGCATGGCTGGGACTGCGTCCTGGCCCTGGGCGCGCGAGCTCCATGCCTTTTGTTGAGTCAGTTAACATCTCTAAGCTAAGTTCCCTCATCAGTAAAATGAAGACATATCATTATGGAAAAAAAACATCAGAATCGCGGGGGTAATAAATTTCTGGTGACTGAAGATTTTTTAATTTTGAATTATACAGCGAAAGACATCATACAAATTTTACTACTTCAGAATTCTAAAGGACAGCTTCTACTGTTAAAACTAATACATGCACGTACACACAAACACACGTGCAGACACACTGGCTTTGCTCCACATACTTCCCTACATACACACGTACATGGACTCATGTACCACACACACACCTACCATACACACAACCACACACGTCCTCAGGCGCACACACACACATAGCATACACACAACCACATACATCCCCAGGCGCATGCACGCACAGCCACACACACACTCACAGTCATGTACAACACAATTCCCCAGCTGCGTGCGTGCGCACACACACGTCATACACACCTTTGGCGTTACTCTAAATCAATTTACAATTGAGGGTCTCAGTGTCCATTGTTTTATCCTCTCAGAAGATCCTGGCTTTGGAGCGTGAAGCAGGAGCCCCTCCTCTCTGGAGACGGTCTTTGCCACTTACAGTCTCAGTAGAGCCAACATAACTGCTCTGGACTTTTGGAAGTGCAGTTCCAGAGCATACCTGGGAGCTCACATCCTATATATCTAAACACTTTAAGTGCAGTAGGTTAAAGTCCTACCTTTACAAATATACATTCATTATAAGGGGGAAAGCCAGGTTCAAATTTAGAATTCGCAGACACATCGGAGTCCAGCAAAGAAAGTGAGCGTGTGGGGAGAGCTGATTCCCAGTCTCTGACCACTAGCCTGACCCTTTTCTTCCCAATGCTGGATCCATCCCTTGCCACAAGGGGCCTTGGATGTGCACAGGGGGACACTCAGTCCTCACGTCAGGGCTCTGCTCATACCCTCCATGCAAACAGCTGCCCTTTGGCCTCTCTGTGAGCCCTGGGAATCTGAACTTCTGGGAGAGCAGGTGCAGGCACTAGGAATGGGTCAGGGGCTGCTGAGACAGGGCATTTGGGGTCCTAGGTTTCTAGAGCACGGGATGGAGCCAATGACCATGTCCCCTTGGCCCTGCTGACTCCACCCCATGGAGGGCGTGGCCAGAGGAAGTGTCAGGGCCAGAGGGACCCTCGGTAGTGCAGGACCCATGGCAGAGGGCCCCCTTGCTGGAGTCTAGGGGCAGAAGGCCTAAGGAAAGTTCTGAGGAGGCTGTAAGTTATCTTCATTCCCATTAATTAAACAAAAATAAAAGCATACCACAGGCGTGAGTGGAAAGGGTTTTGTTAGAACAAGGGAAGGCACTTGCCAAGGTCTGGCCATAGAGGGCTGGTGGGTTTGCCAGGTTGATGAGGAACCAAGAGGCCGTTAGTCCCCTCAGGGTCTAAACACCTCCTGAATTCCTCCGAGTGACACTGAAATGCAGAGAGGCAGGGAACTCTCTTAAGTTGTTAAAATCTTCATGGTGAGCCATTCAACTCTCTCCTCATTCTTGGCTACGAAAGCACGATAAACACAGGCCAGAAACTCATCAGCCTGTTGGTTGGTTCACTATCCGTCTGGCGCCCCCTCTTGTTGAAGCCTTTATCACATCACTCAGGGCTGATCCATCCCAGGATTACAGCTGATTTCCTGCAGGTGGCATCACTTGATGGTGACACGAAGGAGGCAAGTTAGCCACCTCCCAAACACTGAGGCTTCTCCTGGGAGGAGCCTGCATATCCCCAGTCCAGCCTCTGCACAATGATGCTCCTCAGTGTCACTCCTGGCTTGCTGCCCTGGCCAGAACCTCCCTGGATTGTCGATAAATGTCACCCATATCCCACATCAAAGCTTGGGGTCCAGATGTGACCATGGTTCTTATTTTCTTCCCTTCGATGGATTGTTTGATCTTCGTGTAATCGTGTCATCAGGAAGGCCAGTACCACCCTCTTGAGGCCTCCCCGAGATGCCTCTGTCTATAACTGTCCTAGCGCCCCAGGGGATCGGGTCTGAAGCCTGGCACTCAGACATGAGGATGACAGCTGGAGAGACAGGAATCCACTCCTGCTGTGGCTTCTGTTGAGGCTCGATGTGGCCATACAAACGGATCCCACAGGCCCTGAATTCACTTGACTCGCTGCAGGGATGCTCCCACACTGCCCCATTCCCCCCAGAGACCGAGGGCTTTCTGCTTGTTTCCGAAGGCCCCACCACCGAGGGGACACTGGTTCCAGTGGAGCGTCCAACCTGCTTCCCCGCCAGCCCTTAGGGCTTTCGTGGGGACTGGAACATCAACTACCCTCCCCTTAGGGGCCCGTTTGTACTTTCCAGCCAACAGACCTAGGTCATAAGCACTTTAAATCACCTGAGGGTGTTTTCCTCACTTCAGGGGCAGTGAGGACTGGGTTTCTTCACACTCCAAGTGCCCCCGGTCTGGATGCAGACAGTCTGGCTCTTCCCCCAGTCCTGCAGGTCCCGGCCACACCTGCTGCTGGTAACTGAGTCTGTGCTGTTTTCTCTTCCAGAACAAGAGGTGCACTCTGCCCTCCGCCCCACCCCACCAGCGGTGGCAGAGGCGGCGGACACCCAGGTGAGCTGGGGCCTGAGACAGTGCCCTCAAATCAGTGCCCCAGAGGCCGCTGGTGACTAGAGGGACCATGGGGCAGAAGCCAGCATGCGAAGGGAGGAGGAGGAAGGTTCAGGATAAGGAGATGGAAGGGGCAACGGATAGCAACGTGAGGACCACGACCATGAAAGGGAAGAGAAAAGAGTGACAGCTGGAGCGGTTTTGGCGTTAAAAGCTGTGGGCTTTTTAAAAAAATTTTATTAATTACCAAAATTTTGACAGATTTCTTATTTTATTAAAGATTATGTGCCATGTCATATAATAGGATATAGTATGATATTATTTATCAAATAATACATAATAGAAGATATACTAACATATTATGCTCTGTTTATTAGCAGATAGTATATAATACATATGTAGGTGTTTATATACATAATATATAATTCATGCACCTAATAACATATAAACCATAACAAATAATGTAAGATTATGATTAATGTATAATATAACAAGATTACATAACAATAATGATGTAATATTATCCATTGTATGTCTTGGTTCATGAAACATTCTCATCACAGGTGCCTGTCAGAGGCATTTATGTATTAAAATTAATATTATAAGACACAGTTATGAACTTATCACCCAGCATCATAACAGGAATATTGACAGTGACATACTGTGTCCTCTTTCCCTATCCTGCTCTTGGCCTCTTCTCACAGGTAGTAACCAGCATCCTGAATCCTGGCTTACCATTCTCTTGTGTTATTTTCACACACACAACATTTAAGATCAGTTAAAACAAATTAACTGCAGGTACATGCAACGAAATGGATGAATCATACACTCTATGTTAAATTGAAAAAGTAAGCCCTAGAAGGTAGCCTATAGTGTGCTATGCTTTTAACTGTGTATATATATATGTCAACTAAACTCACTAAATTAAGAACAACTACAGCTAGAGTCCAGGTGGGAGAGAGACAGATAAAAGGTGAGGTGAGCAGATTTGCTGCAGGTGAGCGAGTTCCTTTCCAGTAACATGTCATTCTCTCTGAAGCAGGAGGCAAGGCCATCTGCTGGGAGTTAGGGAAGAGACAGAGGGAAGCTTAGAGGTGTGCAGAGAGCAGAGAATGTTGACACCACTGAGTGATAAGTGGGGAAATGTGCTCAATAGAGAAATCCTGGAGGATTGCCTGGCAGTGGCAACATGGTGGGCATTGATTTGTAGTCTTAGAAATCTGTGCTGGGAGAGCCTGCTGCCTGCAGGCTCAGAACAAATAGAGCTGGGTGAACCAAGATGGAAGTCGTTCTGGTGTGGAACTGGAAAGGTCAAGGGTCAAGGGGGTTTTGTTTGTCATAAAGAGAGTGCTTACTGTGGATGCAGAGCTGGAAGGTGGGGAAGTGGAAGTAAGAGGAACGTGGACAGGCAGAAAATCTGAGGAGTCAGTGCTTGATGCCCCAGTGAGGGTGAAGGAGGGCCAGGGAGGCTGGTGGAGAAGGAGCTGGGTGGCTAGAGGTGGGCACTTCTAGGAGAGAGGCTTGACCTGGGAAGGAGGCATGCCCGGGTATGAGCCTGGGGATAGGGTGAATGGGGGGTGGCTGGCTCAGGCTGACGGAGAAGAAGACCCTAAAATGACCATACTGGGTGGTGGAGGGAGAATCAACTTTGATGTCTTCATGGTAGGAGGTGAGGCAATACAGAGCTGGTGGTCCAGGTGCTCCTGACTGAGGCAGATGAGCAGGGAGGCCAGGGTGGCAGGCACTGCTAGGGAAGGATCTGGGTTTTCCAGGTGCTCCCAAGAGAGGAAGAGCAATGATCTGAAGGTGGAAAGTGAGCACAAGGAGGTCAACCGAGGCTCCTGATCAAACGGAGGGTGTGAGGGGGCAAAGTGTCAACTCCAGAGATGGTTACCCAGGAAGCAGGGACCACGTGTGAAGTGAGGGGACACTCAGAGAAGAGAGGGAGAAATGTATTCTGGGTGTAGGGGGAACAGAGGCCTCAGGACAAAGGAGCACAGAGGCACCGTGATGAGGATGGAATGGCTCTATGGTGACACTGAAGGGTTGGCTGGATCTTTTTCCTGAGGGCTTAGTTTGGGGGGACTACTGGCCTCATGAGGACTCCCCTCTCAGCAGCCTGCACAGAGGCTCTCACTCCTGAGAGCTGTGTGGCCACCACTGTTCCCGGAGGGGCTCTGCCTCCATCTTCTCTTATCAGACTTTCCTGCCCAGCCCCCGACTGCCAGCAAGGGAGCCTGGGCCTCACAGCTGCTTCCCGTGGAGGGACACAGGCTCCTCGGAGAAGCAGGCTGATCTTACTTTTCTCTGTAACCCACGGCCTAGCAAAGCGCCAGCCCATGTGTGGGCCATGTAGGGGCTCGGATACTTACCGAACTAATGCAAAGCAGTATAATAGCAGAGCTGGAGGAAGTGATAACTGAGCTCACAGAGTTCACTGCCCACACCCCCATTCTACAGATGAGGAAACAGAGACCAAGCGTTGAAGCAGCCTTGGCCAAAGTCACGCTGCTCTTAAATGCTGGCCTCTGTTGGGCATACCAAGTGATGAGCTGCAGTGAAGGGGCTGAGAGGGGGCTCTGGGGCCAGACAGCTTGGGTTCAAGTCCCAGCTCTGCCATTTATTAGCCGTGTGATTAATGAATGTCCTTACCTTTAAAGTGGAGTTCATAGTGGTGCCAACTCATTGAATTTTCATGAACACAGCATTCCTGCAATAGCAGGACAGAGTTCTGTAAGCGTTTGCTGTTGCTTTGGTTACTATTATTATCACCAAGTGAACCCTGAAATGAAGAACAAAGGCAGCAAGAATTTTTATTTTAAAGGGTTTTAAAATCCTCTGATGAATGGTTCATTTCATCTATTCAAGTTTGCATTTGACCCTTATTAACAACTACACAATGGATGACTTTTGAGGCAGTCTTGCTTCATGTCTTTTATTCTCACTAACGACACAGGCTATTTAACAGGCAGCAGTTTCTTTTCCAGGAAGAGGGACAAAAAGTTAAAAATGACTCAGTGCCTCTCAGTCCCCAGTGAGTTGGTTGTGACCTGTCAACCCAGCTTTGGGGAAGTGCCCAATCACCCTGGGCTTGCTGAGCCACCCCGCAGCCCCCAAGGGGCACCGTACCCCCACACGAATCCAGTCTCTTGGTTCCTATCTTTGCTTCAGATCCCTCAAGGACTGCCCATGCCCCAGGACCCCATCTGCCCCACCAAACTTGGCTGCTGGACTCCAGGACACTATCCTGGGTCTCAACCATCCTCTGTTCCTATGACCGCCCCACTACTCTACATTTAGTCCTTCAAGTGTGGGCTCCTGTGGCTCACCTCACAGCAGGGGTCTCCCCGTCCTCCACCTTGGGTAACTGCATTGTCCTGCACGATGCCTAGCGAACCTGTGTGGAGGCAGGAAGAATACAGAATAACAGGTGCTCAGAGGGGCTGCCTTTCCTACTGCAGGGGCCCTGGAGAGCTTTCTCCCGGCTGGTTATTCTCAGGCGCTGAAGCTGTGGAATCTCGATCTCACCAATTTAAAGGGCATCATCACTAATTACAAAAGCAATCATTTCTTCAGAAGCCAAAGGAGAAAAGACTTTGTGTTCCCCACCTCCAACTTTTTTCCTCCACCTTCAGATGTTTCTCATCTCTGGGCAAGGGTAGAAAGCAACTCACAGAATATTATTTTTCAATGTTTTTTCCCACTCTGAAGATTGCTTTCCCAGAACCGATGAAGGCTAGAATGGTTTAGCTTTTCTGGACTGAGTATTCAGAGGCCTGGGGGGGAGCGGAGAGGGGGGAGGGGAGATAACTCAGCAATATTGAACCTAACAGAGACATTAAAAGTTTCTATTCTAAACAGAAAGGAAGCAGGATGCTATAGAAACAGGAAAACCATAGTTGGAAATGCAATAACGAGTTACAAGAGAATAAATATAAAGATGTAAAAATGAAAAAGGACATCAAAATAAAAAAAGGTGGGAATGGGAGAGGGGAGCATGGTAATATAGATTTTTTCTTTCTTTTATTTTTTCGTTATTCTTAGGATGTGTTGGAGCCTACGTGATTATCAGTCTAAAGGAAATAGATATAGAAATGGGTTGATATATTTGAAGAATAAGGTAACCACAAATCAAAAGCATACAATAGAGTCGCAAAAAAACCAAAAAGAAACAAAATCAAAATGGCTTAAAGATTTAAATATTAGACAAGACACTATAAACTTCTCACAAGGAAACATAGGCAAAATATTATTTAACACACATCTCAGCAATGTTTTCCTAGGGCAGTCTAAGCAACCCAAGCAACATAAATAAAAGCCAAAATAAATAAATGAGACCTAATTAAACTTATAAACTTTTGCACAGCAATTGAAACCATAAGTAAAACAAAAAGACAACCTATGGAATGGGAGAAAATATTTGCAAAAGATGAGACTGACCATGGCTTAATTTCTAGACTATATAAATAGCTCATACAACTTAATAAGAAAAAAATAAACAACCAAATCCAAAAATGGGCAGAACAACTAAACAAGCAATTCTCCAATGAAGACACACAAATGGCCAATAGACATATAAAAAAAATGCTCAATATCACTCAATTATCAGAGAAATGCAGCTCAAAAGTACAATGTTATCAACTCACACCAGTCAGAATGGCCATCATTGAAAAGTCCACAAACCATAAATGCCGGAGAGGTGTGGGGAAAAGGAAACTCCTACACTGTTGGTGGGAATGTAGTTTGGTGCGGCCACTGTGGAAAACAGTATGGAGATTCCTCAAAAGACAAAAAAAAAAAAAAACCAAAAAACTTATCACCTAATCCAACAATCCCACTCCTGGGCATATATACAGAGGGAGCCTTAATTCCAAAAGATACCTGCACCTCAATGTTCACAGGAGCACTGTTTAAAATGGCCAAGACATAGAAGCAACCTAAACGTCCACTGACAGATGACTGGATAAAGATGTGGTATTTAGATATAACAGAATATTACTCAGTCGTAACAAAGAAGGAAATAAGGCCATTTACAGCAACTTGGAGGGAACTGGAGATTATCTCACTAAGTGAAATAAGTCAGACAAAGACAAGTATCATATGATATCATTTATATGTGGAATTTTTAAAAAATGATACAAATGAACTTATTTATAAAACAAAAACAGACTCACAGACTTATAAAGCAAACAGGAGTTTGGGATTAACAGATACAAATTAGTATATGTAAAACAGACAAACGACAAGGATTCACTGTAGAACACAGGGAACAATATTCAGTATCTTGCAAACTATAATGGAAAAGAACCTGAAAAAGAAAAGACTATGTATATGTACAACTGAATCACTATGCTCTATACCTGAAACTAACAAAACAGCTGTATATCTGAAACTAACAAAACTTTGTAAATCAACCACATTTCAATTTAAAAAAATTGATAAGCTCTAAATACCTTTATTCAAAGAAAATCTTGAAGTCTTCCCTCTTACAAAACTTAAAATGTGTAGCTTGAGCAGGACCAAATTATACTGGATGGGCAGTTACATACCTTCTCCAGCACGTGGCCCATGCTACACACACATCGTGTTTTCCTACAGGTAAGAACAGCCCTGAGTGCAGAGGGAGCGAGTCCTTCTGGGACAAGGTGTGTGGCAGTGGCCTCCTTGTCACTGCTCCATCTCACCAGGAGGCTAGGGTTTTCAGAGGTGAGGGGACATAGAGCTCATACACTTCAAATTGATTTCCCAAAAAAAATATGGAAAAACCAAATTCACCTGCAGTGTGGGAAATATGAGCAAGGCCCCTAAGCAGACTGACAAGCCCAAAGTAAGATGGCCCGATGTTCAGATCGGAACCAGAACAACGACCACCTGGCCCCAGTTAAATGACCACTGCCTCATCTGCAATGAACTGCTCGTACTCAATGTCAGGGATGTTTCTGTTGAGACTTGGGAGGTCAAAGGAGTCAGACCAGGGAATCCAGACCTGGTTGATGTCAGGGCTCTGCCAGTGGCAGAGGTGGCCCCAGTACCGGCTCCTCCATCTTCAGCAGGGTCTTCAGGAGGAAGGCAATGTGGATGCAGATGTTCGTACGGAGGCTGAAGCCCTCTGGAAGGTTGAAGTCACACAGAAGGTACCTGGCAGGGAGCAAAGGAGAGCGGGTCTTCAGGGCCAGGCCTTTTCACAGGAATCCCGGCTTAGATAGAACAGATACAATGGGAATCCCTGCACAGCCCATGGCCTAGACTCCAGACACATTCAGCAGCTTCTGGTTTGTAAAGTGGAGGCACTGCCCGCCCATTTCCATGTGGCCAATTACTTCAAGTCCGGGAGCAGTTGCAGAAGACATCTTGGCGTCCGTCTAACACCACTAAGCACCTGACTATCACCTGAGCACTCGTTCTCCAGGGGCTCTCAAACTTCTTGTTCTACAGAACCCTATACACTCTTAACAATTACTGAGAACCCCAAAAGGCTGCTATTTATGTGAGTTAAATCTATCAATATTTCCTGTGTTAGAAGTTGAATAAGAAGTTAGAAAAAGTGCATGAATTCACTTAAAAATATTAACAATCTGCTGTATGTTACCATTAATACTCTTAAACAAAATATAATTCTATTTTTCAAAACAAAAGTCATTAGTGAGAAGAATAGCAGTGATTTTAATTTCTGCAAATCTCTTTTGGACTGGTGAGAGCTGAATTCTCCTGTCTGCCTCTGCATTCCCTGTTTTTTGATATCACAGGCCAAGTTTTCCCTGGAAAACCCCACAGGGACTCGGGAGAGCAAGAGTGTGCAAAAGGCAGGTGACATCCCGGCGTTTCTATGAAAATGGTCCTGCACCTCAGGGGCCTTGGATACACTTTGATAACTGCTGCCTTATCCTAGGTGAGACTCTTCTACACTAGAGCCAGGCAAGGGTCCTGGATTCTGTAATGAGTTACCGCCACCACACCCCTCCCTTCTCTGTGTGTTTCTCACAGCCTCCATTACTGCAGATGAGGATGTAATCCTCAGCCAGGGCCTCTAATCCCATAAGACTGCTAACTTTAAGAGAGAGGGTCCCATCTACCATCCCTACACCCCGCATAGTTTATTTTGAGTTAAGCCCTAGATAACTGCTTATCGGCACTGACCCTTGTGTCTTATTCCTGAGGCTGACTGAAGGAACCAACATCTGGAATGAACTGAAATTTCCCTGCAGATAAACAAGGCTGATAAACCACCCCATTCCAACATCTGATTCTGGGGCTCTTCAAAACCCGGGTAAGGCCCCGCTTCATCTAAGATGGGTTCTCCGCCTGCCCTTCCCGGGGGGTTCTGGGAGGCCGCGGCCACCAAGGGAGACCCAGACTCGTGGCCCCAGCCCCAGGGCCTGAGGGGGAGGAAAGCTTGAGGCTGTGCCCAAGCCCTGCCCCGCCCTGCCCCAAAACGCTCCCCGGCACCATAGCCCTCCCCCGCCACCACCCCAACCCCAATCCCACCACAGTTCATGTCCACCGGCCCCTCCGAAGGCGCGGACGTACATTTACCTTCTGTGGGACGCCGCCCCAGACAGGATGTCGGCCGCCTACTGACCAGGTCAGAACTAGTCGCCCGGCCAAGCAAGCCGCCAAGCCCAGCAGCAAGCACCGCCATGGTCCCTGGCAGATACACACTTCCGGAGCCCGCTCCCCGCCCCAGAAGCGCACTGTGGCCCGTGCGGAGCGCGGCGCCTGTAACCATGGCAACGCCGCAGGGCCCTCCCCTATCGCTTGCGTCGTGCGTCCTCCCGAGTCTAGATGTGCGAGGGCAGAACTTGTGGAGCCAATGGGAGCCAGGGCACGGCCAGCACGGGGGTGGGGGGAGGCTTATGGGACAGCTGGGCGGGGCCGGGGAGGGCGGGGCCGCGCGGACATCCTCATCTGCAGGTGGCTCAGGCCGGAGGCTGGGGCGGTGCTGCCACCAGTGGGCGGGGCAAGGGGCAGGGAGGCAGCGGGGCAGCCGGGCAGCGGGGCGGGGCACCCTCACCTGTCTGTGTGTGGTGATTAGCCTGGGCTCCGCGGCCACCCCTTGCACCGGACGTGGACCCAGGCTGCCGGTGGGCAAGATAGAGGACTGAGCCCAGGCACGCACGGCTGGCCAGTTAGGGCACCTGAAATGCAGATCCGCCAGGCCCGCTGCCGGCCTTGAATACGCGCTGCTAGGCAGTTTCCATGAAGAAGGGATCTGTCATAAGAGGGGAGGTAGGGCTGGGGTGCCAGATGCCGGATTGGGTGCAGTCTCAGATGAGAGACACGGTGAGAGAGCGCAGAGCGGCCCCTGTGTTGGCTGGGCTAAGAGTTTGGGGTATAGGGTGGGGGTGGTGTGTGCCTTGCTCTGTGGTCTCCCCAAGAACCCTCACTCCAGAGCAAGGGGCTCTGCTCCCCCCACACGTCACTGCACTCCCTGCCTTCCCCAGCACCACCTGGGGTGTTGTCATGCCAGGGCAGGGAAGGCCCAGGGAAGGGGCTCAATCAGGGGGAGGGGCCATTCTGTAGGGATGCTGGACCTGACAGCGATGCGGTGCTTCGGAACTCCCCTGGGATGGGTTTCTAGCCAGTGGGATGGAAGGGCCTCTCCTTCCTGGGGTGCAGTTGGGGAAGCTAGATCCATCATGAATGTCAGCCCTGAAAATGGAGGCTGCACTACATCCATTCCTGGAACGAAAAATCAGGCCCCTCTGGCCAAGGTGACTCAGCAAGTCATTCAACAATGTTCGGGTTCCCCAGTTTAGGCTTTCAATTAGAGTTGAGCGGCTCAGGAGGCCAGAACCCTGTCCGTGGCTCCAAGAGTAGGCTTTCTGCTGGGGGACAGGATCCTCACAAACACCTGTGTCTTTGTGGGTCACTCCCCTCTGACAAGCTTGGAGGCAGGGTGCAGTTGTGGGAAATCGTGTTTCCATGAGAGAGGGCCACCAAGTGGTGGGGGCACAGGAGACAGTGAGAAAGAGTCCCGCAGCCTTTCTGGAATCAAAAAACTAGCAAATGTGGAAAAGTGCATAATTTGTTTTATTGAACAGGCTGCTTATGTACGTCTGGAGGGCCAGGTTCAAGGACTCTGCATCCCTCCCGGACAATAGCCTCAAGAGTAAAGCAGACAGAGTAGGAGGAGATGTGGGGTTTCTCCCAGGAATGAGGCAGAACAGGGATTTCTGCAGATTTGCAAGGAGAGCCCGACCACTGAGCACGGGGTTACAACCCCACGTGACCCTTGTCGTGTTTGGGCTCTGGGTCTGGCCTGATCATGTATTATTCTAGGTGAGTTCCAGAAACTTAGAGCGTAGAGTTAGAGGGGCTGAGCTTGGAACCCGGTGTGGAGACAGAGGGTCCATTATCCTGAGTCCCCTCAGCGTAATCACTGTAGCTGAGTTCCAACACCACCCAGGCCCCCAGGGTGGCCGGGAAGGGAGAGCAAGCCTGGCAGGTGACCCAGGGGTCCCACTGCTCTTCCCCTCCCTTATCTTTGTTCCCTTTCTCCCCGGAAGGTGTGATTGTCTCACGTCATGGTGACAAGCCATCTCTCTTCTCTGTCAGGTGGGGTCCCCACCCCCACTCAGCCTTCTCTCTGCATGGATGCTGAAGGACCAGGCTCACTTGAAGTTCTGAGCTTGAGCAGTAAGTTGGAAACAAAGAAACCAATGGAAACATAGAAACAAGTCATTGTGGCAAAGCTCCCCACCACAGAGAAGCTGCCCTGAGTGGAAGGGAGGGTGTGGGCATACCCATTTGTTTCCTGTCTCCCAGTGCTCTTCATTTTCTTATTGCAGACCTGCATGGTTACAACAAAATGATCTGCAAAACTGAAAACATTTACTCTCTGGGTTTTACAGAAAAGGCTGACCAGCCTCTGGTTCCCATACCGGTCAAGTGATTGGAGTACCTTTCCAGTTTGCAAACATCTGGGCAGACCCAGGTTTACAAAATTCTTTAAGAGTAGTTACGGAGTTTTGCTTCTAAACATTTTTTACTGCTGTATACTTCTGAGCTGAGGTTGTGCTGTGTAATTCTTAGCCGGGATTTTCTTAAACTGTTTCTCGTTTCTTATACCAGACACCCCTAAATTCCAAGGGGAATGGGATGTTAAGGAAGCCATGGAGTTTAAGAAAAAGTTACAGATTTAATTTCCACATAAGCATTGATGTATCTCCACCCTAGGCAGTATCAGTTCTGCGGTATTGATAGGGGAACTAAATAGCAACCAAATTTATAGAAAATAGTGGGTCATTGGGTACACAAGTTCTTCTTTTCAACATTTTTGTAATGTTTACAGTTTAAGATGACCATTCCTGAGAAACAGATAGCCTCTTAGAATGAAATAGCATTTTCCCTGAACCATATTCAATTTTTATTTTGTAGACAGCAGGAAGGGCAATCACACATCCAACACTTGGGGACCTCAAAGATAAAATGTAACTTTCTGAGAGCACACTCCCCCCTTCTCCCCCTGCTCTTTTCACTATCCCATTGTCCCTGAAGGCTCTTTCATAACTCCTGCTCCTGACTCTAGTAGCTCTTTCTCCTCGTTCCTCAGCTGGTAAGTTTACTTTTCTACTTTGACCAAGCAAACTGAAGCCAACAGAAGGGAATTTTCACCAGCAACTCCCAGCACATCCTCTCGCCTTCTGATGTCTGTGACCTCACTCTCGCTGCCCCACCTCTTATTAAAGGTGACATCGAAAGCCAGATCATCCAAAAGTCTCCATGGGTGCCATCCATCCAATCTTCTCCAGGCTGTCACTCCCACATCCATCCTCTCAGTCACTACCTCATCTATTTTGTTCTCCTGCTAGTTGTCTCCTATCAGTATATAAAAGTCCATCCTCTTAATAGAAAGAAACAGCACTCCTTGACCCTAATTCGCCCCCACCAATTGCCACCCCATGTCTCTGCAGCAAATCTTTAATGAGTAGTTTAAACTCAATGTCTGCATATTCTCTTGAGCCATCCAATTTTGCACCCACTCTGGCTGTTCCCCTGATCCCTTGCTCTATGGAAACTGCTCTGTCAAGGCCATCAGTGACCCCACGTTGCTAAATATAGTGGTCAGTTTTTAGTCTTCATCATGCGTGGCCCTTTGGCAGCATTTGACCCAGCTCTTCCATCACTCCTCCCCCGTGTTCCTGCTTTACTTGGCCTCCAGCCCATCGCTCTGCTTTCGATCCACTGGCTGGTCTTTTGCCAAAGTCTCCTCTTTTTTCCAAACATTTAATGCGAATGTGTCCCGGAGTTGGGTCCTGCGATACCTTTGGTGGAAGCAACCAGAATTGGAAATTGACATGTCCTCAATGTCTCGATTTGTCCAAAACTCCCTGATTGGCCTTTTCCATTTGGAACTCTCTCCCTGATACTCATATTCTTTTTCTTTCATTCATCTTGCTTTCACATTCATACATGTGTTCTACTGTGTAAATTACTTTTCCCAATTTTGAATCAGTCCATACATATCATGTAAAATGCTCAGATCTCTATTATTTCCACTAAGATGCTCATTCTACCTTAGAACCTTTCTGCATTTCTGTATTTATATTGATAAAGTGAATAGTATTTCTACAAGCCCCATAGTTAAACAGTGTGTTTGTTTGGGGCTGTTATGTAACATGAAATAATGATACATCAACATAGTCCTTTTTCATTTAATTTTATGTAGCACCAAGATGAGGTTTTTGCATTGAAGACTGGTTTTATTGAAATTTTACCTATGTTATGGTCAGTCAGTTTATGTGAAAGCCCTCATTTCTCCCCTTTTCTGATATATTTTCCATTTGGCTATTATAACATATAACTTGGCATGAATGAAATTCCAAATTCATTCACATAATAAAATTAATACATTTAAATTATATTTTTAAAGTTAAAAAGAAAGAAAAAAAAACCCCCAGACTCCTTTACCTATTAGGAATTTTGGTAGCAATATCTTATAGACTCCTTAACCATGACATTAAAGAACTGAGCTGATTCTAGCCCCTTTCCACCTGCTCAACCCCATCTTGTCCTATCCCCTGTGGATGGAGAGGACATCCATCCCATTTTCCAGGTCCAAATGTTGGAACCATGTTCTTTCTCTCTCTTTCTCTTAAACACACACACACACACAGCAAATCCATCTTGTTAGAAAATTCTGGCTACTCTGTCTTCATTAACCACCTACTCCCTGTTCCCCACCCTCCTAGGAGCCACCTTCAGCCCCTTCTTGGACACCAAATAGCCTCCTTCTTCCATCTTTGCTTTTCTACAATCTCATCCACACAGAGTCAGAGGGAGCCTATAAAAGCATACATTGAGGGGGTGGGTGTAGCTCAGTGATAGAGCCCATGCTTAGCATGCATGAGATCCTGGGTTCAAACCACAGCAGCTTCATGAAAATAAATAAATTAACCTCCCCCCCAAAAAAACCAAAACACAAGCATAAATTGGACATCACCCATCCCATCAAAACTCACTAAAAGGGTCACCATTTCATTAGGATCCAAAGTCGTCCCAAAGTCTTCCAGGACCCGGCGTGCTCTGCCTCTCCGCCCACACTCTCCCCCTCAGTCTGGGGGCCTCTGGCTCCGGCTCTTCCTTCTTCCTCCGGATCTATGCTGCTTCAAGTTCATTACTCCGTGAGATCTGCCAGGATTGCCTTGTTCCCTCCTGTCTGCCTCGCACCCCACCGCCATCACCTGAGTTTGCTCATATCACTCGTATTTTTCCCCAAGCTCTTGCTACCCCCAACATGCTGCCTGTTTCCTCTGCTAAAACTCTGAGCCCCCAGTGATGGGGAGTCGTGTCTATTTTGTTGAATAATAAAGCCCAAGAGCCTTGGGAACGGGTCTAGTTACTAGATTCCCATATGTAGTAGGAGCTTACACAGATTTGCTGAATGAATGCAGAGGTCCTGGTCCAATCCAATGGAGCACTTCTGTATCCTGCTCAAAGAATAACTCTCCTTTCCCCCTGAGAGGGGGTTACCACTTCCTTGGTGATCAAAGGCAAGGTCTATTTTCTTTATGCTGTTAACCTTAGGCGGGGAGACTGGGGGATCTTCATTTATATTTTAAAATTTGATTCACTCTGTAGTTTGTCTTCTGTCTATGTATTCTTTTGAGAAACCGTTTATGAGTGATCATTCTTCCATTAGATTGAACAGGATCCAGGGGGAATTACCAAGCCTGTTCCATCGGACATCCTGTGTGTCATGTCCTGTGACCCAGTGAATGCTCAGCACATAAGTGAACCGACAGGAGTGAGTGAAGGGATGGGAGCATCTCATTATTGTGTTGGCTGCACTCTGTCTGATGCCTTGAGATTTGGGGGTTTACAAGTGCGGAGGGTAGAGGTCAGGTCCTCTGTGATCTTCCTGAGTGCCCTGGCCTTACCCATTCCCCCAGCCCCCTCTGGGCAGCCAAGGCCAGGAGCTGGGCTACCGGCTATTGTGCTGATCATTAATCCACCTCACCCAAAGTCCGGGGGTAGGAGCGGCCAGCACAACTGGTTATAGACCCTAGAGTCAGGTCCTTGGAGGAATTCCTCACTGAATG
Organism: Vicugna pacos; assembly: GCF_048564905.1. Classification (NCBI taxonomy): domain Eukaryota; kingdom Metazoa; phylum Chordata; class Mammalia; order Artiodactyla; family Camelidae; genus Vicugna; species Vicugna pacos. The sequence goes on from NW_027328742.1 coordinate 2,281,608, forward strand.
ATGTTTTGGACCTTTTATTTTTCTCTATAGCCTTCATCTGAAGAAACAGATTGCCTTAGATACATGAAAGTTGAGGACACCTACTATCCCCATCGAGCCCTGGTGGGGCTGGGAGTGTGCTGTTTGTACAGCCGGTGGGCTCGTGTTGCTTTGGGCATCCCTGTGCCTGAATTCCTGCAGTACACTCGGTGGTAAGGATGGGGGTGCCTGGCAGGGAGAGAAGCGGGTCGGGAGACTGCACAGCTGGGGTGATGTTAACCTGGGGTGAGCGGGAACCTGCTGATGCATGGCATCTCGGTGTAGGGAACTCTCCACACTCAGAGGGGTTCCCACTCCCACCGGGGCCCTTTGATCAGGGTGCTGGGCTGTCAGCACAGCAGGGTCCCTGTGAGGATAATGGTGCCTTCAGGCAGTGGGAAGTGAGGGGTCAGTGGCACCTAATGTGTTTCCTAATCTGCAAAACTGGAATGATGTTAACCATCCCGCAGGTTCGTTGATGGGCTGGGAGACACTAGACAACCAGGAGCTAGAATTCCTCTGTCCGAATTGTTTTCCTTCCTTCCCACTATTTGCTCTCACATGCTCAGTCTCTCTGTCTCTCTCTCTTTCACTTGTAACTTTCTCTCCTGCTCTGGTTTCATTTGATTCCCTCCCTCCTCCCAATCCCCAGATGAGTGAAATTAATTTCTGTGTGTCAGTTCCAAATTCCCGGGAAAGATGCTCTGTCCCATCTGGATATGTTGTCCAACCAATCAGTTGCAGCCAGAGGAGAGAGTCCCTCTTTGACCAGTGAGGGGCTCTGCCCAGCCACCCAGCCACCACTGTGGGAGCACATAGCTCTCTGAGGAGGAGGTACTGGCTGTGACTTGGTGTCACTAAGTGTGAATTTATGTCTCCACTTGCCCCACCTTCATCCTCCTAAACAAAGATGAAAATTAAACATTCCTGAGATTTGTGTCATGGAACATTCAGGGTGGGGGCTAAGAGGGCTGGATTCCCTGCTGAGGGTAAGGGGCTGCAGTGACTCCCCAACGAGAGCTTGTGAAGGGAACAACACCAGCCCCACCGGACACTTAGGGCGCTGAGTCTGCGTGACATTGAGCCAGGCTTCTGACCACAGCTCAGGGGTCTGATCCGACTGGTTAGTCTCTGAAACCAACCAGCTTTGGATTCTTCAATCCCTCCATGAGGTTTTACCTGAACCACCAACTTCTGTATCTCTGAAGACAGATGATGAGGACCCTTCACGTAAGGCATTTGCACAGCCCTGTGCGGGAATTTGTGCTGCACGGTCTGCCCGGCGAGCTGACCGAAGTTGGTATTTTACTGATCTTAGAAATAGTCTGGTTTCCTGATGCACTGTTTCACTTAACAAGCAACAGAAGCAACCTCTGTCTGATAAAAGCAAAAAGGGACTTAATGAAAAGATACTGGGAGGTTGCATGGAGTTGCCCAGACCAGAGCCGACCCGGGGGCCGTAGGAGATGTTGGGGAGCCCTAGGCACCAGGCTGGGCAGGGTGTCACCGGGCCCCCTGCTGCCCCAACAGGGACCCCCCTCCTCCTGACCCTCCACCTCAATGCAGGTTCGTGTCCCGGCAGGGCCAGGTCACACTGAAGCCACCAGCACACACCTCAGTAGGGGAGTTGGCCCCGTCTCAGCTAAGGGCGTGCCTGGTGTGGGGAGAGGCCCAGTTAGAGGAAGGCGGTTCCCCTACTGTTCCGAGTTGAGGTGCAAGTCAGTGCCGGTCACTCAGGGGAGCCAGGGTGGTCTGACCTCATTGTGATGACTATGCAGTCTGAGTTCACTTATTACTTTTTAGGTTGGAAGGCCCAAGAGGGAGAAAAATTGGAGGTTCTAGTACTTATTTTATATTTCCCATGTACCAGGTATAGTAAGCAAGCCACTTGGGACAAGGCCCAGAGCAACCACGTTAATAGGCCACAGAGCAAGTCGTGCAGTCAGGCCCCTGCAGCCCCGAAACCCATGTCCTCATCAGCTCCGTAGTTACCAGTGGATGTTGTAGGGATTTATGGGACTGTGTGCTCCTGTGGGGGCTGGGATGTGTGTGTTTAAATCCACATCTTCAGAAATTCGGCTAGAACCACAGCCACTGATTGTCTGCATGGAGGCAGAGGAGGGGAGGCTTGCAGACTCTAGTCCAGCTTGTGAGGAGCTCAGAAGTTGCTCCTTCTGTCCTTAAAATACCAGAGCTGAGGGAGCTGAAAACCCACTGCTCTTCTTAGATCCACAAGAAAACTGAGGGGGAAAGCTGCTCCCAACCCAGAGAGGCAGCCGGGCAGGCTTAGAAAGTCACAGCTCCCAGGGCAGAACCGTCTTTTGTAAGAACCCCAGGGGCAGGCAGATTTAACAGGTCCCTGAGGCCAGCGGGAGGCTCAGCGTGGGGAAATCTGAGTGTGACAACTCCAGGGGGCCAGTCAGATTGGCCCCCTGCTCTTTTCCATGCATTTTACCTCCAAGAACGTGACCTGTTCTCAGAATGAATGTCAGAGGAAAATTCCTCATGCTTCCTGCCTGGAAAGGAGAAAATAACTCTATTGAAATACACCCAGAACATTCTGTTTCATTGGGGGTAGTTGTTTTTTGTTTTATTTTTTAATGAAAAACTATTTTACCAGAGCCTAACCAACCTGGGAGAAGGGAAATCCCTTCTGTGTCACCCAAATTGGGGTGGGGGGAAAGAGACACACTTGTGGAGGTCACAGCTCAGGGCACAGGCTCAATGAGAACTAATCACAGGACTGCAGATGCCCTGCTCTGTCCCACTCCCCCAACACCTTACCTCCATGACAGTAGGGCCCCTGTGTAATAACAGGAATAAAACTAAAAGAAGTAAATGTCTCAGGAGTGTCTAGGGAAAATCCAAAGACAGCGGGGAGATGAAAACAAGGACACGCAGGCTGTTTTAGCCTCTCACACCAATAGCTGTAGCAAACTACACACAGCCCAGCCCCAGTAGATAAACAGACAACCTCACAGAAGAAATTATTTATTTTGGTTCTCTTACCCAGTGCATTCCATGGTGCATCCTCGCCTAGAATTGAGTGGAAGCAAGTCCATCTCAGAAGGGACATAACTGAAGAGGGATGGCTTCCCAGACTCTGATGAGCAGAGAGAGCACCAGCCTGGGTGAGAGCACGGTGAGGGGTGGGGTAGGGGGTGGGCTGCCTTCTTCCCCAAATAAGGAACCTTCCTGAGGCCAGCACAGTAGGAGGGAGGGCCATGGGGTGGAAGCAGACAGACTTCTTCCTGAGAACTGATGGGATGCCTCAAAGGAACCATTCAGGTGCCCAAACTGGGCCCTGGGGGTGGGAGCCAGCCGGTCTGACTCAGAGCCCAGGACTGAGGTGGGAGCACAGCAGGCCGGTCTTACTTGGCCGGATCCATTTCACTTCTCCGAAGCCCTGTGTAAAACATGAAGCGTGGACGGCCTGGTGAGCACAGCTCTGCCCTCAAGACCTGTTTCATCTCCTCTCTTCCCGGAAAACAGCATCTCTAAGCCCGTCCTTGGTGACCTCACAGAGATCACCCAAGTGGCCCAGGCTAGTGACCGGGAACATGTACCTTCCTGCAGGCAACCCCTGACGTCCACTAATGCATCATATACTGGCAAAGAGTGAGTCCCTGTGCATTGGTCTAACAGCTGCCAAAGGCCCAAGAGGTGGTGTGTGGGACATGCAGGGGTGCAGGAGTGTAGGCAGTGCAAAAGTAACTTATGACAGACGTGCAGGGGCTGTGGAGGGCGCAGGCAGTTCAGGGGATGCGGGAGTGGAGGGATGCAGAATTGCAGAGAGTAGCAGGGGTGCAAATGTGCAGGGAGTGTAGGGATGCAGGGAGGTGCTCAGGAACGTGGCCAGGATTAGAAGGCAAGTGCACATCCTTGCAGTCAGCCTGACCCCGGGAGGCTAGTACTGCTTTGGGGCGGCGGCGGCGGCGGCGGCGGTTGGGAGGCTGCCTGGGCAAGCCGGTAGCTTTCTTCTCTTCCCTGCAGCCTGGCCTGGGGTGGGGCTTGGCCGCCAGAGATTCGCCAGCTTTTGGACTCCAGGTAAGCTTGCTCCTGGGAGGTGGGGCGGTTAGGTCAGGGGGCGGCGGCAGCGACAGAGGGGCGGAGCGGGGCTGCCCCTGGCGAACTGTTGGAATAGCTGCCTTGTCCGGGCTGCCGGGCCTGGGAGCGGCCTCTGCTTCCCCAGGTCGCTGGACACGCCTGCCCCCGCAGCTTGCTGAGTGAGGAGCGGAGGCGGTGTCGTTAAGCTGCGGGGCCCACGGGGGTAGGGGGGCTGCCGCAGGGAAGCCGGTCAATTCGCTCCGCTCTCCCCGGCGGCGGAGCCAGGGGGGGCTTCTTCTGCCCTAGAGGCGGGACGCGGGTCTCCAGGTGAGCTTGCTCCTGGGAGGCGGCGGCGGCGGCGGCAGGGGGAGGGGATGTGTTCCAGGGAGCTGCTCCATTTCTTCTCTCCCCCGCGGCCTGGCCTGGGGGCGACCTCTGCCGCTGGAGACTTGCCTGAGATCCGACTCCAGGTGAGCTTGCTCCTGGGAGATGGGTGCGGTGCGGTCAGGTGGCCGGTAAGGTGGTGGCTGAGGGCATAGGGAGACTGCCCCGGAGGAGCTTGTGGATTAGCTCCCTGTCTGCACTGCGTGGCCTGAAGGCGGCCTCTGCTGCGCCAGGTCCCGGGACACCCCTGTCCCACTTTGTCTGCTGGGGGCGGGAGGCAGTGTAATAAGGGTGCAGGGGTGGCGGTTGTCGGGAGGCTGCAGCGGGGGAGTGGGCCCGTTTGCTCCCATCTTCCCCGCGGCTTGTCCTGGGGGCGGTCGCTGTTGCCCTGGGTTACGAGACACGTGTATCCTAGTCGGCCTGACCCCGGGAGTTGGACTTGGTACGTTGGGGGTGGTGGCAGCAGCGGCAGGTTTTCCCATGTAGCTTGTCCATTTGCTCCCACTTCCCCCCATGGTTTGCCCTGGGGTCGGTCCCTGTTGTCCCAAGTTCGCCGGACGTCCATCTCCAGGTCAGCCTGCTCCCTAGAGGAGGCCACTTTCAAGTCAGGGGCAAGAGTGGTGGCTGCTGCGGGGGTAGGGGCTGCCTTGGGGAGCTGGTGGATTGGCTCCCGTCTCCCTGATGGCCTGGTGTGGGAGTGGCCTCTCCTGCCCCAGATCACCAGACACACCTGTCCCACTCAGCCTGCTGGGGGAGGGGCGCCCTGGGCGGTGCCTTGAAGGTGCGTGGGTGGCGACGGCGGGGGTAGAAGACATGCAGCGCGGAGCCTGTCAATTTGCTCTCCTCGTCCCCGCGGCCAATCCTGGGGGCGTCCTCTGCTGCCCAAGAAGCCGGATGCCCGTCTCCAGGTCAGCTTGCTCCTGGGAGACGGGCTCGATGCGGTCGAGGGGCAGAGGCAGCTGCGACGGCCGGCTGCCCCGCCTAATGGGGCCACTTCTTCTCCTCTCCCCTGACCTGGCCTGGGGACGGCCTCTCCCGCGCAAGATTCGCCTGACACCCCACACCCGGTTTGGTTGCTCCTGGGAGGTGGGCGCAGTGAGATCAGGGGGTGGAGAGGACAGGGGGCTGCCCCTGGCAAGCTGGAGGATAAGCTCCCATCTCTCTGGAGGCCTGACGTGGGGGCGGCCTCTGCTGCCCCTCATTCCCAGGTCACACTTCTCCGGGTCATATTTCCCCGGGGTTGCAGTATGGTGCGGGGGCATCGATGTGTTGGCGGGGGTATGGAGCCTGCCGCTTGGGAGCTGGTGGTTTAGCTCCCATCTCTTCCGCAGCTTGGCCTGAGGGCAGCCTCTGTTGCCCCAGGTCGCAAAGCAGTTTCCCTGACAGCTTAGCCACCGGAGGTGGGCAGGATGGGCTGATGGGGTTGAGGCAGCCGCCAAGGCAGCGACAGAGGGGGCTGTCCCTGGCCAGCTGGTCAATTTGTTCCCATCTCAACATTTGCTGCCCCAGTTTCACAGAACTCCCTTCTCCAGTTTATTCTTCTCCTGGGAGGTGGGCGCAGTGCATGCAGCCCAAGGTCTGGGCTTTCCCCTGGGGAGGGGCAGAACTCTCTTTTTCTCCTTTGTCTTTATTCTTCAGCGAAGTGGTTACTGGACGCAATTCTTAATTCTGAGAATGTGTAGCCTGTGTTACGGAAGAGCTGCTGGACAGTGAGTTTTCTGGGTGGATTTTCACACCAGCTGATGTGAAAGCTATTACTCAGAGCTTCTTAGTCTGGAGTTGGCGGTGGCCCCGCAATCCTCACCATGCTTTTTAAAAATGTGTTACTCCCCTCTTTTTCCTAGGTGACATTTTAGGTTATTGGGTCACAGATTACTGGCACACTCACCCTGTTCTCAAACATCTTTTAAACTTGGGTGAAGTGATAAGTAGGGGAAGATGATTTACTGAAAGGTAAGAATACTTAAATTCGCATTAAAGCTACATTCTGTCAATCTTTCTCAAATGATTTTTCTCTGATTCTAAATCCACGACCTAGTGAATGTTGTACTCCTGTGTAAATCATTGATCTTCACATCACATTTCTTGAGTGGTCAATGAGATTTGTTAATTAGATTATTCCTGAAAGGAAAAGTTCAGGCTTTTCAGAATTCCTTGTCTGATGTCACCCAGGCAGTCACAGTAGAAGACAGAGCTGATATAAAAATCCCTCAGCTGCCTGAACTGCAAAGCTTCTGGGATTACTGATCCCTGAAATACAGGTGACTCTTGATGGTAATCTGGGGGATGGTTTATATGATCAGATTCTTCCAGTCCTATAAATGGGTTCCATGGCCCCAGCCCCGGGAGAACTGGTCATAAGGGCCATATCGTGAGGGGTGGGATGGAAAGGCAAGGTGTAAGAGCTGGAATCACTGAGTTTCCACACTCACTAAACACAGACTCCAGAGCCTAATTGTTGTCAGATTCTCTTCTGGATTTGAGAGTGTGTTCATACATGATTCTTGCCCTTCTGGAGTCACTGCCTGGGTGGAAGTAACCTTTACATAGATCTGTGGAGGATGACAATTAAGTAGATGGGCTGTTATGGTTCTCAGAGTGCCCAGGCTTGCTCTTCCAGGCACTCGTGGGACTAACGAGAGTCATGTTATTCACTCATTCACCGATTTATTACCCTTGAATTGATCACTCGTCCCACAGTAAGTGAAACAAGGGATCAGGAAGCTGAGTTTTGTCCCCTCTCCTATCACTGATTGTATCTGTCAGTCGGGCGCCCTTATGTATTGTGAAATGGTGGTATTTCGTGCCCAATGGGGCAGTACTGTCAGTTCTGAAAATCAGGGTAGACACATGTGTAGGACAGCACCCTGACACACATGGCACTCCCCCACCCCGTGAGACAGCATTGTCGATGCTCAGGTGACCCGATGTAGACCGCGGTGCTAAACCTGAGCATGTTTAGTGATCCTGGTGGCTATGAAAATACAGACTACCAGTCGCTACCTCTGGAGACTCTGAGGGTGTGCACCCCAGAATACTGCATTTTAAGAAGCACTTTAACTAATTCTGATGAAGAGATCTGAGTGTCCCACTGAGAAACACTGGTGTGCGAGGCACCAATATTGAGGATTCTCAGGGAACGATGTCTTTTCAGGATGGTCCAAGGGCCCTCACTTGAGACTTTTGCCTTGGGTTTAATTGTATGTGTTCAGAAGAGATGTCTTTCACTTCCAGTGCTTGTCGGCATGCTCTGTGCAGGGATTTGCTCTCAGTAGATGGCAAAAACTATGATTCTTCAGGTCACCGATCTACAGTGTGAACGGTATTTTATTTTGGTTTTCTTTATAGCAATGCAGAGTCTCCCGAGAAGAGATTCAGACTGAACAGCTTTGTGTCAGACTTTGGAAGACTGCTGCTGCCCAAGGTGTTCTCTGGCAGCGCAATGAACGAATCTAGGCCCCTCTTTCACTGCTACATCAATGAAGTGGACCACTTGGACAAGGCCAAACCTGGTATCCCTACCATAGCCCTTTACAGTGATATTCGGCTACAGGAAGTCATCAGATGCAGCTGTTGGCCAGAGGAGGAGCCGAACAGACTCATGAAATGTGACATCCCCAACTTCATCAACACGGACCAGAACTCTTCCTTTGGAGAAGATGATCTCCTGATTTTGTAACTACCGATTGTTCTAGAAAGTAAGCCAGTTGCCCAGAACTCACACAAAGACTTGAATTGAGAAACGTGCTTTGTCAGGTATCTTTCTGAAGATGTGAAGTCTGTCTTTGTATGGCAGGAAATCCCCTTTCACAAAACTGGATGTGTTTGTGTCTGAGAGAGGGAAATGGAGACAGACAGAAATCGAAGAAGCAGAAGAGAGCCCCCTCAGAAGAGAGCTAGTTCAGGTGAGTTTTTGTGCCTTTAATAAACATTTGGGGTTTTGAGGGGAACAAAGTATTTACACTGTCTTATTCTCCTCGTTGGAAACCTTGGCCCCGTCCTCAGTGTCAGCGGCCTTGAACGGGGGTTGCACGCTGCGTTTCATCTGGCGCTGCCACTTCCACGCTCTGCCTTTAGCACGTTGCTTTGCCAGTCAGGGTTGTTACCATTTTAACTGTAAGGTGAGGAGTCTAGAGTAGATGATCCACCCCAGCTCTGCTGTTTTGCAAATTTCTGATTTCGTATTCGGATGAGGCTGGGATACACCCAGAGCACTATAAACCAGGCCCTACCTCCTGCCTATTGCTGGGGCATCCCTCAGGTCTGTGCCTTCTACTCAACCCTTTACTGAGCCCAGCTTTTGTCAGGAGCCCAAGTGCCTAATGGGATGACAGGGGACTTGTCTTTCGTGGTCACTGTGGCCAAGAATTCTATTGGTTGTGCTGAAACAACTCTTTTGTGATCCTCCACCCACCCTTGCTCACACCTAAGGACAGCCCTATGGTTCCTTTCCTAGGATGAGGATCAATCCATGGTGCATTTTATGACAATCCTGTCCCCAGGAATGCACAGAAGTTTATCAGCTGAGTGAGGGGAGGTGCCTCTGTGTCCTTGTATCTCTGCTCACAGTTCCCTGCCACTGGCTACTGAACAAGAAAAGTGCTATTCACCATGCTGTGTGTTTTGCAAATGTGTAGGTGATGGTCTTGTGGCTCGTGTGTGGGCTTTGATTTGGGATGGTGAAGGGCTTATGTATACCTCATCAACATGTATTCGAGGTGGCCTGGTGCCACACAGATTTGATTCATGAAGGCATCAAGCCTGCACACTGGTTTGGAAACAACTTGGTTTTGATCATTCACACTGCATGCATGACTCGCTGCTAATCTGTGGGTGATTTTTTCATTTTAGATTTATTCACCCCGTGTCTTGCTTAAGCTGATAAATACATTTATTTCACCAGAATATTCTCTGATTCTTTGTTTTCACACATCCAGTTTTTTCAATTCCTTTAAAAGTGATTCTGTGTTTATAATGCCTCCTAATTTCTATCATCTCTATGTTCCCAGTGGCCTGAGCCATGCACCAGATTTGATTCCGGAACTGTTCCACCAAAAGAAATCCCTTCGCCGTTATATCTTTTGAGGAAAATATTATTCTTTAAGGCTCTAACAGTAAATCGTAGAACAAAGCATGGAACATTTCTTGTAGTTAATATATGTTCGTGCGAAAAGAAATGATATTTTCATTAAACAATGTTGATTTTAATAACTTTTACAAATGTGAATATTGTTATTCATAATTTAAGTAACCAGATAAAATCACAGTTATTTATTATGAAGATTGAAAACTATTTGCACGGTCTCTTAATTAGAAGTAGTTTTATTAGAAGACTGAAGGGTATTTAAAAGATGGAAAAATACCCATGATGACAGCATCATTTTTATTAACTAAATATCAAGAACTCTGCAGGGTTAAGATTTAACCCTCTGCAAGCTGCCAAGTTAGCATGAGGTAGTTTGTGGATGCTTCAAGAAGACAGGACACTCCCCCAGGATCAGAGTCAAAGGACTTCCTGCCAGCACTGCAGGCAGCCTGTGGTTCATGTTCATGTTGGTTTCTGAGTTCCTTTCCTATTGCTGTTGTAACAAAGGACCACAGACTCAGTGGCTTAAAGCAATACACATTCATCTTCTCACTGTTCTAGGGTGCAGAAGTGCAAAGTCAATGTCAGTGGGCTAAAACCAAAGTGTGGACAAGGCTAAGTTCCACACCGAGGCTCTTGGGAGGGATTCGTCTTCCTACCTTTCCCAGCTTGCAGAGGTGCTCACACTCCTTGGCCTAGGACCCTGTGTCACTGTGACCTCTGCTGCCACTTTACATCTCTGTCTCTGACTATATAGATATAGAGGAAGAGTCTTCTACATCTGGTATGGACCCTTTTTCCTAAATGGACATTGTATCCCTATTTATGTGCAGATGAAAACCACTTCCCTCCAGGGTTCAGTGGCATCAGCTCACAAGGTGACCACTCTGGGCTTTAAGTGTCCTCTTTGTATTGTCACCTGGGAACTTCTCTCTCCATAGTTAGCTCTGTGTTACTTTGTTGTTGTATTTTACCCGGCATTACTGAAAGTTTTCTTAAAAGGGATCCTAATTAGCTCTGTTTACCTGTTTCCAGAGCTGAAAGCTTCAGTTCTAGAGTATCTGATTGATTTTTCTTAAAAATACATTCCAGTGTATTTCCCTGGTGAAAGTCTTTACCCTGTTATCTATTCTCCCATCATTTCCTTATTTTCTTGAATATATTTAAAGTATTGTATAGCCTTTATTGGTAACTCTGATTCCTACATCACCTGGGGGTTGGCATCCTTTGTCTAATTCTTCTTATTCTCATAGTATCTGTCATACAGTCTGGACATGTTGCATGTCAAGAAATTCTTTATTACATGGTAGACATTGCAAATGAAAAATGCATATGTTATCTTCCGTGAGAGGTTTTCTACCTTCCGGTTAGGCAGACAGGGTGAGGGACTCATCATGTCACTCCAATAAGGTGCTGAGGTGGATCAGGACTAAAGTGCCTTTTTTCTTAAAACAGCTTTGAGGTATACTTGGCAAAATAATTTTCACACGTTTAAAGTGTACAGCTTAATACGTTTTGATGTAAGTATACCCCAAAGAAACCATGACCACACTCAAGACAGTGAACATACCCATCACCCACAAAGCTTCTCTCCTGCCTTTTGTTGTCCCTCCCTCCGTCCCCGTCTCTTCCCCTGGAAACCATTGAACTGCTTTCTATCACAACATATTGGTTTGCATTTTCAATATCTTTATATGAATGGATTCATGAAGTATCTACTCTATGTTGTGTGACTTCTTTCATTCAGTGTAATTATTTTGAGAGTCATCTGTGTTGCTGTATTAATAGCTTATTTGTCTTATAGCAGAGTATTGTTTAGTGCTGAGTTTTACTGAATAGTTTATTGTGAGCAGTGTTTGGATAGACCATCATTTCTTTCTGCGTTTACTTCTTGATGGATGCATGGGTTATTTACAACTTGAGCTATTATAAATAAATTTGCAGTGAATATTTGGTTACAAGTCTTTGTATGCTTTTCTTTTCTAAAGCACCAGATGAGGAATATCTGGGTTATATGGTAGATAGGTGTTTAAATTTCTTAAAGAAAGTGTTAAAGACTTTTCCAAAATGGTTGTACTATTATAAATTCCACATGGTGTGTATCAGTTCTGGTTGCTCTACTTTCTTGCCAGCACTTTTTAAGGTCGATCTTTCTAATCGTATTCCTTCTAGTATGTATGTGAACTAGTATCTCACTGTGGTATTTAAAAGCATTTCTCTAATGACTAATGACATCTTTAATTAGCATCTTTTCATCTGCTTATTATCCATCTGGATATCTTTACTGAAGTGTATTTTCTGGTCTCATTCATTCATTCAGGTGTTTGCATTATTATTGAATTTTGAGACCTCTTTATTCTGGATCAGATACAAAGAGAGACCTTTATCAGATATATGATCTGCAAATAGCTTCTGTCTATGGCTTGCTTTTCATTTGCTTAGCAGTGTTTAGAAGAGCTTTGAAGAGTCTTCATGTTGATAACGTTCACTCTACCAGTTACTTTTTAAAATACATTATACTTTTGGTGTCATAACAAAGATATATTTGCCAAACCCAAGGTCATAAAGCTTCAGCGTATGCTTTTTCTCCTCGCTGTCTTATAGTTTTAGATTTCCTATTAAGATCTATGATCCATTTTAAGTTAAATATTGTATATTTTGTGAGGTGTGGATCAAAGTTCATTTCTTTTTTTTGCGTATCACTATCTAATTGTTCCAGCACTACATGTTGAAAAGATCCTTTCTCCACTGCATGCTTTTTGAGAATCAATTGTCTATATAAGTTTTGGTTTAGTTCTGAACATTCTATTGTGTTCCATTATTCTATTTTCCTGTTTTACACCAACACCATACTTTCTGATTACTGAAGCTTTATATAAAAGTGTCTGAAAATCAGATAGTGCAAGTCTTCCAGCTTTGTTTTTCTTGTTCAAAGTTGTTTTGAATATTTGGGATCCTTTGAATTTTTATGTGAATTTTGGAATCAGTTTTTAAATACCTTACATCTTGTTCTGCCAAAATTCCACCCATGTCTTTGGCCATCTCCAAAGCCACATTTTCTGAAGAAGTCTCTCTAGATCCCAGATGAAAGGAATTTCTCTTTCGTCTGTGCTCCAATCATATTTGATATTATTTGATTACCTTTATTCATATTTGGCTGTATGTAATTCTCTGATCTTTCCAGCCATATAGTAAATCTCAAAAGATTAGGAATCTTGACTTGGTTCCCTCTGTCTGCTGAGAAATTAATTCTATGCTTTGCAGGAGTGAGCCCTGCAGCAAGAGGTGTCTGCAGCACACATCTAGCTCATTACTTGCATATTGTCAAGGAATCCTACAGATTTAGAATTGTTTATTGATTGTTGTCTCCAAGACGGCTCAGTGTTTTTTATTTCTATTGCAACTGCGGCAGTTTCAAAGAACAGTGGACTAATTATTTTCCAAATATCAAATCATACTCTAATTGTGTTGTCACGCAAATTATGTGCTGCTGTGTCTTAACATCCTGCTTAGTGTTCACAGGCTCCTTCACTCATGGAACTTTTGGGAGAATGTCATATCCTTAGAGATAGTAATGCTGTCTTTGGCGACCTGAGCAGCAGTATCTGAACTCACTCCTGCTGCTTTTCCTGTGTCCTCTCTAGCCTTCCTCCAGCCCTCCATGGGGGGCCCTACATTTCTGCCTTGGAAAAGCCTGTTGCTTCTCCGGAAGACTTCCCTATGAAAGATAATCATGTCCTTCTTTTGAGGACATTCAGTCCAGAGACCTGACAGCAGGGGAAAATGTTTAGCCTGCTTTTGGTAGAACCTTAATTCTTCCATACTTATTAGAAGCAAGTCCAATGAGGAAACTGTTCTGGCATCTAACAAATCAGCATAAATGTCTGATAAGGCAGATTAGCTTCCCCATCCCATTCAGGGGTCATGTTGATGTGACACTCCCCTTGGCTAACATTTTCTCCTGTGAGCAACCTAAAGTTCAAGACGTTATGAATGGCTTTTTTTTCTTCCTTAGTCTTTCCACATTCACTGTGTTTCATGAGATTATATGAATCCTGCTTATTTTCAGCACAGTACTAAGCTTTTTAAAAGGATCATGTGTTTAAAAGGCTAGTGGACAATTTTTTAGAAGACAGAAATCCTCAGATTTTGGTCCTAGAGTTGAATCTTGGTTAGTGATGAACGAAAATTCCCGTTAAAATTTTAAATTCAGTGATATAAAGTTTTAAAAATAGTTAAATATTAGTCAATTTCATTAAACACTATAGCAGTTATTTACTTTTAAGCCTGTTTCTGGGGTAACTTTGCAATGATTCCCTCCATTTATTGATTCTCTCTTTATCAAATCCTTGAGAGTCCCCTGTCATCATTGTCAGTATCATCAACATCATCATCATGGAAGTGATTCCTCTGGAAGATTTTAGGAAAATAAAGAGATGGACAGGGTTATGTGTAGGTCAGTGTGTACATATACATAAGAACAGCTGTCAGACATTAGATGCAAGATACCCATTTCATTTAGAGAAGAATGTTGTCATGAAATCCTGATGTGGTGAATGAAGGAAGAAGTAGGAACAGGATAGTCAGTGGAAAGGAGGAGGAATTGAGTGAAGTGGGGAGCATAGATCCTTGGTTAGGTGATCAGCACATTGGTGAGAATGAGGGGCGTGTGATGGCAGAATCATGTCCCTCCCTGGCCACAGGGTAGCCACCTGTGACATGTTACTGCACATGGCAAAAGGGATGACAGATATTTTAGAACAAAAATCTTAGAGGATTTCTGTTTCCTAAATTGTCTATTAGCATTTTAAATCCATACTACATTATTAAAAATTAGTGCAGGGGCACAAATAAAAAGGATTCATATAATCTCACCAGACATACTGAATGTAGAAAGATAAGGAAGAAAAACAAAAAGTCACTTATAAGTGCCTTGAACCATAAATTGCTCGTGAGAGGAAATGTTACACAAGGTGAATGTCACGGCCACATACATACTGCCTGAGTGGGATGGGACAAGGGGATCCTGAGATAAGGCAATAGGGTGAGTAGCCTGGATTGTCCAGGTGGGCCGAATGTAATCATAGGGGTACTTAAAATGGAGGATATTTCCCAGCTGAGTTTAAAATCAGAGGGAGGTGTAGCCATGGAGCAATATTCAGAAAGGCTGCTGGCCATGAAAATGGAGGAACTTGATGGGCACAAACTAAGGAAGGTGGGTGACCTTTGTAAACTGGAAAAAAAAACAAAACAAGGAAACATTCTCTCCTAGACCCTCTAGAAGGAAGAAACCCTGCTGATACCTTGAATTTAGCCCAATGAGAACTGTGTTGGATCTCTGACCTCCACAGCCATAAGCTGATTATTCTGTGCTAGTTTAAGCTATTAAGCTTATGGGAATTTGTTACAGTGGTAATAGGAAAATAACATAGTGAGCGGTAGTGTAAGGGATTAAAAGTCTAGGATGGGGTGTGGATAGAATTCTGACATTTACCGCTAAAAAACAACCAGGTGAAGTGGGAAGGTGTTTTAAGGAAGACCTACCTGGCAGGGCTGTCAAGCAGACTGGAGCGAACGGAGCCTTGGAGTTAGAGGAATCAATTAAATCTCTACCAGAAAAATAAGGAATAAAATGAAACAGGGTTTCAGCGTTAGTGGATGTAGGAATGGAATTGGGCAGAGAGATATAAACATTATTTTGAAATTAGCTACAGGTTTGATGACTGCATGTTGGGGAGAGTTAGCCAATGTGTGGACTGAATGTTTGCATCCCCTCAAAATCCATATGTCGAAACCCCATCTCCCAGGGTGATGGTATTGGGAGGCGGGGCCTTTGGGAGGTGATTAGTAGGATAAAATGAGGTCATGAGTGTAGAGCCCTCATGTATGGTATTAGTGTTCTTATACAGGGTCCCAGAATGCTTGCTTCTCTCTGCTCTCTGGCCCATGAAGATAGTGGGAAGACAGCAATCTTCGAGCTGGCAATCCTCTCCCAGATACATTGAACTTGAAAGCCTCAGCCTCCAAACCGTAAGGAATATGCTGGTTGTTTAAGCCACGCGACACACGGTAATTTGTTACAGCATCCCAGACTGACGAAGACAGTGGAGGATAACACTGAGTTTGGCACTGATTGCCTGGAGAATGCTGAAACCCAGGGAAGTGGGCAGCACAGACGTTTACTCATTTAATCCTGCCAACACAGTAGGGGATAAAGTCTACATATTCCTCGCTATTTGAAAAGTAATGAAAAAGAGGCACAAATAATAACAACGACGACGACAACTACAATAACAACAATAATTTGTCCAAGATTAACACAGAACTCCCTGGAGGGAGAGTGAGAATTTACACTTATGCAGGCTGGCCCCAGAGC
Source organism: Vicugna pacos (assembly GCF_048564905.1). Lineage (NCBI taxonomy): Eukaryota > Metazoa > Chordata > Mammalia > Artiodactyla > Camelidae > Vicugna > Vicugna pacos. Next base: position 2,297,519 of record NW_027328742.1, read on the forward strand.
CCCTGCTCATAACTACTAAGTCAGACCATCTTGCTTATGTGGATCAGTTGTGTTCAACTGTGATATGAGGGTACTGTGTCCAGTAACTTATAATTTCAAAATACCTCACTGTAAGGGAAACATTAGTTGCAGGCATTACAAACCACCGAAAGCAGGACATACAAAAATAACTTGTAAGGGCAAGATAACCAATAATGTTTTTAAATATTATTCCTGCTGATCCTTTGAAATAAAATGTTTATTTATAATTCTGTCTGGCTACAGAATAACATCATAATCCTGCATGTGGCTCGTGGCTCCCATGTTGGACAGCAAGGGCCTAGAGAATTTAAATGACTTGCCCAGTCTCGCCCAAGAAGCTCGTGGTGGGATTAGAGCTATAGTCTGGGACTTTTCCTTCCTATCCAAGAAGTCCCTCATGGAAGTTTAGAAGCTTCTCCTTTGGTGCCCAGCTGTCTATCCATACTTATGACATCTTGTCAGGTGCCCCGGCCTGCTTCTGAACATCAGCCAGAACCCACTTCTGCTCTTTTTTGGCCAGGTAATACCTTCTAGCAACTTCCATTGCCTTCTTGGCATCAGTTCTTACCTGGAAGGGTAGTAGCTAGAGATGGAAATGTGTCCACATGACAGGTTTTTCATAAATATAGTAGGAGTGGTCAAGAGAAGAAAACGTCAGGAAGACGAGTGGAAGCAGGTCATTTAATATACAAAATGCATACTTTCAATGTATGTTTGTGTTTCCGAGTCCAGGCTTGTTCTACTCGTGCATTACAGGCCAACACATCAGGAGACCAGGTTTTGCGGCAAGAAATAGCGGCTTTAATTTGTAAAGCCAGCTGAGAAGTTGGTAGACCAATGTCCTGGAGAAACATCACCCCAAGTCAGAATTCAGGCTCTTCTTATATTAAAAAGGGGAAGCGGGAATGCTTGGTTGTTGCAAACTTGGTGTATGAATTCTTATTTGTTAGAATCCTTGGTTCATGCAGCTCTTCACCTGGGTCAGATCCGTGTAAATCTCCAACAAACAAATGTTATTTTCTATTCTGTATCTTGTTATCTTTATACGAATGGAAAAGTGTTAATATCCTTCAAAGTCAGAGCCTTGAGAATAATGTCTCCTGTATATTTCAGGCTCTAGGCAACATTGTTTCACAAAAGGTGCAGAAACAACAAGACTAAGCCTAGGAAACAGGGTACAGGGTTAAATTCAAAGGAACAGATCTAATAAGGAGTCAGATTTGTTCTTTCCTATTTCAGTAGTGCCATGGAGAAGGCACTTTGGGCAGCTTTCTGTAGGGTACTGGAGGCATTCTCTCTCAGACTCTGTGCGCCTCTATTGAAAACCAGTCATCGCTATCTGGCCTGCTGGAAAACCACTCCGCCTGTTTTGCCCTGATGATGTGTTCTGTTTATAACTAATCTCTACTCCTTGGAAAATAACTCAATAAAAACTCAGTTGGTTTTCCACCAGCCCTGGGCAGGGGTGAGGGATAGCATGTTATTATTTTAATAAAAAAATATAAAAGAAGTCTTAAAACAGCACTGGGCACATAGGAGAGAGACAATCAATGCTTCCTGGCTTAAATCAAAAGTGATGACTCAGTGAGTCCATGGCTGCTGTATTTGGTGAGCTAGTTACTCCTTTGCTCCATTATACTTTTATTGTAACTGAAAAAGAAATATATGCATATGGTTAAAAAAATTCAAACAGAGCAAAAAATACTCAAGTGAAAGAAGTTTTCCTTCATCCTCTGTTCTTACACGCCTCCCTGGAGATGCCACTGTTTACAATTCTTTGTTTGCTTTTCCAGGTATGCTATGCACATTCTCACCAATGTATGTAAATTCATTTAAAGTTTTACTTATTTTTAACTTAAAGGGATTTAAATCCTCAAGTGGCTTCTGCCACGGTAATAGAAAATAACAAATCTGACTCCATATTAGATCTGTTCCTTTGACTTAAACCCTGTGCTCTGTCTCCAAGGCTTCATCTTGATTGCAAAACAATGTTGCCTAGAGCCTAAAATATACAGGAGAGCCTATTCTGAAGGCTTTGATCTTTAAGGGTATTTAACACTTTTCCAATCATATAAAGATAACAAGTTGCAGAATAGAAAATAACGTTTGTTTTGTTGCAGGTTTACAGGGATCTGACCCAGGCAGATAGCTGCAAGAACAAAGGATCCTAACAAGAAGGAATTCCTACACAAAGAAATTTGCAAAAACCAAGCACATAGGAAAGGAGCCTGAATTCTGACCTAGGGAGATGGTTTCCCAGGACATTAGTTTGTCATCTAGGTCTACAGAAACTATCTATTCCATGCCCCAACAACTGGTCTCCCAACTTACTGGCCTGTCCTGCACTGAGGAGAATGAATTTGGACTCAGTAACACTTCTAACTAACTAGCAAGCTGGGCACTGGAACTGAGGGCAGCTCTCCCACACACAGGGGCCTACTGTGAGCCCTTGATTATTCCCCAAGGTTGGGGTGTGGTTTACCCAGGAGGGATGGGGACTATGCACCAACACTCAGGCAGTCTGCTCCTTCTGGGGCTCTGACATTTTACCTCCCGCTCCCTGCCAGCCCAACACTTGGGACAGTGAAGCTAAGGCAGAGATCCTGCCTCCCTGTTTCCCAGCGTGTAAAACGGGAATGTGTACTCTACCCAAGGTAGTTCTGAGCAACAACACCTGCGGGTGCTTGGTTCCCGGAGCAATAGTAAACCCAGCTCCTTGTGAGGGCAACTGGTGTGATACCCATAGGGTTTCTGCAGAGACCTTAGCTGGAGGGCTGGGCCAGGGACGTAAAATATGAGCTGTGGGCATTGAAGGGTTAAAGAAGGGTGCATAGGCAGGACTGCTGCCTCCTTTGTGGTGCCCCCAGAGGTAAAACGCTTTCTCCCCATCTCTGCAACTCCCCTCCCAACTCCAGATACCTGCCTTCTCTCTGCTCCTCCTGTCCATCTGTCTCCCTCCACTTTTCCCCTCCTCCCCTCCTCCTCCATTATTCTCCCTCCCTCTGTTCCCCACCTTCTCTTTCAGGATCCAGAGCGGATCGCTGGCCCTCCTGCGCATGCGCAGTCGCTGCCAGCTGGACCGCGGGTTGGAAGCTCCAGCTCCGAGCAGAGGATAGGCCCCAAAGGCTTCACAGCCCTGTTGCCCAGTAGGCCTTTGGCTCCTGCCTGGTGCGGGGGCCTCTGGCTGTGGAAGTGCAAGGTGGGGGAATCTCGGGAAAGGGGTCATTCGGCTGCGGGAGGGCGGTCGGCTTGTCACAGCCCCCCAGGGCGCCAGTCAGCGTGTGTTCTGCTGAATTGCTCGGGCCAGGCCCCTCTACCCGCGCCACCTGCCCCGGCGCCCTGGCCACAGCTGTCCAGGGCCAGGTGTGACCCTGCCGCCTCTTGGCTCAACCGGGATCCCCTCAGTCCGTGGCCGGCGTCCACTTCCCCTCTCCCGCCCGCGAGTACTCTCCTCCCGGGCTTCCTCTCCTCGGCCGCCGGCCCCTCCCCACCACTGGGCGGGCTGCGTCCCGGGCGGGCGGGGTCTGCGGACCCGGACGGGGGCGGGCACCTGGGGCTGGGGCTGGGGCTGGGGCTCGCCTCTGAGCGGGGCTGCAGCCCGCATTCCCCACCCCGCTCTCCCTGCCCCGCTACCCCGGGGCTGCCTTCCTCTCCCTTTCCCGCTCCCTGAGGTACAGATCAGCGGCGTGGGCCCTGCTCTCCCAGCTAAGAGCCTCAGGCTGTAATGCCCAACTTCTCCTGGTGGAGTCGGGAAAAGGGAGCGGCAGTTCTGAGGGAGCTTCTGTCTCCTCGCTCAGTATTTCTGCCCCAGGTAAGTACCTTGAACCATTTCAGGTGTTATGATGGCGGTGCTTGTTGATGTCACGTATTTTTATAGTAAGAGGGATTACAGTGGTGAAAGCAGGGCTTGGTTCAGTTAAAAATAAGCTGAAGGCATGAGGCTGTGACATCCTCCATCCTTCACTCTCCCAGGGTGAAACGTGAGAGCGTCGATCTTAAAAAGATACTTCCAGTCCTTAACTAGACCAGCCCATCTAGTGTGTGTTAACAGGAACAGCATCACCCGAGGCGTTGGAGACCCAGGGACATTGCAGTCCTAAAGAGCTCCTGGCAAAATCTGTTTTTTTTGTTTTGTTTTTTGTTTTTCTTAAATTGTGGGACAGACTAGTAGTATAGAGGGAAAAATAATTGGCAAGAAGGATTTTTTCATATAACAGCTTTATTGTGATATTGTTCACACACCATGAAGTCCACCCACTTAAATGGTACAATTCAGCAGCTTTTAGCATATTCACATTTGTGCAACCATTATTATTCCAGAACGTTCTCATCACATCAGAAAGTCCAGTGGAAATGAATGACCTATCCACTCCTTCCCACTGGTGGTTCTAAAGAAGTTTCTTGGCTGTTTTTGACCATGAATTAACTTGTTACATTCCATGAAATATCTGGGAGGAATTCTAATCAGAATTGCAATGAATCTGTCTATCAAAGCAGGAAGAATTAATGTCTTTATGGTATAAACTTCTTCTACACCTGAATATATCTGGGACCCTATCTTTTCATCTGTCCAGAGCCAGGCCTATGGGAAATCCTCATTAATTCTTGGGTTTGTGGATGATGACATTCAATACATCGTTAGAAGCAACTGTAGACTTTCACAGAAGAGAAAATTAACCTCCTAGAAGCCAAGTGATTCTCTGATGGTTAGAATTAGTGACAGCCATTTCTGGAGTGTTCGAGTGGACTTGGTGCTTGCAGAGTTCTCCACCACCTACAGCTAAGGGGATTACCGTGTTCTTTTACTTTTTTTTATGGCGTTGCTTTTATTTTTGCTTATTATATAAAATTATTTTTTTTGAAGTGTAGTCAATTTACCATGTTAGCTTCAGATGTACAGCAGAGACTCAGTTATAAGCATATGCATATGTATATATATGTCTTTCAGAATGTTTTTAGTACAACTCAATACAAGAAATTGAAAATAGTACCCTGTGCTATATAGTAGGTCCTTGTCATTTAGTTTATATTTATTAATGTGTATCTGTTAATCCTCCCTTTCCTGCCTGCTAACCACAGTTTGATTTCTATGTCCATGAGTCTATTTCTAGCAGCACCGTTTTTGCTAGTAATATATGCTGGTTGGCTGCTTTCGGTTTCAGTAATTCCACCTTATGTGTGGGCGTTTTTCTTCTGGTGGGCCTGTGTGTGGTTTGCACACGTGATAATAGAGATCTGTATTTGGGAGAACTCCAGGCCTCGTGTAGTCCCTGGTACAGAGCGCCCACTGAACTGATGCTTGAACTTGGAAAAAAACAGTAAATGTTGGAATTTCCTCTATGGTTGAGACTTCCAGCTTTCTATAACCTGTTTAGCTCACCTTAATGTTGGCTGCACACATACTGGGTAATTTGGTGGAACTTCATGGTATGGTGGTGTAGAGACAGGGCCTTGTATGCTTCTTCTCTTTCCTTTTTCTAACACTCATTCTCCTGGGCCTTCCAGATCCTCCCCCAGAAATGCCCAGGCTGGTTTGGTGCTGCGCTGAGGCAATGTTTGTTAATAAGGCCTTTCCTCATCTCTTCTGTGCCACCGTTTCTTTCTCTGCAAAATGAGGGCTTAGACTAGATAAGTGCTTTTCAGTTTCTTTTAAAGCCATGTTTCCTTTGAGAAACAGAAAATGCAAATCTCTCCTCTCAACCCAACCTTTTAGATTTTGATAAGTCCTCCAAGGAGTGACATAGCTCTTTGTGGAAAATTGATGTGATTGTGATTCCAGGTGACAGAGAAAAGACTCTTCAGAAATTTATTGCAGGGAGAGTGCAGGAAAGGGGCAGTATTTCACACTTTCTAGTGTAAGCACTGGAGCAAAGGCTTGGATTTAAATACGGTGTCTGATGTGGCCTCTCTCTAATCTTGCACAATGTGATAAACCTCTCTCCCTAGTTTCTTAAAGTGACAGGTTGGGGTGATAATATTTTAAGGCTTTGGTGAAACATTATTCAAATAAGCCATTTGTGTCTCGGTAGATACAAGACCTCCTAGAGAGTCAGGGATTTCTTTAAAAATATATATATATTGTCCACAGCACTCTGTCTGTGTGTATTTTGAAGTTCCTGGAGGGTGAGTGTTGAGTCTAAAGTCCATCGTGGGACAGGTGGCCCATGGTTCTGTGTGCCTTAGATTGCCGCCTCCTCCCCAGTCCTCTTCCTCTCAGTCCAGGATGAAGTTCCCTTGTAGATTTACACAGAGGTCTTGTGGAAATGGCTTTTCATTTTATTGTTTCACCAAGGAGGGTTGCCATCATGATCTCTGTGGTCAGATTTTGGTGACCTGAAGGCTATGCAAATGGGGATTTCTATTTAATGAAAAGAAAAAAAATTACAAATACAAAATTAGACCTAGGGTGATGGCAGGGGCTATCAAAAGTGGGGACCATTAGCTTTTTTAGCTTCAGGTGCAGTGGCCTCTAACCACGAGGACCCTTCCTCGTGCTCTGAAGTTGGAGGGACCAGTGGGTTCAATGGGAATATTTACTGAGTGTATCTCATGGGCTGTGCATTGTCTTATTTGTACTGTGTTTTCCTTATTTAATACAGTGAGCTCATTTAACCTCAATAGCCTCTTTAAAAAATTAGACTTTTCATTTTGAGATGTAATGTAGATTCCCATGTAGTTGTAAGAGATAATATGGAGAGGGCCTATGGACACTTTGCCTAATTTTCTTTAATGGTTCCATCTTGCAAATTTGGGGTACTATTCATTCATGACTCACTAACCCTTTTAGGTTTGTGTTATTGCCCTCATTTCTATTTATGAATAAACTGGTGTTTAGACAAGCACACAGGCCTGCCCAGGGCACCCACGTGGTTAGTGTAGAGTCGGGTGGAACGTGGGCTTGGCATTTCCAGGCAGTAACAATATGATGGTCTGTGGCAGGGAGCATTCACATTGCTTGTTTATTCATTCATTCAACAAACATTTATTGAATAAACTGTATGATTCAGATGCTTTCGTAGGGTTATCTGATTCTTCAGCAGTATGAAGAATCAGGTAATGTTTTCTTTTTTTTTTTAATATGAGAAAAATATCTCTGAGAGGTTATGATCTCCCCAAAGGAAAAGTAGCTCATAAATGAGGGATAGCACATTTGTATAGTTCCTTCTTATGCAGGTGGTACTCTAGGCGTTTTACATTTGCAAACTTCCATAATCCAGATGTATTCTTGTAAGGGAAGGATTTTTTTAAATTGTTTTATAGTCAAGTTTACAATGTTGTGTCAATTGCAAGGTGATTTTATTTTGAATTTTGAATTGAAAAAATATTTTTTGAGGGGGTAATTAGGTTTATTTATTTGTTGCATTTTTTTAAAATGAGGTACTGAGGATTGAGCCAAAGTCCTCGTACATGCTAAGCACGTGCTTTACCACTGAACTGTACCCTCCTCCGCAAAGCAAGTTTTCTTATCCATTATTCTGCACCTTAGGAGTTCAAATAAATTGGAATTGAAATCCAGATCTTTTGATCCCACTATGGTTCTTTGCATTATATCTTGCTGAGAGGTGGGAAAGCAGTTCCTTTATTCATTCCTTTATTCAGCAGTTTTGAGCACTGACTTTGCATCAGGGCCTGGCAAGGTGCTTGGAAACAGAAAACAAGAAATAACCCTTTCCTGCAGGGGATGGAAGCCTAGACCAAAAGCTGGGTAATGTGATCTGAGCTACAGTAGCCATGTGCAGACTCTAAGGACAAACTTACCCCCGATTTGCTAGGGCTTCCCTTTCCTTCTGGCTGGTACACACCAGGTCGCCGCAGCCCAGTGAGGCACGCAGCCCACAGCACAGTATGTACCTCGATCTCTCCCCTCTCGACAGGGCCTGCAACATGAGCGCCCCTGACTACGTGCAGTGTGCTGAGGACCACCAGACTCTCCCCGTTGTGGTCCAATCCGTGGGGATCATCTTAGAGGAGAATTTCTTTTTCATCTATAATGGAATCTCCTTGGTGAGCCAGATCAGCCAGTGCGGCTCGCAGTGGGCACTCTGTATCTTCTATAGGTATCACTATGTGCCCGAGAATGGATGGAGTGGCTTCCAGACCCACCGCAATGTCGTGGGCCTTGTCACCATTATCGACTGCCTCTTGGCCAAGACCTTCTAGAAGCTCCACGCACAGAGGAGCTGTATGGCACCATGCTCTACGACTCTCAGCTCTTTGTCTTTGTGCTGTATGTGGAGGTGGCCGAGCAGCCGTGCGCCAACGTGGCCTTCAATCTACGAGGACTTCAGGGTGGTGGAAAAGAGGATCGAGGACTTCACTGAGTCACTCTTCATCTTGCCCAAGTCCAAGTGGCTGGATGGGGACCCCGAAAATTCTGGGGAGAAGACTCCCTTCCTCTACATCCTGTTTGAGAAGGAGGACTTCGTGGGACTGAACACAGACAGCAGGCAAGTCAACCTGGAGCCCGGGCCACCCTGGCTGTGTGAAAGGTTGCTTCCCTACATCCTGAATGGGATCATCAAGGAAGAGGGCTGTCTTATAGCCAAGGCGGGAAGGAGGTGCAGCCCGCCGGTTTTCAGACGTTTAAAAGTGAGTCCGCCTTTGTTTCAGAAAGATCCTTTTAGGGTTAGTGTGGACACTTACTCCCCCTTTTCAGCCAGGACACTTGGTGGGACCCCTGGAGTTGCTGTCCAATTGAGTAGCCACAGCCACTGATGCTAGGAGCGCTGAGGAGGAGGCTGGTCTGAGCTGAGATGTGCTGTAGGTCAAATGCACATCAGACGCTGAAACTTGTCTAGTAAAAAGAATGTAAACTATCTTCTTACTTTCTATATTGATTACATGTCAAAATGATAGTATTTTCATACAGTAGAATAAGTAAGATCTGTTCTTAAAATCAGTTTCAATTTTTTTTCTCTTTTTTTTACTTTTTAAACGTGGCAACTGGGAAACATTATTTACATGACTCTCATTTCATTCCTGTTGGACAGCCTGTCGTGGGACAGTTTCATCCCTTTGCTTATAGATGAGACTCTGAATTCCGAGATGCAGAACGAAGCGCTGGTTGAGCTGGGGGTGGAGCCGATGTCTCCTGCCTCCCAGGCCCAGCACCAACACGGCTCAGGCCCTCTACCCTGCCTGACAGCCGCCATACCAAGTTATGACATCAGAAACACTGCCAGGGGCTTCCGAATGAGCTCCATACGCAGGGAAAGGCGTGTCACGGAGAATGGGACAGGGCAGGGAAAAATTCATCCTCACTTTGTCCCTGTGATTAGGTCAAAGGCCCCATTATGCCTTGGAAGTGCAGACGAGCTCTTCTGGGCTGCCTAGCCCCTCACCCTCTACCATGATTCCCTGTGTATCTTTCAAGTTGTCCCTCGGGCAGAAGAGGGTGAGATGTCTTTGCCAATGGGTGGTCCCCCTTTACTGGGGAGATTGAGGGGAGCTGTGTCCCCCCGGCCTACGGCCTCGGGCCTTGTGTCTGGAGAGCGCTCATGGCGGTCCCACAGGTGACGGTCGGAGGACCTGGCACGTGCTGCCGGGCCTGCTGTGGAGGAGGTGCTCTATGATTCTCTGTGATTCTAAGGTCAGATTCTATTTTCTGGTTGTTGGTAAGTTGGAGGAGAAGATGCCAGAGAATTGATAAAAAGAAAGTCCACACCAGTCCTGTAAATGACAGGCACAGGGGATCCATGTCCCACCTGCGTGTGGTGCCTGGTGGGCTCTGGATTAATTTTCATTTCCTCCCTGGACATGCCTCTATGGTTTAAGGAAGGGGAGAGGCATGTCGTGGCCATGATCTGTACTTGTCCTCACAGGGCCCTGTGATCTGTGCGCCTGCACTCCCCTTCTGCTCCTTGTAGATGAGCTGGCAGGTTTAGTGGCCTGGGCAAAGCTGAGGGCACAGCTGCCAGCACCGGCCACACCCAGGCTGGCTCCGTTCACCTGATCTGTCACCTCCTGCTGAGCCCCCAGGCGTTAGTCAAGGTAGGTGCATCGGTGCAACGTAAGCAGGGACCACCTTCTCCCACTGGACAGACTGGTGATTGAGCAGTGGAAGCCTGGAGCCCTGCCCCAGCCCCCAGGCCAGTGCCTCCTCTTTTGTCATAGGAGGCACTGGTGACATATTTGCTAAACAACTGCTTGGCTCTGAGTCTGCAGACCCACCAGAGAATGCCAGCTTGTTTTTGCCTTTTGAAGTCTGCCCTTGGGATTTGGCGGAGTAGCTGGATGTGTACTTAGCCCATAGTGGTTGACACTGTCACCATTGTATACCCAGAACCTCGTGTCCAGGCATGGCTCCTGGCATCAAAATACAGCAGCGCATTAAACCTCCCTCCTTGTGGGTCTGTCTGTTTTGGTACCATAAGGTCTCAGCCAGCATCTGAACGTCAGTGAGATAACGCGGCCAGTGAGCTCGGGTCAAGCAATTTCTATTCCAGTCACTTTTACTCCATTGTTGCGTTTACTTTTCCACAGTCATTAATTTTTAAAAGAATGCTTTGGTTCAGGAGCAGAGCCTAATTCTCCCCTGTTTCTCTTGGTGGGAGTGACTAAAATTGTCCAGCTTAAAATGCGACCACATTTTGTAGCTCAAAATCTGTCTACACGCATCTAGGTGAAGTTGTGGTTTGGGGCGCTGACCACGTTGGGGTTCCCCGGCAGCGCCGCTCCCCTCAGGCCCCTGCCTTCCCTGGATCAGGAGTTGAGGTTGGGTCTCACCGTCCCCGCGTCCCTGTCCTCATCACACTCACGTAAATTCTTGTAAATGCTGTCAGTTATTTTTGTCCTCGTGTGTTTCTAATTTTTGCTGTTCCTCTTTTCCTTTTTCTATTTTCCTTTTTCTCTTATACCACCCTGTGAGCATGTTGTTGGGTCTGAAAATGTGGGCTGTGCACACCCTGCATCGGAAATAGCCAGATCGTCCTCTGTGCTGTCTCCATCGCTTTAAAAAGCAAAAACTTAACAGTTGCCTTGATCCATATATTATCCTGGTCATTTTTTTTCTAGTTTTTTGAAATTTTTGCTCTGTTAGCATGTCATCCACTGGAGTTTAATACCTGTTAAAGTCCTTGCTTTGAGGAACCTGTTTGTTACTCCTTATATTTGGTGACAAATGTGCTCTTACTAATTTTGTTTATTTGTTTTGAAGAAGTGAGATGCGAATTGATTTAGGCGGCTGCTGAGGGATTTTTTTCATGGAGTATTTAAACTTGGAAAGTCAAAATCTGCAGCACCTTGCTTGATTCTGGCTTTTACACAAACGTGTTCGGTACACAGTTCCTGGCTGTCGCTGTGTGACGTGCGTGACGGCATTTCCTGGCCGGTGGTCACTGGTGAGGAAGTGGCAGACTCGGGGGTGAGCAGCTGCAGGGGATGCTGTTGGAGGAAGCAGTCACCGGTTTTTTGTTTTTTGGTTTTTTTTTTTGCATTTACCTTCCCAGTGCCATTTACTTTACTTTGCATTCATAGAGGGGCAAGAGCGGGTCTAATATACATGACACTCTTTTGTTCACTTTATGAGGCTGGTTTTTCTAAGCATCAGGACAACATGGCCTTCCCCTAAGTAGCTGGTTCACTTGGATCTGGTGGACACAGGGACCGCTAAATGGGACCGTAGCTTCCTCTCTGCTTCAGCCAGTGGGCATTCAGAGCCGGGTCTGTGGTTTGCCTCAGCAGCCGTGCAGGCCTCCCTGCACCGGCCTTTACTTTTACCCCTTTTTGGCAGTTAATAGCTGACTCTGTGTCTGTTGCAGCTGATGTCCACCACTGACGGCCATGTCGTTATTTTGCGGTAGTGAGTCTCCAACACCCCTGTCAGCCGTGAAGGGACCTAGCATTCTCACCCCGACCCTGGTTCTTCTAACCCAGTGGAAGGATTTGGCCACCACCGTCATGCTGGCCATGAGACCTTGTTTCTCCTTTCATGCTCTGGTCCAAATGTGGACACTTCATCCTTCACTGACTTGGTCTCGCTTGAGACAGGCCAGACTTTCTGAAAGAGTCCATCACATTCTGGGGGGGAACAGAACAGAAGTAAGTGTCGCAAGTAGCAGTCTAGGCTGTCTGGGTTGGCAAATGCAGGCTGGCATCAGTGATGGCCGGGCTGTGCCAAGGAAACAGGCCTTTCCGTGGCTCCCGAGAGACCAGGGGTCAGAGCGAAAACAGACTTGCCTGGGTTCCCCCATCCTCATCTGCTCACTTGTAGGAGTGTCAGCTAACTAGGAGCTCCCCCAGACCTTGGCCCCTTCAAAGCTCAGACCACAGGAGATCCTTGAGTCCCTTCTCCTGGTCCTCCTTTGTGAGAATCCAGTGCCTTCTAAGGTGACCGGCGGTAGGAGATGCCTCCCCTTCCAGGGAGCTCCCTTCGGAGGACTGTGACTCAGTGCACCTTGCTGTGAGATTTTGGGTTTCCGTCCGTGGTCCCTGCAGAACCAGACTTGAGACTGGCTTAGCGACAGAAATGACAAGACTGATTCCAGGGCAGGGCCAGGTGAAGGGAAGAGTGGAAATTGAATGTGACCTCAAATACCAAGGTGGGTGCTGGGGCTGTTACTAAAATGGGGAGCCTGGGAGGTACCTGCCAGGAATCGAAGTCTAGAGTAAATGGTGGACATAAGGCTTATTTTTTTTGACATAAGGCATTTTTAAGATGCCATTTGTCATTCAAGTTAGGACTTCCAAGAGGAACTCGGGTCTCTGAGCCTGGGGCTCAGGTGAAGTAGGCGGACTAGAGATACAAGTTGGGATTCGTCATTCTTAGCTGGTGTTCACAGCCGTGCAAGTGGATGAGCTCATCTCAAGAGGTGCAGACTGTGGCTGAGGCGGGGCAGGGCTGTGCCTGGTTTGGAGGAAAGCCCAGACCATGCAGCTTTGCTGTGTCAGACAGCAGCGTTTGCGATTTTCAGAGCAATGACATTTATCCTTAAGGTTCTGGGGGGTGGGCAGGGCCACCCAGGAAGAAATCTGAAGGGAGGGTTGTGGCCACGTGTGCGTGTCTTGGGACGATCCAGAGGCTGCAGGGTCCAGGGGGGGAGCCTCCTTAGAAGCTGGAGTCGGAGTGGGGAGTTGGGAGAAGGTAGTCACACTCTCCTGTTAGGAAGGAACGGAGGCATAGGGAGACTGCACCCTAGCGGACTCTCTTTCCCATGAACAAAAGGCAATCAGACAGAAGATATGCGGTGAGAAGGGATGGGTGCTGGGAGAGGAGCCAACCTGGAGAAAGGTCGTTGAACAATTCTGGAATTGTCTCCCTGCAACATAGAGTTAAAAAAACCCAGACTCTAAAGAACATTGATAGTGACTGTGGAGGACGCAGTTGTTTTTCTGGCCTCCTAAGGGTTAGGTATGTATCCGGGGATACACAGAAGAATCTGGCAGTCTGTTCCGGGCACTTCACCCTTACCAGGGGGAACAGTGCAAGTTTAAAGGGGGAGAAGGACAGCGGAGGGAAACTAGGCAGGCCCCGTGGCAGGTACCAGTCGGCCGCCCTACTTGCATGTTGCATTCACATCCATGCCTCCCAGGTGGGCGGTGGCAGCCCCGTTTTGCAGATTGGGAAGCCTTCTCAGAGGGGTTGAGGAATTGGTCCGTTTAGCGGCTAGTAAATGCTGTAGCAGTATTCAAGCAGGGCCTTGTCAGAATTCAAGGGCATGTTCTCTCTATTAATTCCGGTACCTCCCAGTTGTACCTGAAATTGTGAAGTGAGTCAGTTTCGGAGCCTTTCAGAGAAAGTACTCTTTAAGTGCCTCAGGACTGTTGCACAAAGCTCAGTGCTCTTTGATGGTTCGGAAGCACCGCAGTGCTTTATGCCCCACAGAGGTAAGGTTTTACTCCTTTGACGATGACTTGGTTGCAAATGACGTACAGGTGCAAAACCACACTTAGCAGCTTCTGAAGGGAAACTCTCCAGTTCTCCCTTGATCGGCTTTCTTCCTCGGGATGTAACTGTGCTGCAGCGTAAGCCTGAGCTTTCCGTATGGAGTGAGGGTTTGATATCCAAATTTAGCATAAAACAGTCAGATGGAGAAAATCGAAGATGACAATATATTTTGGGGTTTCATTAGACAAGATATATTATCTGTCAATGGCCCATAAAGCGACTGAAATTGAGTACAGAACATTGCATTTCTTACTTTCTACTGAGAGCTGTCTTCCAACGTAAGGTTCTCTGCTTTGGAACTTCAGCTCAGACACTAGGGCGCCTGTCATTGTGTTGGTGTGATTGCATTTACACAGTGCATGTAATCTGGGCTTCTTTAGCCCCAAATACTCCAGTGCAGAATCATAGGCTGTAGCCATCACTTAGTTATACAAATACTTCTAAAACTATATGACACCAAAAAGAATAAATAAAAATAAAAAGAGAGAGGGAGATTGCCTTTATCAAAGTTCCTTTGGATTTTAACTGCAAACTGTTGTTGAGCCGCTCTGGTTTCCTTTGGATATGAATGTATACATTTCTTTGCATGTAACTTGGATTTTATACTTGAACACCAAGCTCTTGTTTTCCATGAGCCACAAAAATCATAGCCAAATGACACACGTATGAAATATTTTATTCTTTTTATCTGAGACAGAATCCTTGAATTTGGGACTTGGGCTGTGATTTTGCTGTTTGCTCTTCCCACCCCTCTTGTCACCTCACTCCTTTTTCCCACGTGGCCTCCAAGAGGTCATGGTCTCAAAGGAGCAGGTGGACAAATACCAGTTGGTCGCCAAGCAGTGCTGCTGTAGAGGGAGCCCAGTCAAGAGCTAAAGGACATCATCAGAGAGGACTTCCTGGAAGAAATTGGCTCTACATTCAGTTCTGAGGACAGAGTAAGAGTCAGCCAGGAGAAGGAATCAAGAGTGTAACTCAGGTGGCAGGAGAAACACGGGTAGAGGCCTGGAGGCTTGTGGGGTGGGGACTCGTGGAGAGTGCCCTGTGTGGTCCAGGGTGGTGGGTGCCCCTGCTGGGAAGGACACTGGAGAGGGCCTAGGGGTGGAGGGCTTTGGAGGAGCTTGATTTTTACTAGAACTGACTCAGAGGAGGCAGTGAAGGGTGTTAGCAGGAAGTGACCCTCAGGAGAGCAGCTCTGCCTGTTCCTTTGAGCACCACCCCGTCATTCACTTATTCATAACACACGCAATTCTGAGTGTCTAGGGAAGAGGGGGTGGACCCACAGTCGTAAGCAAAATGTACTTGCTTCTTGAGAGCTTAGCAGTTTCAGAAGTTGACTTAGTGTAGAATGTTCTAGGAACACAGCAGGGCACCTAACCCAAAGTGCGGAGGTTGGAGGGAAGGAAGGCTTCCTTGACAAACAGTCAAAATGAGCCTGGAGGCAAGTGGGAAGTAGCAGCAGGTCACGAGGACCCTGAGGTCACTGGGGACCTGGGTACTGAGGTGAGGCTGGGCAAGCAGGGTCGGGGGTCGGGCTAGAACTCTACCCGGGAGCCTCTGAAGGGTTTGAAGTGGGGTGATGTAATCAAATTTGTGCTTTGGGAAGGCTGCCTTGGCTCTGTTGTGTGTGTGTGTGCACGCGCGCATGCGTGTGTGTAGCAGGGAAGAGGGGGAGGGTGCCACCAACTGGGAGGGTCATTAGAAAACCATTCACAGGCTGGGAGGTGACCAGTGGGAGGGGGCATCGGGGCTGCTTGGGGACTTCAGGGGCAGTGTGGATGCCGGATTTCCTTATGGGGAGGGCTTGTTTACGGGGTCTCTCTAGCGGCACCTTGTGTCTGGAAGAAAACAGATGGAGGCCGCCAGCTGGACTTTCCTCTTCTCTCCTTCCCTGCCTTGTGTGATGATCCTAGCTCAGCCAACATAAGGAACAGAAAACCTAAGTTCCAGGGTAGCCCAGGACTTTGTTGAGCTCGTTCGACTGAGATCTGATAGGATATAGGCTTTTGTTGAGATCTGCATGTTCACTTAGCTAGAAACGTCCCATCATTTCAATTTCCATAGGGGTATTAATTCTTGATAAAGATTGCTTTCTTGATGAGAGGAAATATAATACAACTGCTTTCTCAAAAAAAATCTTATCTTTTTAGAAATTTAATATTCAAAAGAATTGGAATATTTAAAAATGATAAAGTAAGGCTTTGGTGTAGTTTCTTTGGTTTTCTGAGTTGAGGTGGAGGTAGAGCCTTTGCATTACTTAATAGCACATCCTTGTCAGTATTTAAAGAGCTGTTAGTGAGCGCCCCAGACCGCACTTTTCAAAGCATCATTAAAGCTTGCTCTGAAATAGTGAAGTCATATAGGTCTTGTTTGCAGAAATCAAACAGTTGGTTTATAATCTGTAGCATAGCTCCCTTTATAAAATAATAATAGGTTTAAATTAAGAAAGTGGAAGATAATTGATTTTTTTAAAACTGAAACATAAACTTTCTTCTGCTAATGTTGCAACTGGAAATTTCAAAAAGAAAGATCCCA
Organism: Vicugna pacos; assembly: GCF_048564905.1. NCBI lineage: Eukaryota > Metazoa > Chordata > Mammalia > Artiodactyla > Camelidae > Vicugna > Vicugna pacos. Next base: position 2,313,960 of record NW_027328742.1, read on the forward strand.
CTGTAATATCATCTACGTGAAATACATATATGTCTGTCACGTTTGAAAAGTAACTGCGCAGTGGTTTTTGAAGTCAGGATCATTCCAGCTCAGATACTTGCAGTGATGTTTGCTGGTTTTCAATGGAAGAGCCTAAATTTGCTTTCTTAGCTTTATTCTTTTCTTTTCTTTTCTCTCTCTCTCTCTCTTTTTTTTTTTTAGGGGGGGGGTAGTGCAAGGGTTGAGTAGTGCTTTCCCAGCATGATTTTGGGGCAATTTGGGGGCAGATGTCGTGCATCAGCAGTGAGATAGTTCCATACATTTTAATTTCCGGACACCACCAGGGAACATGTGTGGTTTGTGCCTGCAGGCTGGGATAAGGCAGGACTCCATGGTCCATCACCGTTATGTCTTGGAGCTGCTCTGGTCAGTGAATGATTTTCTGTGGCTTGGAGGTAATGTGGTCTGATGCAGATGATCAGATGTGTAACTAAATTACTGTTACTTGAAATAAGAGAAAAGTTAGCAAAAATGGCTCTAAAATACAGGATGATGGAGGAGAATTGGCTGAGCTGCTTGCAGTGGGGAATATTCTCAGGTGACTCCCTCACTGTGTCTTCTGTCACTATCCCCCACAGCCCTGCACGGCAGTCCTACTGAAGCAACCATGCACTTTCTCAGAAATGCGCTGAATTTCGTTGTGCCTCTGATTGTTCGCTTTTCTTTCTTGAAAGCACATCTTGCCCTTTGCTTAAATGCCATCCCTGCTAGCCACCTCTTACACTCATTTTCCTGGACCTCGTCCATATATAGCTGCTGAATGGATGAACAAAATGTAGTATCTCCATTTAGTGGAACATTATTCAGACATAAGGGTGAATAAAAAAGAAAAAATAAATAAAGGGGAATATGAAAAAAGCCACCTGATCTGGGAAGTCCACCGTGACTGCTCAACCCACCCTTTTCCCTTTGAAATCCCACCCCTTAAACTCCTCTCTACTCTTTTTGATAGTATTTACCACCTTCTAATAAAGTTTAACATTTTCATAAAAAAAAGAGAGATGCTGATACCACTTCAACATGGACGAGCCTTGATAACAGCACGTTAAGTGAAAGGAACCAGACACCAACGGCCACATATTGTTGACTTCAGTGATCAGAAATGCCCAGAATAGGCACATGCAGAGGCAGAGAGCAGGTGATGGTTGCAAGGGGCTGGATGGAGGGGGGTTGGGGAGTGACTGCTAGTGACAGGGGTGTTCTTTTCGGTCGATGAAGTATTCTGGATATAGATGGTGTTAAGGACTGCACAACCATGAGTGTGCAGAAGACTGCTGATGCTGTCTCTGGGAGTGCCTGTTGTTGGGGCGGCTTTATTTTGTTCTCACCCTGCAATGTGAAGACTCATCTTGTGCTGAGGCCATTCTACTCCTGTGACAGTTGAGGTTTAGAGACTTTGTAGAGTCATGTTTCTTTTTTCCCCTTGCTGAGTGTAGGCGAAAAAGTTTTAAGCCTGAGAAAGTGCTCCATCTGCAGAAATGTCTTTCAGATTTGCATGGTGTAAAATCCTTGACAGTTTTTTAATCGTTGAGGACACTCTGTTGGGGGAAACAGCCCGTGAAGCCTGGGTGAGACCCGGAAGAGCCGTGCTTCCCTCCCAGACATGGGTGGGGATTTGACCCCCGTTCAGGCATTGAAGGGCCCAGACCCATGAGCGGAGTTGACAGTCGTGAATATTTTCATGTATCCGCTGCTTCATCTTGGATATTAATTTCTAGCTGAGTCATTTTGTGGCGGCAGCCTCATCCTACATCAGGAATTTATAGTATCTGTTTTTTGAGGTGAAGACCTGACAGACTTGATTATTTAACAGTCTCCCTTGAATTGATATCTCAGATTCCTTTGTCAATGGCAAAAGAGCAGAAATACAGACGTCCTTTAATGACGATGTGACCTGGAGCAGGTTTAGTTTCTGTGCCTCAGTGGCCTTATCTGCGGGTGGGGAAGATGATAACAGTGCTTCCCTCAGAGGGGCTGGTGAGGGGAGAGTGAGAAGCACAAATGGAAGACTTACACGTGATGATCATGGATGACAAATTTTATTGCTCTCCGCCTGGTGAGGCCTCAGGAGCAGAGATGTCAGAACAGAGCATTCCTAGCCGGAGCTCAATCCGCGTTGGCAGCTTTTATGATCAGTATCACCCCTGTGGGTTATCAGGTAGTTTTAAGACTTGGTAATATGAATTCATGAATAATGTTAAAAGACTAGACAACTCAGATTCGGTTTACATAGTTCTCAAGATTTCCTGTGAGAAATGGATTTTTTTCCCCATCTTAAATCTGTGTTGAGTCTCTAAAAAAATTCTGTAGCGCTCCATCTTTTTGCTTTAATTCTCCATTTTAAAAAAAAATAGTTTTTAAATGGAGTTACTGGGGACTGAACTGAGGGCCTCATGCATGCTGAGCATATACTCTCTCAACTGAGGTATAATCTCCCCCGTAATTTTTTTAACTTTACTTTCCTTGTATTCAGAGGTTAGAGGCCTCTAATTCTTTTTCTGGAGACTTGTCCATGAACCTGTAAATGTATAATTAATGGACAAAATTTGGTTTATTAAAAAAATCAATAGAACTTTCTTCAATCCATTCAAAAGGAAATGCTCATTGAGTTTAAATGTTTCTCCTTTATGGTGATTTCTAATTTTTGGTCTAGCTTAACTTATTAAAAGTAATCCTCATCATCATAATGATAAAGCTTGCTGTGAGTGGACACCTACCAAAGGCTAAAATGCGTTTCTCATGTTTTGCTTCAAAGCAGGTGTTTGCGGGTAGGTATCAGTGTCTCCTTTTTTGCAGCTGAGGGATTGAGAAGTGGGCAGCTTGTCCCAAATCAAACGCAGATGGCGGTGGCAGGCTCAGGGCTGGAACCCAGGCTGCACAGAATGCATTCTCAATTGCTCCTCTAATCAGCCTCCCATTGAGTGGTTTCCCGAACTCCTGTGAGTCCATAAATGGCCGATTTTAGTGATCTCAGCCTGATGAGGCCTTCAAAGGAGAGACACCATTGAGAATGTGAGACAGAGTGGCATAAATTAAAATTGTATATTTTCACACATGTTGCATTCTCAGGTAATGACTTAAATAGTTTATGTTTTCTTTATTTTAGTGTTATGAAAGCACAAATAACAAAACATTAAAAATGATTATAGTGCAAAATAGGAGTATGCTTTGAAAGTCCAACCATTACTAATGATGTTGCTTGTTTTTCTCTAGTGGTGCTTATTAACAGAGTAATTTGCAATGACTGAATTTGTTTTATGTAGTCTTAGTATGGAGGAAAAGTTTGTCAGTAAATATTGAAAGTAAAATCTTTACTCTTTTCTTTCCTGATGATAAATATGAAAGTTGTTTTCATGGCTTAAGTATATTTCCTCATTTGTAAAATTTGAGTGATGCCGTTTACCATGTCTGACTGTGAGAGTTAGACGCCTTGTATACAAAGCATCCATGATCTGCTTAGTAAAAATGTGCTGTCTCAATGACAGATAGTTTAGAAGGATCAACTGTGAATAATAAAGAGGGTGGCTTGTTTCTGATGCATATTCAATATGGATATATATGAATATGGCTTAAAGTAACAAGGATTCAGGGATTTGTGTGTGTGTGTGCGTGCAGTATGAACTTTTAATGAAATCTGTATGATTCTATTGAGACAGGGACTAGTTAAATTGACTTAAGCAGACGACCTTGAAGATTATTTACACAGAATGTGTATTGTTACAACTCAGTATTCATGTTGCCGTGTAACTATCCACTCAGACATTTAAATTCGTAGGAATCTGACCAGAAGCATTAAGTTTAGAAAAATCCACATTGATCATTTTCAGGGAATAAGCTTCTCTCTTTTGTGATTAAAGAAAATTTTGATTTATTTTTCTGCACTCTTAATAGGTTTTAAAATATCAAAACATTGATTTGACATGTCAGCTTTTTTAATAGAAAAATCTCATGCTGTTTTAATATGTAAATAAATGTTTTTGTATTTCAATATACTTGTATGATTTCTTGGCTCTTTGAGAAGTATTTTGCAAGATACTTAGATTACCTACTGTTGGAAAAATACAGACGTGGCTTTTATGAATTTAGGCCTAATACAGGTCTGTTGGTTTTTGCTACAGTGCAAGACATGAGGCCTAGGAGAGCTTTGATGCCGATGGCCATGAGGACAGATCCCAGATCTCAGTCTCCCCTCCTGTAAAATGAAGTGGCTGGACTGGATTCTTTCCTCTTCAAAGATGAATTTCCATGAGCCTGGGTCTTTTGTATATATTCAGGAGTATTAGCAATATCAGATTAAATACTGAATACCCCTCCCTTTCCTGAAGCGAAGTGCAGTATGTGCTACATAAGCTTTTAGTTATCTGATTCTTGTTTCTGATCCACAGGCAATTTTTTTGTTGCATCTTTCCCGGCAACCTGGAAGATCTTTTTAGCCATAGTTGGCGCTGTTGCACCTTCTTACAGTCTTAATATTCCTGTTTGTAAAAGAAGGCTTAAACAACATTATTTTGTTTTGATTCCTTTGCTTAGTGCTTCAGGATAGCACAATGTCCATTATGTCTGTCTACCTGGAAATATTATTCTGCTTATATCTTAGTTTTATTCTATCATCTCGCTGTGAACATTTCAGACTTCCTGTGCAAACAATGGCAACATCGGACTTTTCTTCCAGTGTTAGAAACCAGTGAGCCGGGATTTTATAAAGCAGATAGAAGCGGCCTCTGGAGCACCTTAAAGCTGAAAAGTGTACTGAGTTCCCTAAGTATTGACCCCGCCGCTTTGTGTCAATTGGTGGTAGGAGATTTGGTACATATACAATTGGGTGTAGTGTTTTGACTTGGGTTTGCGTGCACGCGCTGCCACTGAGCTACGTTATCCTGAGTCAGTTCGTTCTGAGTTTTTCCCTCGTCTATGAGATGGGGACACTCATTTCTGCTTTGTAGAATTGTGAGAATTAGAAATTATGTAAAGTGTTTAGCACAGTGTGTATGTCAAAAGGGCTCATAAACTTAACTGCTGTTTCGTGTGAAGCCATCATTTGATAGTCTTTGGCAATTACTGAGAAACAGGAAAATAAGAAAAGGTGGTTTTATGAAGAAAGATATTTGAGGAGGTTCCATAGTTCCTATATTCATAATTTAGCATCAGCAGAGTCAGAAGTGTTACACAGTCGCCCTGAACCAATGTTAACCCACAGAATTTTTTGTTATTTCATATATGTTGGGGCTTAAGGGGACCCAATACTTATACACATGTTGTCTCCAGCAGCCACCTGACAGATAACAAAGAAGAACAGGCAGGCGATAAATGTCTCCTTTATTACTGATGAAGCCATGTTCTCTATGAAATTCAGTGCTGTGGGAGAGTGGGTGTCATGACACTATGTCCCAGAATTAGAGACTCACGCTGTCCCACGTAACTCTGGGCCACAGCAAGCCTTCCCTTGAGAGGATCTGACCCATAATGTACAGGGCTGTCTTGCCATGGAGCTGAGCATCCCAGGTGCTTCCTAAGGGTGGCCAACATTGGAGGGAAAGGAAAGGTTTCATATGCCCTGTTTGTCACCCCGGACTCACACCTCAATCTGTTAGTGCGAGGAGGGCTAGCCGTGGGCCAGGGTTCAGGGGTGTGAAAGGAGAAGCAGTCTCCCATGGCCCAGAGGAGTGGGGAGGAGGCATCCCCTCCCTCAGTTTAAACAGGTGGTGGACTGGAAGAGAAGGGTGCTCCCGAAGAGTTTATAAGAGGGGAAATAAGGATTTCCTTTGGGACTCAGACTAGCCATGAAATAGAGAAGGTGATCAGATGGAAGACGTAAATCATTTTCTTATTAAATTGACATTTGTTGGGCACCAAAAATGTGCTACATTCTTTTCTGAGAGTTTTACAGAAATGAATCCTTCAATCTTCACAAGTGAGCAAGGAAGATTTGATTGTTATCCCAGGTTTACAGTGTGGAAATTGAGGTACACAGAGGGTAAATAAGTTGGCCAAGGTCACAGAGCTAGTAAGTGTCAGAGCTGGGATTTAAACCCTGGCTGTCTGGTTTCCAGGCTCCCAGGGATGGGCTTTGGGTGTTTAGAGGTATCTGCATCCCTGGATCTCTGTACCTCTGTGCATCAGTTAACCCAGAAAGGATAGGGAAAAGAGAGTTACACAGGTGCTCACAGTCGTGTCTCAGCCACTGTTAACGGAGAGTGCACCGTGATTGGCGTTAATTGTCTTCTCGGCAGCAGATCTGTTCTTATAACAGAAATTTAGTCCATTGAGTTAGTCTAGAAACCCTTCCTGCTCTGCTTCTGTCCACGATTGCCATGTGACTGACTGCCCGAGTTTGGGCCGTTGAGGAGAAACTGTACTCATGGTTGAACTCTGATATTTCAGTCTGGTTTATAGTTTCACATTTCCTGTTACATTAATAAGTTAAATTTCTGGTTTTCTTGCTTCAGTGTGTCATAAGTTTGGTTAATATGAAACCAGTCAATGGGAGCCCAGGGGTGCTGACGGTATAATTTCTGAGCACGTTGTGACATTTCTACCCGTGCAAACATGGCTGGAGGATATCCATCTTCCTCACTGATTTCTCCCAACAGCAGGGTCCTCTCCCACCCCCAGATATGAGGATGGGAGCTCTCTGAGTAGGCCAGTCAGAGGCCGAGTCCACCAGTCAGAAAACGATGAAGAACCTGGAAGTGGGTTTAATAGAAGAAAAGGGCTCCCAGGTTGTCTGATGGGCTGTTCGAGTCCATTTGGTGAAAAGCTGTCCACTGTCTGTGGTTGAGCTACTTCTTTGCTTTTTAAAAGTCTGTATTACATGAAGGGATTTTAAAAAGTAGAAAGGAGTGATTTCAGGTGGTACATCTGCACCGGTGAGAAGTGATGGATGACCGCCTGTGTGAGGCTTAGACAGAGTCTTACAAACTTCATAATATAACTTTAAAAGCTCTGCCATCTGAGTGCACTTCATAAGGGGTCCAGTTCATCATGACCGTGCTGAGAGGGCAAGTAAATGATGATGGCAGAAAGGACACGGAGGCATCAAATATGTCTCAGTCATGTTCCGTGTTTAGAGGATGCGGCACAGTATAATATATTTGAGCTGGTTTTTCACTGAACACTTTTGAGTGTTTTCTGGGACACCCCTGTTCCCCAAGTTTCCATGCAGCTGGGTGTCCCCTAAGAGCAGCACTGTCAGCGCTTGCCCTGGGCTGAAGTGGTGTCACGGGGAGCAGGACGGTCAGCGTCCCCGGCTCCTCCGAGCTCCATCTCCTCATCCGCAGAGCCGGGTTCCTCATCCGTGTCTACTTAGTAGGGTTGCTGAGAATCACACGTGATGCTTGTCAGGTGTGATATGTGGTTGTCTCTGTGATTGGCATATAGTCAATATTTGATAGAAACACTTGTTTTTTATTATAATTGTGGCTCCTAGATTGCAGTGGTTTTCAGTATGCATTTTTTATTAATTTATTCTTATTTTTAAATAAGCACTTGTGTTTATTTATTTTAATGAAGGGACTGGGGATTGAAGCCAGGAACATGTGCATGCTCAAGAGGTGCTCTACAACGGAGTAATACCCACCCTCCTTGTCTGCACTTAATAATAAATATTTCAATACACAAAATAGTTCTTAAACACCATCATGGGACCTATTTTCTGCATAGACAATTGAAAACGTATGCTATTTCAATAAGAATAAATGTCGTAGGGACATACGTTTCTGAATCTGTTTACGTGTTTAAAAACGATCATAGGTAGTGATAAACACGAGTCTTGGATCCACTACTTCTTAGGGTTTGCTTTGCCATCATTGGAAATTATGTTCTACAGAGAAGGCTAATTGGGTCTCTTTGATATTTGGATGATTTAGCAATGTTCAAGGCTTTCAAAAGCTGACAGTTTTGTATTTTAAACTAACTACAAACTTATCTTCTAGAAGTTGGAAGTCCTTAGCTTGTGAAGTGCCCAGTAATTCAGTGTGTATATGTCTGTGTCTCTGTGAACGTGTGTGTGTGTGATTTCAGGAATGTAGCAATAAGTTCCATATAGCCTTCTGATACCTTTCTCCTCCAGTTCAAGGTGTAGGTATATATTTACACAAATAGATTGATACTCTTTTGTCATTTGGCATATTTGTGGGAATAAGAGGTTCTCATACTTGTTTCAGAAGGGTTGGGGAGCATAAGCTTAGAAAATGGGAGGAGATAGAGGCAGGGAGGTTCTTTACACTTTGTGCTTTTCTTTTTTCTTCTAAAGCAAACAGGCACTGAATTGTAACATACTAATACTCAGAATTGCTTTTCTGATCAGAGACAAGTGTCTTAGATTTTTTAAGGCAACATGAATGATGAAATGTGTTTCAGCAGTTATCTTTAAAAGTAGTTTTATTTTTCAAGTAAAAGGCTATATATAGCCTGTACTTTTTTTCCAGCTGAACAAGAATTTCTCATTGATCCAGGTCCATGATCAACGTGTTTAGTTTCTCTGGGTTTTTTTTTTTTTTAGGTGCTTGTTTCATTCTGGTGTAAATGAATGTTTAAAATTTCTGGATTTTGATCTTTAGAACGTGCTGATTTATCAGAACAGTTAAAAACCTGATGTTTGTTCCTCGTTTGGTGGGGCAACCTATTGATTTATATTGTCTGTTAAAGAGGGAAATTCTCCCTCTAGCCTGCAGATAATTAAGTAAATGGTTTGCAGTGTGCCTTTAAAATTATTTGAATGCATTGAGCATGTTTGTCCAGTGAATTTTGAATTGAGTCATAATAATGACTTTGCTTTGATTCTGTGGCTTTTGTCCTCTCCACAAGAATTTGAATTCTATGCTGCATTTTGTACATGTGTTCTTAAAGGGGAAAAAATTTTGCATTTTTTACAGAGGTGGGTTTTCCTATCCCCTCTGAATGCCTTCTGTAATTGATACAGCGAAAGTCTGTTATTGCAGTGCTTAATTATTTCATAAACGATTTTTTGGCTTAATCAGAAAATGACAAAGAATGATAAGAAAAAATATGAAAACCTTCCTTCCTTTGAAGAATAGAAATGAGGTGGTCAGGCTCACGCATGCTTTGTGCCTGACACACTTACTCTCATGTCATTATGTATCATGATTCGGAGATGGAGTTGCTTCAGGTTTGTAGATTTTTGTTTTAACAATTGTGTTGAATTCATTCTCTAGGCTGATGATTCCTGTTGCCTTTGTGGAAAGTGTAGATGAAGGGAAACAAATGCTTTGTTTTGTTTTCCGGAGGCCTGAGATGCTGATGAGAAAAGAGAAGAGGGTGGGCTGAGGAAAATAGTGACAGACCCTCACCACCAGGCTGAAATTGATGAACAAAAAGTCAAATATGTGTATCGGTATTTGACTAATAGAAGTCAGACAGCCCAGACTGTCTAGTTATGCCCAAAGGAATGTACTGAATTCACCTGCAGAATTAGGTGCTTTACCTAGTAGAAGCAGCTTAGAGCAATCAGAAAAATCAGTAATATGATGAGATATAAAAAGAATATAATATCTTTTATTTCTGAAACTTTTCTACGTTAAGTTGTGTAGAGCTAAAATTAAGTTTCAAGCACAAGGAGTTAAGAGTTTAGGTGGTTCTGTGGGGTCGTTATTCAGGGATCTGTCTAGACACTGCTGGAGTGGCCGAAGCTGGCAGGAAAAGACCCAGAGCCAGGATTTGTCATCCTAGGATGTCCTCCATAATGGTTCCATGTGGGAGCCCATGATTGGGTTAACAAGTTGTAACACACCCCAGCCGCCTGTCAACTTTAAGAAGAAAAAATGTGCTTAGTAACTGCTTTTAAGCAAGCACCTGTGCATTCACACTCCTGTCTCCTTGCCGTAAAAAGCAGAGTCAATGCCTTGCTTGCATAGTTGAGGTTTTAGATAGCACTCTGCTCGTTGCACAGCAATGACCCAGGCCCTCAGCTATAAACGCTGGGCCTGCGTGATGTTAGATAGTCTATTAGCCCCAAAACAGGGACCTGGCTGGTCTGGTGTTCTGCTGTGTAATGAACATGTCTAAAGAATGTATCTTGTTCCCCTCTCCCCATGACTTACCTAAAGGTACACTAAGCCTTTGTACTCATGGTGGATTCTACAATCTCTGTCTCATCCTGTCTTTCCCCAAGTTCCTGTTTACTATCACACAACTGTTAATGACTTTTTCCTTTGATTATACACAATAAATATGGGAGAATTTGAGAGACTCGTGGAGTTGGCTCCCTAATCCCTCTCGCTTTCTTTCCTTTTTCCACAGTCTTGAGTAATTCATTCCGTGTAGGTAAGACTTCTGCCAGCCAGAACCCACAGTTCCAGGTGAGAAGAATGCAGGTTTTATCTCTCCTACCCGAGGGAGACAGGGAAGATAATTGAGATCTGCTCCCCCGTGGTCCCTTCCTGCCCCAGGGCCACTCCAGTTCACCTGCAGCCTTCTGGCCTCTGCTTTCAGGGCCTATGTCCCAGGACTGACTGCAGCCTTTTCTTCCCTTGTCAACATTTGCTGTGCCTTTCAGAAGTTGGTCTGTTCTCTGGAATTTAACCCTGGCAGATGTGATGGTGGCCAGCGTGCTTGTGGGCTGTAACTTGGGGACCCCCAGGAGCTATCTTGATTCTCCTGAGTCTCTCACTCGGGGTTACAGAACTGTCGTGCACCGTAGGAAGTCCATTCACGTGAGGTCAACACAGCTTTGCATCACTTTCATTTTATTTTTGAATTTTCAGTGGAGAAATTATTTGTAGCAAACTGTTCCAGATTTTCGGCCGCCTGCTTTCCTCACCACCATTTCCTTGTTGGCTCTGGTGCTTGTTTTAAGAACCAGGTTTCTACTCTGGTCATTTCTAGCAGCTGGGCTTGCCGAATCCTTGATTTGCATTTGAGGCAGAATGCTTCTTCGTGATGTCAAGCTGATTTTCCTTGTCATGTCTGAATATTTCGTGTACACTCAGCAACTGTTTCAAGTGAAATGCTCTTGTCCAATTTCAGTTAACTGATATTTGCTAATCTCCTGCTTTCATGCGGAGGGCAGTTTCTTCTTCCTGTAATAAAAGTTAGCAATTTGCATTTACTATGGGAAGGTACTGGCCCGTGGTGCTTCTGTTCTTAACAGTTTTTATACAATTCACCCATTAAAATGTACAGTGGATTTTACTCTATGCCCAGAATTGTGCATCCCATTCAATCTTAGAACATTTTCATTCCCCAACAGGAAACCCCGTATGCATAAACAGACATTCCCAACTTCCCATCCCGCAGCCCCAGGGAGCCACTCTTCTCTCTCTGTGGATTTGCCTGTGCTGAACATTTCGTGCAAATCGAGTCACTTCATGTAACTGGAACCGTCTATTGTGACTAGACTTCTTTCACACTGAATAACGTTTTCAATGTTTGTCCACGTTGTGGCCTGGGTCAGTGCTCTATGCTTCGCTATTGCTGAATAATATTCCACTCTATGGCTGGGCCCCTGTGTTTACCCATTCATCACGTGATAGACATTTGGGTTGTTTCTGTTTTTTGGCTCTGAATCTTAATGGCGCCGTGAATATTCCTGTAGGATTTTTTATGTGAACATTTGTTTTCAGTTCTCTTACTTGTGTGCCCAGGAAGCAGAATTGCTGGGTCATTCAGAAACCAAATGTTCAGCTCTCTGAGGACGTGCCAGGCTGTTTTCCAAAGTGGCCACGCTGTGTTACGTCCTCACCAGCAAGGGCTGCGTGCTCCGCTTCCTCTGTGTCCTCATTAGAGCTTGTTACTCTTTTTCTGATTATAATCTATTGTAGTGAGTGTTAAGTGGTTTCTCCTAGTGGTTTTGACTTGATTTCCTTTAGAGCTAGTCTTATTGAACATTGTTTCATTGTGCTTATTGGCCATTTGTTTATTTTCCTTGAAAAATATGTTTTCAGATCCTTTATTCATTTTTTAATTGAGTTGTCCTTATATTGTTGAGCTGTGGAATTTTTTTTGTTTGTTTGAGATACAAATTCCTTATCAGATAAATGATTTGAAAAAATTTTCTCCTCTCTGTTGTTTTTCCACTTTCTGGATGGTGTCCTTTGAAGCAAAGTTTTAAATTTTAATGAACTCCAATTTATCTCTGTTTTCATTTTACCTTGTGCTTTTGGGGTAACATTTAATATCTGAGGTATTTTATTTAAACTTGTATATATAAAATAACTTATTTCTTAGGACCGTTCTAGGAGACGGGTGCTGTTGTTGTCCCCAGTTTATGCATTGGAGACTGAGATGCAGAGAATTTGACTGACATATCAGTGTCACAGCTACCCAGTGCTGTGGGAATTCAGACCCTCATGTTTCTCCCTAGCATCTGAGCTCTTCACCACCATGCTCCACTCTTTCCAGGAATCGTTAATGATAAAGTCTTTACTTTTTTGATTTCTTGTTAGTTTGTTTTCTCATTGGGGACCTTATCTCCTCATTGTCCTGACAGAGATCAGTGTAGGCTTATTTTAGGTCTCATGTAGGCAGAAGCATTGCTATCAGTTAACTTCTTTATTACTCACACGCCAGTGATGATTGTTGCTAGTTGACCTAATCAAGTCATGCTTAAGTCTTTCCTGCTCATGACACTAAAAACAGTCATGACTTACAGAATGCTCAAAAAAGAAGGTACTTGATTGATTTTATTTTGCCAACCAATCAAACCAATCAAATAAAAACCCCGGTGTTGACACAGACTATAAGCCCTCCAGAATAGGGTCACTGTCTTACTTGTGTTTCATTTGTTGGGTCACAGTGTCTGGATAGTGCCTTGCTGTCCAGCAGTTTTGTGAGGATTTGGTGCTCATGAATCATTGTAAGGACAGAATTTTTACAACAGAATGTGTTGTTCATTTCACGAGGGAAAAGATAATATAGAAATTCTGCTCAGATCTATTTTAAAATTAAGCTTTGAATTTTGAGAATAGTTCAAAAAACCATAAGAAGAATTTTTCACTAATTTTAGATCTATCTTAGACACATTATGGTTACATAGCAGAATAATTTATCAACTAGATTTAACAAGAGGAGTGTAATATTGATTACTTGTTTTAGTTGAAATTTCTACCTGGGATAAAGTAATCAGTGCCCATAAATGAACAAATATGTTTGTATTTCTATGCAACATGGGAGCAGACTTCATATGTTTCTATATAATATATATGACTGTGTGTTTTAATCTTTCTGTCAGTGTTTTAATAGTTTTTTTAGCAATTTTGTAACTTTAGAATTCTTCTAAAAAAATCACCCCCAATTCTAGTGCAGTTTGTACTGTGTATCCTGTCTTATGCATGGGATTCCACTGTCCCATCAGTGAGGAATTTCCTCTCCTATTGAGTTAGTAGTAGAGTTAAAGGAACTGTGATTTCTAGGCCTTTGATCTCCATGTGTTTGCAGTTGGCTGTCAATCACGATTTTCCCTTTCCTGAGTTTTCATTGTTCAATTAGAATTTTTGAAAATAACTATTAATATGTTGCATTGGCCTCCCTAGAAACTTGACGTGTTTGTGCTTTTCAGTTTTCAATTAATGAAAAATGAAAATGCACTCTTGTTTTTACGTAGTCCTTTTTCACTAGATATTTGTTTATATCTTTATTTTTAAAATAATTTTTCCAAATGAATGAATCGGTGTGCATGTTTTAAAGGATAAATTACTTTCCATTTTTCTTATTTTAACAGTTATATTCATTGTAGAGAATTTAGAAAATAAGGATAAACATAGCAATAACTTCACAATGGCCTCTAATCTAACCTAGAGATACAGTTGTAAGGTTTGAAATTGAGAATTACATGTCCTCTCACGTTGTTCTTCTTTTCCAAGTACATTTTGGTTACTGAGACCCTCGAATTCCCATATGAATTGTAGCAGCAGCTAGTCAGTTGCTGCAGAGTAGCCCGCAGGGATTGTGATCGAAGCCACGTTGAGTACACGGATCGCCCTGGGGAGCACTGCCATCCCAAGAGCGCTGTCTTTTGATAGAGGAATGTGCGTGGAGTGTCTGTCCTGGTATTTAGGTCTTCTTTAACTTTTGATTCAACAATGCTTTGAGTTTACAGAGTATTATTTTACTTTTTTTTCTTTGCCTTTATACTGAGCACAAGTGTGCAAGGTACGGGGATCAGAAGTGTATTTGAGCCCCGCAACTTGCTGCCACCATGGACGCTGAGCTCTTGCTTCACCTGCTGTACAATCTTGCACAGAATAGGATCTCAGTAACTCTGTCTTGAATGAATGATTATATGATTCTAGGATGATGCTTGAGAGTCGTTGTGATGATTTTTTTCCCCAGCCTTTCTCCACTTCTTAACTATGCCCTTTCTCTTCCTTTCCTCCAGTCTGGGTTTCAGCATTCCTGTGGCATTGATTTTTCTTGTCTGTGGACTCTTCCTTTCACTGGTTCACAATAATGTTACATGTGGGCTGCGGAAACTTGCTAGATGTCAAGAAACAGCAAATCCATTGTATCCTAGTATTTTTAGAGTGTGTTATTGTTTTATCGATTGAAATTAATTCAGCTGCCCCTTGAACTCTCCTATGATCTCTTTTCGCCTTCCTACAGCTGATACTGCTCTAGTTGCTGCATGTGCCCTTTCCCCAGCCTTGGTTTTGGAGTTGAGTAAATCACCAACAGTGAAGCCCTCTCTTTAAAAGATGAAGAGAACATTTGCTCCTTCTCCCTGGTTGGGGACTTGGATGAGATGAGGTACCAGATAAAGAATGGAAACCCCACCTCATTCTGACCCCCGCTCTTTCCGTTCATTCCTCCAGGGGAAAAGAGTACAATTCAATAGTATAAAGATTGATTGTGAGCTAGTGAGATAGACAAGACAACCGATCATTTATTAAATATCCTTTCATGTTAGAAACAAATGTATTACACACACAAACAGCACACAAATCACGGTAGTACCGTGGTTACAAACGTGGGTCCGATTTCGAGTTCTGCTCTGTAGTGACCAGTCCTGTGAGATGGAGAAATGGTAGGTCGGCTTAGCCTCTCCAGAACTGGTTTTCTGTCCTGCAGAGATGGGGCACGCTAGGCGTCCCCACCCCGTAGAGGTGCTGTGGGGTGTAAATGACGTGCGTGGGCAGCCCGAGCACAGCTGCTCGTTCCTCGTAAGTGCAGGATCGCATAGCTTTTGCGGTGACGGCTTTATGACCGCCCCGTGTAGACTCTCAGTTCTCCGAAGGGATGCCTTGTGGTTTGGAGATGGGATTCTCACTTCTGAAAATACCCAAGGATAGTGTTATTGGGCCCTGCTGATTTCAATCTATTCTTTAGAAAGTACATATTGGAGATATATTTTTCAAACATGCATGCTTTTTTCTTTTACTATATAAGTTCTACCCTCTCATCTCTTGGTGTGACTTTTCATGGAATTCAGGAAACATTCCTAAGCTACCTGCCTCTTCACAATTCTCCGTGGTGGTTTCCTTCCCTGACTAGAAGAGGGTTTTGCATAGGAAATTTTATTTGTTCCCCTTTTCTTGGAGTCTGTCTGTCTGCCCATCTTTTACCTCTCAATCTGTCCATTTATCTACCCACTGATTCTTCTGACATGTTCCAAAACGCATTTCAGGCAGCTTACAGAAGAACAGATATCAAATAAACAGGTGAGAAAATGGGGCCAAGTTCATACAGTGAGGCTAGGAGGCGAGCCTGTGTGAGGGTTGTAGGCGTGAGACACACGCCTCTTCCCTGTGACTTACAAGATGGACAGAAAGAGTGTGCCTGAGGCTGCCAGCCGACACAGGGAAACAGGGCTTGTGGGAGATGCTCACTGGCTGTGAAATATTAAATAAGTGGCTGAGCTATTAGGCTTAGAAGAATATTTTGAGTGTCTTCCAAAATCAGAGTATTGCATCTTTTATTTTGTGAGAGTTCTACGTATAGTTGGTTACATTCTGTACCTGGAAGTTTCTCCAAAACTCCTCCCCACGTGAGTCCCATGGCTTGGGATTGGGGTGATTCTGCTCATTGATGGGGGTTGGCCAGAAACCGAAAATGAAAGCCTCAAAGGAGCCTGGGATTTGTCAGTTATGTTTTGTCAGTTCTGTAGAGTTCAAAAAGTGTTTTCACAGTTTCTCTCCATCTGAGGCAGCAGCGTGCTCTCTTACCAGCATCAGGAGCTCAGGGCCACGGGATGGTGGGGGCTGACTGCACTGCCCTCAAGACAGCTGAGCTAGTCACTGCAGGTGTGGTTCTTTTACATAGGGCATTTCATGTTCTTTACTAGAATGTTTCAACAGGAAGTTAATTAACTGAGTTAATTAACATTTAATAAATATGATCTTTGTTGAAAAAACACTTATAGGTAGAATATAAGCTGTGAAGACTTCAAAAACGGTTTCATTACTGAAATTTCATTTGGGAAGATACACAGTTTATCTTATAAATGCCTCTCTTTTAAAGTAACAAAGAAACAAGACAGAAAAGGCAGAGGATGATTTCTGTTCTTCCTCTCGGCTTACAGGTGTCCTCACCCCCAGTAGCATCTATCCAGACACCAGCACTGACACTGGCCGTGCTCAGAACTGCTTCAGCCCTGAAGACACTGCTGACAAATAGAAGGGGGCCGCGCCCTGTTACAGCAGGTGCTCTCACTTTGTGGGTCCTTATGTAACTGCGTGGTGTTAATTAGGATCGCCCGTTGTACATTGTGTGATGCTGCTGCCTTGTCTCCTAGTTACTTGTTTCTCTAAATATTCATGTATTATTCTCCAATGCGTGCTACTACACACCTGAAAATGCTTTTTTCAGATGAAAAAGAATGTGCATTTAAAATAATAAGTGAAAAGGGGGGCAAAAGGGGCTATCCTGGTCCCGCTAATCAAAGATAATAATTAACACGTTGACATCTTTTTTCTATCATTTCGTCATTGAGTATCACCTCTGTCATAAAAAACCAGAGAGCACTCTGTGCCTGTTTTCTGTGTGGACACCTCCAGTTTCCATTCGGCTTATTATATATTTTTCTACAATATTCTATCTCGCCTGGTGTGATTTTTGATGACCAGTATAGCATTCTGTCTTGTGGAGGTATCATCCATTTTACTTCGGACTTAAATAAACTTTTAAATTCCAAGTATACTTAACTGAAACACAGAAAAGATAACTGTGGTGGTACAGGAAGGCCCCTACCTCCCTTCCCCTTATTTCCTGAGAGTAAAAGCTGTTGAAAATTGGTATATATATTTCATGACCTTTATGCCTATGACATACATATATACACACATATGAGATTTCTATGTTTACCTGTGTGTATATAAGCTTTATTGAAAAATAAGGCCATACTATATGTTTTTCCTCAGCTCGCTTTATTCACTCAGGTGTATATCATAGACGTCCTCCCACTAAAGAATCACCCGGTCCTTTCAGACAGATTGGAGGGGTCTCCTGATGTGCGGCTGTGGTCTCTTGTCCACGCACACTTTTGGTGGGAGAATGCTGTGGACAAGGCCCTGGACCACGGTGAAAAGCCGGCTCCCTCAGTGCTCGCAGCTCGCTGTGATTTACCGCATCATTGTCTTGATGGTGGACAGTTAAGTTTTCTCCATTTTCCACTGTCAGAAAGGATGTTTGACTGGCATCCTTCTTGAACAGACATTCCTGTGATCTTGAATGAGTATTCCTTTAGTTAAGGCTTCTTGAAATTTAGTCCCTGGATGTGACATTTACATTCATCACAGACTCCTTTCAAGTGACTCTAGAAATTCCTTCTCCATTGGGGAATGAAAAGATGCACAATTAATTATGTAACCAATTCTCTATTGCTGGATATGATTTCACTTCAGGTTTTCTTCCCAACATTGTAAACAGTGCTGTGTAAATGCCCTGATTGATACATCATTTTGGACTGAATTTTTCTTTTTCCTAAAGGAAACGATTCCTAGAAGTGGTGTTGAGTCAGTGTGTACGTACGTTTTTCAGAGTTTACATATCCATTGACATGTCGTCCTCCGAAAATGTCGCTCATGGTTTGTTCTCCCACAGATGGACACTAGATAGAATATCTATTAAAAATATTTGTGCATATGATGAGCAAAAGTGCTTTTTCATTGTTTTAGTTTGTATTTGATGACCAGTGAGGTATTGAGCATTTTTTACTCATTAGCGATTTGAATTTTTTAAAATGAATGATTCCTTTTGTCCTTTGTACACATTTAAGTGAGGGACCTTCTTGTTGTTATTTGACAGCTCTTTGTATGTTATGAACATTAACTTCTTGTCTTCATCAACATGTAACACAGAGCTTTTTCTTGTCATTTCTTGCCTTTCATTTTGTTCAGGAGGATTTTTATTTTGGTTGTGTCTCAAAATATTCTTATGATAGCAAATGTCTTCCTTATGGGTTTTACCTTTGACATTATTCTTAGAAATACTTTCTTATAATGGAATAAATCTCTTCTGTAGGTTTTTTTTAATCTCTAAGATGGGGATGATAGTAGTACTTGTTAATGTAAGGGTAAGTTGAGTTAATAAGAGCAAAGTGTTGTATTTGCTGTTATTAGTACTTTTTAATAGTTACATCACGGTCTGTAATTTATCTTGTGGTCCTTATGAGAGGAATAGAATTTATTCTTTCCAGGTGATTCTCTGATTGTCCCAGGACAATTATTGAAGTCATACTTTTCTCTTTGATTTGAAATCCCACCTGTACAAATTACTTATGTACACTAGAGTCTATTTTTGAGCTCATGGTTCTCGTCTGTCAATCTGCCTTACTTACTCCAGCACAATATCATACATATTGTAAAACTTTATTTAATCATTGTCAGTCTGAATTTTTTTTGATTCTTTTCTTCCATCCCAAATTTTCTTGTCCAGTATTATGACTTTATTATTCCTGAAGAATTCCAAAATATTTTCTTCAAGTTAAAAAAAATCAGATTGGATTTTTCATGGGATTTTTTAGTAAGTTTTGAATTATTTAATGAGAACATACATCTTTACAAAACTGCTTTCCTTCATGCAATTTGTTGATATCTCTATATTCACACATCTTACTTTACCCCCCAGGACAGTCCTGAAGTTTCTCCATTTAGAACATGGGCATTTTATTTGAATTTATTCCAGATTGTTTATGTTTTTGTCAATTTTGTAAGTGAGAATTTTTTACTATTATATTTTTAAATGCTTAAAACTGACATTGAGAAAGGAAGATTCGGTTTGTTAATACTCACTTTGTAACTTGTCATTTAAACTTGTAAGTATTAAGTACTTGTTCCAGAATCCTTTCTTTTTTGTTTTTAAAAATTCGTGTCCAAGATTCTCAAAATGGTCATAGCTAAGTAGTACAGGTGGGGAGACAAATGGAGAGAGGTAGTGTGGCTCATGTACAAACTGTGAGCAGTTTCATGGCTGCCTTTAGGCTGGAGGAGCCACAGAAGAGCCCAGGTTAGACCAAGGATGGCTTTGTATGCACTTGAAAGCCAGCTTTCCTGCCTGTATGGTGAAGCCTGGTGGGCGTGGCAGGTAGATGATCAAGGTCTGATCAAGGTCATTGGCTGCACAGAGCGCTGTGTCTGTGAGAACTGGTGACCATTGCCATGGGAAATGCTTGGTGCCAGGAATACTGCAGGGGAGCTGGGGAGCCTGTGTGTTAAGGATTTTCCAGTCCTGGGAGTGGGAAGATCAGACTCTGCATTCAACTCTGAGTTTGAATTCATCCTCTTTAGTTTACTAGTCCTCTGACTTTTGTCAAGTTATATATCCTGTTTGAGCTCCTGCTTTCTTGTCTCTCAAAACAGGAGAATTACGGCCTGCTGCTAGAGTGTTTGATAAGAGTAAATGATTTGTGTCTATAAGATGCCACGTACAGTCACAAGCTCAGTGAGAAGTGAGCTGTCGCCTCTTCTTCTGCAACTCAGTGCTCGATAACTCATCAGGGGAAAGCAAGTCCCTAATTTGTATGTGGTGCAAGGAAGAAAAAAACTAACGTCTTGCCTTTCCCTGGCAGTACTCTTACTTCTTTGCTTCATGTACCTCTTTCCTCCTTTTACTCTCCCCTTTCACCTCCTCCACCAAGAGCCTGAGACTCTCTCAGAACACTAGATACAAATTAATTTAAATGTTGGCTCATCCCCATGAAATGACAGTCACATAAAAAAAAGTGTACACATCCCAGACTTGATTGTATTTGACTTACACACACACACGTGCACACACACACACACACACACATCAGGCTACTTCCCATTGCTGAGGGAGAAGGACCACTTTTTCTGAGTTTTCATTTACTGAGAGTGAGAGCAAAGTCTCTTAAGCAAAATTTCGCCTGGCTTCGTGCATGGTTTTTTAAATTGGATTTCTGCTTTGTGTCCATAGAAATATTCTCCTATTAGAAGAGAGGAAGTGGAGACATAGATATTCTGCTGAGATATTGGTGTTATCATATTTGTGTTTTAAACGACTTTAGACAGCATAGAATCGTAACTTTTTATGGGTGAGAATCCATGATGGTGTAACTTGGACAATAACCTAGGTCTCCTGCCGTCGTGTCCACGCGGGTGAAGAGGCAACTGGGTGGGGGATGGCAGGAATCCTTCTTGCTTGATTTCCAGGGTCTTGTTAGTTTTCATTGCTCAGCTGCCTTTAGTTTATGTCCATGTGGCCTCTCATGGGAAGGTCACTATGACTTGAAAGACTGAGTTACTAATCAGCAAAAAGCTCTGGACCCACTCATATTTTCCAGAGTTTTTCTGCTGACCTGCTGACACTATATATAAATGAGACCTAACAAACTGCTGGATATAAAATCTTTATTGTTATCATTTGCCCTCGTGTTCCATAGGAATGGGGTGCTGTCTCAGGCTGTCTAAGGCTAGATCTGAATAAAAATAGGGTGATAGACTGTGCTGCTGGACCCTCTCCAGTCGAATGGGATTTCAACCTTAGTTTTTAGTATCAGGCATATGAGTTCAAATCTTGTCTTTACCAGTTATTAGCTTTATGACCTTTGGGAAGTAACTTTACTGTATTGGGATCCAATTTTCTTTATCTGTAAATAAGTTCAGTATTTATTTTAGGGTGTTTGTTTTAGAATTGAATGAGCTAATTCCCTCATTTATTCCTCAAATACTGATCACATGGTTCTATGCTGGTGCCTTAGTAGTTGATTACTAAGGGACTCAGCAGTGAGAATGGGGGTGGGGCCCCCTGGATCATAGAGCTTATATTCCAGGATATGCTTGTAAAAGACTGGATTGCAGTGGATTTTTAGTAAATGTCCATTCCCTTCCTAATCCCCATTGATTGTGTATATATCATTATAATAATATATGCACAATTTTTTTGCAATTTAAATCTCTTTGTAGTATTTAAAGAATGTAGCTATAACAAAAATATGTGAAATAAAATGATTTGAATTTTATTTTCCTTTCAATAAGCAAAACAAAATAAAATAGAAAAGAAAAGGAAAAGTATTGAAGGAGTAGAAATAATTTTATTTCCGTGGAATCAACTCCCTATGTTAGGTTTTTCCATTGTGTTGTTAAACAGCATATAAAATTGACAGGATGTGACTTCAGTGTTGATAGCTAGGTGAGTATAGTTTCTTTTTGTTGTTGTCTTTGATGAATTATTTGCACTAGATCATAAATGATGTGCATGTTGCATATTGGAAATGAGGAAACAGTGGAGACATACTAACTCCAATCCAGTCATTTTGTTACCGAGTCCAAACTCGTTCTGCTCGCCTCATGACAGGCTAATAAACCGGGAGATGAGGTGTTGGAGCAAGGAATAGTGACTTTATTTGC
Organism: Vicugna pacos; assembly: GCF_048564905.1. NCBI lineage: Eukaryota > Metazoa > Chordata > Mammalia > Artiodactyla > Camelidae > Vicugna > Vicugna pacos. The sequence continues at coordinate 2,335,757 of NW_027328742.1, forward strand.
AACGCTGGCAGACCCAGAAGACGGCAGACTGATGTCCTGGAGAACCATCTTCCCCAAGTCAGAATTCTGTCTCCTTTTATACTAAAAAGGTGCGGGGATGTGGTTGCTTGTTGCAAACTTCTTGCTGTATGAATTGTTTGTCCTTTGAATCCGCTGTTCTTGCAGCTATCCATGTGGATTAAATCATGTTGCCCCTGTAAAACCTCCAAAAAATCAAAGTTATTCTCTTTTTTGCAACTTGCCATCTCTACAGAAGTGCAGATGAGCTAACATTTTTAAAGATCAGGGCCAGGAGAATAGGCTTTCCTGTAGATTTCAGGCTAAAGGAAACTTTCTTTTACAAATCGTGCAGAGCTACCAAGTTTGAGCCTAGAAAACAGGGCACATGTTTAAAGCCAAAGGAACAATTCTAACATAGAGTCAAAATTGTTCTTTTTTATTATAATTCCCTTTTCAGCTTCATAGATAATTTTAGTAAGAAACAGGAGCAATTTTGTATTTTTGCTTCTTACTAAGCGACAAGTGGGCCAACTACAGTTTTGTGAGCAGGGATGCTGTGCGGGTATTGGGGTGACAGCAAACTCTTGTTGGGGGTGGCCGACTCTGCAACATGTGTGATGCCCCGTGAGTGTTGGTGAGGGTCCCCCTAGCCAGGGGCTCTCTTCAGGAACTAGCATATGGGAATTGACCTCTGGAGACCTCTTTTACGGCTGCAGGAATTTTTTTCAGATACTGCGATTGAAAAATCACTCCAGTTGGGGATAATTAGGGATAAAAGGAAAAGGAAAAGGGTTTGGAGTAGAGTTGAAGAGTAGGACATAAGATCACGGAGACTGAGTGCTTGGCAGCCGAGCCTCGGTAGAGAGGGGAGCAGAGGTGGGGAGGGGCCTGGCTCCGGAACCAGCTCCTGTACCTGTCCCCGCACCCAAGCCACATAGCTTTTAATTGGCCTGGGCCACCTCTCTGGGCTGGATGTCATCCTGGGCTGAACCTTGAAAATCGATGGTAAGGGGTGGGCAGCACTCACCTAGGGGGTCACTGAGGACTTCGTTCAAGTCCACGGTACCTTTTCTGGTCATGTGTCTTCACTTGTCCTTTATCTCAGGATCTGAGGAGGAGGAGCAAGGAACTCAGTGAGAGATCCAGGAAGATATCCGTCTGTGTTAAGAGAGGACAGAAAATGTGAAACGGGGAGTAAGGACACTTGCAGCAAAGTAGAAAGACTTCACAACTACTGCACAGAGCTGCAGGTGTGAGAGAGTCTAAGCCTGTCTCAGAGTGCAGGGGACAACTGGAAAGGAATGGCAAAATTTCCACTGACAATTGAAATTATGTTAAATAGCCTGCTACTCTTGTTTCTATCACTTGAATGAATGCAGGCAGATTTCTGTGGGTAATTTCAGGTTCACTCAAACCCACCAGCTCCTCTTGCCCCCATCGGGGATGGGCTTTCTCAAGCACAGTGTCCCTCCTGCTTGGGTGGGCCACGCTGCTGGTCCTCGCCTGGGGCCGGGCTGCTGCAGGGCACTGAGTCCCCGAGGCACGGCCTGTGAGACACGACAGGAACATCTCTGCCCTTGACTGGGGGCCTCCGATTCCCCTGCAGTGTAAGAATGCCGGTGACTGAGTTAGAAGCATGCTTCCAAGCTGTCCTTGTCCTCGGCATTCAGAAGCGGAGCCTGGAAGCTCCGGAATTTCTCCAGATTGCGGTCTACATTCACCTTCGGCAGGTGAGTGTATGTCCTTATAGAAGTTGAGGAATAACTGCAGTTTTCCTGGAACTTTCTCACCACTAGTCCATCTGATTTTTCTGTGCTGGATTCAGTATGGCCTGCTAAAAACTCTGGAGTCAGATCTTGAAACCCTGATGAGGAGGATTATTTATTTCATTTCCCTATATGATATACTTTTACTTTTAAAATTCAGAATTTTTGCTTCTTTCAGGAATTTTTGGGGGTGTTGGAGAATCAACTTTGCTCTTACCATCTTTGTGACCTGTCGCTTTGTGCCTCTCAACTGTCTTCTGTCACTTGTGAGGCGGTTCCATTTGTGACCCTGTCCGGGTTGTTCATTTTATAAAACACAAAGCCTGTAAAAGTACAGTCCCTTTTACTATGAAGGCATTCCACAAATACTCCTTTAATCTGGGTGTGGTTTTAAGAAAACAGAATCATTAGAACATGACATTGCAGGTTGTTAGTGCAAAATCCCCAAATCAATAGTCTAGCTCAACATCTAAAATCTTTCCAATCTACCTTGGATTTGTATGGATAAGTGAAGCAGTTTGCTAAGAACTCAAGACCAGGTTTAGAATACAGGCTGGTGTAGCTCAGCAGGTCCATCGAAGCTGATGCTCTGCCAGAGGGTGGGGCCAAGGGGAGAGGGCTGGTCTTGCCCTCCCTGTGCTGACAGTTTCATGGCAAAGACTATCACCAGGTGAAGAACTTGGAGTTTCTTCTAGGAGCAGTGGGTCTGAAAAGAGTCCAAAAAGCGTGGGAGTGACACAATCCCATTTGTATCAAGTAGGGGAGAGTGGCTGTGGGGCCACTTGGGAGACTCGTCAGTCCAGGTGGGCAGTGTTTGTGGCTTCCACTTGAGCGGTGGGACAGTCAGTGGGGAAAAGCGAACAGATTGAAGGCATGTTTAGTTGGTAAAAAGGAAAGGATGAATGCTGTCTGTGAATGTAGGATGGAGTAAGGCCCAGGTTTCTGTGTGGATTAATGAGGTAAATTATGGTCCTGCTTTGCTGTGAGGAGGGAAAGCTGCAGAGGGAATTCTGTGGGAAAACTGATGAGTTCAGCTGTGGGTAAAGTGAAAGGCTGTTAAATGTGTGGTCTGGGTGCTCAGGTGAGAGCCAGTAGTGAGTAATGGGAGGGAAGAGGGACTTTCAAATCATTTTGTCTTGTGAACATACAAATAAGTATGGGTAATGACACACTTAACACTTCTCTATTCGGGATTTAGAGCCCAGTAACATTTTGCTATACTGACTGCAGAGTTTCTTAATTTTTTTTAATAGAAAGAAAAAGAAACAAAATAGTGGAGTTAATGAACATCTGAGAGTTGATGTGTGTCCTTGTATGTATTTTGATACCTCTTCTGTTTATAAACATAATCTACAAAAAGTTAGCTTGCTTAGCATAACAGTTAAACAGAGGGCCTTGACACACACTGTTGGGGGTTGAAGCTGATCTTCTTGGGCAAATTATGTAGCCTCTCTGTGTCTTAGTTGCATCTTCTGTGACTGCCCCCGGGCCCCTCATCACAGCTGATTTCCTAGACTAGATGTTGGGAGGGAGGCTGCTGAAGGGAGTAAGAGGTGGCAACTGCTAGGGATACTGAAGAAAGAGACAAAAACAGATTAAAGCCGATAAACTGGGTACAAATACCCTCAAAAGAGTAAGAATCCCTCAGTGTTTTGAGCCACTTAGCGTAAGGGAAACAAAATCACGTGGATCCAAAGCTCTTGAGCATATGAGTATTGTGGGTGGGAGGGTTTCATTATAAAAATGTTGAGAAATGACCTCTTCGTTTCCCTTGACTTTCCAAGTAAGTATGGGGAGCAGAAGTGAAAACCCCCTGCTTCATAGTTGAAAGTGCTGTTTTGTGCAAAATTGACCAAAGTTTGGAGACCAGTCATCAGCGTTGCTGGCAAATGAAGAGGCTTCTGCATTGGGTGGGGCACTTGCTGTGACTTGCAGGTGATCTGCTGACTGGGGGTGTGAGGCGGGCAGTAGGTTTGCTGGGTGGCCCGGGCATAATCCCTGGCTCTGAGGCTGCCGTTCTGATTAGCATACCTGGGCACACGCAGTCCTAATGGGGAACCTTGGGATGTGGCCTGGGACACCTGCCGTGCTGAGGGCGAGAAGAGGGCTCCCCTGAGGGGGTGTCCCTACGAAGAGTGGAAAGGTCCTCCTGCAGAGGAGGAAGAGCCTCTGAGCAGGTGGTCGGATGCACAGGGAAGACCAGACTAAGGACTGAGGTTTCCGGGAGCCGGAAGACATACAGTGGCCGAAACCACCTTGTTCCTGCGAGACTGGAGGTAAAAGATGCCGAAAAGGCAGGCTAAGTTCAGACACTGTGGTGGGTTATGAGTGACAGGAAAGGACTGTTCAGGCAGGCACGAGAGAACACTGCGGGCCTCACAGCTGGGGCGTCACGCTGAAGGGAAGAACAGATTTATAGACTTTACCACATATTAGCTGTGTGACTTTGAGCAATATCACCCTACCTCTCTCTATATATATCTTCATCTGTAAAGTGACCGAGTGACAAGCTTATGTCATCAGAAGGCTTAGTTAAGCTCTGATCCTCTTTGTCCAGTCATGTCAGTGCTGCCCTGCAAGGTTCTGCAGTGACTGCTCTTACCCTGAGAAGGGAAGGGGTAGATGGACATTGTAGTGCCCGAGGGCAGGAAGGGGTTGTTTAAAAGCAGACATGTAACAGCCTGCAGCTGCAGACCTGCAGGCAGTTTGGTTGTCGGTCCTTGAGAGGACTTTGGAGTCCTTAGCGTCGTATTAAGTCTAGTTTTCCCTTGGGGACTTGATTTGACTTTGCAGATTGGTGCTGAAGATTTGGGCTTCTGGCAAAGCTGTTTTCAGAAATGGGTATATACGTAAAATATCATATAAAATCAAATGATTTATTTAGCGTGTGCGACATTGCAGCTGTTGGGAACAACTCTGTTGGCCTGGTCTCCCCGGAGGACACCAAGGGTCAGCAGAGCGTGCGGGAGGGCAAGTGGCCTGTAGTGCTGCTGCGGGGGTTTCTCCCCAGCAGGATGCTCTGCTGAGTTGACTCTTCTATGAGTTTGGTTGCCAGAGGAGCAGACATCAAATTAATGAGTTCTGGAGGGGTTGTATGATGACAGGAAGAAAAAGGAACCCAGAGTTTTTCCGAACTAAAACATGTTTTTGGTTCCTGATTCAGTGTGTTCCATTACAGAGTTGATGAGTTGTGTCTATTCTGGGACTTCATTGAAATAAACTTTCAGCCTAAATGTTAAGGGTTATGTTTTATTTGGCTGGAGGACTCGAGCCGGAATGACAGCCACTCAGATCACTCTGAGGGACTTCTCCCAAGAGGTAGCGGAGGAGGTAGGATATATAGAAGCTTTACGAAAAAGACCAGGTAATTGGAACAATAAAATACTGCTTGTTATCTAAAGAAAACCAGATATCTAAAGTTCAAGTATTTAGTGCTTTGCTATGTATGGTGGGAAGCGAACATTTGGGTCATTGAGAAAATTCCTTTGGCAAGCACCTAGCTATCTAGGGCCAGTGTCCTGTCCTTTCTTTCTCTGAGTCCGCTCAGAGGGCACCTCTGTGAGTGGCTGAGAGGCCGGGCTGCAGGCATGTCCTCACTGGGGGTTGGCAGCATCTGCTGATGACTTGGATTCAGCATTCTTTGTTTACTGACCTGGTTGCAGTATTTTCATTCACAGTGTAGTATTTTCATTCACAGTGCTCCCCCTTGGTCCTAAATTCGACCAATATTTTGAGAGACATTTCATGACCAATTTTGTCCCATGGTGCTAGGATGGCTCATTCCTAGCTCAGGTGAAGAAACTTCTGAGTTGCCATACAAGGTGTTTGTTTACTTATCAGGTCCTGTTGATACTAAAAGTTCTCTGGATCACATGCCTTACTAGTCTATTATTATCCTGGAAGTGTTTCCCCTTCATTGCTCATTCCCATACCTAGAATCACACTATTATATTTATTTTATTCAGGTTAATAAATTTTATCTGTTTCTTCAAGATGTTTAGCCATCATCAATCTTGTAGGCCTGTTACAGATTGGGAAATGTAATAGACAACAATTTTATAAAATAGACAGGATATAAGTAATACAGCTAGTAACGTTAATAAAGTCACGAGTAAGAATTTAATAGTCGAGAAGTTGTATTTTGGGGTTAAAATTTTGCTTGCGTTTCTGATTGAGTTTGATCTTATAAGAAAGTTCATACTTATGGTCAGGGTCAGAGCAGGTATTATTTGGCCAGGTGAAGTCTCCAACCTTCTAAGATCAACAGTGGCCTAAAGAGAACTATAATTTCTTTTGACAATAACGTTTCTGAGGGCTATCTAGTTAGAGCCTTGGAGTAGGGAAACCCACCAAGGTAATACAGAAGTACTAGACATAGGTAATTTATCGTAAACTTAACAATTGGAGTAGTACATAATCAAAAGTTGGAGAAATTAACAAAGTAATTGTTATACAGACCTGGTCCGTTGTCTTGGGTCAGCTGTCTATCTCAGATGTCGTCTTCTTCTCATCCTGGCCTGGTAGCTTTTTCTCCATTTGGGCATTGATTTAAGGTGAGCAGTGCTCTGTAGGCCAGTGCACTGCAGGGGCTGTTTCTGATAGGAAATGAATCCGAGAGTCCGTTTCCTTCAGCTTTGGTGTGTATGGTCTAGTTAAGAGTCCCTGATAAAGCGCATTTCCATTCAGGTTGTAGACAGTTCTTTAAAGTCATGCCTGTTCCTGTATGTATAATCCCCTGGCTGCAGGTCATGGGGCATTGGAACTTTACCCAAGGATAGATTACTGAGCTTCAGAAACAAACCTAGAGTATCCTTTTCATAATTCAATTAAACTGTACAGCAATGTGATATAACAGCAAGGAATAATCTGGGAAGTGTCTTAGTAAATATGGACCTCAATTAAGAAAACTAGAATTTAATATCCACTATAATATAATCATTTTTCTCTCTAAAGTTACCCTCAGTTTTCTCAAATAAAGCCAAATGAAGATTTATTTCTTTACAAGTTAAGTCTGATTATTTGATCATATAGGGTTTTTTAAATTGGCTGTGTTGGAAGTTTTAATACGGAGTCTCAGGGTAGAATGTTAATAAGGTTTGCTAAGGCCAGGAAAGGCACATCAAGGCTTTTTATGCGTTTCTGCCTTACAGATTTAGGTAAATTCTTTTCTCTTTAAAATCCTTAAAATACCTTTATTGTCCTATATCTGTGAGGAGATGAACTTCCTAATTTGTCTGATAGAGCCACTGGGGACCTAAGTGTTTTTAGTTTCTTGAGGGATCAGTTTGAGGGAAAAGATAACTGTTCCAAGTCTGATTACATAGGTACAATTTATCAAATTGTTGTAAACCATAACTAGTTTAAGGAGAAGAGATTCTTTATGTCTGGGAAACAGGTTAAAAGCCAGTAGTATTTCAAACAATATCAAAAATTATAACCATATTCACCAGTTTACTCAGTCCCATGTAACTAATTCTTTTAATGAGAGTTTTCATTAGAACTTTAAAATTTCTTACCCAGTTTAGTTCAGTGCTATAGTTTGAAATTTATTAGAAATCAGTTAATCTCCTTGAAGAGAAAGCATTTTGCAAAATCATCAGAAGAAAACAATTAACTGTCTATAAATAACAAAAGATTTAAAAGCATGGTTAAACACTGTTACACTATAATCGATAAAGAAACCTGTTCACTATACCCATAATTATCACTGGTAACATTTCAGATATAGCAGAATTTTAGGGAGTCCATATAATTTCTACAATATCTATGTTAATAATATTTTCTCATTCAATATAACCTTAGAAGTTTTATGATTCATTTGACAATACCATGTTATTTAACATGCCAAATGAATCTTACTAGTTTAAAATCTCTCTTTGGGATGTTTCATGGTTCCTCTGTAGCATCCCAAACTTAACTGGAGATTAAAAGAATTTTAATTAGAATTTCATATTTGTGGACCTTGTTAAAAGATTTCAGAACACTTGGTCAGATAAACATATAGATCACTGTAAAGCAGTACTAATTCATTAACAAGAAAATACGTCAAAGATAAAGGCAGAACAGATCAGCTAATTGGTATAAGAAGTTTTACAATCTGTTACTGAAGATGGATTAACATTTTAAGAAAATTTTTTCCTCTTAACAGAGAGAAATCCAAATGTAATCTTGTACCAGCTTACTTCTAAGATTCATTTACGTTGCCCAATTTGATTCAAAACTTAGCCACTTCTGACCACGTACAAAACATTTTCCTCAGGTTTCCTCTTCCACAAGCCTTCCACAGCTTTCTATACTCATATTAGTGTGTGCCTTATTTTCTCTTCCATTCAGAAGTAACCAGCTTCCAGAGAAAGTCACTATTTTTCATTAACAAATTATAATTCCATTCTTATATCTTACTTTACACATTTATCTTACTTTCCTAGGATACTGAGATCATTCCCTTACTAATAGAGACTATTTCAGGGTGGCACCAACCATTTATTAATATTTCTAAACACCTTTAGTTTCACTGTAAGAGGAAGTTAAATGTTAACTAATTCATATTTCAATCTTATTTTATCTGAAAATGGCATAGGTATTTAATAAAATCACATCATTTAACTTAATTTAGCACAACTCTAGAATTTGCAGATAACAAACATTTAGAGATTATCTTAAGCATACATTTTAAAAATATATTTTAAATATTTACCCAAAGCTCTCATCTCATTTGCATTTAATTTACTTAAAATTTTACCACACCACATTAATATTGATTTTTTTTTGACAAATCTGCAACAGATATAACAGGATTTTATTTGACTTTCATTAAGCCTAGGTACAGTAAAGGTATTATACTTAATACTGATGACTTTAAAGATGTCTATATTAATTAAAACTTACTTAAACTAAACAATATCAAATATTATCTTAATATTGAATATTTTCCATTTCACGTGATGCTGAAAGTCAATTTGTTCAGTTTTTATTTTAAAAATATTTAATTTTTAATCTCTTAATTTTTTACATCAATTAAGCAGAGCTCTTTCACTTTGACTTTTTTTAGCAGTAGAAATATCTCACCTCTATAATGTGTATGCAGGCTTATAATCAGACAAAAGCTAAAGATCTCATAGCTTCACTTTAAAACTTACTTATAATATAGGTATAGTAATAGTTGCAGTAAGCTGAATTTGCTTGCTCAAATCACTAAGGCTTACTATTTATGAAGCAGAGTTAAGATTTCTTCACAAAGTCTGAAGGACCCGTCAGAGTTCTGAGTTCTCAACTGCCAAAAATTTCTTGGCCTTAAGTTCTATTTTCTTTGAGGTAATTAGGCTCAGTCCTAGGTCACTGTTCGTTGTATTTATATTTCTGATCTGCAAGACAAAGACACTCTCTTCCAGGTCCCCAGAGAACTGCTCTGTCACCCAGACCCAATTTTATCTCCTTAATTGGCATTTTTGTGTCAGTGAGAAGAGCTGTAAACAAAGAATTCCATGTTTTAAAACTTTAAGCTTTACTTTATCATGTCTTCCAAAGCTTGCATTAGGCATTTAGTAAGGTCTCTTTTCCTTGTGTTATAAGTTAATCTCAGGGTAAAACTCTAATTGTATGTTTTTATTAGCCACTCAATATTAGTTTTTATATTTACGGTATATTGGACGGCTCATGTATCAATATTGGTTTCCTTTAATTAGTTCAATTAATATTTTCAGAGGGACAGATATGTGCCCAGACTTATAACACCAAGAAGTGGAAGCGTTTTTCCACTGAAACATATCTATCCCACAACATAAGCAAAAGGATTGTATAAAGACCATTTAAATATACCAATTTCACAAACTTTTATCTCAATTTTATTAAATCTTATACCTTTAATTTTTACATTTATTAGGTTTAATCAATATTTATTTCTAGAAGGAGTGCCAGAAGCCTTTTATTTTTTTTTGTGCATTGTATATAATTTTATAGGCGTCTCTAGGATGCCCAGGTTTCAGACAAAGAGCTTAGGCCCTTCTTAGTTTTTAACTTGATTAATTGGTCTGTTGTCCCAATTATTGATCAAGTATTTCAGTCTATATATACATATATTTTAAACTGTGGTAAATAAAACGGACTTATTTGAACTTTAATTTTGGGGGGGAAGTAGGTGATCTCTTTGGCCCTTTTATTTTAACTTTACGTAGAGTAGTATCAAAACCTTGTATCTAAATCCAAAAATGTCCATTTTATTTATCTCATTTAAAATAACAATATAAAAATATTTATCCATTTGGGATAAGCCACTTATCTTTTTTTTTTCACATTTTTACAATCCTTTTTCCAGTTATTCAAACTAATTAACATTAATTATTCTAAGTTTTTATTAGCATATCTAGAAACATTTATATGAAATGAAAAACACAAATGTAGGTCTTCAAACCAGTTTTATTTTTTTAACTAAGTTCTTAGGTTAAACATTAGATATATTTTTCTACCTTTAAACTTGATTTTAATAGGTACCAATAAAACAGCTGTTTATAATGAGATCTCTTTAAACTTTCACCAATTTAAAGGTTTTTCCAAATTAAAGGATCCATAATATGGCCGTCAATTTTTATATATACATATATAGTGATATTAAACCAATAAGTTGAAGAGGCTTTTCCACATGAGAGTGGGGGTGTTGCCTAAATAAAATTCAAAGGCTTACTGTCCAAAATCTAAAGGCCTTTGTGGTCCAGGCTGATGAAGCAGATTTTAAGATGGCAAAATATCTGAAAATTTGTACAATCAAAGAATTGCTTAGAATCCAATTAATTTGCGTGGCCACCATATGTACAAAATACTTGAACCTTTTGTATGGCAGAGTCCAAGGTTTCCTTTAAAAAAAGGGTACACATATACACATACATACACACATTTAAAACACCCAGAGAAAGATAAAACATTTATATTTCAAGGACACAGGAAGAGAAATCCAAGTTCCCCATAAAGGGGATTTTGTTATTATAAGTTCAGAATTCCAAAAAATGTTTTTATCAGGCCTGTTTAGTTACTTTCAGAGTGAGTTATTTTTTCTTATTACCAATTAATGTTGTACATTTTGTATGTACATAAACCTGTCTGGGGTAACAGTTGGAAGCTGGCAATGTGTCATTTCTTATTCTTTTTTTTCTGTTTTTTATTTTTTTGGAAAGTTCTTTTCCCCATTGTAAGGTCGGGTTCTCAGAATAAATTTGCTAGTAAGATTTCCCGCAGGGACAACCCTGTGGCATTAAGTCTTTCCTTCTACCACTCCTGGAAGATTCTCTGTCACCCGAGAAATCTGTTACCAGCCAGGAGGAGGGTCCCATTTTTGGAGTTGAAAGTTTCTTCATAAGAGTTTTATTTCTATACTGAAAAATTAAATGGAGGTAACCAAATTGAGGAAAACATTAGACCAGCCTCATACCTAACCACTCAGTCCTGAACCGAGTGTCTTTCAACTTGGACCCACTCGGGACGTCTCCACTGGGTGAGTATTTTCCTCATATGTTTCCACCGGACACACTTCGGACGTCTACTCAAGGTGGGTATTTCCCGTTATTTTTCAACCAGGCCCCACCCAGTATGTCTCCTTTTGGTTGGTAATTCACCCCAGTTTCTTTCAACTGGAGGGCCACGTACCTGGATACACTGCCAGATAAAACTCAGGATCATCAATCAATATGTGAGATGCGAGAAACAGGAGAGACTCACCCAAATTCATCTGGACTCCCCGAGGAGGCCGATGGGCACAAAGGGCCACTGCTGGTACCAAGGCTCCGGTTACTCGGAGAGTTGAGGTGGAGAGAAGTCTGCCGTGGGTCCCTTCATGGTGTCCAAAACTGTTGACTGAAATACATGTGCAGCCTAAAAGTTAAGAGTTATATTTTATTTGGCGGGAGGACTCGAGCCGGGATGACAGCCTCTCAGCTCTCTCTGAGGGACTGCTCCCAAGTGGTTGAGGAAAAGCGAGGTTATATAGGAGCTTTTCAACAAAGACCAGGTTGTTGGAAAAATAAAAGATTGCTTGTTATCTAAAGAATGCGAGGTATCTCAAGTTCAAGAATGTAGTGCTTTTGTATATACGGGAGGAAGCAAATACTTAGACTCAATGAATCCATTTTTTTAGACAAGCACCTAGCTATCTAGGGCCAGTAGCCTGTCCTTTCTTATTCTGAGTCTGCTCAGAAGGCACCATGGTGAGTTGCTGCATCAGATGGGCTGCAGGCCTGTCCTAGCTGGGTGGCAGCGGCAGCCTTTAATGACTTGGTTTCAGTATTCTTTGTTTACTCACATGGTTGCAGCATTTTAATTCACATTGTAGTATTTTCCTTCACAGACTGATTATGGATAATCTGCAACCTTGGAAAGCAACCGAGATGGAATTACTGCAGGTATCTTCAAATTAATAAGCCATGTGAAAACATAAACATGGAGGAAGCATACATTTGGATTTGGTGGTGTAGGGAAGGGTTTCTGTGCATTATAGGAGAACGCAAGTCAGAATTCCTTAAGTCCACCTTTCTTTACTGTAGTGGTTTCTGAGAACAGATTATGGTAATTAACCAACAATGACATACGTTGGCACACATTGCATTTAAAAGCTGGCCGGCTGCAAACTTGTGTATTGGACAGGTGGAATTCATAGGCAAGTGGTCAGGTGGATGGGAGAGAGTTGGAGCCAAGGCCTGGGCCCAGATTCCGGTTAAAATCGCCATTTCCTCACCATAGGGCCTTGGACTAGAATGTAAACTCTCTTAACCTGTTGGAGAATCTGTGAAACGGGCATGATAATATTCGTTTCTTCCTGGGAATGTTGTAAGTTCTAAAGAGTATTATAGCACACATGAAGCACTTAACACACTGGCACTTAGCAGTGTTCACTGTGTGGGGCCACCCCGCTTAGCGTGCGTCAGAGCAGTAAAGGCAGCATATGTCGGTTGAGGATGCACTGGTAGCCCTTTGAATAGGTTGTGAATTAGGTGATTTCCTTTAATCTTTGTAACTCTGTGTGCCATGGGCAGTTATTTTCATGGACAGATGAGGAATCTCAAGGTAAAGAAGACTGGGTAATTTGCCCAAAGTCAGACCAGAATTTTGGATGCAGGTGTCTCGATTCAGCATGGGACCCTGGGCCTTCTGCCCTCTCCGTTCAGCACCAGAGCTAGATGTGGGTTCGGCTGTTTCCCAGCCCAGAATATCCGGCAGGCCGCAAGACACACCTGGCCCTGCGCTGCTTGAGCAAAAACTCCGGAGCAGAGGCAGTTAGAAAAGGGATAAACAAAAACAGATGACTGCAAACTGTGATCAGCTCTGAGAAGGAAAGGAACACGTCTCGCCGTGCAGAGCTGAGAGCTTTCTCATCGGGGCTGCTCTTGGGGCGTTCATCTCAGCTAAACAAACTCTGCTGCTGCACCAATGCAGGAAGGCAGGGCGCGTGTTGCCAGGTAGACAGGGTTTCATTGATCGTACTCATTCCCCATTAAGGGGCAGCTGTCACTGGCACTTACCTAGTAAACTGGTGACGGCCATAATCATCACGCACTTTGCTTAGTAGTTTTATTGGCCCCAGCTTTAAGATGAGGTCATTGAAGCTGCGGAGTTTGCTGCATGCCTGTGAATACCTTTGAAATACCCCCACTGGTCTTTCAATCTAGACTGGTGTGGCTGTCATGCCCCAGCCCTGTGAATGGCATCATGTAGCTTCCCCCAAGTGGCTCAAATAACTGATATTGATATGCTTAATTTGTAGGAAATGGTATGTCACAATAAGAGAAAAAGGTAGTAAGAAATTGTTTGGAAAACTAGAAAAATACCAATACTTCCCCTGCTGGGGGAGCGTAATCTGTGTCACTTACGCCACTCACTGCCTGTCATCTCCTCCCTGCCAACTCCGCGTTCAGAAGCCACTCTGAGTCTATGAAGAACATTTTGCCTCATGACAGTTTTAACTAGGACCTGCGACATCTCTGTCCCTGGTTAATTCTCTCTACAACGCCATTTAGGTTTTTTGCAGACTCCTCCGCTAAGATGAAGGAATAGCCTCTTTAAACTTCTTGTTGCAGCTCCTTAATGAAGATGTTGTGAAGGAAACCTAGCCAAACCCTGGGAGGTATGCACATAGTGACTGCAACCTCAGCACATTGTGAGTTCAGAATCAGAGGGGTGGGTGACTCAGGAAAGGCTTTTTTAAGGTAACAAGGGGAAAGTGAAAGGACGCAGGCTGTGTGAGAAAGAAACATCTCAGTCCCAGCCAGCAAGGCACCTGCGTTCTGGATGGTGTGTGGAGAGTGCCGATTTCTCACAAAGAAAGAAGTGGTGGGATGGGAGGGAGGACAGTTAGGTATTTATTGGGGAGTAAAAAAGTGGGCTGAACATTTCCTGGTTGAACAAGAAGATTGTGACTTGATGTGCTTGTATTTTGGAGAGAAGGGTTTTGTGGGGACAGGCTTAGGAGAACGCTCTCTGGCTGGGGAGTCAGCAAAACAGAGAAACACGGAGAACCGGGCAGATCCCAATGCCCTTGCTGGGGGAGAGGCTACCCGCCAATTGGAGCTCTGGAGGCTGCTTCTGTCCCTTAGCTGGGGCCTCAGAGTTCCCTTCACAACCCAGTACTGTTGACACAAGAAAAAAAACCGGGGGGCATGAGAAGGGCTGTGTCCCATGTTTTGGTTGAGGCCCTGGGATATACCCAACCAGATTTTGTTCCTTGGCTTCGTGCAGTAAAGAATTCAACAGGAAGCCAGTGTTGAGTAAAGGTAGATTTATTCAGAGAGATACATTGAAATGCAAGAGAAACGTCACGAGGTGTGGGGGTTTGATCCTCAGATTAAAAGTGTGTACACACTACACAGACAGAGTGTGGGCCTTCTCCGAGGAGGGAGAGAGAGTGATGACTGCCAGGTGATGCTGTGTTGCTAGTTTTCTTGGGCTTGGTGATTTCATATGCTAATAAGTAGAAGGACTAGCCTTAGGGCAAGGGGCTGGGATTCAAAGGCTGTTGGCCATTTCCCACACTGTGACCTTTTGTGGCTAGCCTTGTTACTGCCATTGTGCCTGGGGCATGTTATTCACCATGTTACTATTACAATGGGTGTTTAATGAAGCTCAAGATCTGCTAGAAGTTAAATCTCTTCATCCTGAGCCTCAAGGACTATTGGGGGTTGGATCCTTCACCATTTTGATGTTAATTGCTGTGGCCTTCCTTGAATGGCTGTGCTCTGCCCCCTTCCATCATGTCTCACTGTGATGACACAGAGAGAACAAAGGCCTAGCCCTGCCTGTGCTCCTGCATTTAACAGCGGGAGATGTGGGGTGGGCTGAGGATGACTCTGAGTGGTGAGAAGGATGTTTCAGATTTTCCCACGTGAGACATGGGGACCTTACAGCAGCCATGGCAGATTTATCTCACGGGCATTATCCCTTGTGTTGTTAGGGAAACAAAAGGCCAGCCAAGAAACCAGCACCACTCAGAGGGTGTGAGTACTGAGATTTATTGCACCGCGGGCTCAGAGGGGCTTCTTCTCCCGGAGCTCTGAGCACCACCAAGACCTGCACATGAGGTTTTATAGGGTTAATTACAAGTATGGGGTTATTAGCCAATAAGGCTCAAACAAGAAAAAGCAAGGAATCAGTACACTGAGGTTTATCAATTTGGAACAGATCACGTTACTGACAATTGTTGACCTTGGATTAACGAGTTAGCTTGTTAGCCCAGTAAACTGACTCTAAACTTCAGGTATACCAGGTAGCCCAGAAAAACGTAGATCAGTAAACCGACACTTATCACACTTGGATATGTGACTTAGCTTGTTAGTCCAGCTGGGCTTTTCCTTCACAGTGTCACTTATCTTTTCTATTTTTCTTTTTTTCTTTTTTTAAGTATTTAATCCAAACTTTATATCAGGGTTTTTTGGGGACAAAATTTCTCTTTATCTTTTCTTTGGGGCTCTTTTGGGGGGGTAGGTAATTAGATGTATTTGTATGTTAGTGGAGGCCATGGGGCTTAAACCCAGGACCCCGTGCACGCTAAGCACAAGCTCTACCACCCGCCCCATCATCTTTTTCTTTTTGCTTTAGCTGCCAGGAATCTTACAGCTGAATTTCTAGTCGGCCTTTAACACTTGCCCTGACTTCATGGAATCCATTTTTATGAATTTATCTTCCCATGGTTTCGTTTAAGTATTGAATCTCCATTTTCTCTTCACTCTCAGTTTTGCCTTTTTGTTCTTATGTTTGTTAAGCTGTGTTTAAAAAAATTGTTTAAATTCTCTTTTAGCTAAATGTAAATAAATATGTAAACAAACAGCACACTTAAATGCTTTTATACATTCTAAGCTGTTTAGTAGTTACTTAAAAACCTAATTGAATATTAAAGTGATAACATTTTTAAATCATTTTTTAATTTTTTCTAAAGATATAGCTGATTTAAAATATGATATAAGTTTCACGTGTACAATAGATGCTCCAATTATTGTTACTGTAAAACATTGGCTGTATTCCCTGTGTTGTAAGATACATCCCTCTAGCGTGTTTATATTACATGTTGCAGTTTGTATAAGAAAGTTGGGTAATGTAGAACCTGGGACGTGGCTGTGTCTGACCCAGGTTCACGCTCACCCTGCCTGTCAGAGCTCAGGCCCTCACTACTGTCTGCAGGGGAGTGAGTGGAGGCAGCTCTCATCAGCGCTGGCACCACCCTCTGAGTGGCAGTGACAGCAGTGATTGTGTGTGGACGTGCAAAGTGTTGTTCCAAGAGCTTTACATGCATTTCTGCATTTAATAATTAAAGCCCTCCTGTGAGAAAGTGTTTTATGTTTTTAATGAATAATACATTTTATTTTGATATTGATAGAATTCAAACCTCCGGAAAATGTACAGGAGTAGTACAATAAAGGCTTAGATACAGTTCACCTTAAAGGGCACTATTTGGCCTTTTTTGTCTGGCTTATTTTAGCATAATGTTTCAAGGTTCATCCATATTGTAGCCTGAATCAGTACGTTATTCTTTTTGTTTGATAATATACTTTTTCTTTTTTTTCGTTTTTTGTCTATTTAAAAATATTTTCATTGAAGTCTAGTCAGTTTATAATGTTGTGTCAGTTTCTTGTGTAGAGCACAATACTTCAGTTAAATAGGAACAAACCTGTATTCATTTTCATACTCTTTTCAAACATAAGTTACTATAAGATATTAAATATATTCTCCTGTGCTATAGAGTATAAACTTGCTGTTTATTCTTTACATACTCAGTATCTGCAAATCTTGAACTCCCAAATTATTCCTTCCCACACCGTCTCCCCTCTGGTAAACATAGTTTGGTTTCTATGTCCCTGTGTCTGTTTCTGTTCTGTAGATAAGTTTATCTTTTTGTTTCTTTTTTTTTTTTTTTTGATTCCACATGTGAGCGATCTCATATGGTATTTTCTTTTCTCTTTCTGGCATACTTCACTTAGAATGACATTCTCCAGGTCCATTCATGTTGCTGCAAATGGCATTATTTTATTCTTATTTTATGGCTGAATAGTAGTCTGTTGGACAAATACGCTACAACCTCTTTATCCAGTCATCTGTCACTGGACATTTATGTTGTTTCCATGTCTTGCTATTGTAAATAGTGTTGCTGTGAACATTGGGGTGCGTCTTTTTGAATTATGGATCCTTTTGGATATATGCCCATGAGTGGTATTGCTGAGTCATATGGGAGGTCAATTTTTTCTCTTTTGAGGAACCTCTATACAGTTTTCCACAATGGCTCCACCAAACTGCATTCCCACCACAGTGTAGGAGGGTTCCCAATTCTCCACAGCCTCTCCAGAATTTATTGTCTGTGAACATCTGAATGATGGCTATTCTGACTGGTGAGAGTTGATACTTGATTGCAGTTTTGATTTGCATTTCTCTGATAATGAAATTGAGCATTTTTTCATGTGCCTATTGGCCATTTGTATGTCTTCATTGGAGAAATGTTTCTTTAGGACTTCTGCCCATTTTTGAATTGAATTGTTTGTTTTTCTTTCTTATTAAGTGTAAAAGCTATTTACATATTCTGAAAATTAAGCCCTTGTCAGTTCATTTATTGCAAATATTTTCTCCTATTCCATAGGTTGGTTGTCTTTTAGTTTTGCTTACTGTTCCCTTAGCTCTGCAAAAGCTTGTAAGTTTAATTAGATCCCACTTGTATATTTTTGCTTGTATTTCTATTGCTTGAGTAGACTGCTCTAGGAAAACATTGCCGAGATATAAGTCAGATGTTTTGCCTATGGTTGCTTCTAAGAGGTTTATAGTGTCTTTTCTACATGTTTAAGTCTTTAACACATTTTGAATTCATTTTTGTGTATGCTGTGAGGGAGTAGTCCAACTTCAATGATTAAGATGCAGCTGTTCAGTTTTCCCTACACCATTTGCTGAAGAGGCTGCCTTTACTCCATTGTATGTTCTCACCTCCTTTGTCAAAGATTCAATGACCAAAAGTTTGTCGGACTATTCTTGGTAATTTTGTTTATCCGTTCATTGATGGATGGATATTGTTAGTAACTTTTGGCTACTCTGAATGATACTGCTATGAGTATTGATGTGAAAGTTTTTGTGAGAATATGTTTTCATTCGGTTGGCAGTACAGTTGGCCCACCATATCTATAGTTTCCACTACATGGATCTAGATGTCTGATTGTAAAGGGACTCGAGCATCCTTGGATTATGGTATCCAGGTTGGGGGATTCCTTAAACCAACCCCCTGAGGATACTGAGGGATGACACTATATATAGGAGTGGAATTGCTGAGCCATATAACTCTAAGCTTTTGAGGAAATACCAGACTTCTCCAAAGAAGCTGCACCATTGTCCCTTTACTCTGGCCGCAAATGAGGTTTCTCTGCCTCCTGACTGACACTTGTTATTGTCCATGTTTTGATTATAACCATCCTAGTGGGTGTAAAATGAGGTCTTATTTTGATTTTGATTTGGCTAGTGATGCTGAGCATCTTTTCAAATGCTTATTGGCCATTTGTATATCTACTTAAATTCGTGATAAATTTAAAAATTGGGTCTATTTTTTTGTTTTGTTCAGTTCTAAGCATTTGTTATATATCCTGGGTACTACTCTCTTATTAGATACATGCTTTGCAAAATTTTTCTCCTGTTCTGCACATTGTCCTTTCACTATAGATTTTTTAAACATTAAAACAATTTCTTTACAGGGGAGATAATTAGATGTATTGATTTATTTTATTTTTCTTGCTAAGCACACACTCTATCACTTGAGATACCCATTTCCCCTGTCATTTCACCTTGTTGATGATGTCCTTTGTAAGAAAAGGGTTTTAATTTTGATGAAGTCCAGTTTATCTGCTTTTTCCTTCTTTCACTTGTGCTCTTCATACTGTAACTAGGAAACCAAAGCCTATGTTAAGATCACAAAAATTTATACTCTGTCTTCTTTTAGAACGATTATAGGTTTAGTTTTTACGTTTCTGTCTGTGGTCTATTTTGAATTAATTTTTATTTGTTATATAAAATATGGCTGTCCAGATTCCAGATTGATCCTTTTGCCTGCAGATACCCAGCTGTCCCTGCACCATGTGTTGAATAGACTATTCTTTCAATGGAGTGTTGTTGGCACCCTTGTGGATAACTGTCTGTAAATGTAAATTATTTCCCCCTGGGTTTTTATTGTGTCTCATAGATTTATTTATCCAAACTTATGCCAGCACCATACTGACTTGGGTACTATAGCTTTTTGGTACCCTTTAAAGTGAGTCCTCCAACTTTGCTCTTCTTTTTCAAGGTTGTTTTGACTGTCCTGGGCCCCTTGCACGTCCATATGAAATTTGAGATCAGTTTGTCAATTTTTGCAAAGAAGTCAGCTGGAATTTTGATAGGGATTCCACTGAATATGTAGATCACTTTGGGGAGTCTTAACATTTTTAATTATATTGTCTATATTTCCATGAAAATGGGATGTCTTCCATATAAGTAGATCTTTTAAAATTCATTTTGGTGATACTTCAAATTTTCAATGTACAAATCTTGTAAATTTTTGTTAAATGTATCTCTCATTTTATTTTTAATGCTGTTGTAGATGGAAAGGCTGAGTTTCTTATGGGTGGGACTATATATTAATCTTCTTATTTCTAGTATTTCACAGCAAATACCCTAGGTTTATATTTGCTACATAAATCTATCCACAACTATTCCCCGCCCCGTGTTATAAGAAACCAAGACCCAAGTTAAGCTACCTGAACCCCTATGTGGAAGTGAGAAATGAGATCCTTGGGTGGGGCTTTGTTCAGATGATACTTAGAGCTTATTCAGGATGGCTTCTTCTTAATTCCTTTTAAACAACCCTTTCGGTGTATTTAGTCAGATACATTAAGAACATGCCCTTTTGATGTTCAGAGGAGCTAAGACTATCACTTTAAAATAATTTCTAGTGAGAGTGTTGTACTTGAAACCTAATTTGCATCAATCTTTGAAGATTTATGTTTCAGGAGCTTTGACTAAAGAACACCTGTCTTTATTCAATAATGACAACTAAATGCTCAAGCAACATGTAAGAGTTTGAGCAAAGTGCCCCCGCCCCGTATTGCTGGGTGGCTGCAGCTGTAACTGGGATCCGTGCCTACCTCTCCCAGTATGCTTGTGCTGATCTGCTCAAAGGGGTTCGTCCAACTGTTTGTCAGTAGTCTGTTGGACAAAGTCATTAAACATTGATTGAAGGTTGCTGGAATGCAATATATTTTTATTAATATTAAGTAAGCACATATTGAGTGCTTACTGTATGATGGAATTGTCCCTCAGCCTCACATGAATATTATTTCTCTTAAAACCTCACATATTTCCTTGTTATTCTCACTTTACAGATAAGGAGACTGAGCATTAGGTTTTCTCTCTTTTGGAGGGAGCTCATTATCAATGACGGGAAATTTTAAGGAAAAAGATATTGATTCATCCTGAGAAAACATTTTTCTGAGAGTCAGCAATGAAGAAGATGATCAGTGAAGAAGGTAATGATTGTTCGAGTGAGACAAGCCCTGGGATGTACGGAGTCAGTATCCCTGTCCTGGACACAGCACGTGTAGAGCTATGTGGTGGGTGAGGCAGCGCGGCCTCGCAGGGAACGCGGATGCCGGGTCATTCGGCTGTGCTCAGCCCTGGTGGAACTTCCACCTAAGGGCAGTGGACCGTCATTGACAGATTTTAAGTAGGGGAGTGGGGTTTCCTCGTAGTTCACTTTTGTCTTGTAGAATGCTTGGAAATATTTAGAAGGCTTGGCAGGAGGTGATGTGATGAGTCAGAGTAGGGTGGCTGCGAGGTGTAGCAGTGTTCAATTTTCAAGTGGTTTTCAGTCCCAGGTTTGTGGCTCAGTAGCCGTGTCACTTTGGATGACGCACTCAAGGAAGTGAAACAATTTACCTAATCAATTGAAGCAATGATGTACCGACCTCCCAGGACTGCTGTGGAGATCCAGTGAGATAACGTGTGCACAGTGTGCAGCGTGGTCTCCAGCACAGAGTCAGTGCTGAGTGAGTCCCAGTGAGTACCTGGTAGGTCAGGTGAGGGTGGTGGGACTCGGTGACTGAGGATATCTGGGCCCTGAAAGAGGGGTCCATTCACATCTGTGAGTGATGGGCCTGAGTTGGGAGACACAGGGAGACCTTACCCTCTGACCAGAGGCCCTGGGCAGGACGGCTATGGGAGGAGCACCGTGAGGTCAGCTCTTTGCAGTTGGAGTTGTAGGTGCCCTTGAGACAACTAAGTGCAGTGTCACGAGCTCAAACAGGAGGTCTCGGCCCGGGCTGTGCATTTTCCTATAATCTCAACCCCTGAGGACGCCGAAGTATTGTTCACTGGACGTGAAGGCATACTTTACAGGACAAATCAATAGTAGTATCATGTCTGTCATCAAAGCTCACGTCTCTTTATTCATCACTCACTTTGCTAATTGGGTACTTACAGTGCTCACTTCACCGTTCTCCCCTGGACTCAGGCTCCACTGAAAAGAGCTGGTGAGTCTCCCTCTTTTCCAGAAGAAGACACATTTAGCTAGTAGACTTCTATACCTGCCCAGACATAGGATATTTGTTTGTTGTTTTAATTCTATTTTCTGTTGGCCATGTCCTGACAGGAGAGATAATTTACGTCATGGTCATGTTTCAATTAGCTGTTACTGAGAATTGCTGATCTGATCCATAGAGTATGTATTCTATTAACTTTGTAGAGTACTTATCATTTTTCTGTCTTTGCCCTTTAATTTTGTTTGCCCCTTCAATGTTCTATCCTATCTGGGGCCTTATTTTTTTTTAATTAAAAAATATCTGTTAACAGTTAAGAAAACAAAACCAAATTAAAAATGCACATGAGAGCTAAAATTAGAAAATGTCTGGTGTGTTTTCTGTCTTGGCAATGGAGGTTTCTAGAAACTCGTGAAAACCTTCATTACACAAGTTGCTTAAAATGCTGATTAAGAAATAAAACCTTCCTTCTTCATCTTTCAAGCTGCACAACAAATTGTCAAGAAAGTGAGGGGAAATCCTCAGAAGCCAAGACAAACGAGAAAGCAGGGATTCTGGGAGATACGCGAGCCTTAGAATCCCTGGGGTGCCAGTTGGCTCCTGAACTGATTTTGAGTTGCCTTGAAAGGGGTGCAGGAGGGGAGCCCCATGCCTCTCACACTGGGAGTTGGATGGCTGATCATATTATCAGCAAAGCCCATCCCAAGAATCTTGGTTTAATAAAGGGTGAAATAGGAAAAAAATATTCCACAAGGCAAGAAATTAAGGAAAGTCAATTTTGTTGGAAGAGGGGAAAAATAACAAATACAAAATAAGGATATAGTTTAAAGCTGTTCTGGCATGAGAGTGACCACAAACTCCTGGCAGAATAGCACAGCTAGTCCTTGATTGAGAAGATGTGTTTTGAATGAATCAGTGAACATACATTCAGAAAAAGGCCTCCAGAATCCTGTGGATCAAGATACTGGACCGCAAACACATCTCTTCCAAGGTCTCATTCAAATAACCAGAAAGGTTTTAAAGGAAAGTAGCCATAATCATAGTTCTATTTATTGACATTACTATATGCTAGGAATTCAGAGGTGACCATGTAGTTGCCTCCTCTTTTATGGAATTTACTTTCTCTTTGGGGAGACAAAATGTCATAGTTGGGTATCTTGGTGGAGGGAGGTGTTAGTCTGTTGAAATTAGCCAGGAGAGGAGATTAAGAAAACAGTGAAGGGTGGGTGACATTTTTAGCTGAGGACAGTCTTGTTCACTTGGCTTTTAATTGCAGGCTCAATGAGCTGTCACTGTAGGGAATAGATCTTACGGAGGATGGACTTAGCTCAGGCCTCTTTGGAATGGACAAGTGAACCCGGAGAAAAACAATCAAATCTGTGCAGACATTAAAGTTCACTTGAACGTGCTCCATCCCTGAGCCAAAGATAGGACAAATATGCAGCACTTCTTGAGGACAGAGGAGTGGTTTTTAAAGTTCTCAAAGAATGAATCCCAGGGAACCGAGATGGCCAGTTGTCAAACTGAGACATTGCTCTTTGGACAGTGTACCCAGTAAGGGTATTGGCCTTTTATATGTTTCCATTTCTCTTTAATACATGTCTGTTGATGAGGACGTGGGCACAAGTGTTTGATACCTTGTCGAAGCGACTTTGGGTACCTACCTAGAAACACGGGCACAGTTGCGGCTGCGTCATAAATCTTGCAGCCCATCCCTTTCCCTGGCTCCGTGATCACGGCAGAGTGGTTCCTTGTTGACCTGTCCATCTCCTCTGTGACATCATAACCCATGAAAAGACAGGAGCATATTAACTTGGCTTTGTTAAAATCAAAGGAACAGATCAAATATGGAGTAAGATTTGCCCTTTCCTATTTCAGTAGTGCCATGGAGAAGGCAGTTTGGGCAGCTTTTTGTAGTGTCCTGGAGGCCGTGCCTCTCAGCTTCTGGGTGCCTCTATTGAAAACCCTTCATAGCTATCTGGCCTGCTGGAAAAGCACTCCGCCTGTTTTGCCCTGAAGATGTGTTCTTTTTATAACTCATCTCTACTCCTTGGAAAACAACTCAATAAAAACTCAGTTGGTTTTCCGCCAGCCATGGGCAGGGTGAGGTATACCATGTTATAATTTCATATAATAATAATAATAATAATAATAATAATAGTAATAATAATAATAAAAGAAGTCTTAAAACAGCACTGAGCACATTGGAGAGAGTCAATAAATGCTTTCTGGCTTAAATCAAAAGTGATGACTCAGTGTTTCCATGGCTGCTGTATTTGCTAAACTAGTTACTCCTTTGCTCCATTACACATTTTTTTTAACTGAAAAAGAAATACAAGCAAATGGTTAAAAAAAACTCAGAGCACAAAAATACACAAGTGAAAGAAATTTTCCCTCATCCTCTCTTCTTTCAGCCCTCTCTGGAGATGCAACTGTTTACTATCCTTTTGGTGCTTTTCCAGATATGCTTTGCACATTCCTACCTATGTATGTAAATTCCTTTAAACTTTTTTTTTTTTAACTTAAAGGGATTTAAATCGTCAAATGGCTTCTGCCAGGGTAATAGAACAGAAGAAATCTGACTCCATATTAGATCTGTTCCTTTGAATTTAACCCTGTCTTCTGTCTCCTAGGATTCATCTTGCTTGTAAAACAATGTTGCTTAGAGCCTAAAATATACAGGAGAGCCTATTCTGAAGGCGCTGACCTTTAAGGATATTTAACACTATTTCATTCATAAAAAGATAACAAATTGCAGAATAGAAAAAAACGTTTGTTTTGTTGGAGATTTACAGGGATCTGACCCAGGCAGATAGCTGCAAGAACAAAGAATTCTTACAAGAAGGAATTCCTACACCAAGAAGTTTGCAACAACCAAGCACATAGAAAAGGGTCTGAATTGTGACTTGGGGAGATGGTTTTCCATGACATTAGTTTGCCATCTAGGTCTACAGAAACTTGCTATTCCATGCCCCAACACGTGGTCTCCCAACTTATTGGCCTGTCCTGCACTGAGGAGAATGAATTTGGACTTGGTAACACTCCTATCTACCTAGAAAGCTGGGCACTGGAGCTGAGGGTTATGGAAAAAGCCCAACCAAGAAACAAGCACCGCTCGGATTGTTGGAGTTCTCGGATTTATTATGCCGGCGGGCTCAGAGGGGCTTCTGCTCCGAAGTTCTGAGCACCTGCAAGACGTGCACATGAGGTTTTAAAGGCTTAATTACAAGTAAGGGGTTATTAGCCAATAAGGCTTAAAGAACAAAACGCAAGGAATCAGTACACTGGAACTTATCAATTTGTAAAAAGATCACGTTACTGACACTTGTTGAGCTTGAATTTACGAGTTAGCTTGTTAGCTCAATAAACTGACACTAAACTTCAGATTTACGAGTTAGCCCAGCAGAATTTAGATCTGTAAACTGACACTTATCACACTTCGATTTATGACTTAGCTTGCTAGCCCAGCTGGACTTTTCCTTCACATGAGGACAGCTCTCCCAAACCCAGGGAATACTGTGAGCCCTTGATAGTTCCACTAGGGTGGGGTGTGGTTTACCCAGGAGGGATGGGGACTATGCATCAACACTCAGGCAGTCTCCTCCGTCTGGGGCTCTGATCTTGTACCACAACGTTCCCCGCCAACCCAACACCTGGGAGAGTGGAGCTAAGGCAGAGATCCTTCCTGCCTGTTTCCCAGCGTGTAAAAGGGGAATATGTACTCTTCCAAAGGTAGTTCTGAGCGACAACACCTGCGGGTGCTTGGTTCCCAGAGCAACAGAAAACCCAGCTCCTTGTGAGGGCAACGGGTGTGATACATAGGGGTTCTGCAGAATCATCCGATGGAGGGCTGGATCAGGGTGGTAAAACATGAGCTGCGGGCCTTGAAGGTTTACAGAAGGGTACAGAGGCAGGTTTGCAGCCTCCTTCGGGTGCCCCAGAGGTAAAGCTTTTTCTCTCCATCTCCTCTACGACCCTTCCCTCTCCAGATCCCTCCCATCTCTCTGCTCCTCCTGTCCATCTGTCTCCCTCCACTTTACCCCTTCTCTCCACCCGCTCCCATCTTCTCCCTCCCTTGCTGCCCCACCTTCCCTCACAGAACACAGAGAGGATCGCTGGCCCTCCTGCGCATGCACAGTCGGTGCCAGCTGGACCACTGGTTGGAAGCTCCAACTCCGAGTCGGGGATCGGCCCAAAGGCTTCTTGGCTCTGTTGCCCGGTAGGCCTTTGGCCCCTACCTGGAGCCGGGGCCTCTGGCTGTGGAAGTGCAATGTGGGGGGCTCCCGGGAAAGGGGTCAGGCGGCTGCAGGAGGGCGGTCCTCCTGTCACAGCCCCCCAGGGCGCCAGTCAGCCTGTGTTCAGCTGAATTGCTCCGGTCAGACCCCTCTGCTGCGCCACCTGCCCCGGCACCCCAGCCACAGCTGTCCAGGGCCAGGTGTGCCCCTGCCGCTACTCACCCAGCCGGGCTCCCCTCAGTCCACTGCTGGCGTCCCCTTCCCCTCTCCCACCCGCGAGTCCTCTCATCCTGGGCTTTCTCTACTTGGCCACCGGCCCGTCCCAACCACTGGGCGGGCTGTGTCCCTGGCGGGCGTGGTCTGCGGACCTGGAAGGGGTGGGCGGGTGGGGCTGGGGTTGGCCTCCGAGCGGAGTTGCAGTCCGTGTCCCCCACCCCCCGCTTTCCCTGCTCCGCGACCCCGGGGCTGCACTGCTCTCCCTTTCCCGCTCCCTGAGGACCAGCTCAGTGGCGTGGGCACTGCTCCCTGGGCTGAGAGCCACAGGCTGTAATGCCCAGCTTCTCCTGGTGGAGTCGGGAAAAGGGAGCATCAGTGCTGAGCTAGCTAAGGTCTCCTCCCTCAGTGTTTCTGCCCCAGGTAAGTACCTCGAACACTTTCATGTGTTATGATGGCGGTGCTTCTTGATGTCACATGTTTTTATAGTGCGAGGGATTACAGTGTTGAAAGCAGGGCTTGGTTCAGTTAAAAATGAGCTGAAGGCATGAGGCTGTGACATCCTCCTTCTTTCCCTCTCCCAGGGTGAAACGTGAGACCGTCGATTTTAAAAAGATAGTTACAGTCCCTAACTAGACCAGCCCAGCTAGTGTGTGTACAGGAACAGCACCACCAGAGGCTTTGGGGATCCAGGGACATTGAAGTGCTAAAGAGCTCCTGGCACAATTTGGTCTGTTTTGGTTTTTTGCTTTTCTTAAATTGTGGGGCAGACAAGTGGAATAAAAGGAAAAATAGTTGTCAAGAAATATTTTTTCATATAACACCTTTATAGTGATATTGTTCACACACCATGAAGTCCATCCATTTAAATGGTACAATGCAGCAGCTTTTAGCATATTCACAGTTGTGCAACCATTATTTTTCCAGAACGTTTTCATCACTTCAGAAAGACCAGTGGAAATGAATGACCTAGCCACCCCTCCCCAGTGGTGGTTCTAAAGAAGTTTTTTGGCTGTTCCTGACCATAAATTAACTTGTTACAGTCCATGAAAAATCTGGTAGGAATTTTAATCAGAATTGCAATGAATCTGTCTATCAATTCAGGAAGAATTAATGTCGTTATGGCATAAATTCTTCTACCCATGAATATATTTGGGACCCTTTCTTTTTATCTGTCCAGAGCCTGACCCATGGGAAGTCCTCACTAATTTTTGGGCTTGTGTATGATTAGATTCTATACACCGTTAGTTGCAACTGTAACAATTCACAGAAAAGAAAAGTAACCTCAGTGAAGCCAAGTGATTCTCTGATGGTCAGAAAGAGTGAGAGCCAATGCTGGAGTGATCCAGTGGAGTTGGTGCTTGCAACCAGAAATCTCCACAACTTACAGCTAAGGGGATTTGAGTGTTCTTTTATTTTGTCTTAATGGCATTGATTTTATTTTTACTTATTTCTTTAAATTAATTTTTTTTGAAGTGTAGTCAATTTACAATGTTAGTTTCAGGTGTACAGCATTGATTCAGTTGTAAACATATGCATATGTATATATATATATATGTTTTAGATTGTTTTTAGTACAACTAATTACAAGAAATTGAATATAGTTTGCTGTGCTATATAGTAGGTCCTTGTCATTTATTTTATATTTATTACTGTGTATCTGTTAATCCTCCCTTTCCTGCCTGCTAACCACAGTTTGCTTTCTATGTCCATGAGTCCATTTCTAGGAGCACTGTTTTTCCTAGTAATATATGCTCTTTGGCTGCTTTCAGTTTCAGTAATTCCATCTTATCTGTGGGCACTTTTCTTCTGGTGGCCTTTATGTGGTTTTCACACGGGGTAATAGAGATCTGTATTTGGGAGAACTCCAGGCCTCGTGTAGTCCCTGGTAGAGAGTGCCCACTGAGTTGATGCTTGAACTGGGAAAAAAGCACAGTAAATGTTGGAATTTCCACTATGGTTGAGAATTCCAGGTTTCTATAACCTGTTTAGCCCACCTTAATGTTGGCTGCACCCATACTGGGTAATTTGGTGGAAATTCATGGTATGGTGGTGTAGAGACAGGGCCTTGTATGCTTCTTCTCTTTCCTTTTTCTAACATTCATTCTCATTGGACTCCCAGATTCTCCCCCAGAAGTGCCCAGGGCTGGCTTGGTGCTGCGCTGAGGCAATATTTGTTAATAAGTCCCTTACCTCATCTCTTCTGAGCCACCGTTTCTTTCTCTGCATAATGAGGGTTTAGAATAGATAAGTGCTTTTCAGTTTCTTTTAAAGCCATGGTCCCTCTGAGAAACAGAAAATGCAAATATCTCCTCTCAAACCAACCCTTTAGATTTTGATAAATCCTCCAAGGAGTGACATAGCTCTTTGTGGAAAATTGAAGTGACTGTGATTCCAGGTGGCACAGAAAAGACTTCAGAGATTTATTGCAGGGAGAGGGCAGGAAAGGGGCAGTATGTCACACTTTCTAGTGTGAGCACTGGAGCAGGGGCTTGGATTTAAATACGGTGTCTGACGTGGCCTCTCTCTAATCTTGTACAATGTGATAAACTTCTCTACCTCAGTTTCTTGATGTGTCAAGTTGGGGTGATAATATTTTAGGGCTTTGGTGAAACATTATACACAGAATCCATTTGTGTCTCGGTAGAAACAGACCTGCTAGGGTTTCAGGGATTTAAAAAAAAAATCTTGTCCATAGCACTGTGTCGGTGTGTATTTTGAAGTTCCTGGTGGGTGAGGGTTGAGTCTAAAGTCCATCGTGGGACAGGTGGCCCATAATTCTCTTTGCCCCAGATTGCCCCTTCCTCCCCAGTCCTCTTCATCAGTTCAGGATGAAGTTCCCTGGTAGATTTAAACAGAGGTCTTGTGGAAATGGCTTTTCATTTTATTGTTTCACCAAGGAGGGCTGCCTTCATGATCTCTGTGGTCAGGTTTTGAAGGGCTGCCATCATGATGTCTGGTCAGGTGAATTCTATGCATTGGGAGTCTCTATTTAATAAAAAGTAAAAAATTGCAAATAGAAAATTAGAAAAATGGTGGGTACAGGGGCTCTTGGAAGTGGGCACTGTTAGCTTTCTTAGCTTCAGGTGCAGTGGCCTATTGCCACGAGGACGCATCCTTGTGCTCTGAAGTTGGAGGTACCAGTGGGTTCAGTGGGAATATTAACTGAGTGTATCTCATGGGCTGGGCATTGTCCTATTTGTACTGTGTGTTCCTTATTTGAGACAGTGAGCTCACTTAACCTCAATAACCTCTTTAATAAAGTAGACTTTTTATTTTGAGATGTAATGTAGTTTCCCATGTGGTTGTAAGAGATTATATGGAGAGGGCCTATGGACCCTTCGCCCAGTTTTCCTTATTGGTTCCATCATGCAATGTTGGGGTACAATTCATTACTGACTCACTAACAACTTGAGGTTTGCGTTATTGCCCTCATTTCTATTCACGATTAAACTGGGGCTTAGAGAATCACTCAGGACTGCCCAGGTCACCCACATGTTTATTGTAGAGAAGGAAGGAACGTGAGCTTGGGATTTGCAGGCAGTACCATTATGATGGTTTGTGGCAGGGAGAAGCATTCACTTTGCTTGTTTATTCATTCATTCAACAAACATTTATTGAGTAACCTCTGTGGGTCAGATGCTTTCATAGGGTTATCTGATTCTTCAGCAGTACTGAGAATGAGGTAACGTTTATTTTTTTATACTGAGAAAATTAGCTCTGAGAGGTTATAATCCCCCCAAAGGAAATATAGCTCATAAAGGAGCGATAGTAAATTTGCACAGTCACCTCTTTTTCTGCAGGTTGTACCCTAGGCATTTTACATTTGCAAACTTCCTTAATCCAGATATATTCTTGTAAGGCAAGGATTTTTTTTTAATTGATGTATAGTGAAGTTTACAATGTTTTGTCAACTGCAAGGGGTTTTTTGAATTTTGAGTGAAAAAATAGTTTTTGAGGATGGTAATTAGGTGTATTTATTTACTTCATTTTTTAAAATGAGATACTGGGGTTTGAACCCAGGACCTCGTACATGCTGAGCATGTGCTCTACCACTGATATGTACCCTCTTTCCCAAGGCAAGTTTTCTTATCCATTATTATGAAACTTAGGTATTCAAATATATTGGGTATAAATCTAGATCTTTTGATCCTACTGTAGTCCTTTTCTTTATCTTCTGCTGAAGGGGGTTGGGGAAAGCAGATCATTTGTTCATTTCTTTATTTAGCATTCTTGAGCAGTGAATTTGCATCAGGGCCTTGCTAGTTGCTTGGAAACAGAAAATAAGAAATGGCCCTTCTCTGCAGGGCCAGGAAGCCTAGACCAAAAGCTGGGTAATGTGATCCGAGCTACGGTAGCCATGTGCAGATTCTGAGGACAAACTGTACCCCCGGATTTGCTTTGGCTTCCCTTGCCTTCTGGCTGGTACACACCAGGTCACCGCCACCCAAATGGGCCTGCAGCCCACAGCAGAGTATGTACCTCAGTCTCCTCTCCCCTCTCGGCAGGGCCTGCAACATGAGCATCCCTGACTTCGTGCAGTGTATTGAGGACCACCAGACCCTTCCCGTTGTGGTCAAACCCATGGGGATCATCTCAGAGGAGAATTTCTTTTGCATCAATAAGCGAATCTCCTTGGTGAGCCATATCAGCCCTTGTGGCCCCCAGTGGGCATTCTGTATCCACTAAAAGTACCAATATGTGCCCGAGAATGTGTGGAGCGGCTTCCAGAATCACCGCAATGTCGTGGGCCTTGTCACCATTACCGACTGTCTCTCGACTAGGGTCTTCGAGAAGCTCCACATGCAGACGAGCTGTATGGCACCACGCTTAATGACTCTCAGCTCTTTGTCTTTGTGCTGCATGGGGAGGTAAACGAGCAGCCACCCACCGACTTGTCCTTCAAACTACGAGGACTGAAGGTGGTGGAGAAGAGGGTCGAAGACTTCACTGAGTCACTCTTCATCTTGCCCAAGTCCAAGTGGCTGGATGGGGCCCCCAAGAAATCTGAGGACAAGATCCCCCTCGTCTACATCTCGTTCGAGAAGGAGGAAGTCATGAGACTGGACACAGACAGCAGGTAAGTCTACCTGGAGGCCAGTCCACCCTGGCTGTGTGCCGGATTGCTTCCCGCAATCCAGAAAGGAATCAGCAAGGAAGAGAGCTGTCTTGTAGCCAAGAGGGGAGGGAAGTGCAGCCCGCCGGTTTACAGACATTTCAAAGTGAATCCGCCTTTGTTTCAGAGAGATTCTATTAGGGTTAGTGTGGACACTTAATCCCGCTTTTCAGCCAGGACCATGATGGGACCCCTGGAGTTGCTGTCCAATAGAGTAGCCACAGCCACTGATGCTAGGAGAGCTGGGGAGGAGGCTGCTCTGAGCTGAGATGTGCTGTAGGTCAAATGCTCATCAGATGCTGAGGCTTGTCTAGTAAAAGTATATAAACTATCTTGTTACTTCCTATATTGATTACATGTCAAAATAATAGAATTTTACATACAGTAGATTAAGTAAGATCTGTTCTTAAAATCAGTTTCTAGTTTTTTTTTGTTTGTTGGTTTGTTTCTTTGTTTACCGTTTTAATTGTGGCAACTGGGAAACTTCGTTACATGGCTCCCATTTCATTTCTCTTGGGCAGCCTGTCCTGAGACAGTCTCATCCCTTTGCTTATAGATGAGATGCTGAATCCGAGAGGCAGCGCTGGTTGAGCTGGGGATGGAGCCGGTGTCTCCTGCCTCCCAGGTCCAGAAGTTGATTGGCTCAGGCCCTCTCTTCCTGCCCGACAGCCAGCATGCCAATTTAGGACATCAGAAACACCACCAGGGACTTCCGAATTAACTCCTTATGCAGGGAAAGGCATATCATGAAGTATGGGACAGAGCAGGGAAATGTTCATCCTCACTTTGTCCCTGTGATTAAGTCAACGGCCCCACTTTGCCTCTGAAATACAGAGGAGCTCTTCTGGGCTGCCTAACCCCCACCTTCTGCTCTGTTTCCCCATGTGTCTATCATGATATTCCTCGGGAAGAAGAGTGTGAGATGCCTTTGCCGACAGTTGGTCCCCCTTTGCTGTGGAGAGTGAGGGAAGCTGTTTCCCCCCGGCCTACGGCCTCGGGCCTTGTGTCTGGAGAGCGCTCATGGCGGTCCCACAGGTGACGGTCGGAGGACCTGGCACGTGCTGCCTGGCCTGCTGTGGAGGCGGTGCTCTGTGATCATTGAACTAACATAAGATCAGATCCTACTTTCTGGTTGTTGGTACATTGGAGGAGAAGATGCTAGAGAATTGATAAAAAGAATGTCCAGACAAGCCCTGTGTGTGAGAGGCACAGGGTACCCAAGTTCCACCTGCGAGAGCCCACCTAACGGGCTCTGGATGAATTTTCTGTTCCTCCCGGACATACCTCTATGGCTTAAGGAAGGGGCAAGGCATGTCGTGACCATGATCTGTACTTGTCCACACAGGGCCCTGTGATCTACATGCCCGTACTGCCGTTCTGCTTCTTGGAGATGAGCTGGCATGTTTATGAGCCTGGGCACTGCTGAGGGAATAGCTGCCAGCACTGTGCTACACCGAGGCTGGCTCTGTTCATCTCTCATGTCACCTCCAGCTGAGGCCCCAGGCATTAGTCAAGGTAGGTGCATCAGTGCAACGTAAGCAGCGACTACCATCTCCCCCTGGACAGGCTGGTGGGTGAGCAGTGGAAGCCTGGAGCCCTGCCCCAGTCCCCTGGCCAGTGACTCATCTTTTATCATAGGAGGTACTGGTGACATTTTTGCTCAGCAACTGCTTGGCTCTGAGTCTACAGACCCACCAGAGAATGTCAGCTTGTTTTCGCCTTTTGACGTCTGCCCTTTGGATTTGGCTTAGTAGCTGGATGTGTACTTAGCCCATAGTGGTTGACACTGTCACCATTGTTAACCAAGAACCTCGTGTACCAGGCATGGCTTCCAGCATCAAAGTACAGCAGCGCATTAAAACTCCCTCCTTGTGGGCCTGTCTGTTCTGATACAATAAGGGCTCAGGCAGCATCTAAACGTCAATGAGATAACGCGGCCAGTGAGCTCGGGTCAAGCACATTCTCCTCCAGTCATTTTTACTTCATTGTTGCTTTTACTATTCCACAGTCATTAATTTTTTAAACAATGCTTTGGTGCAGGAGAGGAGACTAATTCTCTCCTGCTACTCTTGGTGGAAGTGAGTTCAACTGTCGAGCCTGAAATGCGACCATAATTTGTAGCTCTAAAGCTGCCTAGACGCATGTAGGTGGAGTTTTGGTTAGGGGTGCTGACCACGTTGGGGTCCCCCGGCAGCACCACTCCCCTCAGGCCCTTGCCTTCCCTGGAGCAGGAGGTGAGGGTGGGTCTCATCGTCCCCGCGTCCCTGGCCTCACACACCCACGTAAATCTTGTACATGCTGTGAAAATCATTTTTGTACTTGTGTGTTTCTAATTTTCTCTTGTTCCTCTTTTCATTTTTCTTTATTTCTTTTTCTCTTGTACTGCCCAGTGAGCATGTTGTTGCGTCTGAAAATGTGGGCTGTTCACACCCTGCATATGAAATAGACAGATTGCCCTCCATACTGTCTCCATCTCTTTAAAAAGCAAAAACTTAACAGCTGCCTTGATCCATGTATTATCCTGGTCATCTTTTTATTTTCTAATTTTTTGAAATATTTGTTTTGTTAGCCCATCACCCACTGGAGTTTGATACCTGTTAAAATCCTTGCTTTGAGGAACCTGTTTGGTCCTCCTTATATTTGGTGGCAAATGCGCCCTTATTAAATTTGTTTGAATGTTTTGAAAAAGTGAGATGCGAATTGATTTAGGGAGCTGCTGAGGAATTCTTTTCATGAAGTATTTAAACTTGGAAAGTCAAATTCTGCAGGATCTTGCTCGATTCCGGCTTTTACACAAACGTGCTCGACACGTGGTTCCTGGCTGTCGCTGTGTGACGTGCGTGACGGAGCTTCCTGGCCGACGGTCACTGGTGAGAAAGTGGCCGGCTCGGGGTTGAGCAGCTGTAGGGGACGCTGTTGGAGGAAGCAGTCATCATTTTGTTATTTAATTTTTTTTTTTGCGTTCAACTTCCCCATGCCATTTACTTTAATTTGCCTTCATAAAGGGGCAGAATTGTATCTAAAATCCATGCCACTCTTTTGTTCCCTTTACGAGGCTTGTTTTTCTGAGTATCAGGACAACATGGCCTTCTCCTAACTAGCTGGCTCACCTGGATCTGGTGGACACAAGGACCGCTAAAGGGGACCGTAGCTTCCTCTCTGCTTCAGCCAGTTTGCATTCAGAGCCGGGTCTGTGGTTTGCCTCAGCAGCAGTGCAGGCCTCCCTGCCCCGGCCTTTACTTTTAACCCATGGTGGCAGTAAATAGCTGTCTCCGTGCCTGTTGCAGTTGACGTCCACCACTGTCGGCCTTGTCATTAGTTTGCAGTAGTGAGTCTCCAACACCCCAGTCAACCATGAAGGAAGATGGTTTGGCCGACCTAGGAACTTGCATTCTCACCACTACCCTCGTTCATCTCACCCGGGAGAAGGGTTTCGCCACCACCATCATGCTGTCCATGAGGCCTTGTTTGTCCTTTCATGCTCTGGTCCAAAAGTGGACACTTCATTTTTCACTGAATTTGCCTCGCTTGAGTCAGGCCAGAATATCTGAATGAGTCCATTCTGGGTGGGGAACAGAATAGAAGTAAATGTCGCAAGTAGATGGAGTCTAGGCTGTCCGGGTTGGCAAATGAAGGCTGGGATCTGTGATGGCCAGGCTGCACCCTGGACACAGGCCTTTCCTGTTGCTCCCGAGAGTCCAGGGGTCGGATTGAGAACAGACTTTCCTGGGATCCTCCATCCTCATCTGCTCA
Source organism: Vicugna pacos (assembly GCF_048564905.1). Lineage (NCBI taxonomy): Eukaryota > Metazoa > Chordata > Mammalia > Artiodactyla > Camelidae > Vicugna > Vicugna pacos. The sequence continues at coordinate 2,370,846 of NW_027328742.1, forward strand.
CTGGCAATTGTGTCTGCTAATTAGGAGCTCCCCCAGACCTCGGGCCCTTCAAAGCTCAGACCACGGGAGAACCTTGAGTCCCTTCTCCTGGGCCTCCTTTGTGAGAATCCAGTGCCTTTTGAGGTGACCCGTGCCAGGAGATGCCTCCCCCTCCAGGGAGCTCCCTACGGAGGACTGTGACTCAGTGCACCATGCTGTGAGCTTCTGGGGTTCCTGCCGTTGTCCCTGCAGAACCAGACTTGATATGGGCTTAGCAATGGAAAAAATAGGACTGATTCCAGGGCAGGGCTTGGGGGAGGGAACAGTGAAATTGAATGTGACCTCAAACAACCAGGTGGGTTCTGGGGCTGTTACTAAAATGTGGAGTCTGGGAGGTACCTGCCAAGATTCGAATTCCAGAGTAAATGGTGGACATGAGGCATTTTTAAGATGCCATTTCTCATTCAAGTTAGGACTTCAAATAGGCACTCGTGTCTATGAGACTGGGGCTCAGGTGAAGGAGCCGGACTGGAGATTCACGTTGGTAGTCGTCATTCTTAACTGGTGTTCACAGCCTTGCATGTGAATTAGATCATCTCGAGAGGTGCAGACATAGGCTGAGGGAGGGCAGGGCTGTGCCTGGGTTGGAGGAAAGCCCAGACCATGCAGCTTTGGTGTGTCAGTCAGCGGCGTTTGCGATTTTCAGACAAAAGCCATTTATCTTTAAGGGGCCGGGGGGAGGGCAGGGCCAGCCAGGAAGAAATCTGAAGGGAGGGTCGTGGCCACGTGTGTGTCTTGGGAAGCTGCAGAGGCTGCAGGGTCTGGGAGGGGAGAATCCTCAGAAGCTGGAGTTGGAGTGGGGTGAAGATAGTCACACTCACCTGTGAGGGGCGGAGTCCTTGGGAGTCCCCACCCTACCGGACTCGCTTTCCCATGAACAGAAGCAATCATGCAGAGTTTCTGAGGTGAGAAAGGATGGGCGCTGGGAGGGGAGCCAACCTGGAGAATGGTGCTTGGAAATTTCTGGAATAGTCTCATTGAAAAATACAGTTATAAATACCCAGACTTTTAAGAACATTGATAGTGACTGGGGACGATGCAGTTTTTCTGGCCTCCTAAGCATAAGGCATGTACCCTGGGATACACAGAAGTTACGGGCAGTCTGTTCCAGGGGTTCACCCTTACCAGGGGGAACAATGCAAGTTTAAAGGGGGAGAAGGTCAGTGGAGGGAAACTAGCCAGGCCCTTCTGGTACCAGTCGTCCACCCTACTTGCGTGTTGCATTCACATCCATGCCTCCCAGGTGGGCGGTGGCAGCCCCCTTTTGCGGATTGGGAAGCCTTCTCAGAGGGGTTAAGGAATTGGTTCGTATAGCGGCTAGTAAATGCTGTAGCAGGATTCAAACAGGGCCTTGTCAGACTTCAAGGGCGTGTTTTCTCTACTAATTCCAGTACTTCCCTATTGTACCTGGAATGGTGAAGTGGATCACTTTGGAACCTTTCAGAAAAAGTGCGATTTAAGTGCCTCAGGACTGTTGCACAAAGCTCAGTATTCTTTGATGATTCTGAAGCACCGCAGTGCTTTTCACCCCACAGATGTAAGGTCTCACTCCTTTGATGATGACGTGGTTGCAAATGACGTACAGGTGCAAAACCAGACTTAGCATCTTCTGAAGGGAAACTCTCCAGTTCTCCCATGATCTGCTTTCTTCCACGGGATGTAGCTGTGCTGCAGCATAAGGCTGAGCTTTACTTATGGAGTCAGGGTTAAATATCCAAAGTTAGCAGAAAATGGTCAGATGAAGAAAATCGACGTTGACAATTTATTTTTGGGTTACATTAGTCAAGATATACAATCAGTTAATGGCCCATATAACAAATGTTATTGAGTACAGAACATTGCATTTCTTATTTTCTATTTAGAGTTCTCTTACAAAATATGGTTGCCCGCTTTGGAACATCAGCTCCACCACCAGGGCTCCTGTCAGTGTGTTGGTGTGATTGCGTTTACACAGTGAATATGATCTGGGCTTCCTCAGCCCCAAACACTCCAGTGCAGAATCACGGTCTGTAGCCACCTCTTAGTCACGCAAATACTTCTAAAATTATATGATGCCAGAAAAGAAAGAAGAGAGAGAAAGAGAGAGATTGCCTTTATCAAAGTTCCTTTCAATTCTAACTGCAAACTGTTGTTGAGCATCTCTGGTTTCCTTTGGCTATGAATATATACATTTATTTGCATGTAATCTGGGCTTTGGACTAGAACACCAAGTTCTTGCTGTCCACAAGCCACAAAAATAGGAGCCAAATTGCACAAGTGTGAAAAAGTTTATACTTTTTCCTGAGAAAGTATCCTTGAATTTGGGACTTGGGCTGTGATTTTTGCTTTCCCCACCTCTCTTGTAATCTCTCACTCCTTCCCACGTGGCCCCCAAGATTTCGTGGTCTCAACGTAGCAGGCAAAGTCCCAGTTGGTCACCATGTACTGCTGCTATACATAGAGCTCAGCCAAGACATAAAGGACATTATCAGAGAGGACTTCCTGAAAGAAATGGGCTCTACATTCAGTTGTGAGGACAGAGTAAGAGTCAACCAGGAGAAGGAGTCAAGAATGTGGCTCAGGTCACAGGTGCAGCCCGTGCAGAGGCCTGCAGGCTTTTGTTGTGGGGACCCGGGGAGAGTGCCCTGTGTGGTCCAGGGTGGAGGGAGCCCCTGCTGGGGAGGACACTGGAGAGTGTCCGGGGTGTAGGGCTTTGGAACAATTTGGGTTTTTCTACAACTGACATAGTAGACAGTGAAGGGTGTCATCAGAATGTGACCTTCAAGAAAGGTACTTCTGGTTTTGCTTCTGATATTCTACAGACAGAAGGGTCGGGACGGGCGACAGCAGGTATGTCTGTCCCTTTGAGACCCACCCCGTCATTCATTTATTCATAACACGTGCATTACTGTGAGTCTAGGGGAGGGAGTGTGTATCCACATTAGTAAGCAAAATATATTTGCTTCTTGAGAGCTTAGCATTGTCAGAAGTTGACTTAGCCTAGAATGTTCTAGGAACAGGGGAACAAATTGTGGAGTTTGGAGGGAAGGAAGTCTTCCTTGGGAAACAGTCAAAATAATCTTGGAGGCAAGTGTCAAGTAGGAGCAGGTCAAGGGGGCCCTGAGTTCACTGGGGACCTGGGTACTGATGTGAGGCTGGGCGAGCAGGGTCAGTGGTGGGGCTAGAACTCCACCAGGGAGCCTCTGAAGGGTTTGAAGTGGGGGTGATGTAATCAAATTTGTGATTTGGGAAGGCTGACGTGGCTCTGTGTTTGTGTGTGTTGTGTGTGTGTAGCGGGGAAGAGGGGGTGGGTGCCACCAACTGGGGTGTCATTAGAAGACCATTCACAGGCTGGGAGAAGGGCGTCGGGGCTGCTTGGGGACGGCAGGGGCAGTGTGGATGCTGGATTTCCTTATGGGGGCTTGTTAGCGGGGCCGCCCTAGAGGCACCTTGTGGCTGGAAGAAAACCGATGGAGGCTTTCGTCTTCTCTCCAGGTGGACTTTCGTCTTCTCTCCTTCCCTGCCTTGTGTGATGATCTTAGCTCAGCCAACATTTGGAACAGAAGAGCTAATTTCCAGGTGGACTTTCGTCTTCTCTCCTTCCTTGCCTTGTGTGATGATCTTAGCTCAGCCAACATTTGGAACAGAAGAGCTAATTTCCAGTGTAGCCCAGGACTTTGTTGAGCTCGTTCGAGTGAGATCTGATAGGATATAGGTTTGTTTTCAGATCTGGATGTTTACTTAGCTAGAAACGTCCTGTCATTTCGATTTCCATAGTGGTTTTTATTCTTGATAAAGATTGCTTTCTTGCTGAGAGGAAATTTAATACAGCTGTTGTCTTTTTCAAAAAAAAATCATATCTTTTAAGAACTTGAATATTCAAAAGAACAGAAATATATAAAATTGTTAAAGTAAGTGTTTGGTGTAGTTTCTTTGCTTTCTGAGCTAATGTGGAGTTAGAGACTTTGCATTACTTAATAGCACATCTTTGTCAGTATTTAAAGAGCTGTTACTGAGCGCCCTAGGCCCCACCTCTCAAAGAATCATTAAAGTTTGCTGTGAAATAGTGAGGTCATAAAGGTCTTGTTTGCAGAAATTAAAGAGTTGGTTTATAATACGCAGCATAACACCATTTACAAAATAATAATATGTTCAAAATTAAGAAAGTGGAGGACAATTAATTTTTTTTAAAGCTGAAACATAAACTTTCTTGTGATAATGTTGCAACTGGAGATTTTGAAAAGAAAAATCCTACTGCAATATCATCTACGTGGTATACATATATGAGTTTCAAGTTTGAAAAGTAACTGCGCAGTTGTTTTCAAAGTCAGGAGCATTCCAGCTCAGATACTGGCAGTGATGGTTGCTGGTTTTCAACGGTAGAGCCTAATTTTGCCTTCTTAGCTTTATTTTTTTTTTTTTTTGTAGTGAGCGGGTTGAGTAGTGCTTTGCCAGCATGATTTTGGGACAATTTGAGGGCAGATGTCGTGTACCAGCAATGAGATAATTCCATACATTTTATTTTCCGGACATCACCAGGGCACATGTGGGGTTTGTGCCTGCAGGCTGGAATGCTGCAGGACTCCCTGATCCATCACCGTTATGTCCTGGAGCTACTCCGATTAGTGAATGATTTTCTGTGGGTTGGGGTTAATGTGTTCTGATGGAGATGATCAGATGTGCAGTTAAAGTGCTATTACTTGAAATAACAGTAACCTAGAAACATGGCTGTAACAATACAGGATGAGGGAGGAGAATTGGTTGAGCTGCTTGCAGTGGGGAGTCTTCTCAGGTGACTCCCTCACCGTGATTCCTGCCAATATCCGCCCCAGCCCTGCACGGAAGTCCTGCCGAAGCAAGCACGCACTTTGTTCAGAAACGCACTGAATTTCCTTGTGTCTCTGTTGCTGGCTTTTTTTTGAAAGCACATCTTGCCCTTTGCTTAAATGCCATCCATGCTAGTCACCACTTACACTCATTGTTCTGGACTTCGTCCATTCATAGCTGCTGAATGGATGAACAGAATGTAGTATCCCCATGACGTGGAACATTATTCACACGTAAGAGTGAATAAAAAAGAAAAAAAAAAAGGAAAATGGAAAAGGCCACCTGTTTTGGGAAGTCCACCCTGACAGTTCAAACCGCCCTTTTCCCTTTGAAACCCAATCACTTATGCTCCACTCTACTCTTTTTGATAGTAATTACCACCTTCTAATAATCTTTAACGTTTTGAAAAAAAAATAAAAGAGAGAGATACTGATACCACTTCAAAATGGACAAACCTTGGTAACAGCATGTTAAGTGATAGAAATCAGACACAAAGGGCCACATATTGTTGATTTCAGTGATCTGAAATGCCCAAAATAGGCACATGCAGAGGCAGAGAGTAGGTGATGGTTGGAAGAGGCTGGGTGGAGGGGTGTTAGGGAGTGACTGCTAATGACAGGGGGATTGTTTTGGGGTGATGAAGTGTTCTGGAAATAGATGGCTGCACAACCGTGACTGTGCAGAAGACTGCTGAGCACTGTCTCTGGGAGGGCCTGTTGTAGGGCGGCTTTATTTTGTTCTCACCCTGTAATGTGAAGAGTCATCTGCTGTGGCCATTCTACTCCTGTGAGAGGTGAGGTTCAGAGACTTTGTAGAGTCATGTTTCTTTTTTCTCCCTTGCTGAGTGTAGGCAAAAAAGGTTTAAGCCTGAGAAAGTGCTCCATCTGCAGAAATGTCTTTTAGTTTTGCATGATGTAAAAATCTTGAGAACTTTTAATCGTTGAGGCCAGTCTGTGGGGGGTAATAGCCCGTGAAGCCTGGGTGAACCCGGGAAGAGCCGCGCTTCCCTCCCGGACACGGGTGGGGATTTCACCCTCGTTTAGGCAGTGCAGGACCCAGACCCGTGAGCGGAGTTGACAGTCGTGAATATTTATGTGTATCCGCTGCTTCATCTTGGATATTAATTTCAAGCTGAGTCAGTTTATGTCGGCAGCCTCATCCTACATCAGGAATTTATAGTATCTGCTCTTTGGGGTGAAGACCTGACAGACTTGATTATTTAACAGTCTCCCTTGAATTGATATCTCAGATTCCTTTGTCAAAAGCAAAACAGCAGAAATACAGACATCCTTTAATGCCGATGTGACCTGGAACTGGTTTAGTCTCTGTGCCTCAGTGGCCTTATCTGCGGGTGGGGAAGACGATAACAGTGCTTCCCTCAGAGGGGCTGGTGAGGGGAGAGTGAGGAGCACAATGGGAGGACTTACACGCGATGCTCATGAATGACCGAATTTAGTGCTGTCAGCCTGGTGAGGCCTCAGGGGCAGAGATGTCAGAACAGAGCAGTCGTAGCCGGAGCTCGATCCGTGATGGCAGCTGTTATGATCAGTATCACCACTGTGGGTTATCAGGTAGTTTTAAGACTTGGTATTATGAATTCATGAATAATGTTAGAAGACTAGACATCTCAGATCCAGTTTACATAGTTCTCAAGGTTTCTTCTCAGAAATGGATGGTTTCTTCCCCATCATAAATCTGAGATGAGTCTCTAAAAAATTCTGTATTCCTCCATCTTTTTGCTTTAATTCTTCATTTCTTAAAAAACAAAGCTTTTAAATGGAGTTAATGGTGACTGAACTGAGGGCCTCATGCATGCTAAGCACATACTTTCCCAAATGAGGTATTATCTCCCCCTTGATTTTTTTTAAACTTTACTTTCTTAGTATTCAGAGGTTAGAGGCCTCTAATTCTTTTTCTGGAGACTTGTCCATGAATCTGTAAATCTATAATTAGTTTACAAAACTTGGTTTATTATAAAAATCAAAAGAATATCCTGCAATCCATCCAAAAAGAAATGCTCATGGACTTAAAATGTTTCTCCTTTAAGATGATTTCTCCTTTTTGGTCTATCTTAATTTATTAACAGCTATCCTCATCATCATAATGACCAAACTCGCTCTGAGTGGACACCTTCCTAAGGCTAAAATGCTTTCCTCACATTTTACTTCATAGCAGGTGTTTGCGGGTTGGTATCATTGTCTCCTTTTTTGCAGCTGAGGGATTGTGAGATGGAGCAGCTTGTCCCAAATCACACGGAGCTGGCGGTGGCTAGCTTGGTGCTGGAACCCAGGCTGCACAGGATGCATTCTTAATTCCTCCTCTAATCAGCCTCCCGTTGAGTGGTTACCCGAACACCTGTGACTCCATAAATGGCCAATTATAGTGATCTCAGCCTGATGAGGCCTTCAAAAGAGAGACACCATTGAGAATGTGAGACAGAGTGGCATAAATTAAAATTGTACAGTTTCACAAATGTTGCATTCTGAGGTAATTATTTAAAAAGTTAATTTTTTTTATTTTAGTGCTCTGTAAGCACTAAAAACAAAACATTAAAAATAATTATAGTGCAAAAGAGAAGTGGGCTTTGAAAGTCCAACCACTTCTAATGATGTTACTTGTTTTTCTTTAGTGGCCCTTATTGACAGAAATACTTACAGAGACTGAATAGGTTTTATGTAGCCTTAATAGGGAAGAAAGTTTGTCAGTGAATATTGTAAGTAAAATCTTTACTCTTTTGTTTCCTTTTGATGAAAATATAAGTTGTTTTCATGGCTTAAGTACATTTCCTCATTTGTGAAATTTGAGTAATATCGTTTAAAGTGTCTGACTATGAGAGTTAGACGCCTTATATACAAAGAACCCAAGAGGTGCTTAATAAAAATGTGCTGTCAGAATGAGAGATATTTTAGAAGTATCAACTCTGAATACTGAAGAATGTAGCTTATTTCTGATGCATATTCAATATGTATATATATGTTATATTTGAATATGGTTTTAAGTAACAAGGATTCATTTTTTTTTTAGTGTAGTATGAAGTTTTAATGAAATCTGTATCATTCTGCTGAGACAGGGAATAGTTAAATAGCCTTAATCAGATGACCTTGAAGATTATTTACACAGAAAATGTGTTGTTACAACTCAGAATTCATGTTGCCGTGTAACCATCCACTCAGACATTTAAATTCGTGGGATTCTGACCAGATCCATTAAGTTTAGTAAAGTCCACATTGATCATTTTCAGGGAATAAGCTTCTCTCTTTTGTGATTAAAGAAAATTTTGATTTTTTTTCCTGCACTCTTAACAGGTTTGAAATATCAAAAGATTGATTTGACATGTCACTTTTTTAATAGAATGAAGCTCATGCTGTTTTATTATGTAAATAAATATTTTTGTATTTCAACAAACTTTTATGATATCCTGGCTCTTTGAGAACTATTTTGCAAGATACTTAGATAACCTACTGTTGGAAAAATACAGACGTGACTTTTATGAATATAGGTCTAGTACAAATCTGTTGGTTTTTGCTGCAGTGCAAGACATGAGGCCTAGGAGAGCTTTGCTGCTGATTGCCAGGAGGACAGATTCCATGTCTCAGTTTCCCCTCCAGTAAAATAATGTGGCTGGACTGTATTCTTTCCTTTTCTAAGATGAGTTTCCATGAGCCTATGTCTTCTGTTTATATTCAGGAGTATTAGCAATATGAGATTAAATACTGAACACCCCACCCTTCCCCGAAGCAAAGTGCAGTATGTGCTACATAAGCTTTTAGTTATCTGATTCTCGTTTCTGATCCTACAGGCAATTTTTGTGTTGCATATTTCCCCGGAACCTGGAAGGTCATTTTAGCCATAGGTGGCGCTGTTGCACATTCTTACAGTCTTAATTTACCTATTTGTAATAGAAGGTTTAAACAAAGTTATTTTATTTTAATTCTTTTGCTTAATGCTTCAGAATAGCAAAATGTCCATTACGTCTGTCTTCCTCAAAAAATTATTCTGCTTATATCTTAGTTTTATTCTGTTATGTCACTGTGAACATTTCAGACTTGTTGTGCAAACAATGGAAAACTTGGAGTTTTCTTCCAGTGTTAGAAACCAGTGAGCTGGGATTTTATAAAACAGCTAGAAGCGGCCTCTGGAGCACCTTAAAGCTGAGAAGTGTATTGAGTTCCCTGAGTATTGACCCTGCCGCTGTGCGTTAATTGGTCGTAGGAGATTTGGTACATATACGAAGGTGTGTAGTTTTTTGGCTTGGGTTTGCGTGCATGCACTGCCACTGAGCCATGTGAGCCTGAGTCAGTTCGTTTGAGATTTTCCCTCTTCTGTGAGACGGGGACATTCATATCTGCTTTGTAGAATTGTGAGAATTAGAAATCATGTAAAGTGTTTACCTCAGTGGCTATGTCAAGAGGGCTCATAAACTTTAGCTGCTCTTTGGTGTGAAGTCATCATTTGAGAGTCTTTGGCAATTACTAAGAAACAGGAAAATAAGAAAAGCTGGTTTTATGATGAAAGATATTTGAGGAGGTTCCATAGTTCCTATACACATAATTAAGAATCAGCAGAGTAAGAATTGTTACACAGTCGCCCTGAACCAACATTAAGCCACAGAATTATTTGTTACTTCATATATGTTGGGGCCTAAGGAGATCCAATACTTATACACATGTTGTCTCTGGCAGCCAACTGAGAGATGACACAAAATAGTAGACAGTTGATAAATGTCTTCTTTGTTACTGATGAAGCCACGTTCTCCATGAACTTCAGGGCTGTGGGAAATGCGTGTCATGATAATGTGTCCCAGAATTAGAGATTGACCCTATCCCATGTAGCTCTGGGCCACAGCGAGCCTTCCCTTGAGAGGGCCTGCCCCTTCAAGCACAGGGCTTTCCTGCCATGGAGCTGAGCATCCCAGGGGCTTCCCACTGGTGACCAACACTGGAGGGGAAGGAAGGGTTTCAAATACCCTGCTTGTCTCCCCGGACTCACACCTCACTCTGTTAGTGTGATGAGTGCTAGGTGTGGGCCAGGGGCCAGAGGTGTGAAGGGAGAAGCACTCTCGATGTCCCAGAGGAGTGGTTAGGAGGCATCACCTCCCTTGGTTTAAACAGGTGGTGGGATGGAACAGAAGGGTGCTCCCCAAGAGTTTATAAAAGTAGAAATAAGCATTTTCTTTGGGACTTAGACTAGCCAGGAAACACATAAGATGATTAGAAGGGAGACTTGTAAATCACTTTGATATTAAGTTGACATTCGTCGAGCACCAAAAGTGTGCTACATTCTTTTCTGGGAGTTTTACAGAAATGAATCCTTCAATCTTCTCAACAAGCGAGTAAGGAAGGTTTGATTGTTGTCCCAGGTTTACAGTGTGGAAATTGAGGCCCACAGAGGGTAAGTAAGTTGGCCAAAATCACAGAACCAGCAAGTGGCACAGCTGGTATTTAAACCCTGGCTGTCTGGTTTTGAGGCTCCCAGAGATGGGCTTTGGGTGTTTATATGTATCTGCATCCCAGAATCTCTGTACCTCTGTGCATCAGTTAGCCCAGAAAGGACAGGGAAATGAGAGTTACACAGTTTCTCATAGTCTAGTCTCGGCCACTGTCCACGGAGAGTGCACCGTGATTGGTGTTAATTGTTTTCCAGGCAGTATATCTGTTCTTATAACAGAAATTTAGTCCATTGAGTTAATCTAGAAACCCTTCCTGTTTTGCTTCTGTCCATGCTTGCCATGTGACTGCCTGCCTGTGATTGGGAGGTGGAGGAGAAAATGTACTCATGGTTGAACTCTGATATTTCAGTCTGGTTCATAGTTTCACATCATCTGTTACATTAATAAGTTAAGTTTCTGGTTTCCTTTCATCAGTGTATCATGAGTTTGGTTAATGGGAAACCAGTCAATGGGAGCCCAGGGGTGCTGACGGTATAATTTCTGAGCACGTGTGGCACTTCTACCCATGCAGACCTGGCTGGAGGATTTCCACCATCCACAGTGATTTCCCCCAACTGCAGGGTCCTCTCCCAACCCCGGATGTGAGGCTGTGAGCTCTCTGAGTAAGCCAGTCAGAGGCCAAGTTCACCAATCAGAAAATGATGAAGGACCTGGAAGTGGGTTTAATAGAAGAAAAGGGCTTCCAGGTAGTCCGATGGGCTGTTCGAGTCCGTTTGGTGAAAAGCTGTTACTGTCTGTGGTTGAGCTACTTCTTTGCTCTTGAAATGTCTGGATTAGATGAAGGGATTTTAAATAGAAGAAAGGAGTGATTTCAGGTGGTACGTCAACACCGGTGAGAAATGATGGATGACCGCCTGTGTGAGGCATAGACAGAGTCTTACAAACTTCATAAAATAACTTTAAAAGCTCTTCCATCTGAGTGCACTTCATATGGGGTCTAGTTCATCACTGGTCGTGCTGAGAAGGCAAATAATTTATGATGGCAGAAAGGACACGGAGGCATCAAAAAAGTCTCAGTCATGTTCCCTTTTTAAAGGATGCGACACAGTGTAATATATTTGAGCTGGTTTTTCACTGAAAAATTTTTAGTGTTTTCTAGGATTCCACAGTGCCCCAAGGTTCCATGCAGCTGGGTGTCCCCTCAGAGCAGCTCCGTCAGCGCTTGCCCTGGGCTGACGCGGTGTCACGGGGAGCAGGACGGTCAGCGTCCCCGGCTCCTCCGAGCTCCGTCTCCTCTTCCACAGCGCCGGGTTTCTCATCTGTGTCTACTTAGTAGGGTTGCTGAGAATCACACGTGATGGTGGTCAGGTGTGATTTGTGGTTGTCTCTGTGATTGGCATATAGTCAATATTTGATAGAAACACTTGTTTTTTTAGTATAATTGTAGCACCTAGATTGCAGTGGTTTTAAGTCTGCATTTTTTTTTATAACTTTATTCTTGTTTTTCAATATGCACTTATTTTTATTTATTTTTTTCAGGTACTGGGGACTGAAGCCAGGACATTGTGCATGCTAAGCAGATGCTCTACAACTAAGCAATACCCACCCTCCTTGTCTGCACTTTAAAATAAATATTGCTATACACAAAATAGCTCTTAAACACCCTCATGGGATCTAGTCTCTGTACAGACAGTTGAAAACGTATGCTATTTCAATAAGAATAGATGTTGTTGGGACATACATTTCTGAATCTGTTAATGTGCTTAAAAACGATCATAGGTAGTGATAAACACGAATCTTTGATCCAGTACTTCTTAGGGTCCCTTTTGCCATCAAGGGAAATTACATTATACAGAGAAGGCTAATTGGGGTCTTTGATGTTTGGATGGTTTAGCAGATGATCTAGGCTTTCAAAAGCTGACAGTTTTGTATTTTAAACTAACTACAAAGTTATCTTCTAGAAGTTGTAAGTACTAAGCTTGTGAAATGCCCAGTAATCCAGGGGGTATGTGTCTGTGTCTGTGTGAACGTTTTTGTGTGTGATTTCAGGAAGGTAGAAATAACTTCCATATAGACTTCTGATACCTTTCTCCTCCAGTTCATGGTGTTGTCATATATTTACACAAATAAATTGATATTCTTTTGTCATTTGGCATATTGGGAATAAGAGGTTCTCATACTTGTTTCAGAAGGGTTGGGGAGCATGAGCTTAGAAAATGGGAGGAGAAAGAGGCAAGGAGGCACTTCACACTTTGTGCAGGATATGAGAAACTGTAGCTTTTCTTTTCTCTTTTCTTCTAAAGCAAAGTGGCACTGAATTGTAACCTACTGTTTCTCAGAATGGCTTTTCTGATCAGATACAAGTGCCTCAGATTTTTCAAGGCAACATGAATGATGAAATGTGTTTCAGCAGTTATCATTAAAAGTAGTTTTATTTTTCAAGTAAAAGCTGTAGACTGTTCTTACTTCCAGCCGTACAAGAAATCCTCATTGATATATGTACATGATCTATGTGCTTAGTTTCTCTGTTTTTTTTTTTTAAGTGCTGGTTTCATTGTGGTTTGAATGAATGTTTAAAATTTCTGGATTTTGATCTTTAGAACATGCTGATTTATCAGAAATGTTAAAAACCTGATTGTTCTTTGGTCCTTGTTTGGTGGGGCACCCTATTGATTTCTGTTGTCGGTTAAAGAGGAAAATTCTTCCTCTAGCCTGCAGATCATTAAGTGAATGCTTTGCAGTGTGCCTTTAAAATTCTTTGAATGCATTGAGCATGTTTGTCCAGTGAATTTTTTATTGACTCATAGTAATGATGTTGCATTGATTCTTTGGATTTTCCTCCTCTCCACAAGAATTTGAATTCTCTGTTGCATTTTGTATACGTGTTCTTCAGAGGGGAAGAACTTTTGTTTATTTACAGAGGTGGATTTTCCTATCACCTCTGAATGCCTTCTGTAATTAATACAGCAAATATCTGTTTTTGCAGTGCTTAATTATTTCATAAACTATTTATTGGCTTAAGCAGAAACAATGACAAAGAGTGATAATAAAAAAAGTATGAGAAACTTCCTTCCTTTGAAAAATAGAAATGAGGTGGTCAGCCTCACCCATGCTTTGTGCCTGACACACTCTCATGTCATTGTGCATCTTGATTCTTAGATGGAGTTTCTTCAGGTGTGTAGATTATTGTTTGAACACTTTTGTTGAATCCTTTCTCGAGGCTGATGTATCCTGTTGGGTGTGTGGAAAGAGTAGAAGGGAAACAAATTCTTTGTTTTGTTTTCAGGAGGCCTGAGTTGATGAGAAAAGAGTTGAGGGTGGGCTGAAAAACAGAGTGACACTCCCTCTCCTCCCAGCTGAAATTGATAAACAAAAAAATCAATTGAGTGTATCGGTAGTTGATCAACAGAAGTTAGTGAGCCCAAACTGTCTAGATATGCCCAAAGGAAAGTACTGAATTCAGCTGCAGAATTATGTGCTTTACCAAGATGAAGCAGCTTAGAGCAATCAGAAAAATCAGTAATATGCTGAAATATAAAAGGAATATTATATTTTTTATTTCTGAAACTTTTCTACGGTAAGTTGTGTAGAGGTAAAATTAAGTTTCAAGCACCAGGAGTTAAGAGTCTGGGTGGTTCTGTATGATCGTTATTCATGGATGTGCCTAGACACTGCTACAGTGGCTGAAGCTGGCAGGAAAAGACCCACAATAAGGATTTGTCACCCTAAGTTGTCCTCCATAATGGTTCCATGTGGGAGCCCATGATTGGGTTAACAAATTGTAACACACCCCAGTCGCCTGTAATCTTTAAGAAGAAAAAAATATGCTTTGAAACTGCTTTGCAAGCAAGTGCCTGTGCATCCTCTCTCCAGCCTCCTTGCCTTAAAAAGCAGAGACAATGCTTCTCTTGCATAGTTGAGGTTTTAGATAGCACTCTGCTGGTTGCAAAGCAAGGACCGGGGCCCTAAGGTATAAACACTGGGCTTGTGTGCTGTTAGATATTCTATTATCCCGAAAACAAGGACCTGGCTGGTCTGGTAGTCTGCTTTGTAATTCACATATCTTAAAATATATCTTGTTCCCCTCACCCCATGACTTCCCTAAAGATACAATAATCCTTTGTACTCATTGTGTATTCTACAATCTCTGCCTCACCCTGTCTTTCCCGGAGTTCCTCCTTACTATCACACAACTGTTAATGAATATTTCCTTTGATTATACACAATAAATATGGGAGAATTTGAGAGGCTCTTGGAGTTGGCTCCCTAATCCCTCTCAATTTCTTGTCTTTTTCCACAAAGTCTGGAGTAATCATTTCCTGTAGGTAAGACTTCTGCCAGCCAGAACCCACAGTTCCAGGTGAGAACGATGCAGGCTTTATATCTCCTACCCGAGGGAGAGAGAGGAGGTAATTGAGATAGGCTCCCCTGTGTTCCCTTCCTGCCCCAGGGCCACAGCAGTTCACCTGCAGACTTCTGGCCTCTGCTCTCAGGGTCTCTGTCCCAGGACTGACTGCAGCCTTTTCTTCCCTTGTTAACATATTCTGTGCCTTTCAGAAGTTGGTCTCTTCTTTGCAATTCAAACCTGGCAGATGTGATGGTGGTCAGCGTGCTGGTGGGCAGTAACTTGGGGACTCCCAGAAGACATGCTGACTCTCCTGAGTCTCTCAATCGGCGTTACAGAACAATCGAGCACCGAAGGAAGCCCATTCACATGAGGTCAACAGAGCATTTCATCACTTTCATTTTATTTTTAAATTTTCAGTGGAGAAATTATTTGTAACAAACTGTTCCAGATATTTGTCCACCTGCTTTCCTCACCACCATTTCCTTGTTGGCTCTGGTGCTTGTTTTTAGAAGCAGGTTTCTTCTCTGGTCATTTCTAGCAGCTGGGCTTGCGGAAGCCTTGATCTGCATTTGAAGCAGAATGCTTCTCCTTGATGTGAAATTGATTTTCCTATTTCTGAATATTTCGTTTACACTCATCAACTGTTTCAAGTGAAATGCTCTTGTCCAATTTCGGTTAACTCACATTTGCTGATCTCCTGCTTTCATTCTGAGGGCAGTTTCTTCTTCCTCTAATAAAAATTAGCAATTTGCATTTACTCTGGAAGGTACTCGCCCGAGGTGCTTTTTTTCTTAACAGTTTTAATACAATTCACCCATTAAAATGTACAGCAGTTTTTACTCTATGCCCAGAATTGTGCATCCCATTCAATCTTAGAACATTTTCATCCCCTCAACAGGAAGCCCCGTATGCATAAGCAGTCATTCGCATCTTCCCAATCCTCCCCCAGCCCCAAGGATCCACTCTTCTCTCTCTGTGGATTTGCCTGTGCTGGACATTTCATGTAAATCGAGTCACTTTATGTAAGTGGAACCGTCTATTGTGACTGACTTCTTTCACACTGAGTAACGTTTTCAATGTTTGTCAACATTGTGGCCTGGGTCAGTGCTCTATGCTTTGCTATTGCTGAATAATATTCCACTGTATGGCTGGGTCGCATTATTTACCCATTCATCAGGTGTTAGGCATTTGGGTTGTTTCTGTTTTTTTGGCTGTGATGAGTAGTGTTGCCGTGGATATTCTTTTAGGAGCTTTTATGTGGACATTAGTTTTCCGTTCTCTTACGTGTGTGCCCAGACGACAGAATTGCTGGGTCATTCAGAAACCAAATGTTCAACTGTCTGAGGACCTGCCAGGCTGTTTTCCAAAGTTGCCATGCTGTGTTTCGACCTCACCAGCAAGGGCTGCGTGCTCCGCTTCCTCTGTGTCCTCGTTAGTGCTTGTTATTCTTTTTTTATTATAATCTGTTTTTGTGAGTGTGAAGCGGTTTCTCCTAGAGGTTTTGACTTGATTTCCCTTACATCTAATGCTATTGAACATCGTTTCATTTTGCTTATTGGCCATTTGTATATTTTCGTTGAAAAATAAATTTTCAGATACTTTATTCACATTTTAATTGAGTTGCCTTTTTATTGTTGAGTTGTAGAGTTGTTTGTTTGGTTTTTTTTCATTTGGAGATACAAATTCCTAGTCAGATAAATGATTTTAAAAAAATTTCTCCTGTGTGCTGTTTTTTCACTTTCTGGATGGTGCACTTTGAAGCAAAATTTTAAATTTTGATGAACTCCAATTTATCTGTTTTCTTTCTTCCTTGTGATTCTGGGGTATTATTTAAAATCTGAGGTATTTTATTTAAACTTTTATATATAAAATAACTTAATTTGTAGGACCGTTCTCGTAAATGGGTGCAGTTGTTGTCACCAGTCTATGGATAGGAGACTCAGATGCAGGAAATTTCACTGAAATATCAGTGTCACAGCTACCCAGTGCTGTGGGAATTCAGACCCTCATGTTTGTCCCCAGCATCTGTGCTCTTCACCAACATGCTCCACTACTGCCTGGAATCGTTAATGAAAACGTCTGTCCTTTTTTGATTTCTTGTTAGTTTGTTTTCTCATTAGGGACCTCATCTCCTTATTTTCCTTTCGGATATCAGTGTTGATTTATTTTAGGTCTCATGTAGGCAGAAGCATTGCTATCACTTAAATTCTTTATCACTCACTCTCCAGTGATGATTGTTGCTAGTTGACCTAATCAAGTCATGCTTAAGTCTTTCCTGCTCATGACACTAAAAACAGTCATGACTTACAGAATGCTCAAAGAAGAAAGTACTTGATTGATTTTATTTTGATAGCCAATCAAAACAATCAAATAAAAACCAGGTGTCGACACGGCTTATAATCCCTCCAGAATAGGGTCACTGTCTTCCCTGTGTTTCATTTGTTTGGTCACAGTGTCTGGATAGTGCCATGCTGTACAGCAGTTTTGTGAGGATACGGTGCTCGTGAATCATTGTAAGGACAGAATATTTACAACAGACTGTTTTGTTCATTTCACGAGGGAAAAGATAATATAGAAATTCTGCTCAGATCTATTTTAAAATTAAGCTTGGAATTTTTAAAAGAATTCAAGAAACCATACAATGATCTTTGTCACTAATTTTAGACCTATTTTAGACACTTTATGGTTACATAGCAGGGTAACTTACCAAGTAGTTTTGACAAGAGGAGTGTAGTATTGATTTTTTGTTTTAGTTGAAATATTCTATTTGGTATAAAGTAATCAGTGCCTATAAATGAACAAATATGTTTGTATTTCTATGCAACATGGGAGCAGGCTTCATATGTTTCTATGTAATATATATGACTGTGTGTTTTAATCTGTCTGTCAGTGTTTTTATGCTTTTTCAGCAATGTTGTAACTTTAGAATTCTTCTAAGGAATTCACGCCCGATACTACTGCAGTTTGTACTGTGTATCCTGTCTTATGCATGGGATTCCACTGTCCCCTCAGTGAGGAATTTCCTCTCCTATTGAGTTAGTAGCAGAGGTAAAGGAACTGTGATTTCTAGGCCTTTGCTCTCCATGTGTTTCCAGTTGGTTTGTTAATCACGAATTTCCCTTTCTTGAGTTTTCATTGTTCAATTAGAATTTTTGAAAATAGCTATTAATATGTTTCACCAGTCTCCCTAGAAACTTGATGTATTTGTGCTTTTCAGTTTTCAATTAATGAAAATTGTAAATGCACACTTGTTTTTAAGTACTCCTTTTTCACTAGATATGTTTTTACCTCTTTATAGTTAAAATAATTTTTTCCCAATGAATGAATCAGTGTGTATGTTTTAGAAGATACTTTACTTTTTATTTTTCTTATTCTAACAGATATATTCATTGTACACAATTTAGAAAATAAGGATAAACACAGTAATAACTGAAAAATGGCCTCTAATCTCACCTGGAGATACAGTTGTAAGGTTTGAAATTGAGAATTACAAGTCCTCTCACATTGTTCTTGTTTTTCAAGTACGTTTTGGTTACTGAGACCCTCGAATTCCCATATGAATTGTAGCAGCAGCTAGTCAGTTACTGCAGAGGAGCCCGCTGGGATTGTGATCGAGACCACGTTGAGTATACGGATCGCTCTGGGGAGCACTCCCATTTCAAGAGCGCTGTCATCTGATCCATGAATGTGCATGGTGTGTCTGTCCTGGTATTTAGGTCTTCATTAATTTTTTGTCAACAATGCGTAGAGTTTACATAGTATTATTTTACTTTATATTTTTACCTTTATACTGAGTACAATTGTGCAAGGTACCAGGATCAGAATTGTATTATAGCCCCGTCACTTGCTGTCACGATGGACGCTGCGGTCTTTCTTTGCCCTCTGTAAAATCTTGCACAAAATAGGACGTCAGTAACTCTGTCTTGAATGATTGATTATATGATTGCTGGATGATGCTTTAGAGTCCTTGTGATGATGTCTTTTTCCCAGCGTTTCCCCTCTTCTTAACTATGCCCTTTCTCTTCATTTCCTCCAGCCTGGGTTTCAGCCTGCCTGTGGCATTGATTTTCCCTGTCTGTGGACTCTTCCTTACACTAGTTTATGATAATGTTACATGTGGGCTGTTGAAACTTGTTAGATGTCAGGAAAGAGCAAATACATTGCATGCTAGTATTTTTAGACTGTGGTATTCTTTTATAGATTCAAATTAAATCAGGCTGACCCCCTGAGCCATCCCCTGAGCTCTTTTCACCTACCTACAGGTGATACTGCTCTGGTTGCTGCATGCACCCTTCCCCCAGACTTGGTTTTGGAGTTGAGTAAGTCACCATCAGTGGAGCACTCTCTTTAAAAGATGAAGAGAATGTTTGCTCCTTCTCCCTGGTTCAGGACTTGAATGAGATAAGGTAACAGTTAAAGAATGGAGCCCCACCTTATTCTGACCCCTGCTCTTTCCGTTCCTTTCTCCAGGGGAAAAGTGTACAATTCAAAAAAAATAAAGATTGTGAGCTAATTGGATAGACAAGACAACCGATCATTTATTAAATATCCTTCCATGCCAAAAACAAATGTATTATGCACACAAAAAGCACATGAAGTACGGTAGTACTGTGGTTGCTAATGTGGGTTTGAGTTCGATTCCTGCTCTGGAGTGACCAGTCTTGTGAGATGGAGAACTGGTAGGTCGGCTTATCCTTTCCCAGACTTGTTTTTGGTCCTGTAGAGATGGGCTCGCTAGGCGTCCCCCTCCTGTAGCAGTGCTGTGGGGTGTAAATGACGCATGTGGGCAGCCCGAGCACAGCTGCTCGTTCCTCGTAAGTGCAGGATAGCATAGCTTTTCCGGTGACGGCTTATGACAGCACTGTGTAGACACTCAGTGCTCCGAATGGGTGCCTTGTGGTTTGGAGATGGGATTCTCAATTCTGTAAATGCCCAAGGATTGTGTTATTGGGCCCTGCTGAGTTGAATCTATTCTTTAGAAAGTACATAGTGTAGATATATTTTTCAAGCATGCATGCTTTTTTTTCTTTTATTATTTATAGTTCTACCCTCTCATCTCTTGGTGTGACTTTTCATGGAATCCAGGAAACAGTCCTAAGCCACCTGCCTCTTCATACTTCTCTGTGGTGGTTTTCTTCCCTGACTAGAAGACGGTTTTGCATAGGAAATTTTCTTTGATCCCCTTTCCTTGGAGTCTCTCTGTTTGTCTCCCCATCTCTCACCTGTCCATCTGTCCATTTCTCAATCCACTGATCCTTCTGACTTGTTCCAAAAAGCACTTCAGGCAGCTTACAGAAGAACAGATACCAAGTAAACAGGTGAGAAAATGGGGCCAAGTTCAGACAGTGAGTCTAGGAGGTAAGCCTGTGTGAGAGTTGCAGGCGTGAGACACAAGCCTCTGCCCTATGACTGATAAGATCGACAGCAACAGTGTGCCTGAGGCTCCCAGTAGACACAGGGAAGCAGTTTGTGTGAGATGCTCACTGGTTGTGAAATAAATAAGTGGTTTAGGAGAAGCTCAGCCTTTCCAGCTACTAAGGCTCAGGAGAATATTTTTAGTGTGTTCTAAAATCAGAGTATTGCTTCTTTTCTTTTTTCAGAGTTCTATGTATAGTTGGTTACATTCTATACCTGGAAATTTCTCCAAAACTGCTTCCCACGTGAGTCCCATGGCTCGGGAATGGGGTGGTTCTGCTCATTGATGGGTGTTGGCCAGAAACAGAAAATGACAGCCTCAAAGGAGACTAGGATTTGTCAGTTATGCTTTGTCAGTGTTGTAGATTTCAAAAAATGCTTTCACTATTTCTCTCCATCTGAGGCGGCAGCATGCTTTCTTACCAGCGTCAGAAGCTCAGGGCCACGGGATAGTGGAGGCTAACTTCACTGCCGTCAAGACAGCTAAAGTAGTCACTACAGGCGTGGTGCTTTTAAGTAGTGCAATTCATGTTCTTTAATAGGTTTCAACAGGTTGTTAATTAACTGAGTTAATTAACATTTAATAAATATGATTTTTTTTGAAAAGACAGTTATAGGCAGAATATAAGTTGTGAACACTTTAAAAACAGTTTCATTACTGAAATTTCAGTAGGGAAGATTCAGTTTATCTTATTTACGCCTCTCTTTAAAAGTAACAAAGAAACAAGACAGAAAAAGCAGAGGATGATTTCTGTTCTTCCTCTCGGCTTGCAGGTGCCCTCACCTCCAGTGGCATCCATCCAGACACCAGCACTGACACTGGCCGTGCTCAGAACTGCCTCAGCCCTGAAGACATTGCTGACAAATAGAAGGAGGCTGCGTCCTGTTACAGCAGGTGCTCTCACTTTGTGGGTCCTTATATAACTGTGCGGTGTTATTCAGGATCGCCCGTTCTACATTGTGTGACGCTGCTATGGTGTCTCCTAGTTATTTGTTTCTGTAAGTACTCGTGTATTTTTTTCACTGTGTGGTAATACACATCTAAGAATGCTTTTTTTAGATGAAAAATAATGTGTATTTAATATAAAAGTCTGAAAAAAGGGCAAAAGGATCTTCCTGATCCCACTACTCAGAGATAATAAGTAACATATTAACATCTACTTTCTGTTCTTTTCATCAGTGTGTATTACCTCTGTCATAAAAACCAGTGAGCAATCTGTGCCTGTTTATTGTGTGGAGACCTCCGTTTTCCATTTGGCTTATTACACGTTTTTCTACAATATTCTATCTCCCCTGGCATGATTTTTAATGACCAGTATAGCATTCTGTCTTGTGGAGGCAACGTCCATTTTTCTCCGGACTTAATAAACCTTTAAATTCCAAGTATACTTAACTGAAATACTGAAAAGAGTACTGTGGTGGTGACGAAAGGCCCATACATCCCTTCCCATTTTTCCTGAGAGTAAAAACTGCTGACAATGTGGTGTATATATTTCATGAATTTTATGCCTATGTGATATATATATTCACATACATACATACACGTATATAAGAAATCTATGTATATCTGTGTGTATATATGGTTTATTGAAAAATAAGGCAATACTATATGTATTCTGCAGCTCGGTTTATTCACTCAAGTGTATATCATAGACGTCCTCCCACACCAGACCCACCCGGTCCTTTCAGATAAAGTAGTGGGGTCTCCTGATGTGCAGGTTTGGTCTCTTGTGTAAGGACACCTTTCGTGGGAGAGTACTGTGGACAAGGCCTTGGACTATGCCAAAATGCCGGACCCTTAGTTCCCACAGCTCGCCTTGATTTACCACATCATTGTCTTGATGGTAGACACATAAGTTTTCTCCATTTTCCACTGTCAGAAAGGATGTTTGACTGGCATCCTTCTCATACAAACATTCCTGTGATCTTGTATGAGTATTCCTTTAGTTAAGGTTTCTGGAAATTTAGCCCCTGGATGTGACAACTGCATACATCACAGGCTCCTTTCAAGTGACTCTAGAAATTCCTTCTCCTGTGGGGAATGAAAAGATGTAGAATAACTTATGTAACCAATTCTCTATAGCTGAATATGATTTCACTTCAGCTTTTCTTCCCACCATTGTAAACAGTGCTGTGTAAATGCTCTGATGAGTACATCTTTTTGAACTGATTTTTTTTCTTAACGAAATGATTCCTAAAAGTGGAGTTCAGTCTGTGTGTACACACGTTTTTCAGAGTTTACATATCCATTGACATGTCGTCCTCCAAAAAGATCACTCACAGTTTGTTCTATGAAAGATGTACACTAGCTAGAATATCTTTTAAAAATATTTGCCAATATGCTGAGAAAAGTGCTTTTTCATTGTTTTAGTTTGCACTTGATGACCAGTGAGGTATTGAGCATTTTTCACTCATTAGCCTTCTGACTTTTAAAGGTGAATGATTCCTTTTTACTTTTGCACACATTTAAGTGAGGGAGCGTCTTGTTTCTTTGTGACAGCTCTTTGTATGTTATGAAAATTAACCCCTTGTCTTCATCAGCATGTATCACAGAGCTTTTCCTTGTCATTTCTTGTCTTTCATTTTGTTCAGTAGGTTTATCTTTGTTGTGGCCCAAAATAATCTTAAGATAGTAAATGTCAACTTTTTGGGTTTTATCCTTGATATTATTCTTAGAAATACTTTCTTATAATGGTATAAATCTCTTCTGTAGTTTTTTTAATCTCTAAGATGGAGATGATAATAGTACTTGTCATAGTGAGGAGAAGTTGAATTAATATGAGCAAAGGGTTGTATTTTCTGTTATTAGTACTTTCTGAAATTTACATCACTATCTGTAATTTTTCTTGTGGTCATTATGCCAGGAATAGAATTTGTTTTTTCCAGGTGATTCCCTGATCATCCCAGGACTATTATTGAATTCATACTTTGCTCTTTGATTTGAAATCCCACCTGTACAAAATACTTATATACACTAGAGTCTCTTTTTGAGCTCATGGTTTATTTCTATCAATCTTACTTTCTTATTCCAGCGCTATTTCTTACATATTGTAAAAATTTACATAATATTTGACAGTGTGATTTTTTTTTTATTCTTTCTTCCATCCCTAATTTTCTTGGCTAGTATAATGACTTTATTACTCCTGAAGAATTCTAAAATACTATTTTCAAGTTAAAAAAAATAGATAAGTGTTGTCATGGGATTTTTTAGTAAGTTTTGAATTATCTTTAGGAGAATGTACATCTTTACAAAACTGCTTTCCTCCATAAAATATGTTGATGTCTCTACATTCACACCTCTTACTTTACCCCTCAGTACAGTCCTGTACTTTCTCCATGTACAACATGGGCATTGTTTTTGAGTTTATTCCAGATTATTGTTGATGTTTTTGTTAATTTTGTAAGTGAGAAGTTTTTGCTCTTATATTCTGTAACTGTTAAAACTGACACTTAGGAAGGCAGATTCGGTTTGTAAACACTCACTTTGTAACTTGTCATTTAAAATTGTAAGTATTAAGTACTTGTTCCAGAATCCTTTCTTTTCTGTTTTTAAAAATTTGTTTCCAACATTATCAAAATGGTCACAGCTAAGTAGTATAGGTGGGGAGACACATGGAGAGAGGTAATGTGGCTCATGTACAAACTGTGAGCAGTTTTATGGCTGCCTTTATGCTGGAAAAGCCACTGAAGAGGCCAGGTCAGAACAGGGGTGGCTTTGTATGCACTTGAAAGCCAGCTTTCCTGCATGTATTGTGAAGCCTGTTGGGTGAGGCAGGTAGATGATCAAGGTCGAATGGAGGTTATTGGCTGCACAAAGTGCTGTGTCTGAGAGCTGGAGACCATCACCATGGGAAATGCTTGGTGCCGGGAACAATGCAGGGGAGCTGGGGAGCCTGTGAGTTAAGGATTTTCGAGCCCTGGGAGTGGGAAGATCAGACTCTGCATTCAGATCTGAGTTTGAATTCATCCTCTTTAGTTTACTGGTCCTCTGACTTTTGTCAAGTTATATACACTCTTTCAACTCCTGTTTTCTTGTCTCTCAAAATAGGAGAATTACAGCCT
The DNA here is from genome assembly GCF_048564905.1 of Vicugna pacos. Taxonomy (NCBI): domain Eukaryota; kingdom Metazoa; phylum Chordata; class Mammalia; order Artiodactyla; family Camelidae; genus Vicugna; species Vicugna pacos. The sequence goes on from NW_027328742.1 coordinate 2,394,905, forward strand.
GCTGCTTGAGTGTTTGATCAGGGTAAATAATTTCTGTCTATAAGATGCCACGTACAGTCACAGTCTCAGTGAGAAATGGGCTGTCACCTCTTCTTCTGCAAGTTAGTGCTTGACAAGACATGGGGGAAAGCCAGTCCCTAATTTGTGTGCAATGCAAGTAGGAACAAAATTAATGTCTTGCCTTTCCGTAGCAGTATTCTTACTCCTATGCTTCATTTACATCTTTCCTCCTTTCCTTTCCCCTTTCCCATCCTCCACCAAAAGAGCCTGAGACTCTTTCAGAACACTAGATTCAAATTACTTTAAAGGTTTGCTCATCCTCATTAAATGACAGTAACATAAAAAAAATCTGTACACATCCCAGAATACATTGTATTTGGTTTACACACATACACACGCACGCACATACACACACACACAATCAGGCTACCTCCCACCTGCAGAGGGAGAAGGACTACTTTTTCTGACTTTTCATTCACTGAGTGTGAGAACAAAGTCTCTTATGCAGACTTTCACCAGGCTTCGTGCATGGTGTTTTTAATTGGATTTCTGCTTTGTGGTCATAGGTATAGTCTCCTAATAGAAGAGAGAAAGTGAGACATAGACATTCTGCTGAGATATTGGTGTCATCATATTTGAGTTGGAAAGGACTTAAGACAGCATGGAGTCGTAACTTTTTATGGGTGAGAATCCATGATGTTGTAACTTGGAGAAGAAACTGGGTCTTCTGCCATCTTGTCCACGCGGGTGAAGAGGCAACTGGGAGGGGATGGCAGGGATCCTTCTTGCTTGAATTCCATGGTCTTGCTAGTTTTCATTGCTCAGCTGCATTTAGTTTATGTCCATGAAGACTTTCATGGGAAGGTCACTCTGTCCTGATATATTGAGTTCCCACTCATATTTCCCAGAGTTTTCTGCTGACCTGCTGACACTATATATAAATGAGACCTAAGAAACTACTCAATATAAAATCCTTACTGTTATCGTTTCCCTTCGACTTCCATAGGAATGGGGTACGGTCTCAGGCTGTCTAAGGCTAGATCTGAACGAACATAGGATGATAGGCTGTGCTGCTGGACCTTCCCCAGTCAAATGGGATTTCCACCTTAGTTTTTAGAATCAGGCAGATGAGTTCAAATCTTGCCTTTACCAGTTATTATCTTTGTGATGTGGGGGAGAAACTGTTCTTTTTGTGTCCAATTTTCTTTATCTGAAAATAAGTTCAGTATTTATTTTAAGGTTTCTGTTTTAGAATTGAATGAGCTAATTCCCTCATGTATACCTAAAATAGTGATCGTGTGGTTCTATGCTGGTGCCTTGGTAGTTGATTACTAAGGGACTCGGCAGTGAGAATGGGGGTGGGGGACCCCATGATAGTAGAGCTTATATTCCAGAATATGCTTGTAAAAGACTGGATGTGCAGTGGATTTTTAGTAAATATCCACTCATTTCCTAATCTGCATTGATTGTGTATATATCTTTATGCTAATATATGAACAATTTTAATTGCATTTTAAATCTTTGTAGTAGTTAGAATATGTAGCTATAAAAAATACGTGAAATAAAATGATTTGACTTGTATTTTCTTTTCAATAAGCAACAAAATAAAATAGAAAAGAAAAAATAAATTTTGAAACAGTAGAAATAATTTTATTTCCATGGAATCAATTCCATATAATAGGTTTTTGGTCGTGTTGTTAAACAGCATATAAAATTGATAGGCTGTGACATACTGGAAATGAGGAAAAAGTGGAGACATACTACCTCCAGTGCATTCATTTTGTTACCAAGTCCAAACTCGTTCTGCTTGCTGCCTGACAGGGCAATAAATCGGGAGATGAGTTGTTGGAGTAAGGAATAGTGACTTTATTTTAAAAGCTGGCAGACCCAGAAGATGGCATACTGATATCCAGGTGAACTCTCTTCCTCAAGTCAGAATTCAGTCTCCTCTTATAGTAAAAAGTGGCGGGAATGTGGTCAGTTGTTGCAAACTTCTTGCTGTATGAATTGTTTGTCCTTGGAATCCTTTGTTCTAGCAGCTGTCCATATGTGTCAAATCATGGTGCCCCCGTAATACCTCCAAAAAAACAAAGGTTATTCTCTATTTTGCAATTTGCCATCTCTACATAAATGTAAAAGAGCCAACATCCTTCAAGATCAAAGCCCGGAGAATAGGCCCTCCTGGATATTTCAGGCTACAGGCAACTTTCGTTTACAAAAGCTGCAGAGATAGCAAGTCTGAGCCTAGAAAACAGGGTACATGTATAAAGCCAAACGAACACATCTAACATGGAGTCAAATTTATTCTTTTCTATTACAATTTCTTTTTACACCTCATAAATGATTTTAGTAAGAAATATGAGAAATTTTTTTGTTTTTGCTTCTTAATAACGGATGAGTGGGCCAACTACAGTTTTGTGAGCAGGTATGCTGTGCGTGCCTTGGGGTCACAGCAAACTCTTGTTGGGGGTGGTCAACCCTGCAACATGCCTGATGCCCCGTGAGTGTTGGTGAGTGCCCCCTATCCATGGGCTCTCTTCAGGAACCGCCAAATATGCATTGACCTCTGGAGACCTCTTTTCCAGCAGCAGGAAATTGTTTCAGATACTGTGATGGAAAAATCACTCCAGCTGGGGATAATCAGGGAATAAAGGAAGAGGAAAAGGGCTTGGAGTAGAGTAGAAGAGAAGGACAGATGGTCAGGGAGCCTGGGGGCTTGGAAGCGGGGCCTCGGGAGAGAGAGGAACAGAGGTGTGGTGGGACTCGGATCCGGAACCAGCTCCTGCAACTTTCCCCGCACCCCAACCACACAGCTTTTAATTGGGTCGAAGACTGTCTCCGGCCTGGATGTCACCCTGTGCAGAACCTTGAGAATCGAAGGTAAGGGCAGCACTCACCTAGGGGTTCCCTGAGGACTTTGGTCAAGTCCACAGTGCCTTTTCTAGTCATGTGCCTTCACCTGTTCTTTATCTCAGGATCTGAGAAGCAGGAGGAAGGAACTCAGGGAGAGATCCAGGAAGACACCTGACTGTGTTAAAAGACGACAGTAACAGTGACACGGGGAGTGACGACACTTGAAGCAAAGAAAAATAACTTCACAACTATTGCATCAGAGCTGCAGGTGTGAGAGAGCCTACACCTGTCTCAGAGTGCAGGGAACAAGAGGAAAGGAATGGTGAAATTAACACTGACAATTGAAATTTTGTTAAATATCCTGCTACTGTTATTTGTATCACTTGAATGTATGCAGGTGTATTTCTATGAGCATTTATAGGTTCACACAACCCCACCAGCCCCTGTTGCTCCCATCGGAGATGGGATTTCTCAAGCACAGTGCCCCTCCTGCTTGTGTGGGCTACGCTGCGTGTCCTCGCCTGGGGCCGGATGCTGCAGGGCACTGAGTCCCCGAGGAATGCCCTGGGAGACATGACAGGAATATCTCTGCTCTTGAATGGGGGCCTCCTTATCCCCTTGCAGTGTAAGAATGCCGGTGACTCAGTTAGAAGCATGCATTCAAGCCGTCCTACCGTGTCATCACCATCTTGAAGCTGTGACGGAATCTTCTTAATTTCTGCAGAATGTGGTTTACAATCACCTTCAACAAGTGAGTGTGTGTCCTCTTACAAGTGGAGGAATTACTGCCATTTTCCTGGAAATTACTCACTACTTGTCCTTGTGACTTTTCTGTGCTAGGATTCAGTATGGCATGCTAAAAATTCTGCAGTCAGACCTTGAAATCCTGATGAAGAGGATTATTTATTTCATTTCTTTATATGATATTATTTTACTTTCAAAGTTCAGATTTTTCGGTTCTTGGAGGAATTATTTTGGGGGTTGGAGAAATAACTTTGCTCTTACAATCTTTATGACCTGTTGCTATATGCCTCTCACCTGTCTCCGGTCACTTGTGAGGAAGTTCCTTTTGTGACCCTGTCCAGGTTTTTCATGTTATAAAAAAAAATTCTGTAAAAGTACAGTCCCCTTTAATCCGAAGACATTCCACAATTACTCCTTTAAACTGGGTGTGGTTTTAAGAAGACAGAATCATTGAACATGTCCTTGCCGGTTGCTAGTAAAAAATCTTCAAATCAATAGTCTAGCTCAACATCTAAAATCTTTCTAATCTACCTTGGATTTGTATGGATAAGTGAAGCAGTTTGCTAAGAACTCAAGACCAGGTTTAGAATACAGGCTGGTGTAGTTCAGCAGGTCCCCCCAAGCTGATGCTCTGACAGAGGGCGGGACCGAGGGGAGAGGGCGTGTCCTGCCCTCCCTGAGCTGACAGTTTCATGGCAAAGAGTTTCACCAGGTGAAGAACTTGGAGTTTCTTCTAGGAACAGTGGGTCTGAAAAGAGTCCAAAAAACGCGGATGTGACACAATCCCATTTGTCTCAAGTAGGGGAGAGTGGCTGTGGGGCCACTTGGGAGACTCGTGTGTCCAGGTGGGCAGTGTTGGTGGCTTCCCCTTGAGCGGTGAGATGGTCAGTGGGTAAAAGCGAACAGATTGAAGGCATGTTTCGATGGTAAAAAGGAAAGGATGAATGTTGTCTGTGAATGTAGGATGGAGTAAGGCCAAGGTTTCTGTGTGGATTAACGAGGTAAATGATGGTCCTGCTTTGCTGTGCGTAGGGAAAGCTGCAGAGGGATTTCTGGGGGAAAACTAATGAGTTCAGCTGTGGGTAAATTTAAAGGCTTTTGAATGTGTGGTCTGGGAGCTCAGGTGAGACCCAGTAGTGAGTAGGGGGAGGGGAGAGTTACATTCAAATCATTTTGTCTTGTGAACATACAAATAAGTCTGAGTAATGACACACTTAACACCTCTATATTCTGTATTTAAAGCCCCCAGTAACATTTTGCTCTATTGACTGCAGAGGTTCTTAATTTTTTTAAATAGAAATAAATAGAAACAAAATAGTGGAGTTAATGACCATATTAGAGTTGATGTGTGTCCTTGTATGTATTTTGATACCTCATCTGTTTATAACCATAATCTACAAAAAGTTAGCTTGCTTACCATAACAGTTAAACAGAGGGCCTTGACACACACTGTTGGGGGTTGAAGCTGATCTTCTTGGGCAAATTATGTAGCCTCTCTGTGCCTTAGTTGTATCTTCTGTGACTGACCCCGGGCCCCTCATCACAGCAGATTTCCTAGACTAGATGTTGGGAGGGAGGCTGCTGAAGTGACTAAGAAGTGGCAACTGCTAGGGACACTGAAGGGAGAGACAAAAACAGATTAAAGCTGATAAACTGAGTACAAATACCCTCAAAAGGGAAAGAATCCCTCAGTGTTTTGAGCCCCTTAGCGTAAGGGAAACAAAATCACGTGGATCCAAAGCTCTTGAGCATGAGAGTATTGTGGGTGGGCGGGTGTCATCAGAAAAGGGTTGATAAAAGGCCTCTTGGTTTCCCTTAACGTTTGCAGTAAGAATGGGACGCAGAAGCGAAAACCACCCGCTTCACAGTAGAGGGTGCTGTTTTTTGCGAAACTGACCAAAGGTTGGAAACCTGTCATCAGTGGTGCTGGCAAATGAAGAGACTCCTGGATGGGGTGGGGCACTTGCTGTGACTTCCAGGTGACCTGCTGGCTGGGGGCTGTGAGGTGGGCAGTAGGTTTGCAGTGTGACCTGGGCATAATCCCTGGGTCTTAGGCTGCTGGTCTGACTAGCAGGCCTGGGCACCCACAGTCCTAATGGGGCTCCTCGGGGTGTGGCCTGGGACACCTGCCGTGCTGAGGGCGAGAGTAGGGCTCCCCGGAGTGGGTGTCTCTGTGGAGAGCGGAAACATCCTCCTGCATGGGAGAAGAGTCTCTGAGCAGGGGGCCGGATGCACAGGCAAGACCAGCTTGAGCACGGAGGTTTCGGGGAGCCGGGATTCATACAGTGGCCCGAACAGCCTTGTTCCTGTGAAACTGGAGGGAAAAGATGCTGAAAATGCATGCTAATTTCAGACCCTCTGTTGGGTCATGAGTGATGGGAAAGACTGATCAGGCAGGCACGAGACAGCCCTGTGTGTATCCCAGTTGGGGTGTCACTCCGGAGGGAGGAACAGAGTTATAGACTTTGTCACTTATTATCTGTGTGACATTGAGCAAGATCACCCCAACTCTCTCTCTATATATCTTCATCTGTAAAGTGACAGAGTGACAAGATCGTGTCATCAGAAGGCTTAGTTAAGCTCTGATCCTCTTTGTCCAGTCCTGTCAGTGCTGCCCTGCAAGGTTCTGCAGCGGCTGCTCTTACCCTGAAATGGGAGGGCGTGGAAGGACATTGTAGCACCCGAGGGCAGGAAGGGGTTGCTTTAAAAGCAGACATGTAGCCTCCAGCAGCTGCAGACCTACAGAAGTTTGGTTGATGGTCGTGGAGAGGACTTTGTAGGCCTTAGCATTGTCTTAAGACTTGTTTTCCCTTGGGGACCGGAATTGCCTTTGCAGATTAATGTTGAAGATTTGGGCTTCTGGCAAAGCTGTTTTCAGAGATGGGTATATATGTAATATATCGTATAAAGTAAAATGTTTTTATTTAATATGTGGGAGTTCGCAGCTGTTGTGAACAGCTCTGTTGGCCTGGTCTCCACGGAGGACACTAGGGGTCAGCAGAGCGTGCGGGAGGGTAGGCAGCCAGCCCTGCTTCTGTGGGGGTTCTCCCCAGCAGGGCGCTCTGCAGAGTTGACTCTTCTCTGAGTTTTGTTCCCAGATGGGCAGACAGCAATATAATGAGTTCTGGTGGGATTGTATAATGACAGGAAGAAAGAGGGAGCCGTAGATTTTCGTGACTAATACGCGCTTTTGGTTCCTGATCCAGTGTGTCCCTTTACAGAATTGACGATTTGTGTCTATTCATGGACTTGATTGAAATAAACGTGGAGCCTAAAAGTTAAGAGTTATGTTTTATTTGTCGGGAGGACTCGAGCCAGGATGACTGCCTCTCAGATCACACTGAGGGACTACTCCCAAGAGTAGGGGAGAAGCTAGGATTATATAGGAGCTTTACAACAAAGACCAGGTAGTTGTAATAATAAGATTGCTTGTTATCTAAAGAAAGCCAGGTATCTCAAGTTCAAGTACTTAGTGCTTATCCATGTATGGATAAAGCAATCATTTGGGTCTTTGAATCCATATATTTGACAAGCACCTAGCTTTCTAGGGCCAGTATGCTGTTCTTTCTTATTCTGAGTCCTCTCAGGGGCACCACTGTGAGTGGCTGAGAGGCTGGGCTACAGGCATGTCCTCGCTGGGGGATGGCGGCAGCTGCTGATGACTTGGTTTCAGCATCCTTTGTTTACTGACATGGTTGCAGTATTTTCATTCACATTGTAGTATTTTTATTCACAGTGCTCCCCCTTGTTCCTAAATTCGACCAATATTTTGAGAGACATTTCAAGACCAATTTTGTCCCACGGTGCTATGATGGCTCATATCCTAGTTCAGGTGAAGAATCTTCTGAGCTGCCATTCAAGGTGTTAGGTTATTTTTCATGCCCTGTTGATACTTAAAGTTCTCTGGATCGCCTGTCTTACTAGCCTATTCTAATCCAGGAAATGTTTTCCCTTCGTTGTTCATTCCCATAACTAGAATCACACTATTATATTTACTTTATGCAGGGTTATAAGTTTTATCTATTTCTTCAAGATGTTTAGCCATCATCAATCTTGTAGGCCTAGTTACACATTGGGAAATGTAAGAGACAACAATTTTATAAAATAGACAGTATATAACTAATACAGCTAGTAACGTTAATAAAGTCACGAGTAAGAATTTAATAGTCGAGAAGTTATATTCTGGGGTAAAATTTTGCTTGTGTTTCTGATTGAGTCTGAGTGATCTTATGAGGAAGTTCATATTTATGATCAGGCTCAGGGAAGTTATTAATTGGCCAGGTGATGTCTCCCACCATGTAAGATCAACAGTGGCCTAAATAGAACTATAATTTCTTTTGAGAATAACATTTCTGAGGGCTATCTAGTTAGAGACTTGGAGTAGGGAAACCCACCAATGTAACACAGAAGTAATAGACATAGTTAATTTACCATAACCTTAACAATTGGAGTAGTTCATAATCAAAGGTAGGAGAAATTACCACAGTAATTGGTATACAGGCCTGGTCCGGTGTCTTGGGTCAGCTGTGTACCTCAGATGTCGTCTTCTTCTCATCCTGGCCTGGTAGCTTTTTCTCCAATTGGGCATTGCTTAAAGGTGAGCAGTACTCTATTGGCCATTGCACTGCAGGGGATGTTTCTTATAGGAAATGACTCTGAATGTCCGTTTCCTTCAGTTTTGGTGTGTATGGTCTAGTTAAGAGTAGCTGATAAAGGGTCCTTCCATTCAGGTTGTAGACAGTTCTTTAAGTCATGCCTGTTCCAGTATGTATAATCCCCTGGCTGCAGGTCATGGGGCTTTGGAACTTTACCCAAAGTTAGATTATTGAGCTTCAGAAACAAAGCTAGGGTATCTTTTCAATAATTCAATTAAAGTTTTCAGCAATGTCACATAACAGCAAGGAATGATCTGGGAAGTGTCTTACTAAGTATAGACCTCAATTAACGAAACTAGAGTTTAATATCCACTAATATATAAACTTTTTCTCTATAAAGTGAACATCATTTTTCTCAAATATAGCCAAATAAGGATTAATTTGTTTACAAGTTAATTCTGATTATTTGATCATATAGGCTTTTTTAAATTGGCTGTGTTGGAACTTTTAATAAGGAGTCTAAGGGTAGAAAGTTAATAAGGTTTTCTAAGGCCAGGAAAGCCACGTCAAGTGCTTGACATGGATTTCTGCCGTACAGATTTAGGTAAATTCTTTTCTCTTTAAAATCCTTAAAATATGTTTAGATTCCTATATCTATTAGGAGATGATCTTCCTAATTTGTCTGATAGAGCCACTGGGGACCTAAGAGTTTTTAGTCTCTTGAGGGATCAGATAGAGAGAAAAGATAACTCTTCCAAGGCTGCTTACATAGGTATAATTTATCAAATTGCTGTGAATCATAACTAGCTTAAGGAGAAGAGTTTCTTTATGTCTGGGAAACAGGTTTAAAGCGAGTAGTATTTCAGACAAAATCAAAAATTATTACCATATTCATCATTTTACTCAGTCCCATGTAACTAATTCTTTTAATCAGAGTTTTCATTAGACCTTTAAAATTTTTTACCCAGTTTAGTTCAGTGCTATAGTTTGAAATTTATTAGAAATCAGTAAATCTCCTTGAAGATCATGCATTTTACAAAATCATCAGAAGAAAACAATTAACTGTCTATAAATGACAAAAGATTTAAAAGCATGGTTAAGCACCATTACACTATAATTGATAATGTAACCTGGTCACAATAACCAGAATTATGAATGGTAACATTTCAGATATATCAGAATTTTAGGGAGTCCATATAAATTCTGTAATATCTATATTAATAATATTTTCTCATACAATATAACCTAGGAAGGTTTATGATTCATTTGACAATACCATGTTATTTACCATGCCAAATGAAACTTAGTTGTTTAAAATCTCTCTTTGGGATGTTTCAGGGGCCCTCTGTAGCATCCCAAACTTAACTGGAGATTAAAAGAACTTTAATTAGAAATTGATATCTGGGGAGCCTTTAGAAAGATTTCAAAACACTTGGTCAGATAAACATATAGATCACTGTAAAGTAGTACTTATTCATTAAAAAGATAATACGTCAAAGGTAAAGGCAGAACAAGTCAGTTAAGTGTTATAAGAAGATTTACAATTTGTTACTGAAGGTGGATTATCATTTTAAGAAAATTTTGTCCTCTTAACAGTGAGAAAACCAATTCTAGTCTTGTACCAGCTTACTTCTAATATTCATTTACTTTGCCCAAGTTGATTCTAAACTTGGCCATTTCCGACCATGTACAAAACACTTTCCTCAGGTTTCCTCTTCCACAAGACTTCCACAGCTTTCTATACTCATATTAGTGTGTCCTTCATTTTCTCTTCCATTTAGAAGTAACCAGCTTCAGTACAAAGTCACTATTTTTCATTAACAAAATATAATTCCATTCGTTATATCTTCCCTTATACATTTATCTTACTTTCCTAGGATAATGAGATCTTTCCCTTAATAATAGAGACTATTTCAGGATGGCACCAATCATTTATTCATATTTCTAAACAGCTTTAGTTTCTCTGTAAGAGGAAGTTAAATGTTATGTAATTCATATTTCAATCTTAATTTATCTGAAAATGGCATAGCTATTTAATAAAATCCTATCATTTAACTTAATTTAGCACAACTCTAGAATTTAAAGATAGTAAACATTCAGAGATTATGTTAAGCATACATTTTAAAAATGTATTTGAAAGAATTTACCCAAAGTTCTCATCTCATTTGCATTAAATTTACTTAAAATTTTACCACACCACATTAGTATTGTTTCTTTTTTTTTTGACAAATCTACAATGGATGTAAAAGGATCTTATTTGACTTTCATTAAACCTAGGTACAGTAAAGGTATTATACTTATTAATGATGAATTTAAAGATGTCTATATTAATTAGAACATACTTAAACAATACTTAATATCAAATATTATCTTAATATTGAATATTTTCCAGTACACGTGAACCTGAAGGTCAATTTGGTCAGTTTTTATTTTAAAAATACTTAATTTGTAACCTCTTATTTTTTTACATCAATTAAGCAGAGCTCTTTGACTTTGTTTTTTGTATATTTTTTTTTCGGTGTATAAATATCTCACATCTATAATGTGTACGCCGGCTTATAAAGAGACAAAAGCTAGAGATCTCATAGCTTCACTTTAAAACTTACCTATGAGATAGGGATAATAATAGTTGGAGTAAGCTGAATTTGCTTGCTCAAATCACTAAGGCTTACTATTTATGAAACAGACATAAAAGATTTCTTGACAAATCTCAGTTCTAAAATGCGGAAACTTTCTTTGGCCTTAAGTTTTATCTCGTTGAGCTAATTAGGTTCACACGTAGGTCACTGCTGTATTTACATTTCTGATCTGCAAGACAAAGACACATGTGTCCAGTTCTCCAGAGAACTGCTCTGTCACCCAGGCCCAATTCCATCTCCTTAATTTGCTTTTTTGAATCAGTGTGAAGAGCTGTAAACAAAGAATTCCATGTGTTAAAACTTTAAAGTTTACTTTATCTTGTCTTCCAAAGCTTGCATAAGGCATTAAGTAAGGTCTCTTTCCCTTGAGTTATAAGTTAAACTCAGGATAAACCTCTTATTATATTTTTTTATTAGCCACTGAATATTAGTTTTTAGTTTTACGTTATATTGGACGGCTCGTGTAACTCTAATGTTTTCCTTTACTTTGTTCAGTCAATATTTTCTGAGGGACAGATATGTGCCCAGCCTTATAATACCAAAAAGGGGAAGCGTTTTTCCATTGAAACATATCTATCCCACAACATAATTAAGTAAAAGGTTTATATAAAGCTGATTTAAATATACCAATTTTACAAACTTTTATCTCAAATTTATTAATTCTTATAGCTTTAATTTTAATATTTATTAGGTTTAATCAATAATTCTTATTTCTAGAAGGAGTGCCAGAAGCCTTTTTGTTTGTTTGTTTTTGTGCATTGTATCTAATTTAATAGAAAAGTCTCTGGAATTCCCAAGTTTGAGCCAAAGGGCTTACACCCTTCTCAATGTTTAATTTGATTAATTGGTCTGTTGTCCCAATCATTGATGAAGTATCTCAGTATATAAATATATATATATATGCTTATTTTAGCCCTATACATTCATACATACATATTAAACTGTGGTAAATAAAACGGACTTGTTTGAACTTTAATGTTGGGGGGCAGTAGGTGATCTCTTTGGCCCTTTTTTTTAACTTTACGTAGTGTAGTATCAAAATCTTGTATCTAAATCCAAAATTGTCCATTTTATTTATCTCATTCAAAATAACAACATAAAAATATTTATCCATTTGGGATAAGCCCCTTAACTTTTTTTCATTAAGAAAAAATCTAAATTTTTACAATCCTCTTTCCAGTTATTCAACCTAATTAACATTAATTGTTCTAAATTTTTATTAGCATCTCTAAAACCATTGATTGGAAAGGAAAAACACAAATGTAGCTTTTCAAACCAGGTTTTTTTTTATAACTAAGTTCTTAGGTTAAACATTAGATATATTTTTCTATCTTTAAACTTGATTTTAATACGTACCAAGAAAACAGCTGTTTATATTGAGAGCTCTTTCAACTTTCACCAATTTAAAAGTTTTTCCAAATTAAAGGATCCATCATATGGCCATCAATTTTTATATATATATATATATATATATATATATATATATATATATATATATATATATATATATATATCTCAAAACCAAAAAGATGAAGTGGCTTTTCCACATGAGAGTGGGGGTGTTGCCTAAATGAAATTCAAAAGTTTACTCTCCAAAAGCTAAAGGCCTTTGTGGTCCAGGCTGATGCAAAAAAGGTTAAGATGACAAAATGTCTAAAAAATGGTACAAACAAAGGATTGTTGAGAATCCAAATTCATTTGCGTGGCCACCATATGTGCACAATACTTGTACCTTTCGCATGGCAGAGTCCAAGATTTCCTTTAAAAAAAAAAGGAAACACATATTTACATACATATACACACATAAAATACCCAGAGAAATAAAAACGTTTATATTACAAGGACACAGGAAGAGAAATCCAAGTTCCCCTAAAGGGGATTTTGTTTTTATAAGTTCAGAATTCCAAAAAATATTTTTATCAGGCCTGCTTAGTTACTTTCAGAGTGAGATTTTTTTTCTAGTTCCCAATTAAAGTTGTAAGTTTTCTACGTATATAAACCTGGCTGGGATATTAGTTGGAGGTTGGCAATCTGTCATTTATTTTTCTTTTCTTTTCTTTTCTTTTGAAAGTTCTATGCCCCATTCTAAGGCCGGGTTGTCAGAATAAAATTGCTAGTAAGATTTCCCGCAGGGACAACTCTGTGGCATGAAGTCTTTTCCTCTACCACTCTTTCACGTTTCTCTCTCACCCGAGAAAGCTATTATCAGCCAGGAAGAGGGTCCCATTTTTGGAGTTGAAAGTTTCTTCATAAGAGTTTTACTTTTATCCAAAAAAATTCAATGGAGTTAACCAAATTGAGGAAAGCATTAGACCAGCTTCTTACCTAGCCACTCAGTCCTGATCCCAGTGTCTTTCAACTTGGACCCAATCGGGATGTCTCCACTGGGTGAATATTTTCCAGGTATCTTTCCAACAGCCCCACCTCGGGTGTGTCCTCAAGGTGGGTATTTCCTGTTACCTTTCAACAAGGCCCCACCCAGCATGTCTCCACTGGGTGGGTAATTCCCCCCAGTCTCCTTCAACTGGAGGGCCAGGTGCCTGGATACACCGCCAAATAAAACTCAGAAACATCAATCAATATTGGAGATCCGAGAACCAGGACAGACTCACCCAAATTCATCTGGACTCCCTGAGGAGGCAGATGGGCATAAAGGGCCACTGATGGTACCAAGGCCCTGGTTAATCAGAGAGTCCAGGTGGAGAGAAGTCTGCTCTGGGTCCCTTCATGGTGGCCAAAACTGTTGACTGCAATACATGTTCAGCCTAAAAGTTTAGAATTAAGTTTAATTTGGCGGGAGGACTCTAGCCGGGATGACAACCACTCAGATCGCTCTGACGGACAGCTCAGAAGAGGTTGAGAACAGCTAGGATATATAGGAGCTTTACAACAAAGACCAGGTGGTTGGAACAATAAAACATTGCTTGTTATCTAAAGAAAGCCAGTTACCTCTAGTTCAAGAATTTAGTGCTTTTCAATATATGGGATGAAGCAAACATTTGGGCTGACTGAATATACTCTTTAGACAAGCACCTAGCTATCTAAGGCCAGTAATCTGTCCTTTCTTATTCTGAGTCTGCTCAGAGGGCACCGTTGTGAGTGGCTGCAGGCCTGTCTTCACTGTGGGGTGGCGGCAGTGCTGATGATTTGGTTTCAGCATTCTTTGTTTAGTGACAAGGTTGCAGTATTTTCATTCACATTGTAGTATTTTTGTTCACAGGAAATTTTGATATTACACTGATTATGTATAATCTGGAACCTTGGAAAGAACCGACATGGAACTACTGCAGGTACCTTCTACTTTAATAAGACGTGTGCAAACATAAACACGGAGGAAGCATACAAAAGGATTCAGTGGTGAATGGGAAGGGTTTCTGCACGTTACAGGAGAAGGCAAGGCAGAATTCCTCTTCTTTGTGGGCAGGGACGTGAGTCCAGCTTTTCTTTCTGAAGTGATTTCTGAGAACTGTTTATGGTAATTAACCAACATTGACAAACGGTGACACACATTGCATTTAAAAGCTGGCCGGCTTCAAACTTGGGTATTGGACAGGTGGATTTCATAGGCAAGTGGTCAGGTGGATGGGAGAGAGATGGAGCCCAGGTCTGGGCCCATATTCAGGTTGAAATCGCCATTTCTTCACCATAGGGCCTTGGACTACAATGTAACCTTCTTAACCTGTTGGAGAATCTGTGAAATGGGCATGATAATATTCGTTTCTTCCAGGGATTTTTGTATGTTCTAAAGAGTATTATAGTATACATGAAGCACTTAACACACTGGCACTTAGCAGTGTACACTTTGTGCGGCCGCCACGCTTGGCGTGTGTCAGAGCCAGAAAGGCAGTATTTGTCTGTTGAGGATGCACTGGTAGCCCCTTGGCTAGGTTGTGAATTTGGTGATTTCCTTTAACACTTGTAACTCTGTGTGCCATGGACAGTTATTTTCATGGACAGATGAGGAATCTCAGGGTAAAAAAGACTGTGTAATTTGCCCAGTCAGACCATAATTTTGGGTGCAGGGGCCTCGGTTCAGCATGGGCCCCTGGGCTTTCTGCCCTCTCCGTTCAGCACCAGAGCTAGATGTGGGATCGGCTGTTTCCCAGCCCAGAATATCCGGCAGGCCGCAAGACACACCTGGCCCTGCGCTGCTTCAGCAAAAACTCCAGAGGAAAGGCAGTTACAAAAGGGATAAACATAAAAACAGACGACAGCAAACTGTGATCAGCTCTGAGAAGGGAAGGAACAGGTCTCGCCGTTCAGCGCTGGCAGCATTCCCGACGGGGCTGCTCTGGGGGCGCTCATCTCAGCTAAACAATCTCTGCTGCTGCACCAAGGCAGGAAGGCAGGGCGCGAGTGGCCAGGTAGACAGGGCCTCATTGATCGTAAACATTCCCCATTAAGCGGCAGCTCTCACGGGCACTTACCTAGTAAACAGGTGTCGGCCATAATCATCACGCACTTTCCTTGGTAGTTCTATTGGCCCCACCTTTGAGATGAGGTCATTGAATCTGCGGAGTTTGCTGCATACCCGTTTATACCATGGAAATATCCCCACTGGTTTTTCAACCTACACTGGTGTGGCTGTCATGTCCCAGCCCTGTGAATGTCATCCTGTAGCTTCTCCCAAGTGGCCCAAATGACTGACATTGATATGCTTAATTCGTAGGAAACGATATGTGACATTAAGAGAAAAAGGTAGTAAGGAATTGTTTGGAAAACTAGAAAAGAACCCAATTCTTCCCCAGCTGGGAAAGCGTACCCTGTGTCACTCTCCCCACTCACTGCCTGTCACCTCGTCCCTGCCGACTCTGCATTCAGAAGCCACCCTGAGCCTTTGAGGAACATTTTGCCTCATGACACTTTTGACTAGGCCCTGCAACATCTCTGTCCCTGGTTAACTCTCACTTCAAAGCCATTTAAATTTTATGCAGACTCCAATCAGATGCAAGAATAGCCTATTTAAACTTCTTCATGCAACTCCTTTATGAAGATCTTGCGAAGGAAACCCAGCCAAAACCTGGGAGGTGTGCACATAGTGACTGTAACCTCAGCACTTTGTGAAGTTCAGCATCAGAGGGGTGGGAGACTCAGGAAAGGCTTTTTTAAGGTAACAAGGGGAAAGTGAAAGGACGCAGGCTGTGTGAGAAAGAAACATCTCGGTCCCAGCCAGCAAGGCACCTGTGTTCAGGATGGTGTGTGGAGAGTGCAGAGTTCTCAAAAGAAAGAAATGGTGGGATTGGAGGGAGGACAGTTGGGTATTTAACTGGGGAGGGAAAAAGTGGGCTGAACATTCCCTGGTTGAACAAGAGGATTGTGACATGATGTGCTTGTATTTTGGAGAGAAGGGTTCTCGTGGGGACAGGCCTAGGAGAACGCTCACTGGCTGGGGAGTCAGCACGAAAGGGAACCACAGAGAACCGGACAGACCCCAAGGCCCCGCTGTGGGAGAGGCTGCCCGCCAATTGGAGCCCTGGAGGCTGCTTCTGTCCCGTAGCTGGGGCCTCAGAGCTCCATTCACAACCCAGTCCTGTTGATACAAGAAAAAAAAAATATGGGGCATGAGAAGGGCTGTGTCCCAGGCTTTGATTGAGCCCCTGGGATTTGCCCCACCAGATTTTGTTTCTTGGCTTCATGCATTAAAGAATTCAAGAGCAAGCCAGTGTTGAGTAAAGGTAGATTTATTCAGAGAGATACACTGAAAGGCAAGAGAAACGTCACGAGATTTGGGGGTTTGATGCTCAGATTAAAAGTAGGTACACAATCCACAGACAGAGTGTGGGCCTTTTCGGAAGAGGGAGAGAGAGGGGTGCCCGCGAGGTGGCGCTTTGTTGCTTGTTTTCTTGGGCTTGGTGGTTTCATATGCTAATAAGTAGAAGGACCAGCCTAAGGGCAAGGGGCTGGGATTCCCAGGGAGTTGGCCATTTCCCATCCTGTGATATATTGTAGCTAGCCTTGGGACTGCAATTGTGTCTGGGGGCATGTTATTCACCATGTTACTATTACAATGGGTGTTTAATGAATCTCAAGATCTGCTAGAATTTAAATCTCTTCATCCTGAGCCTCAAGGCCTATTGGGGTTGAATCCTTCACCATTTTGATGTTAATTGTTGTGGCCTTCTTAGAATGGCTGTGCTCTGCCCCCTTCCATCCTGTCTCACTGTGATGACACAGAGAGAGCAAAGGCCTGGCCCTGCCTGTGCTCCTGCATTTAACAGCGGGAGGGGTGGGGTGGACTGAGGATGACTATGATTGATGAGAAGGATGTTTCAGATTTTCCCACGTGAGACATGGGGACCTCCCAGCAGCCACCGCAGATTTATTTCACAGGCATTATCGCTTGTGTTGTTACAGAAACAACACGCTAGCCAAGAAACAAGCACCACACAGAGGGTGGGAGTACTGAGATTTATTACGCCTGCAGGTGCAGAGTGGCTTCTGTTCTGTGGCTCTGAGCACCTCCAAGTCCTGCACATGAAGTTTTATAGGGTTAATTACAAGTTTTATGGGGCTATTAGCCAATAAGACTCAAAGAGCAAAAAGCAAGGAATCAGTACACTGAAGCTTATCAATTTGGAACAGATCTCGTTAATGACAATTGTTGATCTTGGATTTAGGAGTTAGCTTATTAGCCCAGTAAACTGACACTAAACTTCAGGTTTACCAGGTAGCCCAGCAAAACTTAGATCAGTAAACCGACACTTATCACACTTATATTTCTGACTTAGCTTGTTAGACCAGCTGGGCTTTTCCTTCAGAGTGTCACTTATCTTTTCTAGTTTTCTTTTTATTTTTTTAAGTATTTAATCCAAATTTAATATCAAGGATTTTTGGAAAAGAAATTTCTCTTTTTGTTTTCTTTGGGGCTCTTTTTTGCGGGTAGGTAATTATGTGTATTTATCTGTTAGTGGAGGCCCTGGGGCTTAAACTCAGGACCCCGAGCTCGTTAAGCACACGCTCTACCACCCGCCCCATCATCTTTTTCTTTTTGCTTTAGCTGCCAGGAATCTTACAGTTGAATTTCTTGTCGGACTTTAACACTTGCCCTGACTTCATAGAATCCATTTTTATGACTTTATCTACCCCTTGTTTCATTTAAGTATTGAATCTCCATTGCCTCTTCACTCTCAGTTTTGCCTTTTTATTGTTATGGTTGTTAAGCTGTGTTAAAAAATATTGTTTAAATTCTCTTTTAGCAGGAGGCTGAAAGTAAATATATATGTAAACATACAGCACACTTAAATGATTTTATACATTCTAAGTTGTTTATTAGTTATTTAAAATCCGAATTGAATATTAAATTGATGACTTTTTAAATTATTTTTTAACTTTTTATAAAGATATAGCTGATTTAAAATATGTTATAAGTTTCAGGTGTACAATAGATGCTCCATTTATAGTTGCTGTAAAACATTGGGTGTATTTCCGGTGTTGTAAGATACATCCCTCTAGCATGTTTACATTACATGTTGCAGTTTGTATAAGAAATTTGGGTAACGCAGAGTCTGGGACGTGGCTGTGTCTGACCCAGGTTCACGCTCACCGTGCCTGTCAGAGCTCAAGCCCTCACAACTGTCTGCAGGGGAGCGAGTGGAGGCAGCTCTCATCAGCCCTGGCACCACCCTCTGAGTGGCAGTGACAGCAGTGACTCTGTGTGGACGTGAAAATTGTTGTTCCAAGAGCTTTACATACATTTCTGCATTTCATAATTAAAGCCCTCCTGTGAGGAAGCGTTTTATGTTTTTATGAATAGTACATTTTATTTTGATATTGATAGACTTCAAATCTCCGGAAAATTTACAGGAGTAGTACAATAAACTCTTAGATACATTTCACCTTAAGGGGGACTATTTGCCCTTTTGTGATGCGCTTATTTTAGCATAAAGTTTCAAGGTTCATCCATATCGTAGCCTGAATCAGTACTTTATTCTTTTTGTTTGATAATATCCTTTTCCTTTTTTTTTCGTTTTTGGTCAATTTAAAAATATTTTCATTGAAGTCTAGTCAGTTTATAATGTTGTGTCAATTTCTTGTGTACAGCACAGCACTTCATTTAAATAGGAAAATACCTGTATTCATTTTCATATACTTTTCAAACATAAGTAACTATAAGATATTAAATACATTCTTCTGTGCTATACAATATAAACTTGCTGTTTATTCTATACACACACAGTATCTGCAAATCTTGAACTCCCAATTTATTCCTTCCCACACCCTCTCTCCTCTGGTAACCATAGTTTGGTTTCTATGTCTCTGTGTCTGTTTCTGTTCTGAAGATTAGTTTATCTTTTTGTTTCTTTGTTTTTTGTTTCCTTTTTTGTTTTGCTTAGTTTTTTTCTTTTAGATTCCACATGTGAGCCATCTCATAAAGTATTTTCCTTTCTCTTTGTGGCTTACTTCACTTAGAATGACATTCTCTATGTCTATTCATTTTGCTGCAAATGACATTATTTTAGTATTATTTTATGGCTGAATAGTAGTCGATTGGACAAATATACTACAATCTCTTTATCCAGTTATCTGTCAGTGGACATTTAGTTTGTTTCCATGTCTTGCTATTGTAAATAGTGCTGCTGTGAACATTGTGGTGAATGTGTCTTTTTGAATTACAGATCCTTTTGGATATATGCCAAGGAGTGGGATTGCTGGGTCTTATGGGAGGTCAATTTTTTGTCTTTTGAGGAACCTCTATACAGTTTTCCACAATGGCTCCACCAAACTGCATTCCCACCACAGTGCAGGAGTGTTCCCAATTCTCTGCAGCCTCTCCAGCATTTATTGTCTGTGAACTTCTCAATGATGGCTATTCTGACTGGTGAGAGGTGATGCTTGATTGCAGTTTTGATTTGCATTTCTCTGATAATGATATTGAGCATTTTCTCATTTGCCTATTGGCCATTTGTATGTCTTCATTGGAGAAATGTTTCTTTAGGACTTCTGCCTATTTTTGAATTGAATTGTTTGCTTTTCTTTCTTATTAAGTGTAAAAGGTGTTTACATAGTTTGGGAATTAAGCCCTTGTCAGTTTCATTTATTGCAAGTATTTTCTCCCATTCCATAGGTTGGTTGTCTTTTTGTTTTGCTTACTGTTTCCTTTACTTTGCAAATCTTGTAAGTTTAATTAGATCCCACTTGCATATTTTTGCTTGTATTTCTATTGCTTGAGTAGACTGCTCTAGGAGAACATTGCTGAGATGTATGTCAGATCTTTTGCCTATCTTTTCTTCTAAGAGGTTTATAGTGTCTTGTCTACATGTTTAAGTCTTTAAGCCATTTGGAATTCATTTTTGTGTATGCTGTGAGGGAGTATTCTAATTTCATTTATTTACATGCAGCTGTCCAGTTTTCCCTACACCATTTGCTGAAGAGGCTGTCTTTACTCTATTGTATGTTCTCACCTCCTTTGTCAAAGACTCAAAGACCAAAAGTTTGTGGGCCTATTCTTGGTAATTTTGTTTATCCATTCATTGATGGATGGATATTGTTAGTAACTTTTGGCTACACTGAATGATACTGCTATGAATATTGATGTGAAAGTTTTTGTGAGAATAGGTTTTCATTCTGTTGGCTGTTCAGTTGGCCCACCATATCTGTAGTTTCCATTTCATGGATCCAGATGGCTGAGTGTAAAGGGACTTGAACATCCTTGGATTATGGTATCCAGGGTGGGGGTTTCCTGAAACCAACCCACAGAGTGTACTGAGGGATGACTCTATATGTAGGAGTGGAATTGCTGAGCCATATAACTCTAAACTTTAGAGAAAACACCAGGCTTTTACAAAGAAGCTGCACCATTGTCCCTTCCCTCTTGCCTCATATGAGGTTCCTCTGCCTCCTGAATGACACTTGTTATTCTCCATGTTTTGATTATAACCATCCTAGTGAGTGTAAAATGAGATCTCATTTTGATTTTGATTTCGCTAGTGATGCTGAGCATCTTTTCATATGCTTATTGGCCAATTGCGTATCTATTTAATTCCTTGGCAAATTTAATAATTGGGTCAATTTTCTTTGTATTGGTTAGTTGTAAGCATTTGTTATATATCCTGGATACTAATCTCTTATTAGATATATGATTTTTAGTCCCTGGATGTGACATTTACATTCATCACAGACTCTTTCATTTGACTCTAGAAATTACTTCTCCATTGGGGAATGAAAAGATGCACAATTACTTATGTAACCAATTCTCTATTGCTGGATATTATTTCACTTCAGTTTTTCTTCCCACCATTTTAAACAGTGCTGTGTAAATTCCCTGTTGGGTACATCCTTTTGGACTGAATTTTTTTTTTCCTAAACGAAATGATTCCTAGAAGTGGTGTTGAGTCAGTGTGTACGTACGTTTTTCAGAGTTTACATATCCATTGACATGTCGTCCTCTGAAAATGTTGCTCATGGTTTGTTCTCCCACAGATGGACACTAGCTAGAATATCTATTAAAAATATTTGCACATATGATGAGCAAAAGTGCTTTTTCATTGTTTTACTTTGCATTTGATGACCAGTGAGGTATTGAGCATTTTTCACTCATAAGCCATTTGACATTTTTAAAATGAACGATTCCTTTAATCCTTTGCACACATTTAAGTGAGGGAGCTTCTTGTTCCTTTTTGACAGCTCTTCGTATGTTATGAACATTAACTTCTTGTCTTCATCAACATGTATCACAGAACTTTTTCTTGTCATTTCTTGCCTTTCATTTTGTTCAGGAGGATTTTTATTTTGGTTGTGTCTCAAAATATTCTTATGATAGTAAATGTCTTCCTTATGGGTTTTATCTTTGACATTATTCTTAGAAATACTTTCTTATAATGGAATAATTCTCTTCTGTAGGTTTTTTTAAATCTCTAAGATGGAGATGATTTTAGTACTTGTTAATGTAGGGGTAAGTTGAGTTAATAAGAACAAAGTATTTTGTTTGCTCTTATTAGTACTTTTTAACATTTACATCACTGTCTGTAATTTATCATGTGGTCCTTATGAGGGGAATAGAACTTATTTTTTCAAGGTGATCCTCTGATTGTCCCAGGACAATTATTTAATTCATACATTTCTCTTTGATTTGATATCCCACCTGTACAAAATACTTATGTACACTAGAGCCTATTTTTGAGCTCATGGTTCCCTTCTGTCAATCTGCCTTTCTTACTCCAGCACCATATCTTACATATTGTAAAAATTTATTTAATAATTGTCAGTCTGAATTTTTTTTCATTCTTTTTTCTTCCATCCCAAATTTTCTTGTCTAGTATTATGACTTTATTATTCCTGAAGAATTCCAAAATATTTTGTTAAAGTTAAAAAAAATCAGATTGGAGTTTTCATGGGAATTTTTAGTAAGTTTTGAATTATTCTAATGAGAACTTACATCTTTAAAAAACTGCTTTCCTCCATGCAATTTGTTGATGTCTCTACATTCACACCTCTTACTTTACCCCTCAGTACAGTCCTGAAGTTTCTCCATTTAGAACATGGGCAATATTTTTGAATTTATTCCAGATTATTTATGTTTTTGTCAATTTTGTAAGTGAGAATTTTTTGCTATTATATTTGTAAATGCTTAAAACTGACTTTTAGAAAGGAAGATTCGGTTTGTAAATACTCACTTTGTAACTTGTCATTTAAACTTGTAAGTATTAAGTACTTGTTCCAGAATCCTTTCTTTTTTGTTTTTAAAAATTTGTGTCCAAGATTCTCAAAATGGTCATAGCTAAGTAGTATAGGTGGGGAGACAAATAGAGAGAGGTAGTGTGGCTCATATACAAACTGTGAGCAGTTTCATGGCTGCCTTTAGGTTGGAGAAGCCACTGAAGAGCCTAGGTTAGACCAGGGATGTCTTTGTATGCACTTGAAAGCCAGCTTTCCTGCCTGTATGGAGAAGCCTGGTGGGCGTGGCAGGTAGATGATCAAGGTCTGATCAAGATCATTGGCTGCACAGAGCACTGTGTCTATGAGAACTTGTGACCATTGCCATGGGAAATGCTTGGTGCCAGGAATACTGCAGGGGAGTTGGGGAGCCTGTGTGTTAAAGATTTTCCAGTCCTGGGAGTGGGAAGATTAGACTCTGCATTCAGATCTGAGTTTGAATTCATCCTCTTTAGTTTACTGGTCCTCTGACTTTTGTCAAGTTATACATCCTGTTTGAACTCCTGCTTTCTTGTCTCTCTAAACAGGAGAATTACGGCCTGCTGCTAGAGTGTTTGATAAGGGTAAATGATTTGTGTCTATAAGATGCCACGTACAGTCACAAGCTCAGTGAGAAATGAGCTGTCGCCTCTTCTTCTGCAACTCAGTGCTCGATAAGTCATCAGGGGAAAGCAAGTCCCTAATTTGTATGTGGTGCAAGGAAGAAAAAAACTAACGTTTTGCCTTTCCCTGGCAGTATTCTTACTTCTTTGCTTCATGTACCTCTTTCCTCCTTTTACTCTCCCCTTTCACCTCCTCCACCAAGAGCCTGAGACTCTCTCAGAACACTAGGTTCAAATTACTTTAAATGTTGACTCACCCCCATGAAATGACAGTGACATAAAAAAATCTGTACACATCCCAGACTTGATTGTATTTGATTTACACACACACGTGCACACACACACTCACACATCAGGCTACCTCCCATTTGCTGAGGGAGAAGGACCACTTTTTCTGAGTTCTCATTTACTGTGTGTGAGAGCAAAGTCTCTTAAACAGAATTTCGCCTGGCTTAGAGCATGGTTTTTTAAATTGGATTTCTGCTTTGTGTCCATAGAAATATTCTCTTATTAGAAGAGAGGAAGTGGAGACATAGATATTCTGCTGAGATATTGGTGTTATCATATTTGAGTTGGAAAGGTCTTAAGACAGCATAGAGTCGAAACTTTTAATGGGTGAGAATCCATGATGGTGTAACTTAGACAAAAACCTGGGTCTCCTGCCTTCGTGTCCACGCGGGTGAAGAGGCAACTGGGTGGTGGATGGCAGGGATACTTCTTGCTTGTGTTCCAGGGTCTTGTTAGTTTTCATTGCTCAGCTGACTTTAGTTTATGTCCATGTGGCTTCTCATGGGAAAGTCACTATGTCCTGATAGACTGAGTTACTAATCAGCAAAAAGCTCTGGACCCACTCATATTTTCCAGAGTTTTTCTGCTGACCTGCTGACACTTTATATAAATGAGACCTAACAAACTGTTGGATATAAAATCCTTATTATTATCATTTGCCCTCGTGCTCCATAGGAATGGGGTGCTGTCTCAGGCTGTCTAAGGCTAGATCTGAACAAAGATAGGGTGATAGGCTCTGCTGCTGGACCCTCCCCAGTCAAATGGGTTTTCCACCTTAGTTTTTAGAATCAGGCAGATGAGTTCAAATCTTGTCTTTACCAGTTATTAGCTTAGTGACCTTGGGGAAGTAACTTTACTTTTTTGGGTTCCAGTTTTCTTTATCTGTAAATAAGTTCAGTATTTATTTTAGGGTTTTTGTTTAGAATTGAATGAGCTAATTCCCTCATTTATTCCTCAAATACTGATCACATGGTTCTATGCTGGTGCCTTAGTAGTTGATTACTAAGGGACTCAGCAGTGACAATGGGGGTGGGGTCCCCTGGATCATAGAGCTTATATTCCAGGATATGCTTGTAAAAGACTGGATTGAAGTGGATTTTTAGTAAATGTTCATTCCTTTTCTAACCCGCATTGATTGTGTATATAACTTTATACTAATATATGGGCAATTTTTTTGCAATTTAAATCTCTTTGTAGTATTTAAGGAATGTAGCTATAACAAAAATATGTGAAATAAAATGGTTTGACTTTTATTTTCCTTTCAATAAGCAAAACAATATAAAATAGAAAAGAAAAGAAAAATTATTGAAGGAGTAGAAATAATTTTTTTTCCATGGAATCAACTCCCTATGTTAGGTTTTTCCATTGTGTTGTTAAACAGCATATAAATTTGACAGGTTGTGACGTCAGTGTTGATAGCTAGGTGAGTATAATTTCTTTTTGTGGTTGTCTTTGATGAATTATTTGCACTAGATCATAAATGATGTGCGTGTTACATATTGGAAACGAGGAAACAGTGGAGACATACTACCTCCAATGCAGTCATTTTGTTACCGAGTCCAAACTCCTTCTGCTCGCCGCATGACTGGCCAATAAACCGGGAGATGAGGTGTTGGAGCAAGGAATAGTGACTTTATTTAAAACTCTGGCAGACCCAGAAGATGGCAGAATGATATCCTGGAGAACCAAATTCCCCAAGTCAGATTTCATTCTCCTTTTATACTAAAAAGGGGTGGGGTTGTGGTTGGTTGTTGAATACTTCTTGCTGTATGAATTGTTTGTCCTTTGAATCCGCTGTTCTTGCAGCTGTCCATATGGATCAAATCATGGTGCCCCTATAAATCCTCCAAAAAAACAAAGGTTATTCTCTGTTTTGCAACTTGCCATCGTTACAGAAGTGCAGATGAGCTAACATTTTTAAAGATCAGGGCCAGGAGAATAGGCTTTCCTGTAGATTCCAGGCTATAGGCAACTTTCTTTTACAAATAGTGCAGAGCTACCAAATCTGAGCCTAGAAAACAGGGCCCAGGTTTAAAGCCAAAGGAACAGATCTAACATAGGGTCAAAATTTTTCTTTTTTATTTCAATTCCCTTTTCAGCTTTATAGATAATTTTAGTAAGAAACAGGAGCAATTTTGTATTTTTGCTTCTTAATAACAGATGAGTGGGCCAACAATATTTTTGTGAGCAGGGATGCTGTGCGGGCATTGGGGTCACAGCAAACTCTTGTTGGGGGTGGCCGACCCTGCAACATGTCTGAAGCCCCGTGAGTGTTGGTGAGGGTCCCCCTTGCCATGGACTCTCTTCAGGAACCAGCATATGGGCATTGACTTCTGGAGAACACTTTTTCGGCTGCAGGAAATTTTCTCACATACTGCGATTGAAAAATCACTCCAGCTGGGGATAATTAGGGAAAAAAGGAAAAGGAAAAGGGTTTGGAGTAGAGTAGAAGAGTAGGACATAAGATCACGGAACCTGAGTTGTTGGCAGCGGGGCCACGCAAGAGAGAGGAGCAGAGGTGGGGAGGGGCCTGGCTCCGGAACCAGCTCCTGTACCTGTCCCCGCACCCAAGCCACATAGCTTTTAATTGGCCTGGGCCACCTCTCTGGGCTAGATGTCACCCTGGGCTGAACCTTGAGAATCGAAGGTAAGAGGTGGGCAGCACTCACCTAGGGGGTCACTGAGGACTTCGTTCAAGTGCACAGTACCTTTTCTGGTCATGTGTCTTCACTTGTCCTTTATCTCAGGATCTGAGGAGGAGGAGCATGGAACTCAGGGAGAGATCCAGGAAGATATCCGACTGTGTTAAGAGAGGATAGAAAAAGTGAAACGGGAAGCGAGGACACTTGCAGCAAAGTAAAATTACTTCACAAATATTGCATAGAGCTGCAGGTGTAAGAGAGCCTAAGCCTGCCTCAGAGTGCAGGAGACAAGCGGAAAGGAATGGCAAAATTTCCACTGTCAATTGAAATTTTGTTAAATAGACTGCTACTGTTGTTTGTATCACTTGAATGAATGCAGGCATATTTCTGTGGGCAATTACAGGTTCACTGAACCCCACCAGCCCCTCTTACCCCCATCGGGGATGGGCTTTCTCAAGCAAGTGCCCCTCCTGCTTGGGTGGGCCACGCTGTGGGTCCTCGCTTGAGGCCGGGCTGCTGCAGGGCACTGAGTCCCCGAGGCACGGCCTGTGATACACGACAGAAACATCTCTGCTCTTGACTGGGGCCCTCCGTTTCCCCTGCAGTGTAAGAATGCCGCTGACCGAGTTAGAAGCATGCTTCCAAGCTGTCCTTGTCCTCGGCATTCAGAAGCGGAGCCTGGAAGCTCCGGAATTTCTCCAGATTGCGGTCTACATTCACCTTCGTCAGGTGAGGGTATGTCCTTACACAAGTGGAGGAATTACTGCCGTTTTCCTGAAACTTTCTCACCACTAGTCCATCTGATTTTTCTGTGCTAGGATTCAGTATGGCCTGCTAAAAACTCTGGAGTCAGATCTTGAAACCCTGATGAAGAGGATTATTTATTTCATTTCCCTAAATGATAGACTTTTACTTTTAAAATTCAGAATTTTTGTTTCTTTCAGGAATGTTTTGGGGGGTTGGAGAATCAATTTTGCTCTTACCACCTTTGCGACCTGTCGCTTTGTGCCTCTCACCTATCTTCTGTCACTTGTGAAGCGGTTCCATTTGTGACCCTGTCTGGGTTGTTCATGTTATAAAACATAAAGTCTGTAAAAGTACAGTCCCTTTTACTCCGAAGACATTCCACAAATACTCCTTAAAACTGGATGTGGTTTTATGAAGACAGAATCATTAGAACATGACATTGCAGGTTGCTAGTGCAAAATCCCCAAATCAATAGTCTGGCTCAACATCTAAAATCTTTCTAATCTACTTTGGATTTGTATGGATAAGTGATGCAGTTTGCAAAGAACTCAAGACCAGGTTTAGAATACAGGCAGGTGTAGCTCAGCAGGTCCTCCTAAGCTGATGCTCTGCCAGAGGGTGGGTCCGAGGGAAGACAGCGGGTCCTGCCCTGCCTGAGCTGACAGTTTCATGGCAAAGAGTTTCACCAGGTGAAGAACTTGGGGTTTCTTCTAAGAACACTGGGTCTGAAAAGAGTCCAAAAAGCGTGGGAGTGACACAATCCCATTTGTATCAAGTAGGGGAGAGTGGCTGTGGGGCCACTTGGGAGACTCGTGAGTCCAGGTGGGCAGTGTTGGTGGCTTCCTCTTGAGCGGTGGGACAGTCAGTGGGGAAAAGCGAACAGATTGAAGGCATGTTTAGTTGGTAAAAAGGAAAGGATGAATGCTGTCTGTGAATGTAGGATGGAGTAAGGCCCAGGTTTCTGTGTGGATTAATGAGGTAAATCATGATCTTGCTTTGCTGTGCGTAGGGAAACCTGCAGAGGGAGTTCTGGGGGAAAACTGATGTGTTCAGCTGTGGGTAAAGTTAAAGGTTGTTAAAGTCCGGGAGCTCAGGTGAGAGCCAGTAGTGAGTAGGGGGAGTAGAGGGAGACTTTCAAATCATTTTGTCTTGTGAACATACAAATAAGTATGGGTAATGACACACTTAACACCTCTATATTCGGGATTTAAAGCCCAGTAACATTTTGCTATACTGACTGCAGAGTTTCTTAATTTGTTTTAATAGAAAGAAAAAGAAACAAAATAGTGGAGTTAATGAACATCTTAGAGTTGATGTGTGTCCTTGTATGTATTTTGATTCCTCATCTGTTTATAACCATAATCTACAAAAAGTTAGCTTCCTTAGCATAAATGTTAAACAGAGGGCCTTGACACACACTGTTTGGGGTTGAAGCTGATCTTCTTGGGCAAATTTTATAGCCTCTCTGTGCCTTAGTTGTATCATCTGTGACTGACCCCGGGCCCCTCATCACAGCTGATTTCCTAGACTCGATGTTGGGAGGGAGGCTGCTGAAGGGAGTAAGAGGTGGCAACTGCTAGGGATACTGAAGAGAGAGACAAAAACAGATTAAAGCCGAGATGCTGAGTACAAATACCCTCAAAAGAGAAAGAATCCCACAGTGTTTTGAGCCACTTAGCGTAAGGGGAACAAAATCACGTGAATCCAAATCTCTTGAACATGAGTATTGTGGGTGGGAGGGTGTCATCATAGAAGTGTTGAGAAAAGTCCTCTTCTTTTCCCTTGACATTTCCAGTAATGATGGTTAGCAGAAGCGAAAACCCCCTGCTTCAGAGTTGAAAGTGCTGTTTTGTGCGAAACTGACCAAAGGTTAGAAACCATTCATCAGCGGTGCTGGCAAATGAAGAGGCTTCTGGATTGGGTGGGGCACTTGCCGTGACTTCCAGGTGAACTGCTGGCTGGGGACTGTGAGGCGGGCAGTATGTTTGCAGGGTGACCCGGGCATTATCCCTGGCTCTGAGGCTGCTGGTCGGATTAGTAGACCTGGGCACCCCCAGTCCTAATGGGGCAGTTCATGATGTGACCTGGGACTCCTGCCTTGCTGAGGCCGACAGGAGGGCTCCCCTGAGGGGGTGTCCCTGCGGAGAGTGGAAACGTCCTCTTGGAGGGGAGGAAAAGCCTCTGAGCAGGGGGCCGGATGCACAGGCAAGACTAGCCTGAAAACGGAGGTTTCCGGGAGCCGGAAGTCATACAGTGGCCCAAACCACCTTGTACCTGAGAGACTGGAGGGAAAAGATGCTGAAAAGGCAGGCTAGGGTCAGGCAATTTGGTGGGTTATGAGTGACAGGAAATGGCTGGTCAGGCAGGCATGAGAGAACCCTGTGGGCGTCCCAGCTGGGGCGTCACACCGAAGGGAAGAACAGAGTTATAGACTTTGCCCCTTATTAGCTCTGTAACTTTCAGCAATATCACCCCACCTCTGTCTCTATATATCTTCATCTGTAAAGTGACAGAGTGACAAGCTCGTGTCATCAGAAGGCTTAGTTTAGCTCTGATCCTCTTTGTCCAGTCCTCTCAGTGCTGCCCTGCAAGGTTCTGCAGCGGCTTCTCTTACCCTGAGATGGGAGGGCGTAGAGGGACATTGTAGCACCGAAGACAGGAGGGGGGTCCTTTAAAAATAGACATGTAACCGCCTGCAGCTGCAGACATGCAGGCAGTTTGGTTGTCGGTCCTTGAGAGGACTTTGGAGTCCTTAACGTCGTCTAAAGTCTTGTTTTCCCTTGGGGACTGGATTTTCCTTTGCAGAATAATGTTGAAGATTTGGGCTTTTGGCAAAGCTGTTTTCAGAGATGGGTATATACGTAAAATATCGTATAAAATCAAATGATTTATTTAACGCGTGCGACTGTGCAGCTGTTGGGAACAGCTCTGTTGGCCTGGTCTCCACTGAGGACATCAAGGGTCAGCAGAGCGTGCGGG
The DNA here is from genome assembly GCF_048564905.1 of Vicugna pacos. Taxonomy (NCBI): domain Eukaryota; kingdom Metazoa; phylum Chordata; class Mammalia; order Artiodactyla; family Camelidae; genus Vicugna; species Vicugna pacos. Next base: position 2,424,646 of record NW_027328742.1, read on the forward strand.
AGGGCAGGCAGCCTGCAGTGCTGCTGCGGGGGGTTCTCCCCAGCATGGCGCTTTGCTGAGTTGTCTCTTCTATGAGTTTGGATGCCAGAAGAGGAGACAGCAAATTAATGAGTTCTGCAGGGTTTGTATAATGACGGGAAGAAAGAGGAACCCGGAGTTTTTCCGGACTAAAACATGCTTTTGGTTCCTGATTCAGTGTGTTCCATAACAGAATTGATGACTTGTGTCTATTCTGGGACTTCATTTAAAGAAACGTTTAGCCTAAATGTTAAGGGCTTTCTTTTAATTGACTGGAGGACTCCAGCCGGGATGAGAGCCTCTCAGATCACTCTGAAGGACTGCTCACAAGAGGTAGGGGAGGAGCTAGGATATATAGAAACTTTGCAACAAAGACCAGATAATTGGAACAATAAAATATTGCTTGTTATCAAAAGAAAACCAGTTTTCTCAAGTTCAAGTATTTAGCTCTTTTCTATGTATGGTGGGAAGTATCATTTCGGTCATTGAATTCATTCCTTCGGCAAGCACCTAGCTATCTAGGGCCAGTATCTTGTCTTTTCTTACTTTGTGTCTGCTCAGAGGGCACCATTCTGAGTGGCTGCCTTGGCTGGGCTGCAGGCCTGTCCTCGCTGGGGGATGGCGGCAGCTGCTGATGACTTGGTTTCAGCATTCTTTGTTTACTGACATGGTTGCAGAATTTTCATTCACAGTGTAGTATTTTCATTCACAGTTCTTCCCCTTGTTCCTAAATTCGACCAATATTTTGAGAGACATTTCATGACCAATTTTGTCCCACGGTGCTAGGATGGCTCATTCCTAGTTCAGGTGAAGAATCTTTTGAGTTGCCATTCAAGGTGTTAGTTTTTTTATCAGGCCCTGTTGATACTAAAAGTTCTCTGGATCACCTGTCTTACTAGTCTATTATGATCCAGGAAGTGTTTACCCTTCATTGCTCATTCCCATACCTAGAATCACACTATTATATGTATTTTATTCAGGGTTATAAATTTTATCTGTTTCTTCATGATGTTTAGCCATCATCAATCTTGTAGGCCTAGTTACACATTGGGAAATGTAAGAGACAACAGTTTTATAAAATAGAAAGGATATAAATAATTCAGCTAGTAATGTTAATAAAGTAACGAGTAAGAATTTAATAGTCGAGAAATTGTATTTTTGGGTTAAAATTTTGCTTGTGTTTCTGATTGAGTTTGATCTTATGAGAAAGTTCATATTTATGGTCAGGGTCAGAGCAGGTATTAATTGGCCAGGTGAAGTCTCCCACCTTGTAAGATCAACAGTGGCCTAAACAGAACTAAAATTTCTTTTGAGAATAACATTTCTGAGGGCTATCTAGTTAGAGCCTTGGAGTAGGTAAACCCACCAATGTAACACAGAAGTACTAGACATAGGTAATTTATCATAAACTTAACAATTGGAGTAGTTCGTAATCAAAGGTAGGAGAAATTATCAAAGTAATTTTTATACAGGCCTGGTCCGGTGTCTTGGGTCAGCTGTCTAGCTCAGATGTCGTCTTCTTCTCATCATGGCCTGGTAGCTTTTTCTCCATTTGGGCATTGATTTAAGGTGAGCAGTGCTCTATAGGCCAGTGCACTGCAGGGGCTGTTTCTGATAGGAAATGTATCCAGGAGTCCGTTTCCTTCAGCTTTGGTGTGTATGTTCTAGTTAAGAGTCCCTGATAAAGGGCCCTTCCATTCAGGTTGTAGACAGTTATTTAAGTCATGCCTGTTCCAGTATGTATAATCCCCTGGCTGCAGGTCATGGGGCATTGGAACTTTACCCAAGGATAGATTACTGAGCTTCAGAAATAAACCTAGAGTATCCTTTTCATTATTCAATTAAACTGTACAGCAGTGTGACATAACAGCAAGGAATGATCTGGGAAGTGTCGTAGTAAATATGGACGTCAATTAACAAAACTAGAATTTAATATCCACTAAAATATAATCTTTTTTCTCTCTAAAGTTACCCTCAGTTTTCTCCAATAAAGCCAAATGAAGATTAATTTATTTACAATTTAAGTCTGATTATTTGATCATATAGGCTTTTTTAAATTGACTGTGTTGGAAGTTTTAATACGGAGTCTCAGGGTAGAATGTTAATAAGGTTTGCTAAGGCCAGGAAAGCCACGCCAAGCTTTTCATGGGTTTCTGCCTTTCAGATTTAGGTAAGTTCTTTTCTCTTTAAAATCCTTAAAATACTTTTATAGTCTTATATCTGTTAGGAAATGATCTTCCTAATTTGTCTGATAGAGCGACTGGGGACCTAAGTGTTTTTAGTCTCTTGAGGGATCAGTTTGAGGGAAAAGATAACTGTTCCAAGTCTGCTTACATAGGTATAATTTATCAAATTGCTGTGAACCATAACTAGCGTAAGGAGAAGAGATTCTTTTTGTCTGTGAAACAGGTTAAAAGCCAGTAGTATTTGAAACAATATGAAAAATTATAACCATATTCACCAGTTTACTCAGTCCCATGTAACTAATTCTTTTTATGAGAGTTCTCATTAGAACTTTAAAATTTCTTTCCCAGTTTAGTTCAGTGCTATAGTTTGAAATTTATTAGAAATCAGTAAATCTCCTTGAAGAGAAAGCATTTTGCAAAATCATCAGAAGAAAACAATTAACTGTCTATAAATGACAAAAGATTTAAAAGCATGGTTAAACACCGTTACACTATAATCAACAAAGAAACCTGTTCATTATATCCATAATTATCACTGGTAACATTTCGGATACACCAGAATTTTAGGGAGTCCATATAATTTCTACAATATTTATATTAATAAAAGTTTCTCATTAAATATAACCGTAGACGTTTTATGACTCATTTGATAATACCATGTTATTTAAAATGACAACTGAAAATTACTAGTTTAAAATCTCTCTTTGGGATGTTTTAGCGGCCCTCTGTAGCACCCCAAACTTAACTGGAGATTAAAAGAACTTTAATTAGAATTTGATACTTGGAAGCTTGTTAAAAGATTTCAGAACACTTGGTCAGATAAACATATAGATCACTGTAAGTTAGTACTAATTCATTAACAAGAAAATACGTCAAAGGTAAAGGCAGACCAGATCAGCTAAGTGGTATAAGAAGTTTTATAATCTGTTATTGAAGGTGGAATAACATTTTAAGAAAATTTTTTCCTCCTAACAGAGAGAAAACCAAATCTACTCTTGTAACAGCTTACTTCTAAGAGTCATTTACGTTGCCCAATTTGATTCTAAACTTAGCCAATTCTGACCACGTACAAAACTCTTCCCTCAGGTTTCCTTTTCCATAAGCCTTCCACAGATTTCTATACTCATATTAGTGTGTCCCTTATTTTCTCTTCCATTCAGAAGTAGCCTGCTTCAGGAGAAATTTGCTATTTTTCATTAATAAAATATAATTCCATTATTATATCTTACTTTACACATTTATATTATTTTCCTAGGACACTGAGATCATTCCCTTATTAATAGAGACTATTTCAAGGTGGCACCAACCATTTATTGATATTTCTAAACACCTTTAGTTTCACTGTAAGAGGAAGTTAAAAGTTAAGTTTTTCATATTTCAATCTTATTTTATCTGAAAATGGCATAGCTATTTAATAAAATCCTATCATTTAACTTAATTTAGCACAACTCTAGAATTTAAAGATACCAAACATTTACAGATTATCTTAAGCATACACTTTAAAAATATATTTTAAATATTTACCCAAAGCTCTCATCTCATTTGCATTTAATTTACTTAAAATTTTACCACACCACATTACGGTTATTTTTTTTTTTTGACAAATCTGCAACAGATATAACAGGATCTTATTTGACTTTCATTAAACCTAGGTACAGTAAAGGTATTATACTTAATATTGATGACTTTAAAGATGTATCTATTAACTAGAACATACTTAAACTAAACAATATCAATATTATCTTAATATTGGATATTTTCCATTTCATGTGATGCTGAAAGTCAATTTGTTCAATTTTTATTTTAAAAATACTTAATTTTAAGTTCTAATTTTTTAGGTCAATTAAGCTGAGCTCTTTGACTTTGACTTTTTTTTTAGCAGTAGAAATATCTCACATCTATAATGTGTACGCAGGCTTATAAACAGACAAAATATAGAGATCTCATAGCATCACTTTAAAAGTTACTTATAAGATAGGTATAATAATAGTTGAAGTAAGCTGAGTTTGCTTGCTCAAATCACTAAGGCTTACTATTTATGAAACAGACAGTTAAGATTTCTTCACAAAGTCTGAAGGACCCGTCAGAGTTCTGAGTTCTAAAATGCCAAAAATTTCTTGACCTTAAGTTTTATTTTGTTGAGCTAATTAGGCTCAATTCTAGGTCACTGTTTTTTGTATTTATATTTCTCATCTGCAAGACAAAGACACACGCGTCCAGGCCCCCAGAGAACTGCTGTCATCCATACCCAATTTTATCTCCTTAATTGGCACTTTAGTATCAGTGAGAAGAGCTGTAAATGAAGAATTCCATGTTTTAAAACTTTAAGGTTTACTTTATCATGTCTTCCAAAGCTTGCATAAGGCATTTAGTAAGGTCTCTTTTCCTTGAGTTATAAGTAAAACCCAGGGTAAACCTATTATTATATTTTTTTATTAACCACTCAATATTAGTTTTTAGTTTTACCTTATATAGGACGGCTCATGTAACTATATTGGTATCCTTTAATTTGTTCAATTAATATTTTCAGAGGGACAGATATGTGCCCAGCCTTATAATATCAAGAAGGGGAAGCGTTTTTCCACTGAAATTTATCTATCCCACAACATAAGCAAAAGGTTTATTTAAAGACCATTTAAATATACCAATTTCACAAACTTTTATCTCAATTTTATTAAATCTTATAACTTTAATTTTTATGTTTATTAGGTTTAATCAATAATTCTTATTTCTAGACGGAGTGCCAGAAGACTTTTTTTTTTTTTGGTGCATTGTATCTAATTTTATAGAAAAGTCTCTAGGATGCCCAAGTTTCACCAAAGAGCTTAGGCCCTTCTCAGTTTTTAATTTGATTAATTGGTCTGTTGTCCCAATCATTGATCAAGTATTTCAGTCTATATATACATATATTTTAAGCTGTGGTAAATAAAACGGACTTATTTGAACTTTAATTTTGGGGGGGAAGTAGGTGATCTCTTTGGCCCTTTTTTTTTTTTTTAACTTTACGTAGTGTAGTATCAAAACCTCATATCTAAATCCACAACTGTCCATTTTATTTATCTCATTGAAAATAACCATATAAAAATATTTATCTATTTGGGATAAGACACTAGTCTCTTTTTTTTTGACATTTTTACAATGCTTTTTCCAGTTATTCAAACTAATTAAGATTAATTATTCTAAGTTTTTATTAGCATCTCTAGAACCTATTATCGGAAAGGAAAAACACAAATGTAGCTTTTTAAAGCAGTTTGATTTTTTTAACTAAGTTCTTAGGTTAACCATTATATATATTTTTCTACCTTTAAACTTCATTTTAATAGGTACCAATAAAACAGCTCTTTATAATGAGATCTGTTTGAACTTTCACAAATTTAAATGTATTTCCAAATTAAAGGATCCATCATATGGCCATCAATTTATATATATATATAGTGATTTTAAACCAATAAGATGAAAAGGCTCTTCCACATGAGAGTTGGGGTGTTGCCTAAATAAAATTCAAAGGTTTACTCTCCAAAAGTTAAAGGCCTTTGTGGTCCAGGCTGATGCAGAAAAGTTTAAGATGGCAAAATATCTGAAAATTGGTACAAAGAATTGCTTAGAATCCCAATTTATTCGCGTGGCCAACATATGTACAGAATACTTGTAACTTTTGTATGGCAGAGTCAAAGTTTTCCTTTAAAAAAAAAAGTACGCATATATACACATACATACACACACTTAAAACAACAAGAGAAAGATAAAACATTTACATTTCAAGGACACAGGAAGAGAAATCCATGTTCCCCATAAAGGGGATTTTGTTTTTATAAGTTCAGAATTCCAAAAAATGTTTTTATCAGGCCTGTTTAGTTACTTTCAAAGTGAGTTATTCTTTTCTTACTCCCAATTAATGTTGTAAGTTTTGTATGTATATAAACCTGGCTGGGGTAATAGTTGGAGTCTGGCAATCTGTCATTTCTTTTTCTTTTCATTTCTGTTTTTAATTTTTTTTTGAAAGATCTATTCCCCTTTGTAAGGTCGGGTTCTCAGATAAATTTGCTAGTAAGATTTCCCACAGGGACAACTCTGTGGCATAAAATCTTTGTCTCTAACACTCCTGAAAGATTCTCTGTCACCCGAGAAAGCTGTTACAAGCCAGGAGGAGGGTCCCAATTTTGGAGTTGAAAGTTTCCTCATAAGAGTTTTACTTTTATCCTGAAAAATTTAATGGAGGTAACCAAATTGAGGAAAACGTTAGACCAGCCTCTTACCTAACCACTCAGTCCTGTCCCCAGTGTCTTCCAACTTGGATCCACTCGGGACGTCTCCACTGGGTGAGTATTTTCCTCATATATTTCCACCAGCCCCACTTCAGACATCTCCTCAAGGTGGGTATTTCTCGTTAACTTTCAAACAGGCCCCACCCAGTATGTCTCCACTGGGTGGGTAATTCACCCCAGTTTCTTTCAACTGAAGGGCCATGTACCTGGATACACCGCCAGATAAAACTCAGGATCATCAACCAATATATGAGATCCGAGAACCAGGAGAGACTCACCCAAATTCATCTCGACTCCCCGAGGAGCCTGATGGGCACAAAGGGCCACAGCTGGTACCAAGGCTCCGGTTACTCAGAGAGTTGAGGTGGAGAGAAGTCTGCTCTGGATCCCTTCATGGTGTCCAAAATTGTTGACTGTATTACATGTGCAGCCTAAAAGTTAAGAGTTATGTTTTATTTGGCAGGAGGACTCGAGCTGGGATGACAGCCTCTCAGATATCTCTGAGGGACTGCTCCCAAGAGGTTGAGGAAGAGCTAGGATATATAGTAGCTTTACAACAAAGACCAGGTTGTTGGAACAATAAAAGATTCTTTGTTATCTAAAGAAAGCGAGGTATCTCAAGTTCAAGAATTTAGTGCTTTTGTATGTATGGGAGGCAGGAAATATTTGGACTCACTGAATTCATTTTTTAGACAAGCACCTAGCTATCTAGGGGCAGTAGCCTGTCCTTTCTTATTCTGAGTCTTCTCAGTGGGCACCATTGTGATGTGCTGCAGCCCCTGTGCTGCAGGCCTGTCCTCGCTGGGGGGTGGCAGCAGCCTTTAATTACTTGGTATCAGTATTCTTTGTTTACTGACATGGTTGCAGTATTTTTAATTATATTGTAGTATTTTCGTTCACAGACTGATTAGGGATAATCTGCAACCTTGGAAAGCAACCGAGATGGGATTACTGCAGATACCTTCTACATTAATAAGTCGTGTGCAAACATAAACATGGAGGAAGCATACATTTGGATTTGGTGGTGTAGAGAATGGTTTCTGCACATTACAGGAGAGCGCAAGGCAAAATTCCTTAAGTCCACCTTTCTTTACTGTAGTGGTTTCAGAGAACAGTTTATGGTCATTAACCAAGATTGACAAATGGTGGCACACATTGCATTTAAGAGCTGGCCGGCTGCAAACTTGTGTATTGAACAGGAGGAATTCATAGACAAGTGGTCAGGTGGATGGGAGAGAGTTGGAGCCAAGGCCTGGGCCCAGATTCAGGTTGAAATCGCCATTTCCTCACCACAGGGCTTTGGACTAGAATGTAAACCCTCTTAACCTTTTGGAGAATCTGTGAAATGGGCATGATAATATTTGTGTCTTCCTGGGATTGTTGTAAGTTCAAAAGAGTATTATAGCACACATGAAGCACTTAACACACTGGCGCTTAGCAGTGTTCACTGTGTGGGGCCGCCCCGCTTAGCGTGTGTCAGAGCCGTAAAGGCAGCATTTGTCTTTTGAGGATGCACTGGTAGCCCCTTGAATAGGTTCTGAATTTGATGATTTCCTTTAATCCTTGTAACTCTGTGTGCCATGGGCAGTTATTTTCATGGACAGATGAGGAATCTCAGGGTAAAAAAGACTGTGTAATTTGCCCAGTCAGACCATAATTTTGGGTGCAGGGGCCTCGGTTCAGCATGGGCCCCTGGGCCTTCTGCCCTTTCCATTCAGCACCAGAGCCAGATGTGGGGTTGGCTGTTTCCCTGCCCAGAATATCCCGCAGGAACCAAGACACAACTGGCCCTGTGCTGCTTGAGCAAAAACTCCGAAGGAGAGGCAGTTATAAAAAGGGATCAACATAAAAACAGACGACAGCAAACTGTGATCAGCTCTGAGAAGGAAAAGAACACGCCTCGCCGTGCAGAGCTGGGGGTTTTCCCGTCGGGGCTGCTCTGGGGTCGTTCATCTCAGCTAAACAATCTCTGCTGCTGCACCAAGGCAGGAAGGCAGGGCGCATGTGGCCAGGTAGACAGGGTCTCATTGATCGTACTCATTCCCCATTAAGCGACAGCTCTCACGGGCACTTACCTAGTAAACAGATGTCGGCCATAATCATCACGCACTTTGCTCGGTAGTTTTATTGGCCCCAGCATTCAGATGAGGTCATTGAAGCTGCGGAGTTTGCTGCATGCCCGTGATTACCTTGGAAATAACCCCACTGGTCTTTCAACCTAGACTGGTGTGGCTGTCATGTCCCAGCCCTGTGAATGTCATCCTGTAGCTTCTCCCAAGCAGCCCAAATGACTGACATTGATATGCTTAATTCGTAGGAAATGGTATGTGACAATAAGAGAAAAAGGTAGTAAGAAATTGTTTGGAAAACTGGAAAAAAACCAATTCTCCCCCAGCTGGGGGAGTGTACCCTGTGTCTCTCACCCCACTCACTGCCTGTCACCTCCTCCCTGCCGACTCCACGACTCCACGTTCAGAAGCCACTCTGAGCCTTTGAAGAACATTTTGCTTCATGACACTGTTGACTAGGACCTGCGACCTCTCTGTCCCTTGTAAACTCTCTCTTCAAAGCCATTTACCATTTTTGCAGGCTCCTCCACTCAGATGTAAGACTAGCCTGTTTAAACTTCTTGATGCAGCTCCTTAATGAAGATCATGCAAAGGAAACCTAGCCAAAACCTGGGAGGTATGCACATAGTGACTGCAACCAGAGCATTTTGTGATGTTCAGAATCAGAGGGGTGGGTGACCCAGGAAAGGCTTTTTTAAGGTAACAAGGGGAAAGTTCAAGGACGCAAGCTGTGTGAGAAAGAAACATCTCGGTCTCAGCCAGCAAGGCACCTGAGTTCAAGATGGTGTTTGGAGAGTGCAGAGTTCTCACAAAAAAGAAGTGGTGGCATGGGAGGCGGGACAGTTGGGTACTTTACTGGGGAGGGAAAAAGTGGGCTGAACATTTCCTGGTTGAACAAGAGGATTGTGACGTGATATGCTTGTATTTTGGAGAGAAGGGTTTTGTGAGGACAGGCCTAGGAGTACACTGTCTGGCTGGGGAGTCAGCACAACAGAGAAACACAGAGAACCAGGCAGAGCCCCAGGCCCTAGCTGGGGGAGAGGCTGCCCGCCAATTGGAGCCCTGAAGGCTGCTTCGTTCCCTTAGCTGGGGCCTCAGAGCTCCCTTCACAACCCAGTCCTGTTGATACAAGAAAAAAAAAAAAGTTGGGCATGAGAAGGGCTGTGTCCCATGTTTTGGTTGAGCCCCTGGGATGTGCCCCACCATATTTTATTCCTTGGCTTCGTGCAGTAAAGAATTCAACAGCAAGCCAGTATTGAGTAAAGGTAGATTTATTCAGAGAGATACACTGAAAGGCAAGAGAAACGTCACGAGATTTGGGGGTTTGATGCTCAGATTAAAGGTAGGTACATAATCCACAGACAGAATGTGGGTCTTCTCCGAAGAGGGAGAGAGAGTGGTGACCACGAGGTGGCGCTGTGTTGCTGATTTTCTTGGGCTTGGTGGCTTCATACGCTAATAAGTAGAAGGACCAGCCTAAGGGCAAGGGGCTGGGATTCCCTGGGAGTTGGCCATTTCCCACCCTGTGATATATTGTGGCTAGCCTTGGGACTGCCATTGTGTCTGGGGGCATGTTATTCACCATGTTACTATTACAATGGGTGTTTAATGAATCTCAAGATCTGCTAGAATTTAAATCTCTTCATCCTGAGCCTCAAGGCCTATTGGGGTTGAATCCTTCACCATTTTGATGTTAATTGCTGTGACATTCCTTGAATGGCTGGGCTCTGCCCCCTTGCATTCTGCCTCACTGTGATGACACAGAGAGAGCAAAGGCCTGGCCCTGCCTGTGCTCCTGCATTTAACAGCGGGAGGGGTGGGGTGGGCTTAGGATGACTCTGAGTGGTGAGAAACTATGTTTCAGATTTTCCCACCTGGGAAATGGGAACCTGCCAGCAGCCACCGCAGATTTATCTCACGAGCATTATTACTTGTGTTATTACCGAAACAACAGGCCAGCCAAGACACAAGCACCAATCGGAGGGTTGGAGTACTGAGATTTATTACGCCAGTGGGCTCAGAGTGACTTCTGTTCCGAAGCTCTGAGTACTACCAAGATGTGCATAGGAAGTTTTATACGGTTAATTACAAGTATGCGGCTATTAGCCAATATGGCTCAAACAACAAAAAGCAAGGAATCAGTACACTGAAACTTATCAATTTGGAATAGATCAGGTTACTGTCAATTGTTGACCTTGGATTTAGGAGTTAGCTTATTAGCCCAGTAAACTGACACTAAAGATCAGGTTTACCATGTACCCCAGCAAAACTTAGATCAGTAAACCTACACTAATCACAATTAGATTTGTGACTTAGCTTGATTGCACAGCTAGGGTTTTCCTTCACAGTGTCTCTTATCTTTTCTATTTTTCTTTTAATTTTTTTAAGTGTTTAATCCAAATTTAATATCAGGGTTTTTTGTGAAAGAAATTTCTCTTTTTCTTTTCTCTGGGGCCCTTTTTGGGGAGTAGGTAATTAGGTGTATTTATCTGTTAGTGGAGGCCCTGGGGCTTAAACCCAGGACCCCGTGCACGCTAAGCACACGCTCTACCACCCGCCCCATCATCTTTTTGCTTTAGCTGCCAAGAATCTTACAGCTGAATTTCTAGTCGGACTTTAACACTTGCCCTGACTTCATGGAATCCATTTTTATGACTTTATCTCCCCCTGGTTTCATTTAAATATTGAATGTGCATTTTCTCTTCACTCTCAGTTTTACCTTTTTGTTGTTATGGTTGTTAAGCTGTGTTTAAAATAATTGTTTAAATTCTCTTTTAACAAGAGGCTAAATGTAAATAAATATGTAAACAAAGAGCACACTTAAATGCTTTTATGCATTCTAAGCTGTTTAATAGTTACTTAAAAACCAAATTGAATATTACAGTGATAACATTTTTAGATTAGTTTTTAATTTTTTATAAAGATATAGCTGATTTAAAATATGATATATGTTTCAGGTGTACAATAGATGCTCCATTTATAGTTACTGTAAAACATTGGCTGTATTCCCTGTGTTGTAAGATACATCCCTCTAGCATGTTTACAATACATGTTGCAGTTTGTATAAGAAATTCGGGTAATGCAAAGTCTGGGACGTGGCTGTGTCTGACCCAGGTTCACGCTCACTCTGCCTGTCAGAGCTCAGGCCCTCACTCCTGTCTGCAGGGGAGCCAGTGGAGGCAGCTCTCATCAGTGCTGGGACCACCCTCTGAGTGGCAGCGACAGCAGTGACTGTATGTGGAATTGCAAAGTGTTGTTCCAAGAGCTTAACATGCATTTCTGCATTTAATAATTAAAGCCCTCCTGTGAGGAAGAGTTTTATGTTTTTAATGAATAATACATTTTATTTTGATATTGATAGACTTTAATCCTCCGGAAACTTTAATGGAGTAGTACAATAAACACTTAGATACAGTTCACCTTAAAGGGCACTATTTGGCCTTTTGTGTCTGGCTTATTTTAGCATAAAGTTTCAAGGTTCATCCATATTGAAGCCTGAATCAGTTCTTTATTCTTTTTGTTTGATAATATCCTTTTTCTTTTTTTTTTCGTTTTTAGTCTATTTAAAAGTATTTTCATTGAAGTCTAGTCAGTTTATAATGTTGTGTCAGTTTCTTGTGTACAGCACAACACCAGTTAAATAGGAACATATCTGTATTCATTTTCATACTCTTTTTAAACATAAGTTACTATAAGATATTGAATATCTTAGAGTATGAAAATGAATATGCTATACAGTATAAACTTGCTGTTTATTCTTTACATACTCAGTATCTGCAAATCTTGAACTCCCAATTTATTCTTACCCACACCCTCTCCCCTCTGGTAACCATTGTTTTGTTCCTATGTCTCTGTGTCTGTTTCTGTTCTGTAGATAACTTTATCTTTTTGTTTCTTTGGTTTTTTTTTTTTTTTTGGTTCCACATTTGAGCGATCTCATATGGTATTTTACTTTCTCTTTCTGCCTTACTTCACATAGAATGACATTCTCTAGGTCCATTCATGTTGCTGCAATTGGCATTATTTTATGGCTGAATAGTAGTCTATTGGACAAATATGCTACAACCTCTTTATTCAGTGATCTGTCAGTGGACATTTAGGCTGTTTCCATGTCTTGCTATTGTATATTGTGCTGTTGTGAACATTGGGGTGCAAGTGTCTTTTTGAATTACGGATCCTTTTGGATATATGTCCAGGAGTGGGATTGCTGGGTCATATGGGAGGTGAATTTTTTGTCTTTAGAGGAACCTCTATACAATTTTCCACAATGGTTCCACCAAACTGCATTCCCACCACAGTGTAGGAGGTTTCCCAATTCTCCACAGCCTCTCCAGGATTCATTGTCTGTGAACTTCTGAATGATGGCTATTCTGACTGGTGAGAGGTGATACTTGATTGCAGTTTTGATTTGCATTTCTCTGATAATGATATTGAACATTTTTTCATGTGCCTTTTGGCCATTTGTATGTCTTATTTGGAGAAACGTTTCTTTAGGACTTCTGTCCATTTTTGAATTGAATTGTTTTTTTTTCTTTCTTATTAAGTATAAAAGCTGTTTACATATTCAGGGAATTAAGCCCTTGACAGCTTCATTTATTACAACTATTTTCTCCCATTCCATTGGTTGGTTGTCTTTATGTTTTGTTTTCTGTTTCCTTAGCTTTGCAAAAGCTTGTAAGTTTAATTAGATCCCACTTGTATATTTTTGCTTGTATTTCTATTGCTTGAGTAGACTGCTCTAGGAAAACATTGCTAAGATGTATGTCACATGTTTTGCCTATGTTTTCTTCTAGGAGGTTTATAGTGCCTTGTCTACATGTTTAAGTCTTTAACACATTTTGAATTCATTTTTGTATATGCTGTGAGGGAGTAGTCTAATTTCAATGATTTACATACAGCTGTTCAGTTTTCCCTACACCATTTGCTGAAGAGGCTGCCTTTACTCCATTGTATGTTCTCACCTCCTTTGTCAAAGATTCAATGACCAAATATTTGTGGGCCTATTCTTGGTAATTTTGTTTATCCGTTCATTGATGGATGGATATTGTTAGTAACTTTTGGCTACTCTGAATGATACTGCTATGAATATTGATGTGAAAGTCTTTGTGAGAATAGGTTTTCATTCTGTTGGCTGTACAGTTGGCCCACCATATCTGTAGTTTCCTCTTCATGGATCCAGATGGCTGATTGTAAAGGGACTGGAACATCCTTGGATTATGGTATCCAGGGTGGGGGGTTCCTGAAACCAACCCCCCGAGGATACTGAGGGATGACTTTATAAGTAGGAGTGGAATTGCTGAGTCATATAACTCTAAGCTTTTGAGGAAATACCAGACTTCTCCAAAGAAGCTGCACCATTGTCCCTTTCCACTGGCTACATATGAGGTTTCTCTGCCTCCTGAATGACCCTTGTTATTGTCCATGTTTTGATTATAACCATACTAGTGTGTGTAAAATGAGATCTCATTTTAATTTTGAATTGGCTAGTGATGCTGAGCATCTTTTCATATGCTTATTGGCCATTTGTATATCTACTTAAATTCGTGGTAAATTTAAAATTTGGGTCTATTTTCTTCTATTGTTTAGTTGTAAGCATTTGTTATATATCCTGGATACTTCTCTCTATTTAGATACATGCTTTGCAAAATTTTTCTTCTATTCTGCACGTTGTCCTTTCACTATAGTTTTTTTAAACATTAAAACAATTCTTTACAGGGGAGGTAATTAGATGTATTGATTTACTCTATCTTTCTTGCTAAGCACGCACTCTATCACTTGAGATACCCATTTCCCCTGTCATTTCACTTTCTTGATGATGTCTTTTATAGGAAAAGGGTTTTAATTTTGATGAAGTCCAGTTTATCTGCTTTTTTCTTCTATCACTTGTGCTCTTCGTACTGTATCTAGGAAACGAAAGCCTGTCATTAGACCACAAAGATTTATAATTTGTCTTCCATTAGAAAGATTATAGGTTTAGTTTTTACGTTTCTGTCTGTCATGTATTTTGAATTAATTTTTATTTTTTATATAAAATACAGGGGTCCAGATTCCAGATTCATTCTTTTGCCTTCAGATACCCAGGTGTCCCTGCACCATTTGTTGAATAGACTATTCTTTCAATGGAGTGTTTTTGGCACCCTTGTGGAAAACTGTCTGTAAATGTAAGTTTTTACCCCCTGGGTTTTTATTGTGTCTCATAGATTTATTTATCCAAACTTATGCCAGTACCATACTGACTTGTGTACTGTAGCTTTTTAGTACCCTTTAAAGTGAGTCCTCCAACGTTGCTCTTTTTTTTCAAGATTGTTTTTTGATGTCCTGGGCCCCTTGCACGTCCATATGAATTTTGGGATCAGTTTTTCATTTTTCAAAAGAAGTCAGCTGGAATTTTGATAGGGATTCCACTGAATATGTAGATCACTTTGGGGAGCCTTAACATTTTTAATAATATTGTCTATCATTCCATGAAAATGGGATGTCTTCTATATATGTAAATCTTTTAAAACTTATTTTGGTGATACTTCAAATTTTCAATGTACAAATCTTGTAAATTTTTGTTAAATGTATCTCTCATTTTATTTTTAATGCTGTTGTAAATGGAAAGGCTGAGTTTCTTATGGGTGGGACTATATATCAATCTTCTTATTTCTAGTATTCTTTCACAGCAAATACCCTAGGTTTATATTGCTACATAAATCTATCCACAACTATTCCCTGCCCCGTGTTATAAGAAACCAAGACCCAAGTTAAGCTACCTGAACCCCTATGTGGAAGTGAGAAATGAGATCCTTGGGTGGGGCTTTGTTCAGATGATACTTAGAGCTTATTCAGGATGGCTTCTTCTTAATTCCTTTTAAACAACCCTTTCGGTGTATTTAGACAGATACATTAAGAACATGACCTTTTGATGTTCAGAGGAGCTAAGACTATCATTTTAAAATAATTTCTAGTGAGAGTGTTGTACTTGAAACCTAATTTGCATCAATCTTTGAAGATTTATGTTTCAGGAGCTTTGACTAAAGAACACCTGTCTTTACTTAATAACGACAACTAAATACTCAAGCAACATGTAAGAGTTGGAGCAAACTGCCCCCGCCCCGTAGTGCTGGGTGGCTGCAGCTGTAACAGGAGTCAGCGCTTACCTCTCCCAGTACGCTTGTGCTGATCTGCTCAAAGGGTTTGTCCAACAGTTTGTCAGTGGTCTGTTGGACAAAGTCATAAAACATTGATTGAAGGTTGCTGGAATGCAATATATTCTTATTAATATTAAGTAAGCACATACTGAGTGCTTACTGTATGATGGAATTGTCCCTCAGCCTCACATGTATATTATTTCTCTTAAAACCTCACATATTTCCTTGTTATTCTCACTTTACAGATAAGGAGACTGAGAATTATGTCTTCTCTCTTTTGTGGGGAGCTCATTATCAATGATGGGAAGTTGTAAGGAAAAAGATATTGATTCATACTGAGAAAACATTTTTCTGAGAGTCAGCAATGATGAAGATGAACACTGAAGAAGGTGATGATTTTTCGAGTGAGACAAGCCCTGGGTTGTACGGATTCAGCATCCCTGTCCTGGACACGTCACGTGTAGAAATGCGTGGAGAGTGAGGCGGGGCAGCCGCGCAGGGAACGCGGATGCCGGGTCATTCGGCTGTGCTCAGGCCCAGTGGGGCTTTGTCCTAAGGGCAGTGGACCATCATTGACAGATTTTATGTAGGGGAGTGGGGTGCTCTCGTAGTTCACTTTTGACTTGTAGAGTGCTTGGAAACATTTAGAAGGCTTGGCAGGAGGTGATGTGATGAGTCAGAGTAGGGTGGCTGTGAGGTGTAGCAGTGTTCAATTTTCAAGTGATTTTCAGTCCCAGGCTTGTGGCTTAGTAGCCGTGTCACTTTGGATGACGCACTCAAGGAAGTGAAACAATTTATCTAATCAATTAAATCTGTGATGTACCCAATTCACAGGACTGTTGTGGAGATTCAGTGAGATAACGTGTGCACAGTGTGCAGCGTTGTCTCCAGCACAGATTCAGTGCTGAGTGAGTGCCAGTGAGTAACTGGTAGGTCAGGTGACGGTGGTGGGACTCGGTGACTTAGGATATCTGGGCCCTGAAGGAGGGGTCCATTCACATCTGTGAGTGATGGGCCTGAGTTGGGAGACGCAGGGAGTCTTTATCCCCTGACCAAGTGCCCTGGGCAGGACGGCTATGAGAGGAGCACAGTGAAGTCAGCTCTTTGCTGCTGGAGTTGGAGGTGCCCTTGAGACAACTTAGTGCAGTGCCACGAGCTCAAAGAGGAGGTCTGGGCTCGGGCTGTGTATTTTCCTATAATCTCACCCCTGAGGACGCCGAAATATTAATCACTGAACGTGAAGACATACTTTACAGGACAAATGAATAGTAGTATCATCTCTGTCATCAAAGCTCACGTCTCTTTTTTCATCAGTCACTTTGATAATTGGGTGCTTACAGAGCTCACTTCACCATCCTCCCGTGGGCTCAGACTCCACAGAAAAGAGCTGGTGAGGCTCCCTCTTTTCCAGAAGAAGACACATTTAGCTGGTAGACTTCTGTACCTCGCCAGACTTAGAATATGAGTTTGTTGGTTTAATTCTATTTTCTGTTGGCCATGTCCTGACAGGAGAGACATTTTACCTCATGGTTATGTTTCAATTAGCTGTTACTGAGAATTGCTGATCTGATCCATAGTGTATGCATTATATTAACTTTGTAGGGTAGTTATCATTTTTCTGTCTTTGCCCTTTAATTTTGTTTGCCCCTTCAATGTTCTATAGTATTTGGGGCTTTATTTTTTTTAATTAAGAAATGTCTGTTAACAGTTAAGAGAACAAAAGCAAAGAAAAAATGCACATGAGAGCTAAATTTAGAAAATGTCTAGTTTGTTTTCTGTCTTGGCAATGGAGGTTTCTAGAAACTAGTGAAAACCTTCATTACACAAGTTCCTTAAAATGCAGATTAAGAAATAAAACCTTCCTTACTCATCTATCAAGCTGCACAGCTAATTGTCAAGAAATTGAGGGGAAATCCTCAGAAACCAAGACAAACGAGAAAGCAGGGATTCTAGGAGATACACAAGCCTTAGAAGCCCTGGGGTGCCAGTTGGCTCCTGAACTGAATTTCAGTTGCCTTGACAGGAGTGCGGAGGGGAGCCCCAGGCCTCTCACACTGGGAGTTGTATTGCTGATCATATTATCAGCCAAGCCCATACCAAAAATCTTGGTTTACTAAAGGGTGAAATAGAAAAAAAATAATTCCTCAAGGCAAGAAAGTAAGGAAAGTCAATTATGTTGGAAGAAGGAAAAAATAAGAAATCCAAAGTAAGCATATAGTTTAAAGCTGTTCTGGCATGAGAGTGACCCCAAACTCCTGGCAGAAAAGCAGAGCTACTCCTTGATTGAGAAGTTGTGTTATGAATGAATCAGTGAACAGCCATTCTGAAAAAGGCCTCCAGATTCTAGTGGATCAAGATATTGGATCGCAAACACCTCTCTTCCAAGGTCTCATTTAAATAACCAGAAAGGTTTTAAAGGAAAGAAGCCATAATCATAGTCCTATTTATTGACATTACTATATGCTAGGAATTCAGAGGTGACTATGTAGTTGTCTCCTGTTTTATGGACTTTACTTTCTTTTTTGGGAGACAAAGTGACATAGTTGGGTATCTTGGTGGAGGGAGGTATTAGTCTGTTGCAATTAGCCAGGAGAGGAGATTAGGAAAACAGTGAAAGGTGGGTGACATTTTTAGCTGAGGACAGTCTTGTTCACTTGGCTTTTAATTGCAGGCTCAATGAGCTGTCACTGGAGGGAATAGATCTTACGGAGGATGGACTTAGCTCAGGCCTCTTTGGAATGGACAAGTGAACCTGGAGAATGACAGTCAAATCTGTGCAGACATTAAAATTCACTTGAACGTGCTCCATCCCTGAGCCAAAGATAGGACAAATATGCAGCACTTCTTGAGGACAGAGGAGTGGTTTTTAAGGTTCTCAAATAATGAATCCCAGGGAACCGGGATGGCCAGTTGTCAAACTGAGACTTTGCTCTTTGGACGGTGTACCCACCAAGGGTATTGGCCTTTTATATGTTTCCATTTCTCTTTAATACATGTCTGTTGATGAGGATGTGGGCACAAGTGTTTGACACCTTGTCGAGGCGACTTTGGGTACCTGCCTAGAAGCACGGGCACAGTTGCGGCTGCGTCATACATCTTGCAGCCCATCCCGTTCCCCGGCTCCATGATCACGGCAGAGTAGTTCCTTGTTGACCTGTCCATCTCCTCTGTGACATCATAACCCATGAAAAGACCGGAGCGTATTAACTTGGCTTTGTTAAAATCAAAGGAACAGATCAAATATGGAGTAAGATTTGCCCTTTCCTATTTCAGTAGTCCCATGGAGAAGGCAGTTTGGGCAGCTTTTTGTAGTGTCCTGGCGTCTTTCTCTCTCAGCTTCTGGATGACTCTATTGAAAACCCTTCATAGCTGTCTGGCCTGCTGGAGAAGCACTCCGCCTGTTTTGCCCTGAAGATGTGTTCTGTTTATAACTCATCTCTACTCCTTGGAAAACAACTCAATAAAAACTCAGTTGGTTTTCCACGAGCCATGGGCAGGTGTGAGGTATACCATATTATTATTTCATAAAATAATAATAATAGTAATAAAAATAATAATAATAATAATAAAAGAAGTCTTAAGACAGCACTGAGCACATTGGAGAGAGACAATAAGTGCTTTCGGGCTTAAATCAAAAGTGATGACTCAGTGTTTCCATGGCTGCTGTATTTGCTAAGCTAGTTACTCCTTTGCTCAATTACACATTTTTTTTTAACTGAAAAAGAAATACAAGCAAATGGTTAAAAAACACTCAGAGTACAAAAATACACAAGTGAAAGAAGTTTTCCCTCATCCTCTGTTCTTTCAGCCCTTTCTGGAGATGCCACTGTTTACTATCCTTTGGGTGATTTTCCAGATATGCTATGCACATTCCCACCTATGTATGTAAATTCCTTTAACGTTTTACTTATTTTTAACTTAAAGAGAATTAAACCCTCAAGTGGCTCTGCCCGGATAATAGAACAGAACAAATCTGACTCCATAATAGGTCTGTTCCTCTGTCTCCTGGGCTTCATCTTACTTGTAAAACAATGTTGCTTAGAGCCTAAAATATACAGAAGAGCCTATTCAGAAGGCTCTGACCTTTAAGGATATTTAACACTTTTTCATTCATTAAAAGATAACAAATTGCAGAATAGAAAATAACGTTTGTTTTGTTGGAAGTTTACAGGGATCTGACCCAGGCAGATAGCTGCAAGAACAAAAGAATCAAACAAGAAGGAATTCCTACACCAAGAAGTTTGCAACAACCAAGCACGTAGGAAATGAGCCTGAATTGGGACTTGGGGAGATGGTTTTCCTGGACAATAGTTTGCCATCTAGGTCTACAGAAACTTGCTATTCCATGCCCCAACACCTGGTCTCCCAAGTTATTGGCCTGTCCTGCACTGAGGAGAATGAATTTGGAATTGGTAACACTCCTATTTACCTAGAAAGCTGGGCACTGGAGGTGAGTGTTACGGAAACAGGCCAGCCAAGAAACAAGCACCACTCGGATTGTTGGAGTACTCAGATGTATTATGCTGGCGGGCTCAGACGGGCTTCGGTTCCGAAGTTCTGAACACCTCCAAGACGTGCACATGAGGTTTTAAAGGCTTAATTACAAGTAAGGGGTTATTAGCCAATAAGGCTCAAAGAACAAAAAGCAAGGAATTAGTTCACTCGAGCTTATCAACTTGTAATAAATCACATTACTGACACTTGTTGAGCTTGGATTTATGTGTTAGCTTGTTAGCCCAATAAACTAACAATAAACTTCAGATTTAGGAGTTAGCCCAGCAGAATTTAGATCAGTAAACCGACAGTTATCACCCTTAGATTTGTGACTTAGCTTCTTAGCCCAGCTGTATTTTCCTTCACATGAGGACAGCTCTCCCACACCCAGGGAACAACTATAAGCCCTTGATGTTTCCACTAGGGTGGGGTGTGGTTTACCCAGGAGGGATGGGGACTATGCACCAACACTCAGGCAGTCTGCTCTGTCTGGGGCTCTGATCTTGTACCACCCCGCTCCCCGAGAGCCCAACACCTGTGACAGTGGAGCTAAGGCTGAGATCGTGCCTGCCTGTTTCCCGGCGTGTAAAAGGGGAGTATGTACTCTTCCCAAGGTAGTTCTGAGCGACAACACCTGAGGGTGCTTGGTTCCCAGAGCAACAGGAAACCCAGCTCCGCGTGGGGGCAACGGGTGTGATACCGGTAGGGGTTCGGCAGAAGCATCGGATGGCGGGCTGGATCTGGGAGGTAAAACTTGAGCTGCGGGCCTTGAAGGGTTACAGAAGGGTACAGAGGCAGATCTGCAGCCTCCTTCGGGGTGCCCCAGAGGTAAATCTTTTTCTCTCCATCTCCGCTATGACCCTCCCTTCTCCAGATCCTTCCGTTCTCTCTGCTCTTCCTGTCCATCTGTCTCCCACCACTTTTCCCCTCCTCTCCACCTGCTCCCACCTTCTCCCTCCCTCGCTGCCCCACCTTCTCTCGCAGATCCCAGAGCGGATCGCTGGCCCTCCTGTGCATGCGCAGTCGGTGCCAGCTGGTCAGCTGGTTGAAAGCTCCATCTTCGAGCTGGGGATCGGCCCAAAGGCTTCTCAGCTCTGTTGCCCGGAAGGCTTTTGGCTCCTGCCTGGGGCCGGGGCCTCTGGCTGTGTAATTGCAAGGTGGGGGGATCTCAAGAAAGGGTTCAGGAGGCTGCGGGAGGGCGGTCCGCCTGTCACAGCCCCCCAGGGAGCCAGTCAGCATCTGTTCAGCTGAATTGCTAGGGCCAGGCTCCCAGGGCACCACCTGCCCCTGCGCCCCAGCCACAGCTGTCCAGAGCCAGGTGTGCACCTGCCGCCTCTCACCCAGCCGGGTTACCCTCAGTCCGCGGCTGGCGTCCCCTCCCCCTCTCCCGCCCGCGAGTCCTCTCTTCCCGGGCTGCCTGTCCTTGGCCGCCTGCCTGTCCCCGCCCCTGGGCGGGCTGCGTCCCAGGCGCGCGGGTTGTGCGCACGCAGACGGGGCTGGGGCTGGGGCTGGGGCTGGCCTCCGAGCGCGGAGATGCAGCCCGCGTTTCCACCCCCACCCCGCATTCCCTGCCCCGCGACCCCGGGGCTGCACTCCTCTCCCTTTCCCGCTCCCTGAGGACGAGCTCAGCGGTGTGGGCACTGCTCCCTGGGCTGGGAGCCTCAGGCTGTGACGCCCAGCTTCTCCTGGTGGAGTCGGAAAAAGGGAGCATCAGTGCTGAGCTAGCTTCTGTCTCCTTCCTCAGTGTTTCTGAGGAAGGTAAGTACCTTGAACACTTTCAGGTGTTATGATGGTGGCCCTTGTTGATGTCACGTGTTTTTGTAGTGAGAGGGATTACAGTGGTGAAAGCAGGGCTTGGTTCAGTTAAAAATGAGCTGAAGGCATGAGGCTGTGTCATCCTCCTTCCTTCCCTCTCCCAGGGTGAAACGTGTGACCGTCGATTTTAAAAAGATAGTTACATTCCCTAAAGAGCCCAGCCCAGTTTGGGTGTGTTAACAGGAACAGCGCCACCAGAGGCGTTGGAGACCTAGGGACATTGCAGTCCTAAAGAGCTCCTGGCACAGTTTGGTTTGTTTTGGTTTTTTGTTTTCCTTAAATTGTGGGGCAGACAAGTGGTATAAAGGGAAAAATAACTGTCAAGAAATACTTTTTCATATAACAGCTTTATTGTGATATTGTTCACACACCATGAAGTCCATCCGTTTAAATGGTACAATTCAGCAGCTTTTAGCATATTCACAGTTGTGCAACCATTATTATTCCAGAACGTTTTCTTCACTTCAGAAAGACCAGTGGAAATGAATGACCTATCCACCCCTTCCCAGTGGTGGTTCTTAAGAAGTTTCTTGGCTATTCCTGACCATAAATTAACTTGTTACATTCTATGAAAAATCTGGTAGGAATTCTAATCAGAATTGCAATCAATCTGTCTATCAAAACAGGAAGAATTAATGTCTTTATGGCATAAACTTCTTCTACCCATGAATATATTTGGGACCCTATCTTTTCATCTGTCCAGAGCCAGGCCCATGGGAAGTCCTCACTACTTGTTGGACTTGTGAATGATGGGGTTCTATACATCATTAGTTGCAACTGTAGCCTTTCACAGAAAAGAAAATTAACCTCAGTGAAGCCAAGTGATTCTCTGATGGTCAGAAAGAGTGACAGTCAGTGCTGGAGTGATCCAGTGGACTTGGTGCTTGGAACCAGAATGCTCCACCACCTACAGCCAGGGGGATTGGAGTGTTCCTTTATTTTTTTTTAATGGCGTTGCTTTTATTTTTACTTATTTTTTTAAATTATTTTTTATTGAAGTGTAGTCAGTTTACAATGTTATTTTCAGATGTACAGCAGAGATTCAGTTATAAACATATGCATATGTATATACATATGTTTTATATTGTTTTTAGTACAACTCATTACAAGTAATTGAATATAGCTCCCTGTGCTATATAGTAGGTCCTTGTCATTTATTTTATATTTATTAATGTGTATCTGTTAATCCTCCCATTCCTGCCTGCTAACCACAGTTTGCTTTCTATGTCCATGAGTCCATTTCAAGAGCACCATTTTTCCTAGTAATATATGCTCTTTGGCTTCTTTCAGTTTCAGTAATTCCATCTTATCTGTGGGCACTTTTCTTCTGGTGGCCTTTATGTGGTTTTCACACGGGGTAATAGAGATCTGTATTTAGGAGAACTCCAGGCCTTGTGTAGTCTCTGGTAGAGAGTGCCCACTGAGTTGATGCTTGAACTGGGAAAAAAGCACAGTAAATGTTGGAATTTCCACTATGGTTGAGAATTCCAGGGTTCTATAACCTGTTTAGACAACCTTAATATTGGCTGCATCCATACTGGGTAATTTGGTGGAATTTCATGGTATGGTGGTGTAGAGACAGGGCCTTGTATGCTTCTTCTCTTTCCTTTTTCTAACACTCATTCTCCTTGGACTCCCAGATCCTCCCCCAGAAGTGCCCAGGGCTGGCTCGGTGCTGCGCTGAGGCAATATTTGTTAATAAGTCCCTTTCCTCACCTCTTCTCAGCCTCCGTTTCTTTCTCTGCACAATGACGGCTTAGACTGGATAAGTGCTTTCAGTTTCTTTCAAAGCAGTGGTCCCTTTGAGAAACGGAAAATGCAAATATCTCCTCTCAACACAACCCTTTAGACTTTGATAATTTCTCCAAGGAGTGACATAGCTCTTTGTGGGAAATTGATGTGATTGTGATTCCAGGTGGCACAGAAAAGACTTCAGAGATTTATTGCAGGGAGAGGGCAGGAAAGGGGCAGTATGTCACACTTTCTAGTGTGAGCACTGGAGCAGGGGCTTGGATTTAAATACGGTGTCTGACGTGGCCTCTCTCTAATCTTGTACAATGTGATAAACTTCTCTACCTCAGTTTCTTGATGTGTCAAGTTGGGGTGATAATATTTTAGGGCTTTTGTGAAACATTATACACAGAATCCATTTGTGTCTCGGTAGAAACAAGACCTGCTAGGGATTCAGGGATTTGTTTAAAAAATAATCTTGTCCATAGCACTGTGTCGGTGTGTATTTTGAAGTTCCTGGAGGGTGAGGGTTGAGTCTAAAGTCCATCATGGGACAGGTGGCCCATAGTTCTCTTTGCCCCAGATTGCCTCCTCCTCCCCAGCCCTCTTCATCAGTCTAGGATGAAGTTCCATAGTAGATTTACACAGAGGTCTTGTGGAAATGGCTTTTCATTTTATTGTTTCACCAAGGAGGGCTGCCTTCATGATCTCTGTTGTCAGGTTTTGAAGGGCTGCCATCATGATGTCTGGTCAGATGAAGGCTATGCAATTGGGAGTTTCTATCTAATAAAAAGTAAAAAATTACAAATAGAAAGTTAGAACAAGGGTGGTGACAGGGCTCTTGACAGGGCTAACCCACTGTTAGCTTTCTTAGCTTCAGGTGCAGTGGCCTATTGCCACGAGGACCCATCCTTGTGCTCTGAAGTTGGAGGTACCAGTGGGTTCAGTGGGAATATTAACTGAGTGTATCTCATGGGCTGGGCATTGTCCTATTTGTACTGTGTGTCCCTTATTTGAGACAGTGAGCTCACTTAACCTCAATAAACTCTTTAAAAAATTAAACCTTTTATTTTGAGATGTAATGTAGATTCCGATGTGGTTGTAAGAGATTATATGGAGAGGGCCTATGGACACTCTGCCCAGTTTTCCTGAATGGTTCCATCATGCAAAGTTGAGGTACAATTCATTACTGACTCAGTAACAATTTGAGGTTTGTGTTATTGCCCTCATTTCTATTCATGATTTAACTGGCGCTTAGAGAATCACTCTGGACTGCCCAGGTCACCCACATGGTTAATGTAGAGACGGATGGAACCTGAGCTTGGGATTTGCAGGCAGTACCATTATGATGGTCTGTGGCAGGGAGCAGCATTCAGTTTGCTTGTTTATTCATTCATTCAACAAACATTTATTGAGTAAACTCTGTGGGTCAGATGCTTTCACAGGGTTATCTCATTCTTCAGCAGTACTGAGAATCAGGTAATTTTTTTTTTAATCTGAGAAAATTAGCTCTGATAGGTTATAATCCCCCCAAAGGAAATATAGCTCATAACCAAGCGATAGTAAATTTGCACAGTCACCTCTTTTTCTGCAGGTGGTACCCTAGGCATTTTACATTTGCAAACTTCCTTAATCCAGATATATTCTTGTAAGGCAAGGCTTTATTTTTAATTGAAGTATAGTCAAGTTTACAGTGTTGTGTCAACTGCACTTTGTTTTTTGAATTTTGAATTAAAAAATATTTCTGAGGAGGGTAATTAGGTGTATTTAGGTGTTTCATTTTTTAAAATGAGATAGTGGGGTTTGAACCCAGGACCTCGTACATGCTAAGCACGTGCTCTACCACTGAACTGTACCTTCCTCCCCAAGGCAAATTTTCTTATCCATTATTATGAAGCTTAGGGATTCAAATAAATTGGATAGAAATCTAGATCTTTTGATCCTACTCCAGTACTTTTCTTTATCTTCTGCTGGAGGGGGTTGGGGAAAGCAGATCCTTTGTTCATTTCTTTATTCAGCATTTTTGAGCAGTGACTTTGCATCAGGGACTTGCTCGGTGCTTGGAAACAGAAAATAAGAAATGACCCTTCTCTGCAGGGGCAGGAAGCCGAGGCCAAATCTGGGTAGTGTGATCCGAGCTACAGTAGCCATGTGCAGACTCTGAGGACAAACTGTGTCCCCGGATTTGCTTTGGCTTCCCTTGCGTTCTGGCTGGTACACACCAGGTCACCGCAACCCAGTGAGGCCCGCAACCCACAGCACAGTATGTACCTCAATCTCTTCTCCCCTCTCAGCAGGGCCTGCAACATGGGCATCCCTGACTACGTGCAGAGTGCTGAGGACCACCAGACACTTCCCGTTGTGGTCCAACCCATGGGGATCATTTCAGAGGAGAATTTCTTTTGCATCTATAAGCGAATCTCCTTGGTGAGCCGTATCAGCCGGTGCGGCTCCCAGTGGGCACTCTGTATCCACTACAGGCACCACTATGTGCCCGAGAATGGGTGGAGCGGCTTCCATACCCACCGCAAGGTCGTGGGCCCTGTCACCATTTCCGAATATCTCTCAGCCAAGGCCTTCGAGAAGCTCCACGTGTAGAGGAGCTGTATGGCACCACGCTTAATGACTCTCAGCTCTTGGTCTTTGTGCTGCATGGGGAGGTAACCGAGCAGCCAAGCACCGACTTGTCCTTCAAACTACGAGGAATGCAGGGTGGTGGAGAAGAGGATCGAGGACTTCACTGATTCACTCTTAATCTTGCCCAAGTCCAAGAGGCTGGATAGGGCTCCTAAGAAATCTGGGGACAAGATCCCCCTCCTCTGCATCCCGTTTGAGAAAGAGGACTTCATGGGACAGGACACAGACAGCAGGTAAGTTTACCTGGAGGCCAGTCCACCAAGGCTGTGTTCCGGATTGCTTCCCTACATTCAGAAAGGTATCAGCAAGGAAGAGGGCTGTCTTGTAGCGAAGGATAGAGGGAGGTGAAGCCCGCCAGTTTACAGACATTTCAAAGTGAATCCGCCTTTGTTTCAGAGAGTTCCTTTTAGGGTTAGTGTGGACACTTAATCCCGCTTTTCAGCCAGGACCATGGTGGGACCCCTGGAGTTGCTGTCCAATAGATAATCCACAGCCACTGATGCTAAGAGCGCTGGGGAGGAGGCTGGTCTGAGCTGAGATGTGCTGTAGGTCAAATGCTCATCAGACGCTGAGGCTTGTCTAGTAAAAGTATATAAACTATCTTGTCACTTCCTATATTGATTACATGTCAAAATGATACTATTTTACATACAGTAGATTAAGTATGATCTGTTCTTAAAATCAGTTTCTAGTATTTGTTTTTTGGTTGTTGGTTTGTTTCTTTGTTTACCGTTTTAAGTGTGTCAACTGGGAAACTTCATTTACACGGCTCTCATTTCATTTCTGTTGGGCAGCCTGTCCTGAGACAGTCTCATCCCTTTGTTTATAGATGAGATGCTGAATCCTGAGAGACAGAAAGGGGTGCTGGTTGAGCTGAGGCTGGAGCCGGTGTCTCCTGCCTCCCAGGCCCAGCACCTGTTCGGCTCAGTCCCTCTCTTCCTGCCCGACAGCCAGCATGCAATGTTAGGACATCAGAAACACCACCAGGGAATTCCAAATGAACTCCTTACGCAGGGAAAGGCTTATCATGGAGTATGGGACAGAGCAGGGAAATGTTCATCATCACTTTGTCCCTGTGATTAAGTCAACGGCCCCACTTTGCCTCGAAAGTACAGACGAGCTCTTCTGGGCTGCCTACCCCCCAACTTCAGCTCTGTTTCCCCGTGTATCTATCATGCTGTTCCTCTGGCAAAAGAGGGTGAGATGCCTTTGCCGACAGGTGGTCCCCCTTTGCTGGGGAGAGTGAGGGAAGCTGTGTCCCCCCGGCCTACGGCCTCGGGCCTTGAGTCTGGAGAGCGCTCATGGCGGTCCCAAAGATGACGGTCCAAGGAATTGGCACGTGCTGCCGGGCCCGCTGTGAAAGCGGTGCTCTGTGATTCTTGAACTTACCTAAGATCAGATCCTACTTTCTGGTTGTTGGTAAGTTGGAGGAGAAAATGCTAGAGAATTGATAAAAAGAATGTCCAGAACAGCCCTGTCAGTGGGAGGCACAGGTAGCCCAACTAGCGAGCTCTGGATGAATTTCCTGTTTCTCCCGGACATCCCTCTATGGCTTAAGGAAGGGGCAAGGCATGTCGTGGCCATGATCTGTACTTGTCCTCACAGGGCCCTGTGATCTACACGCCCGCACTCCCCTTCTGCTTCTTGGAAATGAGCTGGCATGTTTAGGAGCCTGGGCACTGTTGATGGCATAGCTGCCAGCACTGTGCTACACCGAGGCTGGCTCCGTTCACTTCACATGTCACCTCCTGCTGAGGCCCCAGGCATCAGTCAAGGTAGGTGCAACGGTACAAGGTAAGCAGCGACAACCTTCTCCCCCTGGACAGCCTGGTGTTTGAGCAGTGGAAGCCTGGAGCCCTGCCCCAGCCCCCCAGCCAGTGCTTTTCTTTTGTCATAGGAGGCACTGGTGACATTTTTGCTCAGCAACTGCTTGGCTGTGAGCCTGCAGACCCACCAGAGAATGCCAGCTTGCTTTTGCTTTTTGAAGTCTCCCCTTGGGATTTGGCGGAGTAGCTGGATGTGTGCTTAGCACATAGTGGTTGACATTGTCAACACTGTTTACCGAGAAACTCGTGTACCAGGTATGGCTCTCGGCATCAAATACAGCAGCGCATTAACCTCCCTCCTTGTGGGTCTGTCTGTTCTGGTTCCATAAGAGCTTAGCCAGTTTCTTAAAGTCAGTGAGATAACGCGGCCAGTGAGCTCGGGTCAAGCACATTCTCCTCCAGTCATTTTTACTCCATTGTTGCCTTTACTATTCCACAGTCATTAATTTTTTAAACAATGCTTTGGTGCAGGGGCAGAGCCTAATTCTCTCCTGCTACTCTTGGTGGAATTGAGTAAAACTGTCCAGCCTGAAATGCGACCACAATTTGTAGCTCTAAAGCTGCCTAGATGCATGTAGGTGGAGTTTTGGTTTGGGGCGCTGACCACGTTCAGCTCCCCCGGCAGCGTCGCTCCCCTCAGGCCCTTGCCTTCCCTGGATCAGGAGGTGAGGGTGGGTCTCACCGTCCCTGCGTCCCTGGCCTCACACACTCACGTAAATTCTTGTACATGCTGTAAAAAGCATTTTTGTTTTTGTGTGTTTCTAATTTTCTCTTGTTCCTCTTTTCCTTTTTCTTTATTTCTTTTTCTCTTGTACTGCCCAGTGAGCATGTTGTTGCGTCTGAAAATGTGGGCTGTTCACACCCTGCATTGGAAATAGCCAGATTGCCCTCCGTACTGTCTCCAACTCTTTAAAAAGCAAAAACTTAATGACTGCCTTGATCCATGTATTATCCTAGTCATCGTTTTATTTTCTAGTTTTTTGGAATTTTTGCTTTGTTATCCCATCACCCACTGGAGTTTGATACCTGTTAAAATCCTTACTTTGAGGAACATGTTTGGTCCTCCTTATATTTGGTGACAAATGCGCCCTTATTAAATTTGTTTGAGTGTTTTGAAGAAGTGAGATGCGAATTGATTTAGTCGGTTGCTGAGGGATTCTTTTCATGGAGTATTTAAACTTGGAAAGTCAAATTCTGCAGGATCTTGCTCGATTCCTGCTTTTACACAAACGTGCTCATCACTTGGTTCCTGGCTGTCGCTGTTTGACGTGCGTGACGGCGCTGCTTGGCTGGCGGTCCCTGGTGGGGAAGTGGACGGCTCGGGCGTGAGCAGCTGCAGGGGACGCTGTTGGAGGAAACAGTCATCGTTTTGTTATATAATTTTTTATTGCGTTCAACTTCCCCATGCCATTTATTTTACTTTGCCTTCCAAAAGGGGCAGAATTGGGTCTAAAATCCATGCCACTCATTTGTTCCCTTTACGACGCTGGTTCTTCTGAGTATCAGGACTACAAAGCCTTCTCCTTAGTAGCTGGCTCACCTGGATCTGGTGGACACAAGGACTGCTAAAGGGGACCGTAGCTTCCTCTCTGCTTCAGCCTGTGGGCATTCAGAGCCAGGTCTGTGGTTTGCCTCAGCAGCCGTGCAGGCCTCCCTGCCCCGGCCTTTACTTTTAACCCATGTTTGCAGAAAATAGCTGACTCCGTGTCTGTTGCTGCTGATGTCCACCACTGACGGCCTTGTTGTTAGTTTGTGGTAGTGAGTCCCCAACACCCCAGTCAACCATGAAGGAAGATGCTTTGGCCGACCTAAGACCTTGTATTCTTACTCCTATCCTGGTACATCTCACCCGGAGGAAGAGTTTCGCCACCACCATCATGCTGTCCATGAGGCCTTGTTTCTCCTTTCATGCTCTGGTCCAAATGTGGACACTTCATATTTCACTAAATTTCTCTCGCTTGAGACAGGTCAGAATATCTGAATGAGTCTATCACATTCTGTGTGGGGAACAGAACAGATGTAAGTGTCGCAAGTAGATGGAGTCCAGGCTGTCCGGGTTGACAAATGCAGGCTGGGATCTGTGATGGCTGGGCTATGCCCTGGACACAGGCCTTCCCCGTGGCTCCTGAAAGCCCAGGGGTCGGATTGAGAACAGCCTTTCCTGGGATCCTCCATCCTCATCTGCTGACTGGCAATTGTGTCGGCTAATTAGGAGCTCCCCTAGACCTCGGGCCCTTCAAAGCTCAGACCACGGGAGAACCTTGAGTCCCTTCTCCTGGGCCTCCTTTGTGAGAATCCAGTGTCTTCTGAGGTGACCCGTACCAGGAGATGCCTCCCCCTCCAGGGAGCACCCTTCGGTGTGTTGTGACTCACTCCACCATGCTGTGAGCTTGTGGGGTTCCGGCCATTTTCCTTGCAGAACCAGACTTGAGATCGGCTTAGCGACGGAAATAATAGGACTGACTCCAGGGCAGGGCTAGGGGGAGGGAGCAGGGGAAATTGAATATGACCTCAAACAACTAGGTGGGTGCTGGGGCTGTTACTAAAATGGGGAGCCTGGGAGGTATCTGCCAGGAATCGAATTCCAGAGTAAATGGTGGACATTTGTCATTTTTAAGATGCCATTTGTCATTCAAGTTAGGACTTCAAATAGGCACTCGTGTCTATGAGCCTGGGGCTCAGGTGAAGGAGCCGGACTAGAGATTCACCTTGGGAGTCGTCATTCTTAGCTGGTGTGCACAGCCTTGCATGTGAATTAGATCATCTCGAGAGGTGCAGACTTAGGCTGAGGGAGGGCAGGGCTGTGCCTGGGTTGGAGGAAAGCCCAGACCATGCAGCTTTGGTGTGTCAGTCAGCGGCGTTTGCGATTTTCAGAGCAATGTCTTTTATCTTTAAGGGGCTGGGTTGTGGGCAGGGCCAGCCAGGAAGAAATCTGAAGGGAGGGTCGTGGCCAGGTGTGTGTCTTGGGAAGATACACAGGCTGCAGGGTCTGGGAGGGTAGACTTCTTAGAAGCTGGAGTTGGAGTGGAAAGTGGGGAGTGGGGACAAGGTAGTCACACTCACCTGTCAGGAAGGGGGGAGTCCTTGGGAGTCCCCATCCTACCGGACTCGCTTTCCCATGAACACAAGGCAATCATACAGAGTTTCTGAGGTGAGAAAGGATGGGCGCTGGCAAGGGAGCCAACCTGGAATATGGTGTTTGGAAAGTTCTGGAATAGTCTCCATGAAAACGAGAGGAAAAAATACCCAGAATCTTAAGCACATTGATAGTGACTGGGGAGGAGGCAGTTTTTCTGGCCTCCTAAGGGTAAGGCATGTATCCGGGGATACACAGAAGATACGGGCAGTCTGTTCCGGGGGTTCACCCTTACCAGGGGGAACAGTGCAAGTTTAAAGGGGGAGAAGGGCAGCGGAGGGAAACTAGCCAGGCCCCGTGTCAGGTACCAGTCGTCCGCCTTACTTGCATGTTGCATTCACATCCATGCCTCACAGGTGGGCGGTGGCAACCCCGTTTTGCAGATTGGGAAGCCTTCTCACAGGGGTTAAGGAATTGGTCCGTTTAGTGGCTAGTAAATGCTGTAGCAGGATTCAAGCAGGGCCTTGTCAGACTTCAAGGGCAAGTTTTCTCTACTAATTCCGGTACCTCCCTGTTATACCTGGAATGGTGAAGTGGGTCAGTTTTGGAGCCTTTCAGAAAAAGTGCGATTTAAGTGTCTCAGGACTGTTTCACAAAGCTCAGCGTTCTTTGATGCTTCTGAAGCACCGCAGTGCTTTTCGCCCCACAGAGGTAAGGTCTTACTCCTTTGATGATGATGTGGTCGCAAATGACGTACAGGTGCAGAGTCAGACTTAGCAGCTTCTGAAGGGAAACTGTCCAGTTATCCCTTCATTGGCTTTCTTCCACGAGATGTAGCTGTGCTGCAGCGTAAGCATGAGCTTTACTTATGGAGTGTGGGTTTGATATCCAAAGTTAGCATAAAACTGTCACATGAAGAAAATCGACGTTGACAATTTATTTTTGGGTTTCATTAGTCGAGATATACAATCAGTTAATGGCCCATATAACAAATGAAATTGAGAACAGAACATTGCATTTCTTACTTTCTATTTAGAGTTCTCTTACAACATAAGGTTGCCCGGTTTGGAACATCAGCTTCACCAACACGGCACCTATCAGTGTGTTGGTGTGATTGCATTTACATAGTGAATATAATCTGGGCTCCCTCAGCCCCAAACACTCCAGTGCAGAATCACACGCTGTAGCCATCTGTTAGTCACGCAAATACTTCTAAAATTATATGATGCCAGAAAAGAAAGAAGAGTGAGAGAGAGATTGCCTTTATCAAATTTCCTTTCAATTCTAACTGCAAACTGTTGTTAAGCAGCTCTGGTTTCCTTTGTATATGAATAGATACATTTCTTTGCATGTAATCTGGGCTTTGGACTAGAACACCAAACCCATGCTGTCCACAAGCCACAAAAATAGTAGCCAAATTGCACAAGTGTGAAATAGTTTATACTTTTTTCTGAGAAAGTATCCTTGAATTTGGGACTTGGGCTGTGATTTTTGCTTTTTGCTTCCCTCACCCCTCTTGTAATCTCTCACTCCTTCCCACATGGCCCCCAAGATTTCGTGGTCTCAAAGAAGCGTGCAAACACCCTGTTGGTCACCATGTACTGCTGCTATAGATGGAGCCCAGCCAAGCCCTAAAGGACATTATCAGAGAGGACTTCCTGGAAGAAATGGGCCCTACATTCAGTTGTGAGGACAGAGTAAGTGTCAGCCAGGAGAAGGAGTCAAGAATGTGGCTCAGGTCGCAGGTGCAGCCCGGGCAGGGGCCTGGAGGCTTTTGGTGTGGGGACCCGGGGAGAATGCCCTGTGTGGTCCAGGGTGGAAGGTGCCCCTGCGGGGGAGGACACTGTAGAGTGTCTGGGGTGGACGGCTTTGGAAGAATTTGGGTTTTACTAGAACTGACACAGTAGGCAGTGAAAGGTGTCATTAGAAAGTGATCGTCAGGAAAGATACTTCTGGTTTTGCTTCTGATATTCTACAGACAGAAGGGTCGGAACGGGCGAAAGCAGGTGTCTGTCCCTTTGAGACCCACCCCGTCATTCATGTATTCATAACACGCACAGTTCTGTGAGTCTAGGGGAGAGAGGTTGGAGCCACATTAGTAAGCAAAATGTATTTGCTTCTTGAGAGCTTAGCAGTGTCAGAAGTTGACTTAACCTAGAATGCTCTAGGAACAGGGGAACAAATTGTGGAGTTTGGAAGGAGGGAAGGCTTCCTTGGGAAACAGTCAAAATGAGCCTGGATGCAAGTGGGAAGTAGTAGCAGGTCAGGGGGCCCCTGAGGTCACTGGGGACCTGTGTACTGAGGTGAGTCTGGGTGAGCAGTGAATGGGGTGGGGCTAGAATTCCACCAGGGAGACTCTGAAAGGTTTGAAGTGGGGGTGATGTAGTCAAATTTGTGATTTGTGAAGGCTGCCGTGGCTCTGTGTGTGTGTGTGTGTGTGTGTGTGTGTGTAGCAGGGAAGAGGGGGAGGGTGCCACCAACTGGGGGGTCATTAGAAGACCATTCACACGCAGGGAGAGGGGCGTCTGGGCTGCTTGGGGATGGCAGGGGCAGTGTGGATGCCGGATTTCCTTATGGAGTGGGCGTGATAGCGGGGCCGCCCTAGAGGCACCTTGTGGCTGGAAGAAAACTGATTGAGGCCACCAGGTGGACTTTCCTCTTCTCTCCTTCCCTGCCTTGTGTGATGATTTTATCTCAGCCAACATTTGGAAAAGAAGAGCAAATTTCCAGGGTAGCCCCGGACGTTGTTGAGCTCGTTCGAGTGAGATCTGATAGGATTTAGGTTTGTGTTCAAATCTGGATGTTCACTTAGCTAGAAACGTCCTGTCATTGCGATATCCATAGGGGTCTTTATTCTTGATAAAGATTGCTTTCTTGGTGAGAGGAAATTTAATACAGCTGTTGTCTTTTTTAAAAAAAATCATATCTTTTAAGAACTTTAATATTCAAAGTATAGGAATATATACAATTGTTAAAGTAAGTCTTTGGTGTAGTTTCTTTGCTTTCTGAGCTAATGTGGAGTTAGAACCTTTGCATTACTTAAGAGCACATCCTTGTCAGTATTTAAGAGCTGTTACTGAGCGCCCCAGGCCCCACCTCTCAAAGAACCGTTAAAGTTTGCTCTAAAATAGTGAGGTCATAAAGGTCTTGTTTGCAGAAATCAAACAGTAGGTTTATAATACGCAGCATATCTCCATTTATAAAATACTAATAACTTCAAAATTAAGAAAGTGGAGGATAATTGATTTTTTTTAAAACTGAAACATAAACTTTCTTGTGCTAATGCTGCAACTGGAAATTTTGAAAAGAAAAATCCTACTATAATATCATCTATATGGAATTCATATATGAATTTCACGTTTGAAAAGTAACTGCGCAGTGGTTTTCAAAGTCAGGAGCATTCCAGCTCAGTTATTGGCAGTGATGATTGCTGATTTTCAATGGAAGAGCCTAAACTTGCCTTCTTAGCTTTTCTTTCTTTTTTTTTTTTTTTTTTTTTTTTTTTTTTTGTAGTGAGAGGGTTGAGTAGTGCTTTGCCAGCATGATTTTGGGGCAATTTGAGGGCAGATGTCGTGTACCAGCAGTGAGATATTTCCATGCATTTTATTTTCCGGACATCACCAGGGCACATGTGGGGTTTGTGCCTGCAGGCTGGGATGCTGTATGACTCCCTATCCATCACCGTTATGTCCTGGAGCTGCTCCGGTCAGTGAATGATTTTCTGTGGCTTGGAGGTAATGCGGTCTGATGAAGATGATCAGATGTGCAGTTAAAGTGCTATTACTTGAAATAAGAGAAACCTAGAAACATGGCTCTAACAATACAGAATGAGGGAGGAGAATTGGCTGAGCTCTTGCAGTGGGGAGTTTTCTCAGGTGACTCCCTCACCGTGATGCCTGCCAATATCCGCCCCAGCACTGCACAGAAGTCCTGCCAAAGCAAGCACGCACTTTGCTCAGAAACGCACTGAATTTCCTTGTGCCTCTGCTGGCTTTTTTTGAAAGCACATCTTGCCCTTTGCTTAAATGCCATCCATGCTAGTCACCTCTTACACTCATTCTTCTGGACTTCGTCCATACATAACTGCTGAATGGATGAACAGAATATAGTATCTCCATGTAGTGGAACATTATTCAGACGTAAGAGTGAATAAAAAAGAAAAAGAAAAAGAGGAAAATGAAAAAGGCCACCTGTTTTGGGAAGTCCACCCCGACTGTTCAAACCGCCGTTTTCCCTTTGAAACCCAATAACTTATGCTCCACTCTACTCTTTTTGATAGAAATTACCACCTTCTAATAATTTTTAACGTTTTCAAAAAAAAAAAAGAGAGATGCTGATACCACTTCAAAATGGACAAGCCTTGATAACAGCACGTTAAGTGAAAGGAACCAGACACAAACGGCCACATATTGTTGATTTCAGTGATCTTAAATGCCCAGAATAGGCACATGCAGAGGCAGAGAGCAGGTGATGGTTGGAAGGGGCTGGGTGGAGGGGGGTTGGGGAGTGACTGCTAGTGACAGGGGGAATCTTTTGGAGTGATGAAGTGTTCTGGAAATAGATGGTGGTGAGGGCTGCACAACCGTGAGTGTGCAGAAGACAGTTGATGCTGTCTCTGGGAGGGCCTGTTGTAGGGCGGCTTTATTTTGTTCTCATCCTGCAATGTGGATGGTCATCTTGTGCTGTGGCCGTTTTACTCCTGTAAGTGGTGAGGGTCAGAGACTTTGTAGAGTCATGTTTCTTTTTTCCCCCTTGCTGAGTGTAGGCAAAAAATGTTTAAGCCTGGGAAAGTGCTCCATCTGCAGAAATGTCTTTTAGTTTTGCATGGTGTAAAAATCTTGAGAGCTTTTAATCTTTGAGGCCAGTCTGTATGGGGAAATTGCCCGTGAAGCCTGGGTGAGACCGAGAAGAGCTGCGCTTCCTTCCCGGACATGGGTGGGTATTTCACCCCCGTTCAGGCAGTGAAGGACCCAGACCCGTGAGCGGAGTTGACAGTCGTGAATATTTATGTGTATCCGCTGCTTCATCTTGGATATTAATTTCAAGCTGAGTCAGTTTATGTTGGCAGCATCATCCTACATCAGGAATTTATAGTATCTGCTCTTTGGGGTGAAGACCTGACAGACTTGATAATTTAACAGTCTCCCTTGAATTGATATCTCAGATTCCTTTGTCAAAAGCAAAACAGCAGAAATACAGACATCCTTTAATGTCAATGTGGCCTGGAACGGGTTTAGTCTCTGTGCCTCAGTGGCCTTATCTGCTGGTGGGGAAGATGATAACAGTGCTTCCCTCAGAGGGGCTGGTGAGGGGAGAGTGAGAAGCACAATTGGAGGACATACACGAGATGCTCATGAATGACAAAATTTAGTGCTGTCAGCCTGGTGATGCCTCAGGGGCAGAGATGTCATAACAGAGCAGTACTATCCGGAGCTCAATCCGTGTTGGCATCTGTTATGATCAGTATCACCACTGTGGATTATCAGGTAGTTTTAAGACTTGGTAATATGAATTCATGAATAATGTTAGAAGACTAGACATCTCAGATCCAGTTTACATAGTTCTCAAGATTTCTTCTGAGAAATGGATGGTTTCTCCCTCATCTTAAATCTGAGATGAGTCTCTAAAAAATTGTGTATTCCTCCATCTTTTTTCTTTAATTTGCCATTTTCTAAAAAACAAAGTTTTTAAATGGAGTTACTAGGGACTGAACTGAGGGCCTCATTCATGCTAAGCACATACTCTCCCAAATGAAGTATAATCTTCCCCCTGATTTTTTTTAAACTTTACTTTCTTAGTATTCAGAGGTTAGAGGCCTCTAATTCTTTTTCTGGAGACTTGTCCATGAATCTGTAAATCTATAATTAATGGACAAAACATAATTTATTAAAAAAATCAAAAGAATATTCTGCAATCCATCCAAAAATAAATGCTCATTGACTTAAAACGTTTCTCCTTTAAGGTGATTTCTCCTTTTTGGTCTATCTTAATTTATTAACAGCCATCCTCATCATCATAATGACCAAACTCACTCTGAGTGGACACCTACCTTAGGCTAAAATGCTTTCATCATGTTTTACTTCATAGCAGGTGTTTGAGGGTAGGTATCAGTGTCTCCTTTTTTGCAGCTGAGGGATTGAGAGATGGAGCAACTTGTCCCAAATCACACGCAGGTGGTGGTGACTAGCTCGGTGCTGGAACCCAGGCTGCACAGGATGCGTTCTTAATTGCTCCTCTAATCAGCCTCATGTTGAGTAGTTACCCGAAATCCTGTGACTCCATAAATGGCTGATATTAGTGATCTCAGCCTGATGAGGCCTTCAAAGGAGAGACACCATTGAGAATGTGAGACAGAGTGGCATAAATTAAAATTGTACATTTTCACAAATGTTTAATTCTCAGTTAATTACTTAAAAAGTTAATTTCTTTTATTTTAGTGCTCTGTAAGCACTGAAAACAAAACATTAAAAATAATTATAGTGCAAAAGAGAAGTGGGCTTTGAAAGTCCAACCACTGATAATGATGTTACTTGTTTTTCTCTAGTGGCCCTTATTGTCAGAAACACTTACAAAGACTGAATTGGTTTTATGTAGTCTTAATATGGAAGAAAAGATTGTCAGTGAATATTGTAAGTAAAATCTTTACTCTTTTCTTTCCTGTTGATGAATATATAAGTTGTTTTCATGGCTTAAATACATTTCCTCATTTGTGAAATTGGAGAAATATCGTTTACATTGTCTGACTGTGAGAGTTAGACGCCTTGTATACAAGGAACCCAAGAGGTGCTTAATAAAAATGTGCTGTCACAATGACAGATATTTTAGAGGGATCAACTCTGAATACTAAATAGTGTCGCTTATTTCTGATGCATATTCAATGTGTATATATATGATATATTTGAATATGGTTTAAACTAACAATGATTCATTTTTTTTAGTGTAGTATGAAGTTTTACTGAAATCTGTATCATTCTAGTGAGACATGGACTAGTTAAATTGCCTTAATCAGATGACCTTGAAGATTATTTAAACAGAATATATATTGTTACAACTCTGAATTCATGTTGCCGTGTAACCATCCACTCAGAAATTTAAATTCGTGGGATTCTGACGAGATCTATTAAGTTTAGTAAAATCCACATTGATCATTTTCAGGGAATAAGCTTCTCTCATTTGTGATTAAAGAAAATTTTGATTTTTTTTCTGCACTCTTAACAGGTTTAAAATATCAAAACATTGATTTGACATGTCACTTTTTTAATAGAGATAATAAAGCTCGTGCTGTTTTATTATGTAAATAAATGTTTTTGTATTTCAAGAAACTTGTATGATATCCTGGCTCTTTGAGAAGTATTTTGTAAGATACTTAGATAACCTAATGTTTGAAAAATACAAACGTGACTTTTATGAATAGAGGCATAGTATAGATCTGTTGGTTTTTGTACAGTGCAGGACATGAGGCCTAGGAGAGCTTTGCTTCCGATTGCCAGGAGGACAGATCCCATGTCTCAGTTTCCCCTCCAGTAAAATGAAGTGGCTGGACTGGATTTTTTCCTCTTCTAAGATGAGTTTCCATGAGCCTATGCCTTCTGTTTATGTTCAGGATTATTAGCAATATCAGATAAAATACTGAATACCCCTCCCTTCCCCAGAAGCAAAATGCAGTATGTGCTACATAAGCTTTTAGTTATCTGATTCTCGTTTCTGATCCTACAGGCAATTTTTGTGTTGCATCTTTCCCCGGAACCTGGAAGGTCGTTGTAGCCATAGGTGGCGCTGTTGCACGTTCTAAAGTCTTAATTTTCCTGTTTGTAAAGAAGGGTTAAACAGCGTTATTTTATTTTGATTTACTTGCTTAATGCTTCAGAATAGCCCAATGTCCATTATGTCTGTCTACCTGGAAAAATTATTCTGCTTATATCTTAGATTTTTCTGTCATGTCACTGTGAACATTTCAGACTTGCTGTGCAAACAATGGCAAAATTGGACTTGTACTTCCAGTGTTAGAAACCAGTGAGCCGGGATTTTATAAAACAGCTAGAAGCGGCCTCTGGAGCACCTTAAAGCTGAAAAGTGGATTGAGTTCCCTGAGTATTGACCCCGCCTCTGTGTGTTAATTGGTGGTAGGAGATTTGGTACATATATGAAGGTGTGTAGTTTTTTGACTTGGGTTTGAGTGCACGCGCTGCCACTGAGCCACGTGAGCCTGAGTCAGTTCGTTTTGAGTTTTTCCCTCATCTGTGAGATGGGGACATTCGTATCTGCTTTGTAGAATTGTGAGAATTAGAAATTATGTAAAGTGTTTACCACAGTGGCTATGTCAAGAGGGCTCATAAATTTTAGGTGCTGTATTGGGTGAAGCCATAATTTGAGTCTTTGGCAATTACTAAGAAACAGGAAAATAAGAAAAGCTGGTTTTATGATGAAAGATATTTGAGGAGGTTCCATAGTTCCTATACCCATAATTAAGCATCAACAGAGTAAGCACTGTTACACAGTCGCCCTGAACCAACGTTAAGCCGCAGAATTATTTGTTACTTCATATATGTTGGGGCTTAAGGAGATCCAATACTTATACACATGTTGTCTCCAACAGCCAACTGAGAGATGACACAAAAGAGTAGACAGGTGATAAGTGTCTTCTTTGTTACTGATGAAGCCAAGTCCTCCATGAACTTTAGGTCTGTGGGAAAATCCGTGTCATGATACTGTGTCCCAGTATTAGAGACTCATGCTATCCCATGTAGCTCTGGGCCACAGCGAGCCTTCCCTTGAGAGGACCTGCCCCTTCATGCACAGTGCTGTCCTGCCATGGAGCTGAGCATGCCGGGTGCTTCTGAAGGGTGGCCAACACTAGAGGGAAAGGAAGGGTTACAAGTGCCCTGCTTGTCTCCCTGGACTCACACCTCACTCTGTTAGTGTGAGGAGGGCTAACTGTGGGCCAGGGGCCAGGAGTGTGAAGGGAGAAGCACACTCCATGGCCCAGAGGAGTGGTTAGGAGGTATCACCTCCCTCGGTTTAAACAGGTGGTCAGATGGAAGAGAAGGGTGCTCCCCAAGAGTTTATGAAAGTAGAAATAAGGATTTTCTTTGGGAATTAGACTAGCCAGGAAACACATAAGATGATTAGAAGGGAGACTTGTAAATCACTTTGATATTAAGTTGAAGTTTGTTGAGCACCAAAAATGTGCTACATTCTTTTCTGAGTGTTTTACAGAAATGAATCCTTCAATCTTCTCAACAAGCGAGTAAGGAAGGTTTGATTGTTATCCCAGGTTTACAGTGTTTAAATTGAGGGATGCAGAGGGTAAGTAACTTGTCCAAAATCACAGAACTAGCAAGTGGCAGAGCTGGTATTGAAACCCTGGCTGTCTGGTTTTGAGGCTCCCAGAGATGGGCTTTGGGTGTTTAGCGTTATCTGCATCCCTGAATCTCTGTACCTCTGTGCATCATTTAGCCCAGAAAGGACAGGGAAAGGAGAGTTACACAGGTGCTTATAGTCGTGTCTCGGCCACTGTCCACGGAGAGTGCACCGTGATTGGTGTTAATTGTTTTCCAGGCAGTATATCTGGTCTTACAACAGAAATTTAGTCCATTGAGTTTATCTTGAATCCCTTACTGCTCTGTTTCTGTCCACGCTTGCCATGTGACTGCCTGCCCGTGATTGGGCCATGGAGGAGAAACTGTACTCATGATTGAACTCTGATATTTCAGTCTCGTTCATAGTTTCACATCTTCTGTTACATTAATAAGTTAAGTTTCTGGTTTTCTTGCATCAGTGTGTCATGGGTTTGGTTAATGTGAAACCA
The DNA here is from genome assembly GCF_048564905.1 of Vicugna pacos. Taxonomy (NCBI): domain Eukaryota; kingdom Metazoa; phylum Chordata; class Mammalia; order Artiodactyla; family Camelidae; genus Vicugna; species Vicugna pacos. The sequence goes on from NW_027328742.1 coordinate 2,465,704, forward strand.
GTCCATGGGAGCCCGGGGTGCTGACGGTATAATTTCTGAGCACTTTGTGGCACTTCTACCCATGCAGTCCTAGCTGGAGGATGTCCGCCTTCCGCACTGATTTCCCCCAACAGCAGGGTCCTCTCCCACCCCCGGATGTGAGGCTAGGAGCTCTCTTATTTAACCAGTCAGAGGCCAAGTCCACCAATTAGAAAATGATGAAGTACCTGGAATTGGGTTTAATAGAAGAAAAGGGCTTCCAGGTAGTCCGATGGGCTGTTTGAGTCCGTTTGGTGAAAAGCTGTCCAGTGTCTGTGGTTGAGCTGCTTCTTTGCTGTTGAAAATTCTGGAGTAGATGAAGGGATTTTAAAAAGCAGAAAGGAGTGATTTCAGGTGGTACGTCCACACCGGTGAGAAGTGATGGATGACCACCTGTGTGAGGCATAGACAGAGTCTTACAAACTTCATAAAATAACTTTAAAAGCTCTTCCATCTGAGTGCACTTCATATGGGGTCTAGTTCATCACTGGTCACACTGAGAAGGCAAATAATTGATGATGGCAGAAAGGACACGGAGGCATCAAAAAGGTCTCAGTCATGTTCCCTTTTTAAAGGATGCGGCACAGTGTAATATATTTGAGCTGGTTTTTCACTGAACAATTTTTAGTGTTTTCTGGGACTCCCCAGTGCCCCAAACTTCCGTGCAGCCGGGTGTCCCCTCAGTGCAGCTCCGTCAGCGCTTGCCCTGGGCTGACGTGGTGTCACAGGGAGCAGGACAGTCAGCGTCCCCAGCTCCTCCGAGCTCTCTCCCCTCATCCGCAGCGCCGGGTTTCTCTTCCGTGTCTTCTTAGTAGGGTTGCTGAGAATCACACGTGATGGTGGTCGGGTCTGATTTGTGGTTGTCTCTGTGATTGGCATATAGTCAATATTTGATAGAAACACTTTTTTTTAGTATAATTGTAGCACCTAGATTGCGGTGGTTTTTAGTCTCCATTTTTTATAATTTTTTTCTTATTTTTATATATGCACTTGTTTTTATTTTTTTGGAGGTACTGGGGACTGAAGCCAGGACATTGTGCATGCTAAGCAGGTGCTCTACAACTGAGTAATACACACCCTCCTTGTCTGCACTTGAAAATAAATATTGCTATACACAAAATAGCTCTTAAACACCATCATGGGATCTAGTCTCTGTTTAGACAATTGAAAATGTATGCTACATCAATAAGAATAAATGTTGTTGAGACATAAATTTCTGAATCTGTTAATGTGCTTAAAAACGATCATAGGTAGTGATAAACACGAATCTTTGATCCAGTAATTCTAAGGGTCTGTTTTTTCATCAAGGGAAATTTCATTCTTCAGAGAAGGCTAATTAGGTCTCTTTGGTATTTGGATGGTGTAGCAGATGATCAAGGCTTTCAAAAGGTGACAGTTTTGTATTTTAAACTAACTAAAAAGTTATCTTCTAGAACTTGTATGTACTAAGCTTGTGAAGTGCCCAGTAATCCAGGGGTAAGTGTCTGTCTGTGTGAACGTTTGTGTGTGTGATTTCAGGAAGGTAGAAATAAGTTCCATATAGACTTCGGATACCTTTCTCCTCCAGTTTGAGGTGTAGGCATATATTTACACAAATAAATTGATATTCTTTTGTCATTTGGCATATTGGTGGGAATAAGAGGTTCTCATACTTGTTTCAGAAGGGTTGGGGAGCATGAGCTTAGATAATGGGAGGAGAAAGAGGCAAGGAGGCACTTCACACTTTGTGCAGGATATGAGATACAGTAGCTTTTCTTTTCTCTTTTCTTCTAAAGCAAACTGGCACCGAATTGTAACCAACTATTACTCAGAATTGCTTTTCTGATTAGATACAAGTGTCTCAGATTTTTCAAGGCAACATGAATGATGAAATGTGTTTAAGCAGTTATCTTTAATATAGTTTTATTTTTCAAGTAAAAGGCTATTGCCTTTTCTTTCTTCCAGCGGTACAAGAAATTCTCATTGATCTATGTACATGATCTATGTGCTTAGTTTCTATGGCTTTTTCTTTTAAGGGCTTGTTTTATTGTGGTTTGAATGAATGTTTAAAATTTCTGGATGTTGATCTTTAGAACATGCTGATTTATCAGAACTGTTAAAAACCTGATTTTTGTTTGGTCCTTGTTTGTTGGGGCAACCTATTGATTTCTGTTGTCGGTTAAAGAGGGAAATTCTTCCTCTAGCCTGCAGATCATTAAGTGAATGGTTAGCAGTGTGCCTTTAATATTATTTGAATGCATTCTTCATGTTTGTCCAGTGAATTTTGAATTGACTCATTGTAATGACTTTGCTTTGGTTCTGTGGCTTTTGCTCCTCTGCACAAGAATTTGAATTCTCTGTTGCATTTTGTATACGTGTTCTTCACAGGGGAAGAAATTTTGTATTTTTTATAGAGGTGGGTTTTCCTATCCCCTCTGAATGCCTTCTGTAATTGATACAATGAAAGTCTGTTATTGCAGTGCATAATTACTTCATAAACTATGTTCTGGCATATTCAGAAACAATGACAAAGAATGATAATAAAAAATACGAAAACCTTCCTTCCTTTGAAGAATAGAAATCAGGTGGTCAGTCTCCCGCATGCTTTGTGCCTGACACACTTACTCTCATGTCATTGTGTATCATGATTCGGAGATGGAGTTGCTTCAGGTTTATTAATTTTTGTTTTAACATTTGGGTTGAATTCTTTCTCCAGGCTGATGTTTCCTGCTGGGTTTTTGGAAAGAGTGGAAGAGAAACAAATGCTTTGTTTTGTTTTCAGGAGGCCTGAGTTGATGAGAAAAGTGTTGATGTTGGGCTGAGGAAAAGAGTGACACTCCCTCTCCTCCCGGCTGAATTTGATAAACAAGGAAATCAATTAAATTTATCTGTATTTGACTAATAAAAGTTAGCGAGCCCAAGTTGGCTAGATATGCCCAATGAAAATTACTGAATTCACCTGCAGAATTAGGTGCTTTATCAAGTAGAAACTGCTTAGAGCAATTTGAAAAATCATTAATATGATGAGATAAAAAGGGATTATAATAACTTTTATTTCTAAAACTTTTCTATGGTATGTTGTGTAGAGCTAATATTAAGTTTCAAGCACCAGGAGTTAAGAGTGTGGGTGGTTCTGTAGGATCGTTATTCACTGATATGTCTAGACCCGGCTAGAGTGGCTGAAGCTGGCAGGAAAAGACCGACAGCCAGGATATGTCATCCTAGGGTGTCCTCCATAATGGTTCTATGTGGGAGCCCATGATTGGGTTAACAAATTGTAACACACCCCAGCCGCCTGTGAACTTTAAGAAGAAAAAAATGTGCTTAGAAACTGCTTTGCAAGCAAGTTCCTGTTCATCCTCACTCCAGTCTCCTTGCTTTAAAAAGCAGAGACAATGCTTTGCTTGCATAATTGAGGTTTTAGATAGCACTCTGCTGGTTGCAAAGCAAGGACCGAGGCCCTTAGCTATAAACGCTGGGCTTGTGTGCTGTTAGAAAGTCTGTTATCCCCAAAACAAGGACCTGGCTGGTCTGGTGGTCTGCTTTGTAATTCACATATCTAAAAATGTATCTTGTTCCCCTCACCCCATTACTTCGTTAAAATTAAACAAATCCTTTTTAGTCATTGTGTATTCTACAATCTCTGCCTCACCCTGTCTTTCCCGGAGTTCCTCCTTACTATCACACAACTGTTACTGAATTTTTTCTTCGATTTTACACAATAAATATGGGAGAATTTGAGAGGCTCTTGGAGTTGGCTCCCAACTCCCTCTCGATTTCTTGACTTTTTCCACAGAGTCTTGTATAATCATTCTGTATCGGTATGATTTCTGCCAGCCAGAACCCACAGTTCCAGGTGAGAACGATGCAGGCTTTATTTCTCCTACCAGATGGAGAGAGAGAAGAGAATTGTGATCTGCTCCCCCGTGGTCCCTTCCTGCCCCAGGGCCACTGCAGTTCACCTGCAGCCTTCTGGCCTCTGTTCAGAGGGCCTCTGTCCCAGGACTGACTGCAGCCTTTTCTTCCCTTGTCAACATTTCCTGTGCCTTTCAGAAGTTGGTCTTTTCTCTGTAATACAACCCCGGCAGACTTGATGGTGGTCAGCGTGCTGGTGGGCAGTCCTTTGGGGACTCTCATGAGCCATGGTGATTTTCCTGAGTCTCTCAATCGGGGTTACAGTACAGTCGAGCACCGTAGGAAGCCCATTCACGTAAGGTCAACAGAGCATTTCATCAGTTTCATTTTATTTTTAAATTTTCAGTGGAGAAATTATTTGTAGCAAACTGTTCCAGATTTTCGGCCCCCTACTTTCCTCACCACGATTTCCTTGTTGGCTCTGGTACTTGTTTTAAGAACCAAGTTTCTTCTCTGTTCTTTTGTAGCTGCTGGGCTTGCACAACACTTGATCTGCATTTGAAGCAGAATGTTTCTTCGTGATGTCAAACTGATTTTCATATTTCTGAATATTTCATGTACACTCAGCAACTGTTTGAAGTGAAATGCTCTTGTCCAATTCCGGTTAACTCACATTTGCTAATCTCCTGCTTTCATGCTGAGGACAGTTTCTTCTTACTCTAACAAAAGTTAGCAATTTGCATTTACTATGGGAGGTACTGGCCCGAGGTGCTTTTTTTCTTAACAGTTTTAATACAATTCACCCATTAAAATGTACAGCGGTTTTTACTCTATGCCCAGAATTGTGCATCGCAGTCAATCTTAGAACATTTTCATCTCCCCAACAGGAAGCCCTGTACGCATAAGCAGTCATTCCCATCTTCCCCATCCTCCCCCAGCCCCAAGGAGCCACTCTTCTCTCTCTGTGGGTTTGCCTGAGCTGGACATTTCATGTAAATCGAGTCACTTCTTGTAAGTGGAGCCGTCTATTGTGACTGACTTCTTTCACACTGAGTAGCGTTTTCAATGTTTGTCCAGGTTGTGGCCTGGGTCAGTGCTCTATGCTTTGCTTTGCTGAATAATATTCCACTGTATGGCTGGGCCCCACTGTTTACCCATTCATCACGTGATAGGCATATGGGTTGTTGCTGCTTTTTGGCTGTGATGAGTAGTGTTGCCGTGAACATTCCTTTAGAAGTTTTTATGTGGACATTTGTTTTCAGTTCTCTTACTTGTGTGCCCAGACAGCAGAATTCTGGTTCATTCAGAAACCAAATGTTCAACTCTCTGAGGACCTGCCAGGCTGTTTTCCAAAGTGGCCACGCTGTGTTACATCCTCACCAGTAAGGGCTGTGCGCTCCGCTTCCTCTGTGTCCTCATTAGTGCTTGTTATTCTTTTTTTTTATTATAACCTATTGTAGGGAGTGTGAAGCGGTTTCTCCTAGTGGTTTTGACTTCATTTCCCTTACAGCTAATGATATTGAATATTGTTTCATTGTGCTTATTGGACATTTGTATATTTTCCTTGAAAAATACCTTTTTAGATCCTTTATTCACCTTTTAATTGAGTTGCCTTTTTAGTGTTGAGATGTAGGAGTTTTTTGTGTGGTTTTTTTTTTTTTTTTTACATTTGGAGATACAAATTCCTAATCAGATAAATGATTTGAAAAAATTTTCTCCTGTGTGTTGTTTTTTCACTTTCTGGATGGTGCCCTTTGAAGCAAAGTTCTAAATTTTGATGAACTCCAATTTATCTCTGTTTTCTTTGTTCCTTGTGCTTTTGGGGTGTTATTTAAAATCTGAATTATTTTATTTAAACTTGTATATCTAAAATGACTTAATTCGTAGGACTGTTCTAGGAGATGGGTGTGGTTGTTGTCCCCAGTCTATGGATAGGACACTGAGATGCAAAAAATTTCACTGAAATATCAGTGTCACAGCTACCCACTGCTGTGGGAGTTCAGACCCTCATGTTTGTCCCCAGCAACTGTGCTCTTCACCACCATGCTCCTCTACTGCATGGAATCGTTAATGAAAACGTCTTTCCTTTTTAGATTTCTTGTTAGTTTGTTTTCTCATTGGGGACCTCATCTCCTCATTTTCCTTTCGGAAACCAGTGTAGGTTTATTTTAGGTCTCATGTAGGCAGAAGCATTGCTATCATTTAACTTCTTTATTATTCACTCTCCAGTGATGATTGTCGCTAGTTGACCTAATCAAGTCATGCTTAAGTCTTTCCTGCTCATGACACTAAAAACAGTCATGACTTACAGAATGCTCAAAGAAGGAAGTATTTGATTGATTTTATTTTGCTACCCAATAAAACCAATCAAATAAAAACCCCGGTGTTGACACAGATTATAAGCCCTCCAGAATAGGGTCACTGTCTTCCATGTGTTTCAATGGTTCGGTCACAGTGTCTGGATAGTGCCTTTTAGTCCAGCAGTTTTGTGAGGATACAGTGCTCGTGAATCATTGTAAGGACAAAATTTTGACAGTAGACTGTGTTCTTCATTTTATAAGGGAATAGATAATATAGAAATACTATATTATTATAGTATAGAAATACTGCTCAGATCTATTTAAAATAAAGCTTGGAATTTTGAGAAGAATTCAAGGAACCATACAAAGATCTTTTTCACTAATTTTAGATCTATCTTAGACACTTTGTGGTTATATAGCAGAATAACTTATCAAGTAGATTTGACAAGAGGAGTGTAGTATTGATTATTTGTTTTAGTTGAAATATTCCAACTTGGATAAAGTAATCAGTGCCTATAAATGAACAAATATGTTTGTATTTTTATGCAACATGAGAGCAGGCTTCATATGTTTCTATATAATATATATGACTGTATGTTTTAATCTGGCTGACAGTGTTTTTATAGTTTTTCAGCAATGTTGTAACTTTAGAATTCTCCTAAGAAATTCACTCCCCTAATACTGCAGTTTGTACTGTGTATCCTGTCTTATGCATGGGATTCCACTTTCCCCTCAGTGAGGAATTTCCTCTCGTATTGCGTTAGTAGCAGAGTTAAAGGAGCTGTGATTTCTAGGCCTTTGCTCTCCATGTGTTTGCAGTTGGCTGCCAATTAGGATTTTGCCTTTCTTGAGATTTCATTGTTCAATTAGAATTTTTGAAAAGAACTATTAGTATGTTTCACCGGTCTCCCTAGTAACTTGATGTGTTTGTGCTTTTCAGTTTTCAAATAATGAAAATTGTATATGCACACTTGTTTTTAAGTAGTCCTTTTTCACTAGATATTTATTTACCTCTTTATAGTTAAAATAATTTTTTCCCATGAATGTATTGGTGTGCATGTTTTAAAATATACCTTACTTTTTATTTTTCTTATTCTAACAGGTATATTCATGGTACAGAATTTAGAAAATAAGGATAAACTCAGTAATAACTTAAAAATGTTCTCTAATCTCACCTGGAGATACAGTTGTAAGGTTTGAAATTGAGAATTACAAGTCCTCTCACGTTGTTCTTCTTTTTCAAGTATGTTTTGTTTACTGAGACCCTCGAATTCCCATATGAATTGTAGCAGCAGCTAGTCAGTTACTGCAGAGGAGCCCGCTGGGATTGTGATCGAGACCACGTTGAGTATATGGATCGTTCTGGGGAGCACTGCCATACCAAGAACGCTGTCATTTCATCCATGAATGTGCGTGGTGTGTCTGTCCAGGTATTTAGGTCTTCTTTAATTTTGTTTCAAAAATGCGTAGAGTTTACATAGTATTATTTTACTTTATTCTTTTGCCTTTATACTGAGTAGAAGTGTGCAATGTACCGGGATCAGAATTGTATTATTGCCCCACCACTTGCTGCCACCATGGACGCTGTGGTCTTTCTTTGCCCTCTGTAAAATCTTGCACAAAATAGGACGTCAGTAACTCTCTCTTGAATGAATGATTATATGATTGTTGGATGATGCTTGAGAGTCCTTGTGATAATGTGTTTTTCCCAAAATTTCCCCTCTTCTTATCTATGCCCTTTCTCTTCCTTTCCTCCAGCCTGGGTTTCAGCCTGCCTGTGGCATTGATTTTCCCTGTCTGTGGACTCTTCCTTTCACTAGTTCATGATAATGTTACATGTGGGCTGTGGAAATATTTTAGATGTCAAGAAAGAGCAAATACATTGCATGCTAGTATTTTTAGACTGTGGTATTCTTTTATCGAATGAAATTAAATAAACCTGACTCCCTGAGCCCTACCCTGAGCTCTTTTTGCCTTCCTACAGGTGATACTGCTCTGGTTGCTGCATGTGCATTTCCCCAGCCTTCGTTTTCGAGTTGAGTAAGTCACCATCACTGGAGCCCTCTCTTTAAAATGAAGAGAATATTTGCTCCTTCTCCAAGGTTGGGGACTTGGATGAGATGATCTAACAGATAAAGAATGGAGCCCAAACTCATTCTGACACGTGCTCTTTCCGTTCTCTCTCCAGGGGAAAAGAGTACAGTTCAAAAATATAAAGATTGTGAGCTAATGAGATAGACAAAACAACCGAACGTTTATTACATATCCTTTCATGCCAGAAACAAATGTATTATACACACAAAAAGGGCATAAAGTACGGTAGTACTGTGGTTACAAACGTGGGTCCGAGTTCGAGTCCTGCTCTGAATTGACCAGTCCTGTGAGATGGAGAACTGGTAGGTCGGCATAGCCTCTCACGGACTTGTTTTCTGTCCTGCAGAGACGGGGCTCGCTAGGCGTCCCCCCCCCCTGTAGAGGTGCTGTGGGGGATAAATAACGCGCGTTGGCAGCCCGAGCACAGCTGCTCGTTCCTCGTAAGTGCAGGATAGCATAGCTTTTGTGGTGATGGCTTTGTGACCGCCCCGTGTTGACTCTCTGCTCCAAAGGGATGCCTTGTGGATTGGAGATGGGATTCTCACTTCTGTGAATAACCAATGAGTGTGTTATTGGGTCCTGCTGATTTTAATCTATTCATTATAAAGTACATATTGTAGATATATTTTTCAACCATGCATGCTGTGTTTCTTTTATTATTTATAATTCTACCCTCTCATCTCTTGGTGTGACTTTTCATGGAATCCAGGAAATAGTCCTAAGCTACCTGCCTCTTCACAATTCTCCGTGGTGGTTTCCTTCCCTGACTAGAAGAGGGTTTTGCATAGGAAATTTTCTTTCTTCCCCTTTTGTTTCTTCTTTCTGTTGACCTTTCCTTCAGTCCATTTACCTACCCACTGATTCTTCTGACTTGTTCCAAAACGCATTTCAGGCAGCTTACAGAAAAACAGATACCAACATAAGCAGGTGAGAAAATGGGGCCAAGTTCAGACAGTGAGGCTAGGAGGCGACCCTGTGTGAGGGTTGCAGGCATGAGACAAACGCCTCTGCCCTGTGACTTATAAGATCGACAGCAGCAGTGTGCCTCAGGCTCCCAGCAGGCACAGGGAAACAGGGTTTGTGGGAGATACTCACTGGCTGTGAAATTAATAAGTGGCTGAGGAGAAGCCCAGCCTTTCCATCTACTAAGGCTTAGGAGAATATTTTGAGTGTGTTCCAATACCAAAGTATTGCATCTTTTCTTTTGTGAGAGTTCTATGTATAGTTGGTTACATTCTATACCTGGAAATTTCTCCAAAACTGCTTCCCACGTGAGTCCCATGGCTCAGGAATGGGGTGCTTCTGCTCATTGACGGGTGTTGGCCAGAAGCAGAAAATGACAGCCTCCAAGGAGCCTGGGATTTGTCAGTTATGTTTTGTCAGTGCTGTAGATTTCAGAAAACGCTTTCACCGTTTCTCTCCATCTGAGGAGGCAGCATGCTCTCTTACCAGCATCAGGAGCTCAGGGCCACGGGATGGTGGGGGCTGTCTGCACTGCCGTCAAGACAGCTGAGCTAGTCACTGCAGCGTGGTGGTTTTACATAGTGCATTTCATGTTCTTTAATGGGTTTCAACAGATAATTAACTGAGTTAATTAACATTTAATAAACATGATGCTTTTTTGAAAAGACAGTTATAGGCAGAATATAAGTTGTTAACACTTTAAAAACGGTTTCATTACTGAAATTTCAGTAGGGAAGATTCTTTATCTTATTTACGCCTCTCTTTTAAAGTAACAAAGAAACAAGACAGAAAAAGCAGAGGATGATTTTTGTTCTTCCTCTCGGCTTGCAGGTGCCCTCACCTCCAGTGGCATCCATCCAGATACCAGCACTGACACTGGCCGTGTTCAGAACTGCCTCAGCCCTGAAGACACAACTGACAACTAGAAGGGGGCCACGCCCTGTTACAGCAGGTGCTCTCACTTTGTGGGTCCTTATGTAACTGCGTGGTGTTATTCAGGATTGCCCGTTCTACATTGTGTGACGCTGCTCTGGTGTCTCCTAGTTATTTGTTTTGGTAAGTACTCGTGCATGTTTATCAATGTGTTTTATTAGACATCTAAAAATGCTTTTTTCAGATGAAAAATAATGTGTATTTAATATAAAAGTCTGAAAAAATGGGCAAAAGTGTCTATCCTGGTCCCACTACTCAGAGATAATTATTAACACTTTAACATCTATTTTCTGTTCTTTTCATCAGTGTGTATTACCTCTGTCATAAAAACCAGCGAGCTCTCTATGCCTGATTACTATGTGGAGACCTCCATTTTCCATTTGGCTTATTACACGTTTTTCTACAATATTCTATCTCCCCTGGCATGATTTTTAATGACCAGTATAGCATTCTGTCTTTTGGAGGCATCGTCCATTTTACTTCAGACTTAAATAAACTTTTAAATTCCAAGTATACTTAACTGATATACTGAAAAGAGAACTGTGGTTGTACCGAAAGGCCCCTACATCCCTTCCCCTTTTTTCCTGAGAGTAAAAACTGCTGATAATGTGGAGTATATATTTCATGACCTTTATGCCAATGTCATATATATATACACATACATACAGACACGTATATGAGAAATCTATGTATATGTGTGTGTATATATACTTTATTTAAAAATAAAGCCATACTATATGTTTTCTGAAGCTCGGTTTATTCACTCAGGTGTATATCATAAACGTCCTCCCACTCCAGACTCACCCGGTCCTTTCAGATAGAGGGGTCTCCTGATGTGCAGGTTTGGTCTCTTGTGCAAGGACAACTTTGGTGGGAGAGTGCTGTGGACAAGGCCTTGGGCCACGCCGAAACGCCGGCCCCTTAGCGCCCACAGCTCACCTTCATTTGCCGCATCATTGCCTTGATGGTGGACACTTAAGTTTTCTCCAATTTCCACTGTCAGAAAGTATGTTTGACTGGCATCCTTCTTGTACAAACATTCCTGTGATCTTGTATGAGTATTCGTTTAGTTAAGGATTCTGAAAATTTAGTCCCTAGATGTGACAATTACATACATCACAGGCTCCTTTCAAGTGACTCTAGAAATTCCTTCTCCAGTGGGGAATGAAAAGATGTAAAATAACTTATGTAACCAATTCTCTATCGCTGGATATGATTTCACTTCCGCTTTTCTTCCCACCATTGTATACAGTGCTGTGTAAATGCTCTGATGAGTACATGTTTTTGAACTGATTTTTTTCTAAACGAAACGATTCCTAAAAGTGGAGTTGAGTCTGTGTGTACACACGTTTTTCAGAGTTTACATATACATTGACATGTCATCCTCCAAAAAGATCTCACACAGTTTTTTCTCCCACAGATGGACACTAGCTAGAATATATTTAAAAAATGTTTGGCAATATGATGAGCCAAAGTGTTTTTTCATTGTTTTAGTTTGCATTTGATGACCAGTGAAGTATTGAGCATTTTTCACTCATTAGCCATCTGACTTTTAAAAAGTGAATGATCCTTTTTGTCCTTTGCATACATTTAAGTGAGGGAGCTTCTGGTTGCTTTGTGACAGATCTTTGTATGTTATCAACATTAACCCCTTGTCTTCATCAGCATGTATCACAGAGCTTTTACTTGTCATTTCTTGCCTTTCATTTTGTTCAGTAGGTTTATCTTTGTTGTGGCCCAAAATAATCTTAAGATTGTAAATGTCTTCTTTTTGGTTTTATCCTTGATATTATTCTTAGAAATACGTTCTTATAATGGTATAAATCTCCCCTGTAGGTTTCTTTAGTCTCTAAGATGGAGATGATAATAGTACTTGTCATAGTGAGGAGAAGTTGAATTAATATGAGCAAAGGGTTGTATTTGCTGTTATTAGTACTTTCTAACATTTACATCACTTTCTGTAAGTTTTCTTGTGGTCAATATGACTGGAATAGAATTTCTTTTTCCAGGTGATTCTCTGATTGTCCCAGGACAATTATTGAATTCATACTTTGCTCTTTGATTTGAAATCCCACCTGTAAAAAATACTTATGTATACTACAGTCTCTTTTTGAGCTCATGGTTTATTTCTGTCAATCTTACTTTCTTACTCCAGTGCTATATCTCACATATTGTAAAAATTTATTTAATATCTGACAGTGTGATTTTTTTTCATTCTTTCTTCCATCCCTAATTTTCTTGGCTAGTATAATGACTTTATTATTCCTGAAGAATTCTAAAATACTTTTTTCAAGTTAAAAAAAAAAGGATAAGGGTGAACATAGGATATTTAAGTAAGTTTGAATTATCTTTAGGAGAACATACATCTTTACAAAACTGATTTCCTCCATAAAATATGTTGATGTCTCTAAATTCACACCTCTTACTTTACCCCGCAGTACAGGCCTGTACTTTCTCCATGTACAACATGGGCATTGTTTTTGCATTTATTCCAGATTATTGTTGATGTTTTTGTTAATTTTGTAAGTGAGAATTTTTTGCTATTATATTTTGTAAGTGTTAAAACTGACACCTAGGAAGGCAGAATCGGTTTGTAAATACTCACTTTGTAACATGTACTTTAAAATTGCAAATATTAAGTAATTGTTACAGAATCCTTTTTTTTTCTGTTTTTAAAAATTTGTTTCCAAGTTTCTCAAAATGGTCATAGCTAAGTAGTATAGGTGGGGAGACAGATGGAGAGAGGTAGTGGGGCTCATGTACAAACTGTGAGCAGTTTCATGGCTGCCTTTTCACTGGAAAAGCCACAGAAGATCCCAGGTCAGACCAGGGGTGGTTTTGTATGCACTTGAAAGCCAGCTTTCCTGCATGTATGGTGAAGCCTGGTGGGCGAGACTGGTAGATGATCAAGGTCAAATGGAGGTTATTGGCTGCAAAATGTGCTGTGTCTGAGAACTGGAGACCATCGCCATGGGAAATGCTTGGTGCCGGGAACAATGCAGGGGAGCTGGGGAGCCTGTGTGTTAAGGATTTTCGAGCCCTGGGAGTGGGAAGTTCAGACTCTGCATTCAGATCTGAGTTTGAATTCATCCTCTTTAGTTTACTGGTCCTCTGACTTTTGTCAAGTTATATACCCTCTTTCAATTCCTGTTTTCTTGTCTCTCAAAATAGGAGAATTACGGCTTGCTGCTAGAGTGTTTGAGCAGGGTAAATAATTTGTGTCTATAAGATGCCACTTACATTCACAATCTCAGTGAGAAATGGGCTATCGCCTCTTCTTCTGCAAGTTAGTGCTTGACAAGACATGGGGGAAAGCCAGTCCCTAATTTGTGTGTGATGCAAGTAGGAACAAAATTAACGTCTTGCCTTTCCCTAGCAATATTCTTACTCCTTTGCTTCATTTAGCTCTTTCCTTTTTTCCTTTCCCCTTTCCCATCCTCCACCAAAAGAGCCTGAGACTCTCAGAACACTAGATTCAAATTACTTTAAATGTTGGCTCATCCCCATGAAATGACAGGGACATTAAAAAAAACCTGTACACATCCCAGACTTGATTGTATTAGATTTACACACACACACACACACACACACACACGCAATCAGGCTACATCCCACTTGCAGAGGGAGAAGGACTACTTTTTCTGAGTTTTCATTCACTGAGCGTGAGGACAAAGTCTCTTATGCAGACATTCACCAGGCTTCATGCATGGTGTTTTTAATTGGATTTCTGCTTTGTGGCCATAGATATAGTCTCCTAATAGAAGAGAGAAAGTGGAGACATAGAGATTCTGGTGAGATATTGGTGTCATCATATTTGAGTTGGAAAGGACTTAAGAGAGCATGGAGTCGTAACTATTTATGGGTGAGAATCCGTGATGGTGTAACGTGGACAAGAACCTGGGTCTTCTGCCATCGTGTCCACACGGGTGAAGAGGCAACTGGGCAGGGGATGGCAGGGATCCTTCTTGCTTGAGTTCCAGGGTCTTGCTACTTTTCATTGCTTAGCTGCATTTAGTTTATGTCCATGAGGCCTCTCATGGGAAGGTTACTCTGTCTTGACAGAATGAGTTTCTTATCAGCAAAAAGCTATGGACCCACTCATATTTCCCAGAGTTTTCTGCTGACCTGCTGACACTTTATATAAATGAGAACTAAGAAACTACTAAATATAAAATCCTTATTGTTATCATTTGCCCTCGAGCTCCATAGGAATGGGGTGCTGTCTCAGGCTGTCTAAGGCTAGATCTGAACAAAGATAGGGTGATAGGTTGTGCTGCTGAACCTCCACAGTCAAAGGGTTTTCCACCTTAGTTTTTAGAATCAGGCAGATGAGTTCAAATCTTGCCTTTACCAGTTATTATCTTTGTGACGTAGGGGAGAAACTGTTCTTTTTTGTGTCCAATTTTCTTAATCTGTAAATAAGTTCAGTATGTATTTTAAGGTTTCTGATTTATAATTGAATGAGCTATTTCCCTCATTTATAACTAAAATAGTGATCATGTGGTTCTATGCTGGTTCTTTGGTACTTGATTACTAAGGGACTCAGCAGTGAGAATGGGGGTGGGGGACCCCTGGATAATAGAGCTTATATTCCAGGATATGCTTGTAAATCAATGGATGTGCAGTGGATTTTTATTAAATATCAACTCCTCTCCTAACCTGCACTGATGGTGTATATATCTTTATACTAATATATGAACAATTTTTATTGCAGTTTAAATCTTATTAGTATTTACAATATGTAGATATAAAAAATATGTGAAATAAAATGATTTGACTTTTATTTTCTTTTCAAAAAGCAACAAAATAAAATAGAAGAAAAATTTTGAAGGAGTAGAAATAACTTTATTTCCATGGAATCAATTCCATAAAATAGGTTTTTTGGTCGTGTTGTTAAACAGCATGTAAAATTGATTGGGTGTGACATAATGGAAATGAGGAAACAGTGGAGACATACCTCCAATGCAGTCATTTTGTTACCAAGTCCAAACTCGTTCTGCTTGCTTCATGACAGGCCAATAAATCGGGAGATGAGATGTTGGAGTAAGGAATAGTGACTTTATTTGAAAAGCTGGCAGACCCATAAGATGGCATACTGATATCCAGGAGAACTCTCTTCCACAAGTCAGAATTCAGTCTCCTTTTATAGTAAAAAGCGGCGGGGGTGTGGTTGGTTGTTGCAAACTTCTTGCTGTACGAATTGATTGTCTGTGAAATCCTTTGTTCTTGCAGCTGTCCATGTGGGTCTGATCATGGTGTCCCCGTAAAACCTCAAAAAAAAAACCAAAGGTTATTCTCTATTTTGCAACTTGCCGTCTCTACTTAAGTGTAGAGGAGCTAACATCCTTAAAGATCAGAGCCTGGAGGATAGGCTCTCCTGTATATTTCAGGCTAAAGGCAGCTTTCTTTTACAAAAGGTGCAGAGATAGCAAGTCTGAGACTAGAAATCAGGGTACAGGTTTAAAGCCAAATGAACACATCTAACATGGAGTCAAATTTGTTTTTTCTATTACAACTTCTTTTTCCACCTCATAAATAATTTTAGTAAGAAACATGAGCAATATTTTTGTTTTTGCTTCTTAATAACGGATGAGTGGGCCAACTACAGTTTTGTGAGCAGGGATGCTGTGCGTGCCTTGGGGTCACAGCAAACTCTTCTTGGGGATGGCCAACCCTGCAACATGTCTGATGCCCCTTGAGTGTTGGTGAGGATCCTCCTAGTCAGGGGCTCTCTTCAGGAACCAGCATATGGGCATTGACCGCTGGAGACCTCTTTTTCAGCTGCAGGAAATTTTTTCAGATACTGTGATGGAAAAATCACTCCCGCTGGGGATAATCAGGGAAAAAATGAAGAGGAAAAAGGCTGGGAGTAGAGTAGATGAGAAGAACAGAAGATCAGGGAGCCTGGGGCCTGGCAGTGGGGCCTCGGGAGAGAGAGGAGCAGAGGTAGGGAGGGGCCCGGCTCCAGAACCAGCTCCTGCACCTGTCCCTGCACCCAAACCACACAGCTTTTAATTGTGCCCAAGACTCTCTCCGGTCTGGATGTCACCCTGGGCAGAACCTTGAGAATCGAAGGTAAGGGGTGAGTAGCACTCACCTAGAGGGTCACTGAGGACTTTGGTCAAGTCCGCAGTGCCTTTTCTAGCCATGTGCCTTCACTGGTTGTTTATCTCAGGATCTGAGAGGCAGGAGCAAGGAACTCATGGAGAGATCTAGGAAGACATCTGACTGTGTTAAGAGACGACAGTCACAGCGACACGAGGAGTGAAGACACATGCAGCAAAGTAAAATAACTTCACAACTATTGCATCAGAGCTGCAGGTGTGAGAGAGCCTAAGCCTGTCTCAGAGTGCAGGGGACAAGCGGAAAGGAATGGTAAAATTAACACTAACAATTGAAATTTTGTTTAATAGCCTGCTACTGTTAATTGTATCACTTGAATGTATGCAGGTGTATTTCAATGGGCATTTCTAGGTTCACACAACCACACCAGCCACACTTGCTCCCATCTGGGGTGGGCTTTCTCAAGCACAGTGCCCCTCCTGCTTGGGTGGGCCACGCTGCGGGTCCTCGTCTGGTGCCAGGCTGCTACAGGAAACTGAGTCCCCGAGGCACGGCCTGGGAGACATGACAGGAATATCTTTGCTCTTGAATGGGGGCCTCCTTTTCCCCCTGCAGTGCAAGAATGCCGGTGAGTCAGTTAGAAGCATGCATCCAAGCGGTCCTACCGTGTCATCACCATCTTGAAGCGGTGACTGAATCTTCTGAATTTCCCCAGAATGTGGTTTACAATCACCTACGTCAAGTGGGTGTGTGTCCCC
This sequence comes from Vicugna pacos, assembly GCF_048564905.1. NCBI lineage: Eukaryota > Metazoa > Chordata > Mammalia > Artiodactyla > Camelidae > Vicugna > Vicugna pacos. The sequence goes on from NW_027328742.1 coordinate 2,482,667, forward strand.
TTACAAGTGGAGGAATTACTGCCGTTTCCCTGGAACATACTCACCACTAGTCCATCTGATTTTTCTGTGCTAGGATTCAGTATGGCCTGCTAAAAATTCTTTAGTCAGATCTTGAAACCCTGATGAAGAGGATTATTTATTGCATTTCTTTATATGATAGAATTTTACTTTCAAAATTCAGAGTTTTCGGTTCTTGCAGGAATTTTTTCGGGGGTTGGAGAAACAACTTTGCTCTTACCATCTTTGTGACCTGTTGCTATATGCCTCTGACCTTTCTTCGGTCACTTGTGAGGCTGTTCTATTTGTGACCCTGTCCGGGTTGTTCATGTTATAAAACATAAAGTTTGTAAAAGTACAGTCCCCTTTACTTGGAAGATATTCTACAGATACTACCTATATCTGGGTGTGGTTTTAAGAAGACAGAATCATTAGAACATGTCCTTGCAGGTTGCTAGTGCAAAATCCCCAAATCAATAGTCTAGCTCAACATCTAAAATCTTTCTAATCTACCTTGGATTTGTATGGATAAGTGAAGCAATTTCCTAAGAACTCAAGACCAGGTTTAGAATACACGCAGGTGTAGCTCAGCAGGTCCTCCCAAGCTGATGCTCTGCCAGAGGGCGGGTCCGAGGGAAGAGGGCGTATCCTGCCCACATTGAGCTGACAGTTTCATAGCAAAGACCTTCACCAGGTGAATAAATTGGAGTTTCTTCTAAGAAGAGTGGGTTTGAAAAGAGTCCAAAAAGTGCGGAAGTGACACAATCCCATTTGTCTCAAGTAGGGGAGAGCGGCTGTGGGGCCACTTGGGAAACTCGTGAGTCCAGGTGGACAGTGTTGGTGGCTTCCACTTGAGCGGTGGGATTGTCAGTGGGTAAAAGCGAACAGATTGAAGGCATGTTTAGATGGTAAAAGGAAAGAATGAATGATGTCTCTGAAGGTAGGATGGAGTAAGACCCAGGTTTCTGTGTGGATTAATGAGGTAAATGATGGTCCTACTGTGCTCTGAGGAGGGAAAACTGCAGAGGGATTTCTGGGGGAAAACTCATGAGTTCAGCTGTGGGTAAAGTGAAAGGTTGTTGGATGTGTGGTCTGGGAGCTCAGGTGAGAGTGAGTAGGGGAGGGGAGAGAGACCTTCAAATCATTTTGTCTTGTGAACATACAAATAAGGATGAGTAATGACACACTTAACACTTCTGTATTTTGGATTAAAACCCAGTAACATTTTGCTATATTGACTGCAGGGATTCTTAATTATTTTTTAATAGAAATAAAATAAATGGAAACAAAATATTGGAGTGAATGAACTTCTTAGGGTTGATGTGTGTCCTTGTATTTATTTTGATACCTCATCTGTTTATAAACATAATCTACAAACAGTTAGCTTGTTTAGCATAAGAGTTAAACAGAGGGAAGTGACACACACTGTTGGGGGTTGAAGCTGATCTTCTTGGGCAAATTATGTAGCCTCTCTGTGCCTTAGTTGCATCTTCTGTGACTGCCCCCGGCCCCCTCATCACAGCTGATTTCCTAGACTAGATATTGGGTGGGAGTCTGCTGAAGGGAGTAAGAATAGGTAACTGCTAGGGATACTGAAGAGAGAGACAAAAACAGATTAAAGCCGATAAACTGAGTACAAATACCCACAAAAAAAGAAAAAGTCCCGCAGTGCTTTGAGCCACTTACCATAAGGGAAACAAAATCACGTGGACACAAAGCTCTTGAGCATGTGAATATTGTGGGTGGGAGGGTTTCATCAGAAAAGTGTTGAGAAAAGGACTTTTGGTTTCCCTTGACGTTTCCAGTAAGGATGGGGAGCAGAAGCAAAAACCCCCAGTTCACAGTAGAAGGTGCTGTTTTTTGCAAAACTGACCAAAGTTTGGAGACCATTCATCAGCTGTGCTGGCAAATGAAGAGGCTTCTGGATTGGGTGGGGCACTTGGTGTGACTTCCAGGTGACCTGCTGGCTGGGGGCTGTGAGGCAGGCAGTAGGTTTACAGGGTGGCCCGGGCATAATCCCTGGGTCTGAGGCTGCTGGTCTGATTAGCAAACCTGGGCACCCGCAGTCCTAATGGGGCAGCTCGGGATGTGCCCTGGGACACCTGCCCTGCTAAGGGCGAGAAGAGGGCTCCCCTGAGGGGGTGTCCCTGCGGAGAGTGGAAACGTCCTTCTGCAGGGGAAGAAGAGCCTCTGAGCAGGGGGCCGGATGCACAGGCAAGACCAGCCTGAGCACGGAGGTTTTGGGAAGCCAGAAGTCATACAGTCGCCTGAGCAGCCTTGTTCCTGCCAGAATGGAGGGAAAAGGTGCCGAAAAGTCAGGCTAGGGTCAGACCCTGTGGTGGGTTATGAGTGACAGGAAAGGACTGGTCAGGCAGGCATGAGAGAAACCTGTGGGCCTCCCAGCCGGGGCTTCACGCCGAAGGGAAGAGCAGAGTTATAGACTTTGCCACTTATTAGCTGTGTGAGTTTGAGCAAGATCACTCCACCTCTCTCTATATATATCTTCATCTGTAAAGTGACAGAGTGACAATCTCTTGTCATCAGAAGGCTTAGTTTATCTCTGATCCTTTTGTCCAGTCCTGACAGTGCTTTCCTGCAAGGTTCTGCTGCAGCTGCTCTTACCCTGAGATGGGAGGGCTTAGAGGGACATTGTAGCACCTGAGGGCAGGAGGGGTGTGCTTTAAAAATAGACATGTAACCGCCTGCAGCTGCAGACCTGCAGTCAGTTTTGTTGACGGTCGTGGAGAGGACTTTGGAGGCCTTCGCTTCGTCTTAAGACATGTTTTCCCTTGGGGACCGGATTTGACTTTGCAGAATAATGTTGAAAATTTGGGCTTCTGGCAAAGCTGTTTTCAGAAATGGGTATATAGCTAACATATATTATAAAATAAAATGCTTTTATTTAATATGTGGGAGTTTGCAGCTGTTGGAGCATTTCTGTTGGCCTGGTCTCCACGGAGGACATTAGGGTTCAGCAGAGAGTGCGGGAGGGCAGGTAGCCAGCCCTGCTGCTGTGGGGGGTTCTCCCCAGCACGGTGCTCTGCTGAGTTGACTCTTCTCTGAGTTTGGTTGCCAACTGAGCAGACAGCAATTTAATGAGTTCTGGTGGGATTGTATAATGACAGGAAGAAAGAGGAAACCGTTGTTTTTCTGGATTAGAACACACGTTTGGTTCTTGATTCAGTGTGTTCCATTACAGAATTGATGAGCTGTGTCTATTCTGGGATTTCACTGAAATAATCTTTCAGACTAAAATTTAATAGTTATGTTTTATTTGGCTGGAGGGCTCGAGCCTGGATGGCAGCCCCTCAGATCACTCTGAGGGACTGCTCCCAAGAGGTATGGGAGGAGCTAGGATAAATAGTAGCTTTACAACAAAGACCAGGTACTTGGAACAATAAAAGATTGCTTGTTATCTAAAGAAAGCCAGATATCTCAAGTTCAATTATTTAGTGCTTTTCTATGTATGGGATGAAGCAAACATATGGGTCATTGAATTCATTTCTTTGGCAAGCACCTAGCTATCTAGGGCCAGTATCCTGTCCTTCCTTATTCTGAGTCCATTCAGAGGGCACCACTGTGAGTGGCTGAGAGGCTGGGCTGCAGGCATGTCCTCACTGGGGGTGACAGCAGCCGCTGATGGCTTGGTTTCAGCATTTTTTGTCTACTGACATTGTTGTAGTACTTTCATTCACATTGTAGTATTTTCACTCACAGTGCTCCCCCTTTTTCCTAAATTCGACCAACATTTTGAGAGACATTTCATGACCAATTTTGTCCCACGGTGCTAGGATGGCTCACTCCTAGTTCAGGTGAAGAATTTTCTGAGCTGCTATTCAAGGTGTTAGGTTTTTCATCAGGCCCTGTTGATACTAAAGTTTCTCTGGATTGCCTGTCTTAGTAGTCTATTATGATCCAGGAAATATTTACCCTTCGTTGCTAATTCCCATACCTAGAATCACAATATTACAATTATTTTATGCAGGGTTATAAATTTTATCTATTTCTTCAAGATGTTTAGCCATCATCAATCTTGTAGGCCTAGTTACACATTGGGAAATGTAACAGACAACAATTTTTTAAAATAGACAGGTTATAAGTAATATAGCTAGTAACGTTAATGAAGTCACGAGTAAGAATTTAATAGTCAAAAAGCTATATTTTTGGGTTAAAAGTTTGCTTGTATTTCTGATTGAGTTTGAGTGATCTTATGAGAAATTTCATATTTATGGTCAGGGTCAGAGCAGGTATTAATTGGCCAGGTGAGGTCTCTCACCTTGTAAGATCAACAGTTGCCTAAACATAGCTATAATTTCTTTTTAAATAATGTTTCTGAGGGCTATCTAGTTTGAGGGTTGGAGTAAGGAAACCCACCAAGGTAACACAGAAGTACTAGACATAGGTAATTTATCATAAACTTAACAATTGGAGTAGTTCATAATCAAAGTTAGGAGTAATTGTCAAAGTAATTGTTATACAAGCTTGGTCTGGTGTCTTGGGTCAGCTGTCTACCTCAGATCCCATCTCCTTCTGATCCTGGCCTGGTAGCTTTTTCTCCATTTGGGCATTGTTTTAAGGTGAGCAGTGCTCTATAGGCCAGTGCACTGCAGGCGCTGTTTCTGATAGGAAATGAATCTGAAACTACGTTTCCTTCAGCTTTTGTGTGTATGGTCTAGTTAAGAGTACTTGATAAAAGTTCCTTCCATTCAGGTTGGACACAGTTGTTTAAGTAATGCCTGTTCCAGTGTGTATAATCCCCTGGCTGCAGGTCATGGGGCATTGGAACTTTACCCAAGGATAGATTACTGAGCTTCAGAAACAAACCTAGTGTATCCACTTCATAATTCAGTTAAATTGTACAGCAATGTGACATAACAGCAAGGAATGATTTGGGAAGTGTCTTAGTAAATATAGACCTCGATTAACAGAACTAGAATTTAATATCCACCAAATTAAAGTCTTTTTTTCTCTCTAAAGTTACACTCATTTTTCTCAAATATAGCCAAATCAAGATTAATTTCTTTACAAGTTAAGTCTGATTATTTGATCATATAGGGTTTTTTAAATTGGCTGTGTTGGAAGTTTTAATACGGTGTCTCAGGGTAGAATGTTAATAAGATTTGCTAAGGCCAGGAAAGCCACGTTAAGGGCTTGTCATGTATTTCTGCCTCTTTTCTCTTTAAAATCCTTAAAATACCTTGAGATTCCTATATCTGTTAGGAGATGATCTTCTTCATTTGTTTGTTAGAGCCAATGGGGACCTAAGAGTTTTTAGTTCCTTGAGCGATCATATAGAGAGGAAATATAACTGTTTCAAGTCTGCTTACATAGGTAAAATTTATCAAATTTCTGTGATTCATAACTAGCTTAAGAGGAAGAGATTCTTTATGACTCAGAAACAGGTTAAAACCAGTAGCATTTCAAACAAAATAAAAAATTATAACCATATTCATCAGTTTACTCAGTCCCACATAACTAATTCTTTTAATCAGAGTTTTCATTACACATTAAAAATTTCTTGCCATGTTTAGTTCAGTGCTATTGTTTGAAATTTATTAGAAATCAGTAAATCTACATGAAGAGCAAGCATTTTCAAAATCATCAGAAGAAAACAATTAGCTGTCTATATATGACAAAAGATTTAAAAGCATGGTTAAACACTGTTACACAATAATCTATAAAGAAACCTGGTCACTATACCCAGAATTATCACTGGTAACATTTCAAATATACCAGAATTTTAGGGATTCCATATAATTTCTACAATATCTATATTAATAATATTTTCTCATTCAATATAATTTATGATTCATTTGACAATACCATGTTATTTAACATGGCAAATGAAACTTACTAGTTCAAAATCTCTCCTTGGGATGTATCAGGGGCCCTCTGTAGCATCCCAAACTTAACTGGAGATTAAAAGAACTTTCATTAGAAATTGATACTTGGGGAGCTTTTAAAAACATTTCAGAACACTTGGTCAGATAAACATATAGGTCATTGTAAAGTAGTACTTATTCATTAACAAGAAAATACGTCAAAGGTAAAGGCAGAACAGATCAGCTAAGTGGTATAAGAAGTTTTACAATCTGTTAGTGAAGGTGGACTAACATTTTAAGAAAATTTTTTCCTCTTAACAGAGAGAAAACCAAATCTATTCTTGTACCAGCTTACTTCTAAGATTCATTTACTTTGCCCAATTTGAGTCTAAACTTAGCCAATTCTAACCACGTACAAAACTCTTTCCTCAGGTTTCCTCTTCCACAATCCTTCCACAGATTTCTATACTCATATTAGTGTGTCCCTTATTTTCTCTTCCATTCAGAAGTAGCCAGCTTCAGGAGAAATTCACTATGTTTCATTAACAAAATCTAATTCCATTCTTATATCTTCCTTTACACATTTATATTACTTTGATAGGATACTGAGATCATTCCCTTAGTAATAGAGACTATTTCAGGGTGGCACCAACCATTTATTAATATTTCTAAACACCTTTAATTTCACTGAAAGAGGAAGTTAAATGTTAAGTAATTCATATTTCAATCTTATTTTATCTGAAAATGGCATAGCTATTTAATAAAATCCTATCATTTAATTAAATTTAGCACAAATCTAGAATTTAAAAATACCAAACATTTAGAGATTATCTTCAGCATACATTTTAAAAATATATTTTAAATATTTACCCAAAGCTCTCATCTCATTTGCATTTAATTTACTTAAAATTTTACCAAACCACATTACGGTTATTTTTTTTTTTGACAAATCTGCAACAGATATAACAGGATCTTATTTGACTTTCATTAAACCTAGGTACAGTAAAGGTATTATAGTTAAGACGGATGATTTTAAAGATGTCTATATTAATTAGAACATACTTAAACTAAACAATATCAAATATTACCTTAATATTGTACATTTTCCAGTTCACATGAAGCTGAAAGTCAACTTGTTCAGTTTTTATTTCAAAAATACTTAATTTTTAAGCTCTTATATTTTTACGTCAATTAAGCAGAGCTCTTTGACTTTGAATTTTTTTTTTTTAGCATAGAAATATCTCACTTCTATAATATGTACACAGGCTAATAAACAGACAAAAGCTAGAGATCTCATAGCTTCACTTTAAAACTTACTTATAAGATAGGTATAATAATAGTTGGAGTAAGCTGAATTTGCTTGCTCAAATCACTAAGGCTTACTATTTATGAAATAGACAGTTAAGATTGCTTGAGAAAGTCTGAATGACCCGTCAGAGTTCTGAGTTCTAAAATGCCAAAAATTTCTTGGCCCTAAGTTCTATTTCATTGAGGTAATTAATTAGGCTCAGTCCTAGGTCACTGTTTGCTGTATTTACATTTCTGATCAGCAAGACAAAGATATGCTCTTCCAGTTCCCCAGAAAACTGCTCTGTCACCCAGACCCAATTTTATGTCCTTAATTGGCATGTTTTTATCAATGAGAACAGCTGTAAACAAAGAATTCCATGTTTTAAAACTTTAAGGTTTACTTTATCATGTTTTTGAAAGCTTGCATAAGGCATTTAGCAAGGTCTCTTTTCCTTGAGTTATAAGTTAAACCCAGGGTAAACTTTTATTATATTTTTTATTAGCCACTGAATATTAGTTTTCAGTTTTACATTATATTGGACGGCTCATGTAACTCTACTGGTTTCCTTTACTTTGTTCAATTAATGTTTTCTGAGGGACAGATATGGGCCCAGCCTTATAATACCAAGAAGGGAAAGTGTGTTTCCATTGAAACATATCTATCCCACAACATAATTAAGGAAAAGATTTATATAAAGACCATTTAAATATACCAACTTTACAAAATTTATCTCAATTGTATTAAATCTTATACCTTTAATTTTTATATTTATTAGGTTTAATCAATAATTCTTATTTCTAGAAGGAGTGCCAGAAGCCTTTTTTTGGGGGGGCATTGTATCTAATTTTATAGAAAAGTCTCTAGGATGCCCAAGTTTCAGCCAAAGAGCTTAGGCCATTTTAAATTTTTAATTTGATTAATTGGTCTGTTGTCGCAATCATTGTTCAAGTATTTCAGTCTATACATACATATATTTTAAACTGTGGTAAATAAAACGGACTTGTTTGAACTTTAATGTTGGGGGCAGTAGGTGATCTCTTTGGCCCCTTTTTTCTTTAACTTTACATAGTGTTGTATCAAAACCTTGTATCTAAATCCAAAAATATCCATTTTATTTACCTCATTCAAAATAAACATATAAAAATATTTATCCATTTAGGATAAGCCCTGATCTTTTTTTTTCCGACATTTTTACGATACTTTTTCCAGTTATTCAAACTAATTAACATTAATTATTCAAAGTTTATATTAGCATCTCCAGAACCATTTATCTGAAAGGAAAAACACAAATGTAGCTTTTCAAACCAGTATTTTTTTTTAACTAAGTTCTTAGGTTAAACATTACATATAAATTCTACATTTAAACTTGATTTTAATAGGTACCAATAAAACAGATGTTTATAATGAGATCTCTTTCAACTTTCACAAATTTAAAAGTTTTTCCAAATTAAAGGATCCATCATTTGGCCATCAATTTATGTATATATATATAAATATTTATATATATATATATAATATATATATGTGGTGATTTTAAAACAATAAGTTGAAGAGGCCCTTCCACATGAGAGTGGGGGTGTTGCCTAAATAAATTTCAAAGGTTTACTCTCCAAAAGCTAAAGGCCTTTGTGGTCCAGGCTTATGCAACAAAATTTTAGATGGTAAAATATCTGAATATTGGTACAAAGAATTGCTTAGAATCCAATTTATTTGCGTGGCCACCATATGTACAAAATACTTCTACCTTTTGTATGGCAGAGTCCAAGGTTCTCTTTTAAAAAAAGTACACATATATACAGATACATACACACACTTAAAACACCTAGAGAAAGATAAAACATTTACATTTCAAGGACACAGGAAGAGAAATCTAAGTTACCCCTAAAGGGGATTTTGTTTTTATAATTTCAGAATTCCAAAAAATGTTTTTATCAGGCCTGGTTAGTTACTTTCAGAGTGAGTTTCTTTTTTTCTAATTCCCAATTAATGTTGTAAGTTTTGTACGTATATAAACCTGGCTGGGGTAACAGTTGGAGGCTGGCAATCTGTCATTTCTTTTTATTTCTTTTCTGTTTTTAATTTTTTTGAAAGTTCTATTCCCCATTGTAAGGTCGGGTTCTCAGAATAAATTTGCTAGTAAGATTTCCCGCAGGAACAACACTATGGCATGAAGTCTTTGCCTCTACCACTCCTGCAAGATTCTCTGTCACCCGAGAAAGCTGTTTCCAGCCAGGAGGAGGGCCTCATTTTTGGAGTTGCAATGTTCCTCATAAGAGTTTTAATTTTATCCTGAAAAATTCAATGGATGTAACCAAATTGAGGAAAACATTATAACAGGCTCTTACTTAACCACTCAGTCCTGAACCCAGTGTCTTTCAACTTGGACCCACTTGGGACGTCTCCACTGGGTGAGTATTTTCCTCATATGTTTCCACCAGCCCCACTTCAGACGTCTCCTCAAGGTGGGTTTTTCCCGTTATCATTCAACCAGGCCCCACCCAGTATGTCTCCACTGGGTGGGTAATTCACCCCAGTTTCTTTCAACTTGAGGGCCACGTACCTGGATACACCGCCAGATAAAACTCAGGATCATCAGCCAGTATGTGAGATCCGAGAAACAGGAGAGACTCACCCAAATTCATCTGGACTCCCAGAGGAGGCTGATGGGCACAAAGGGCCACTGCTGGTACCAAGGTTCCGGTTACTTGGAGAGTCCAGGTGGAGAGAAGTCTGCCGTGGGTCCCTTCATGGTGTCCACAACTGTTGACTGAAATACATGTGCAGCCTAAAAGTTAAGAGTTATGTTTTATTTGGCGGGAGGACCCGAGCCGGGATGACAGCCTGTCAGATCTCTCTGAGGGACTACTCCAAAGAGGCTGCGGAAGAGCTAGGATATATAGGAGCTTTACAACAAAGACCAGGTGGTTGGAATAATAAAAGATTGCTTGTTATCTAAGGAAAGCCAGGTATCTAATGGTCAAGACTTTTGTGCTTTTCTATGTATGGGAGGAAGCAAATATTTTGGACTCATTGAATTCATTCTTTAGACAAGCACCTAGCTATCTAGGGCAAGTATCCTGTCCTTTCTTATTCTGAGTCTGCTAAGTGGGCACCATTGTGAGTTGCTGCAGTGGCTAGGCTGCAAGCCTGTCCTCGCTGGGGGGTGGCGGCAGTCGCTAATGACTTGGTTTCAGCATTCTTTGTTTACTGACATGGTTGCAGTATTTTCATTCACATTGTGGTATTTTCGTTCACGGGCTGATTATGGGTAATCTGAAAACTTGGAAAGCAACCGAGATGGAATTACTGCAGGTACCTTCTAATTTAGTAAGCTGTGTGCAAATATAAATTTGGAGGAAGCATACAAAACGATTTAGTGGTGTAGGGAAGGGTTTCTGCACATTAAAGGAGAACGCAATGCAGAATTCCTTAAGTCCACCTTTCTTTTCTGTAGTGGTTTCTGGGAACAGTTTATGGTAATTAACCAACATTGACAAACGGTGGCAAACATTGCATTTAAGAGCTGGCCGGCTGTAAACTTGTGTATTGGACAGGTGGATTTCATAGGCAAGTGGTCAGGTGGATGGGAGAGAGATGGAGCCAAGGCCTGGGCCCAGATTCCGGTTTAAATCGCCATTTCATCACCATAGGGCCTTGGACTAGAATGTAACCTCTCTTAACCTGTTGGTGAATATGTGAAATGGGCGCGACAATATTCGTTTCTTCCTGGGATTGTTGTAAATTCTAAAGAGTATTATAGCACACATGAAGCACTTAACACACTTGCACTAAGCAGTGTTCACTGTGTGAGGCCGCCACGCTTGGCGTGTGTCAGAGCCGTAAAGGCATCATATGTCTATTGAGGACACACTGGTAGCCCCTTGGCTAGGTTGTGAATTTGGTGATTTCCTTTAATCCTTGAAACTCTACGTGACATGGGCAGTTATTTTCATGGACAGATGATGAATGTCAGGGTAAAATCACTGTGTTATTTGCCCAAAGTCAGACCATAATTTTGGGTGCAGGGGCGTCGTTTCTGCATGGGCCCCTGGGCCTTCTGCCCTCTCCGTTCAGCACCAGAGCCAGATGTGGGTTCAGCTGTCTCCCAGCCCAGAATATCCGGCAGGCCGCAAGACACACCTGGCCCTGCTCTGCTTGAGCAAAAACTCTGGAGGAGAGGCAGTTAGAAAATGGATAAACATAAAAACAGACGACTGCAAACTGCGATCAGCTCTGAGAAGGAAAGGATCACGTCTCGTCGTGCAGAGCTGGGAGCTTTCCCGTCGGGGCTGCTCTGGGGGCGTTCATCTCAGCTAAACAAACTCTGCTGCTGCAGCAAGGCAGGAAGGCAGGGCGCGTGTGGCCAGGTAGACAGGACCTTGTTAATCTTACTCACTCCCCATTCAGCTGCAGCTGTCACGGGCAATTACCTAGTAAACAGATGTCGGCCATAATCATCACGCACTTCGTTTGGTAGTTTTATTGGCCCCACTTTTGAGATGAGGTAATTGAAACTGGGGAGTTTGCTGCATGCCCGTGATTTCCTTGGAAATACCCCCACTGGTCTTTCCACCTAGACTGGTGTGGCTGTCATATCCCAGCCATGTGAATGGCATCGTGTAGCTTCACCCAAGCAGCCCAAATGACTGACATTGATATTCTTAATTCGTAGAAAATGCTATGTCACAATAAGAGAAAAAGGTAGTAAGAAATTGTTTCAAAAACTAGAAAAAAATCCAATTCTTCCCCAGCTGGGGTAGCGTACCCTGTGTCACTCACCCTACTCACTTCCTGGCATCTCCTCCCTGCCGACTCCGCGTTCAGAAGCCACTCTTAGCCTTTGAAGAACATTTTGCCTTATGACACTGTTGACTACGACCTGCGACCTCTCTGTCCCTGGTTAACTCTCTCTTCAAAGCCATTTTAATTTTATGCAGGCTCCTCCACTCAGATGTAAGACTAGCCTGTTTAAACTTTTTGATGCAGCTCCTTAATGAAGATCTTGGGAAGGAAACCCAGCCAAAACCTGGGAGGTATGCACAAAGTGACTGCAAACCCAGTATTTTGTGGAAGTCAGAATCAGAGGAGTGGGTGATTCAGGAAAGGCTATTTTAAGGTGGAAAGGGGAAAGTGAAAGGACGCAGGGTGTGTGAGAAAGAAGCATCTCCGTCCCAGCCAGCAAGGCACCTGCATTCAGGATGGTGTATGGAGAGTGCAGACTTCTCACAAAGAAAGAAGTGGTGGGATGGGAGGGAGAACAGTTTGGTACTTTACTGGGGAGGGAAAAAGTGGGTTGAACGTTTTCTGGTTGAAGAAAAGGATTGTGACATGTTATGCTTGTATTTTGGAGAGAAGGGTTTTGTGGGGACAGGCCAAGGAGAACGCTCTCTGGCTGGGGTGTCAGCACAACAGAGAAACACAGAGAACCGGGCCGACCCCAAGTCCCCTGATGGGGGAGAGCCTGCCCGCCAAATGGAGCCCTGTTGTCTGCTCCTGTCCCGTAGCTGGGGCCTCAGAGTTCCCTTCATAACCCAGTCCTTTTGATACAAGAAAAAAACGTGGGGCATGAGAAGGGCTGTGTCCCAGGAATTTGGTTTAGCCCCTGGGATGTGCCCCACCAGATTTTGTTCCTTTTCTTCATGCAGTAAAGTATTCAAGAGCAAGCCAGTGTTGAGTAAAGATAGATTTATTCAGAGAGATACATTGAAAGGCAAGAGAAACATCACGACGTGTGGGGGTTTGATGCTCAGATTAAAACTAGGTACATACTCCACAGACTTGAGTGTGGGCCTTCCCCGAAGAGGGAGCGAGAGGGATGCCCGCGAGGTTAAGCTGTGTTGCTGGCTTTCTTGGGCTTGGTGGTTTCATATGCTAATAAGTAGAAGGACCAGCCTTAGGGCAAGGGGCAGGGATTCCCAGCGAGTTAGCCATTTCCCACCCTGTGACCTTTTGTGGCCAGCCTTGGAATTGCTTTGGTGCCTGGGGCCGGGTTATTCACAATGTTACTATTACAATGGGTGTTTAATGAAGCTCAAGCTCTGCTAGAAGTTAAATCTCTTCATCCTGAGCCTCAAGGCCTATTGGGGGTTGAATCCTTCACCATTTTGTTGTTAATTGCTGTGGCCTTCCTAGAATGTCTCTGCTCTGCCCCCTTCCATCCTGTCTCACTGTGATGACACAGAGAGGGCAAAGGCCGGGCCCTGCCTGTGCTCCTGCATTTAACAGCGGGAGGTGTAGGATGGGCTTATGATGACTCTGAGTGGTGAAAAGGATGTTTCAGATTTTCCCACGTGAGACATGGGGACCTGCCAGCAGCCACCGCACATTTATGTCACGGTCATTATCGCTTGTGTTGTTACGGAAACAACAGGCCAGGCAAGAAACAAGCACCACTCGGAGGGTGGGAGTACTGAGATTTACTAAGCAGGCGGGCTCAGAGGGGCTTCTTTTCCGAAGCTCTGAGCACCTCCAAGACGTGCACATGAGGTTTTATAGGGTTAATTACAAGTATGGGGCTATTAGCCAATAAGGCTCAAACAACAAAAAGCAAGGAATCAGTACACTGAAGCTTATCAATTTGGAACAGATCACGTTACTGTCAATTGTTGACCTTGGATTTACGAGTTAGCTTGTTAGCCCAGTAAACTGACACTAAACTTCAGATTTACAAGTTAGCCCAGCAAAACTTAGATGAGTAAACTGACACTTGTCACACTTGGATATGTGACTTAGCTTGTTAGCCCAGCTGGGCTTTTCCTTCACTGTGTCACTTATCTTTTCTATTTTTCTTCTTTAAGTATTTAATCCAAATGTAATATCAAAGTTTTTTGGAAAAGAATTTCTCTTTCTTTTCTTTGGGGCTATTTTGGTGTGGTAGGTAATTAGGTGTATTTATCTGTTAGTGGAGGCCCTGAGGCTTAAACCCAGGACCCCGTGCACGCTAAGAACATGCTCTACCACCTGCCCCATCATCTTTTTCTTTTTGCTTTAGCTGCCAAGAATCTTACAGCTGAATTTCTAGTCGGCCTTTAACACTTGCCCTGACTTCATGGAATCCATTTTTATGACTTTATCTCCCCCTGGTATCATTTAAGTATTGAATCTCCATTTTCTCTTCACTCTCAGTTTTGCCTTTTTGTTGTTATGGTTGTTAAGCTGTGTTGAAAAAATTGATTAATTTCTCTTTCAGCAGGAGGCTCTAAGTAAACAAATATGTAAACAAACAGCACACTTAAATGGTTTTATACATTCTAAGCTGTTTAGTAGTTACTTAAAAACCGAATTGGATATTACAGTGATAACATTTTTAAATTAGTTTTTAATTTTTTATAAAGATATAGCTGATTTAAAATATGATATAATTTTCAGGTGTACAATAGATGTTCCATTTATATTTACTGAAAAACATTGGCTGTATTCCCTGTGTTGTATGATACATCCCTCTAGCATGTTTACATTTCATGTTGCAGTTGTATAAGAAATGTGGGTAATGCAGAGTCTGGGACATGGATGTGTCTGACCCAGGTTCACGCAAACCCTGACTGTCAGAGCTCAGGCCTTCACTACTGTCTGCAGGGGAGTGAGTGGAGGCAGCTCTCGTCAGCGCTGGCACCACCCTCTGAGTGGCAGTGACAATACTGACTGTGGACGTGCAAAGTGTTGTTCCAAACTTTACATGCATTTCTGCATTTAACAATTAAAGCCCTCCTGTGATGAAGTGTTTTATGTTTTTAATGAATAATACATTTTATTTTGATATTGATAGAATTCAAACCTACGGAAAATTTACAGGAGTAGTACAATAAACGCTTAGATACTGTTCACCTTAAAGGGCACTATTTGGCCTTTTGTGTCTGGCTTATTTTAGTATAAAGTTTCAAGGTTCATCCATATTGCAGCCTGAATCAGTACTTTATTCTTTTTGTTTGATAATATCCTTCTTCTTTTTTTTTGTTTTTGTTCTATTTAAAAATGTTTTCATTAAAGTCTAGCCAGTTTTTACTGTTGTGTCAGTTTCTTGTGTACAGCATAACACTTCAGTTAAATAGTAACATTCGTGTATTCATTTTCATATTCTTTTTGAACATAAGTTACTATAAGATATTAAATATATTCTCCTGTGCTATACAGTGTAATATTCTCCTGTGCTATACTGTTTATTCTATACATACTCAGTATCTACATATCTTGAACTCCCAATTTATTCCTTCCCACACCCTCTCCACTCTGGTAACCATAGTTTGTTTCCTGTGTCTCTGTGTCTGTTTCTGTTCTGTAGATAAGTTTATCTTTTTGTTTCTTTGGCTTTTTTTTTTTTTTTAGATTCCACATGTGAGAGATCTCATATGGTAATTTTCTTTCTCTTTCTGTCTTATTTCACTTAGAATGACATTCTCCAGGTCCATTCATGTTGCTGCAAATGGCATTATTTTATTATTATTTTATGGGTGAATAGTAGTCTATTGGACAAATATACTGCAACCTCTTTATCCAGTCATCTGTCACTGGACATTTAGGTTGTGTCCATGTCTTGCTATTTTAAACAGTGCTGCTGTGAACATTGGGCTGAAGGTGTCTTTTTGAATTACAGATCCTTTTGGATATATGCCCATGAGTGGGATTCCTGGGTTATATGGGAGGTCAATTTTTTGTCTTTTGAAGAACCTCTATACAGTTTTCCAAAATGGCTCCACCAAACTGCATTCCCACCACAGTGTAGGATGGTTCCCAATTCTCCACAGCCTCTCCAGTATTTATTGTCTGTGAACGTCTGAATGATGGCTATTCTGACTGGTGAGAGTTGGTACTTGATTGCACTTTTGATTTGCATTTCTCTGATAATGATATTGAACAGTTTTTCATGTGCCTATTGGCCATTTTTATGTCTCATTGGAGAAATGTTTCTTTAGGACTTCTGCCCATTTTTGAATTGAATTGTTTGTTTTTCTTTCTTATTAAGTGTACAAGCTGTTTACATATTCTGGAAATTAAGCCCTTGTCAGTTTCATTTATTGCAACTATTTTGTCCCATTCCATAGGTTGTCTTTTAGTTTTGCTTACTGTTTCCTTAGCTGTGCAAAAGCTTGTAAGTTTAATTAGATCTCAGTTGTATATTTTTGCTTGTATTTCTATTGCTTGAGTAGACTGCTCTAGGAAAACATTGCTGAGATATATGCCACATGTTTGCCTATGTTTTCTTCTAAGGGGTTTATAGTCTCTTGTCTACATGTTTAAGTCTTTATCCATTTTGAATTCATATTTGTGTATGCTGTGAGGGAGTAGTCTAACTTCATTGATTTACATGCAGCTGTTCAGTTTTCCCTACACCATTTGCTGAAGAGGCTGCCTTTACTCCATTGTATGTTCTCACCTCTGTCAAAGATTCAATGACCAAATGTTTGTTGGCCTATTCTTGATAATTTTGTTTATCCATTCATTGATGGATGGATATTGTTAGTAACTTTTGGTTACTCTGAATGATACTGCTATGAATATTGATGTGAAAGATTTTGCGAGAATATGTTTTCATTCTGTTGGCTGTACAGTTGGCCCGCCACATCTGTAGTTTCCTCTTCATGGATCGACATGGCTGATTGTAAAGGGACTCGAACATCCTTGGATTATGGTATCCAGGGTGGGATGTTCCTGAAACCAACCCCCCGAGGATCCTGAGGGATGACTGTATATGTAGGAGTGGAATTGCTGAGCCATATGACTCTAAACTTTTGAGGAAACACCAGGCTTTTCCAAAGAAGCTGCAGCATTGCTTCTTTCCAACGGCTGTGTGTTGAGGGTTCCCATTTCTCTGCCTCCTGACCGACACTTGTTATTGTCCATGATTTGATTATAACCATCCTAGTGAGTGTAAAATGAGACCTCATTTTGATATAGATTTCGCTAGTGATGCTGAGCATCTTTTCATATGCTTATTGGCCAATTGTGTATCTATTTAAATCCTTGGCAAATTTAAAAATTGGGTCGATTTTCTTTGTATAGTTCAGTTGTAAGCGTTTGTTTATATCCCGGATACTAGCCTATTATTAGATATATGATTTGCAAAATTTTTCTCCTATTCTGCAGACTGTCGTTTCACTTTAATTTTTTTAAACAATAAAACAATTTCTTTATAGGGGAAGTAATTAGATTTCTTCTTTTTTCTTATTTTTGCCAAGCACGCACTCTATCACTTGAGCTACCCCCTTCCTCTTTCATTTCACTTTCTTGATTATGTCCTTTGTATCAAATGGTTTTAATTTTCATGAAGTCAATTTTATCTGCTTTTTTTTTTAATCACTTGTGCCCTTGGTATTGCATCTAGGAAGCCATAGCCTATATTATGACCACAAAGATTTATACTATGTCTTCTTTTAGAAAATTTATACATTTAGTTTTTACGTTTCTGTCTGTGATCCATTTTGAATTAACATTTATTTGTTATATAAAATACAGGGGTCCAGATTTCAGATTCATTCTTTTGCCTGCAGATACCCAGGTGTCTCTGCACCATGTGTTGAATAGACTATTCTTTCAATGGAGTGTTGTTGGAATATTTGTGGAAAACTGACTGTAAATGTAAGTTTTCCCCCTGGATTTTTTATTGAGTCTCATTGATTTATGCATCCAAACTTATGCCAGTACCATAATGACTTGAGTGCTATAGATTTGTAGTAACCTTTGAGTGATTCCTCCAACTTTGCTCTTCTTTTTCAAGTTTGTTTTGGCTGACCTGGGCCACTTGCAATTCCATATGAATTTTGGAATCAGTTTTTCAATATTTGGAAAGAAGTCAGCTGGAATTTTGATAGAGATTCCATTAAATTTGTAGATCACTTTGGGGAATCTTAACATTTTTGACAATATTGTCTACCATTTCATGAACATGGGATGCCTTCCATATATGTAGATCTCTTCAATATTTTTTGGTGATACTTCAAAATTTTCAATGTACAAATCTTGTAAAATTTTGTTAAATGTATCTCTCATTTTATTTTTAATGCTGTTGTAAATGGAAAGGCTGAACTTCCTAAGGGTGGGACTATATAACAATTTATTTATTTCTAGGATTCCTACACAGCAAATACACTACATTTGTATTTGCTACATAAATCTATCCACAATTCTTCCCATCCCTGTGTTATAAGAAACCAAGACCTAGGTTAAGCTGCCTGAACACCTATGTGGACTTGAGAAATGAGACCCTTGGGTGGGGCTTTGTGCAGATGATACTGAGAGCTTATTCAGGATTGTTCATCTTAATTTCTTTTAAACAATCCTTTCAGTGTATTTAGTCAGATACATTAAGAACATGACCTTTTGTTGTGCGGAGGATCTAAGAGTAAAATTTTCAAATGATTTCTAGTGTGTGTGTTGTACTTGAAACCTAATTTACATAAATCTTTGAAGATTTATGTTTCAGGAGCTTTGAGGGAATAATACCTGTCTTTATTCAATAACTACAACTAAATGCTCAAGCAACATGTAAGAGTTTGAGCAAACTGCCCCCGCCCCGTAGTGCTGGGTGGCTGCAGCTGTAAATGGAGTCAGCGCTTACCTCTCCCAGTACGCTTGTGCTGATCTGCTCAAAGCGGTTTGCCCAACAGTTTGTTGGTGGTCTTTTGGACAAAGCCATAAAGCATTGATTGAAGGTTTCTGGAATGGAATCTATTCTTATTAATATTAAGTAAGCACATATTGAGTGCTTACTGTATGTTGGGAATTGTCCCTCAGCCTCACATGAAAATTATTTCTCTTAAAACCTCTCATATTTCCTTGTTATTCACATTTTACAGATAAGGAGACTGAGGATTAAGTCTTCTCTCTTTTGTGGGGAGCTCATTATCAATGATGGGAAGTTGTAAGGAAAAAGATATTGATTCATCCTGAGAAAACATTTTTCTGAGAGTCAGCATTGAAGAGGGTGACCACTGAAGAGGGTGATCATTGTTTGAGTGAGACTAGCCCCGGGTTGTACGGAATCAGCATCCCCGTCTGCACACGGCACATGTAGTGCTACATGGTGGGTGAGGTGGCACGGCTGCACAGGGGACGCGGATGCCGGGCCATTGGGTTGTGTTCAGGCCCGGTGGGGCATTCTCCTAAGGGCAGTGGACCGTCATTGACAGATTTTAAGTAGGGGAGTGGGGTGCTCTCGTAGATCACTTTTGTCTTGTAGAATGCTTAGAAACATTTAGAAGGCTCGGTAGGAGATGATGTGATGAGTCAGAGTAGGGTGGCTGCGAGGTGTAGCAGTGTTCAGTTTTCAAGTGATTTTCAAGCCCAGGTTTGTGGCTCAGTAGCCGTGTCACTTTGGATGACGCACTCAAGGAAGTGAAACAATTTACCTAATCAATTGAAGCAGTGATGTACCGACTTCCCAGGACTGCTGTGGAAATCCAGTGAGATAACTTGTGCAGAGTGTGCAGCGTGGTCCGCAGCACAGAGTCATTGCTGATTGAGTCCCAGTGAGTACCTGGTAGGTCAGGTGTGGGTGGTGGGACTTGGTGACTGAGGATATCTGGGCCCTGAAAGAGGGGTCCAGTCACATCTGTGAGTGGTGGGCCTGAGCTGGGAGAGGCAGGGAGACCTTGCCCCCAGACCAGGGGCCCTGGGCAGGATGGCTATTGGAGGAGCACCGTGAAGTCAGCTCTTTTCAGGTGGAGTTGGAGGTGCTCTTGAGACATCTAAGTGCAGTGTCACGAGCTCACAGAGGAGGTCTTATCCCGGGCTGTGCATTTTCCTATAATCTCAATCCCTGAGGACGCTGAGGTATTGATCACTGAGCATGAAGTCATACTTGACAGGACAAGTGAATAGTAGTATCATCTCTGTCATCAAAGCTCACGTCTCTTTATTCATCACTCACTTTGCTAATTGGGTACTTACAGAGCTCACTTCATCGCCCTTCCCTGGGCTCAGGCTCCACAGAAAAGAGCTGGTGAGTCTCCCTCTTTTCCAGAAGAAGAGACATTTAGCTGGTAGACTTCTATACCTTGCCAGACTTAGAATTTTAGTTTGTTGGTTTAATTCTATTTTCTGTTGGACATCTCCTGACAGGAGAGACGTTTTACCTCATGGTCAGGTTTCAATTAGCTGTTACTGAGAATTGCTTATCTGATCCATAGTGTATGTATTCTATTAACTTTGTAGAGCACTTATCATTTTTCTGTCTTTGCCCTTTAATTTTGTTTGCCCCTTCAATTTTCTATCCTATTTGGGGCCTAATTTTATTTTTTAATTAAAAAATATCTGTTAGCAGTTAAGAAAACAAAAGGAAAGAAAAGATGCATATGATAGCTAAATTTAGAAAATATCTTGTATGTTTTCTGTCTCGGCGATGGAGGGTTCAAAAACTCGTGAAAACCTTCATTACATAAGTTCCTTAAAATGTAGATTAAGAAATAAAACCTTCCTTCTTCATCTTTCAAGCTGCAAGGCTAATTGTCAAGAAAGTGAGGGGACATCATCAGAAGCCAAGACAAACCAGAAAGCAGGGATTCTGGGAGATACGTGAGCCTTAGAAGCCCTGGGGTGCTGGTTGGCTCCTGAACTGAGATTCAGTTGCCCTGGCAGAAGGGCAGGATTTGAGCCCGAGGCTTCTCACACTGGGTGTTGGATGGCTGTTCTTATGTAAGGCGAAGCACATCCTTAGGATCCTGCTTTACAAAAGGGTGAATTTGAAACAAAAGAAAAAATGTATTCCTCAAGGCAAGGAAATAAGGAAAGTCAATTTTTTTCAAAGAGGGGGAAAATAACATATATAAAGTAAGGGTTTAGTTTAAAGCTGTTATGGCATGAGAGTGACCACAACCTCCTGGCAGAAAATCTTAGCTCCTCCCGGAAAGAGAAGTTGTGTTTTGAATGAATCAGTGGACAGCCATTCCGAAAAAGGCCTCCAGAGTCTTCTAGATCAAGATACTGGACCCAAATACCTCCCTTCCATGGTCTCACTTAAATAACCAGAAAGGTTTTAAAGGAAAGAAGCAATAATCATAGTTCTATTTATTGACATTATTATATGCTAGGAATTCAGAGGTGACTTTGGAGTTGTCTCCTCTTTTATGGACCTTACTTTCTATTTGACATAGTTGGGGAACTTGGTGGAGGGTGTTGTTGGTCTGTTGCAATTAGCCAGGAGAGGAGATTATGAAAGCAGTGAAGGGTGGGTGATATTTTTAGCTGAGGACAGTCCTGTTCAGTTGGCTTGTAATTGCAGGCTCGTTGAGCTGTCACTGGAGGGAATTGATCTTATGGAAGATGGACTTAACTCAGGCCTCTTCAGAATGGACAAGTGAACCTGGAGAAAGACAGTCAAATCTGTGCAGACATTAAAGTCCACGTGAACGTGCTGTATCCCTGAGCCAAAGATAGGACAAGTAGGCAGCACTTCTTGAGGACAGAGGAGAGGCTTTTAAGGTTCTCCAAGAATGAATCCCAGGGAACCGTGATGGCCAGTTGTCAAACTGTGACTTTGCTCTTTGGACGGTGTACCAACCAAGGGTATTGGCCTTTTATATGTTTTCATTTCTCTTTAATACATGTCAGGTGATGAGGACGTGGGCATAAACGTTTGATATCTTGTCGAGGTGAGTCTTGGTACCTGCCTAGAAGCGCGGCACAGCTACTGGTGCATCATACATCTTGCCGCCCATCCCGCTCCCAGGCTCCGTGATCACGGCAGAGTGGTTCCTTATTGAGCTGTCCGTCTCCTCTGTGACATCGTAACCAAACAAAAGGCTGGAGCGTATTAGCTTGGCTTTGCTCTTTTCCATCCTTCACTTCAAATGATGATGACTGGTAGTGGACCCAGTTACGTTTGCAGATGACTTACAAGTAGGGCTGTCAGTACAAACCTTGTAATTCCCACTGTGTGATCTAGAGAAGAAAGTTACATTCTTTCCAAATTGTTTTGATGCACTTATGTGGGAAAATGATGTACGTTTGAATGTGTATTTCCTCTCTGAATCATCATGGCTAGAGATGAATATTTGTAGACATGGAATGAGTTTTCTGTATTTGAACTGTATGGTCCCCTAAATTCTCCCCAGCTTTTTAAAGTCATCACTGGAGTGCTACCTCCAGAGTGCCCCAAAGTATCCACCACTGCCTGCTCTTCGGACACTGTGAGTTTCCAACATGGAGAAGGCTGCTGGCTGGTGAGGCATTCTCTGGCACATCCCTGGTTGGCTGATGTGAGCTTACCACACAAGAATTGGCAGACAGTTACTAACCACGATCACGTCCATTTCTGGAACACTCATGGAGGATTTTACACCTATGCTAGTGGAATACGTTATTTCATTTAATTTTCCCAACAATCATAATTAGAATTTATCACCTGTATTAAAAAGGAAACTGTCAAAGCGACTGACGTGCAGACTTTGGACTGGAACACAGGTCTTTCTGATAACTGTCTCTGTTCCCTCCCCGGCCTATCCTTCCAAATGGCAAGGAGACTCTTCCTCAGTCTTGAGTTTCCCACTGATGTTACCACTCTCTTTGTTTCTGGAGAGGAAAGCAAGTCTAAACTTCCTTTCCAGTTGGAAATGGAACGGAGAATTTGCGTTGGAAGCCGGGAAAGTCTGTCCTGTGATGAAGCGCTCCCCGAACCACTTCCACTGGGACGTCACGTCCCTGTCTGGACCCCTTGCTCAGCCTGTTCACAGGTGACAGTGCAGATCTGCCGAGCAGTCCTCCCGGACAGGGCAGTGGGTTGGAAATGAGTTTGGGGATTTGGTTTCATTACATAGCTTCCTGAGGGTCTTCGCCTGGCACTTCGAGTGGGAGCATTCCCTGTCCCACAGACTTGTGCTCTGGGCCCGTGCAGACCTGACGTGGCCTCAGCCTGAGGCTCAGGGCCCGTGGTGATGAGGAGCATTTTAGTCCATGGTCTGCCAGAGGCTCTGACACTTCTGGTCTGTGGGACTTTGTCCAGGATGATAATAATTCCTCCCCGAGTTTCAGATTTCCTTGCCTGTGAGCCGGGGTAGTAATAGTTTCTGAGATGATTGTAATGATTCAGTAACGGGCGCAGCATGTGCTGGCAGGTAGCTGGTGCTTAAGGAGAAGAAGTCGCAGTCACACTGTCAGCCTCTCACTGTGCGCTCTGTGCTTTGAGAGATTGTGTGTTTGGTGAAAGTCCCGCCCAAACCCTAGGGACTAGATGAAATGTTGTTCCTTTACTTTCCCTTCCTGTTCCTCTTTCCCTTCTCTGTGTCCCATGTTTAGGTAGCAGATTCCTCTATTTCAGGGAATAAGGGCATTTCTAGTAAAAGGACAGGCGGAACGCGGGGAGGTGGGGCCCAGAGGGAGTCTGGAACGTCTGCACAGCGCTGCTTCCCTGCGTTTCTGCATCCGGTCCCGTCAGTGCACGAAGTCAGCCTTCCTCTTCCTTCCTGTGTCATCGGGTCTCTGTTTTAAGGGAAAACCTTTTTTACGGGTCTTTTTTCACTGACATGTTTCATTCAGATGCTTGTTGCTTTTCTCCCTGTGCTTCAGCGTTCCGAGGAGAGAATTCAGCAGTGCAGCCTCCTCTCCGAGCTCTATGAGTTGATCGGCTTCCACTGCAAGTTTGCCTCCTTCAAGCGGGTGGCCCCCGTGAGCATGCGGCCCCCGGCATCCCAGAGCCTGGCGGGAAGGCCTGCTACCGACTCCTCCTGCAGACGCTTCCTGGCTACAGTCTGTCTCTGGACCTGCAGGACTTCAGCAAAGGTGTTGGAACTAAAACATTGCATCAGTCCCATTAACCATGCCTGGTTTGGTCCCTGCTGTCCTGTCTCATCAGGGTGAATATTGATTCGTGTAGAACAGGGCACAGCAGACTTTTTCTGTCAAGAGCTTGGGGGTAAATATTTCAGGGTCTGCAAACCTCCTGATCTCTGGTGCAGCTGCTCAGCTCTGCTGTTCAGACCCCAGAGCAGCCAGACAGTCCACACACCCATAGAGCTTTACTCACAGCGGTGACTGGGGCTGAATTGGGTGTATGAACTTCAGTTTGTCCCCACAGCCTCCTCACTATTGACACCTGCACCTGAGTGTGCATTTGTGATAATGGGTGAACCTACAATGACACGTCAGCATCACCCAGAGCCCATAATTGACACTAGGATTTACACTTGGTGTTGTGCACTCTGTGGGTTTGGACAGATGTACAATGACATGTATCCACCATCACAGCATCATACAGAGTAGTCTGTCTTAGTGACCTTAAAATGCTCCATGCTGCACCTCATTCCTTCCCCTCTAGCCTCTGACAGCCACTGATCTTTTAGTCTCTGTGGTTTTCCCTTTCCCAGAACACCATACAGTTGGAATCAGACAGTTGCAGAACTTTCCCAGAATGGCTTCTTTCACTTAGCAATATGCACTTAAGGTTCCTCCATGTCTTTCCATGCCTTGATAACTCATTTCATTTTAGCACCAAATAATAGTCCATTTTCTGTCTGGACCACAGTTTATCCATTCACCTACTGAAGAAGAGCTCAGTTGCTTCTGAGTTCTGGTGATTATGAATAAAGCTGCTATTAACATCTGTATGCAGATTTGTGTGTGGAAATAAGTTTCCATTTCATTGAGTAAACACCGAGGAACACAGTTGCCGGATCATATGTTAGGAGTACGTTTAGTTTTGTAAAAAATTGCCAGACTGTCTTCCAAAGTATCTGGGCCATTTTACATTCCCACCAACAATGCATGAGAATTCCTGATGCTCCACATCCTCACCAGCATTTGGTGCTGTCAGTGTTCTGCGTTTTGGCAGTTCTGACAGGTGTGCAGTGGTACCACGCTGTTTCAGTTGGCATCCCCTTTATGACACATGCTGTGGAGCATCTTTCCATAGACTTCTTTGGCATCTAGATTTCTTCTTTGATGAGGTGTGTGTTCAGGCATTTTGCTCAGTTTTTAATCAAGTTATTTATCCTTCTTGTTGAGTTTAAAGAAATTTTGGTATATTCGGGATAACAGCCCTTTATCAGTGTGTCCCTGCCCTTCACCTGCAGCACCGGAGTTGTCCTTTGGGTCTCAGTGGAGTGTCAGCTCTTCAAAGAGTTTACCTGTCTTCCCTCAGCCTAAATATTGTCCTTGTATTTTTCACTTTCATTGACTCATTTTGTTCTTTTTAAATAGCATTTCCCATAATTTGCAAGTACATTTAAAAAAAGGGCAATGATTGAACACTGCCTCTCCCACCAGGTTGTGTGCCCTGTGAGAGCAGAGGCCCTATCCCCATTCACCATTTCCCATGACAGCACATGGCACATTTCCATGTAAAAGTGTGTAACGTGGGGCCAAACCTGATGAGCAACTATGACGACATGTGTTGGCTACCATTTATTGAGTAGACTTTGTTTCTGTTCTCAATTATTAAATCACATGAAATAAACATGTTTGTTTTGAAAAATAAAACAACAAAGCACACCTCCATGTGATTGGTACATTCTACTTAGAATTCTGACCCAGGCAGGGATGTTCACCGTCATTTTGTGGAGGAGGTTGGGGAGATAAAGTAAGAGAGTGAGATCAAATAAAGTAAAAATGATAACTATCAGTTGGCTTTATATTCACTAAGATATAAAAGTTACTTTAAACCCTATCTCAGCTGTTGTTCTGTTGTTTTAAACATTTCTCATAGAATTAAATGGAAGCCCACTAAACCCTGAAAGGGAAATTGTGTGCTAAGTTCCTGAAAATAGTTTATGTCTATTTCTTGAAATGCACATTTTCCCTGCTGGTTACATAAAGTCGAGGCGGGAGCACAGCCTTTTGCTGTGTGTGTCTGCCGGCTTCACGGGCTGCTCACTGTCATTTTCATTTTCTTGTGTTGCAGTTTATGACGGTTTTCCATGAGATATATTTCTCAGCCTTTTCCTGAATGAAGGATTGAATTTTCCACAGGAAATCTTATGAAAGAGAGTGACAAGGCACATGGGTTTCCCAAAAAGGAATAGTTGATGTAATAAACTCTCACTATGGTGAACTTTTTAAATACAAGCCAGTTGAAAATTTTATCACTAGGTCATATGCCACAAATCTGTATTAAAAATAAAAAGATTCAAATTTTTTAGAATAATCGGTTTGAATCAACTAGAAATTATGATTTGTACACTATTTGTTTTTAGAACTTATACTCAGTCTTATCATAATTGCCTGTGGTAGGAACTGGATCATTGCTTATTTATTTAAAAAAAATCCACTGGGTGCTATTTGCCCCATTCTTGATGCGGCAGGGCTGAGGTTAGTTAAGTTGGGCCATTTAGGATTCTTAGCTAGGTTTTCCGGACATCGATTTCAGCCTCTTTATCTTTTTTACAATCGCTTCTGTTGTGTCGGCCTTTGGTCTTTTGACAACGTGGAAATACTGCACGGATCTGCCTTTCCCTTTTTTCCTGTCTTTGTGGGAAAAGATTTCTGTAAGACAAACTACTAGGATATTAAGGATTTTGTGTGGGGTAAGTTTGGTCAGTTCTAAGGATTTCAATTTATACGTATCAATACTTGGTATTCTGCTAATGACAGTAAAATTATAAACTAACTTAAGTATACATCAGTAAGTATAGTACAGTAAGCCCAACACCCAGATTAAGGAATTCACAAACTTTTCCATATTTCCTTTATTGAGACCTTTGTTCTTTTATTTGTCCTTTGTTGAAGTATTTGACAGCAAATCCAAGAAGACATGTCACTTTACCCTATGTACTCAAGTAGACATGTCTGAAATATGAGGGCCTTTTCTTTGATCAGGTTTTTCCATTTGACCCATGTGCTCATTAAGTCCCAGTTGTATAAGGAATCTCACTAGGCATTAGGGATCCTTGGGGCAATGAGACAGTCCAGGCTCCCAAGGAAGTTAAGGGCTGATGGAAGAAACCAACACAGGAGATTGGGTGCCTCAATTAAGGTCCCTGCTGGATGACACCAATTGGAGAAAATTTGTGCACAATATAGTAGGATTCACAGAAGGGACTGTTCAGATTTGTAGGGCAGGCCGTGAGAGAGGCAGTCAGCAGGGCTACAAGAGGAGGAATCATTTGATCAGAATCTGAAATCCTTTCTGCCAACCTTTCTACCAAGCTTCCAGTGCCCATCACACACCATCCTGTGCTGTAACTGTTTTTGATTCCAGTTACCACATCTCCTTCAGGAAGGATTTTAAGGTCAAAAATATTTAAAATCCATAATTGTTGCCAGAAGGGACATAGAACAAGGAACATAGAAACAACACAAATGTCCATCAGCACATGACTGGGTAAAGACAAGGTGATACATATATACAATGGAATATTACTCAGCCATAAAAGATGCCATTTGCAGCAACATGGATGGACCTGAAGACTGTCATTCTAAGTGAAGTGGGGTGGAAAGAGAAAGAAAAATGCCACATGACTTCATTTATGGGGAATCTAAAATTAATAGCAATAATAATAAGACCACCAATGAACCAAATTTTATTTTGATTTCTTGAATATATGTAAGCACATCTGACTGTCCTTTGTGATTGGATTACCATATTCTGTTTATTATTCTTTTGTAGATGTCCTTATTCCTCTGGTAACTGTAATTTGAAAAATCTAAAGCTCTAATCTGTTCTTAGAAACAGTAATTAGTACATATATGTAAACTAAAAAATGAAGTATACTCTATACATGTATTTACATGCAATATGTGTATGTGAAGTTGAACTGTATTAATTCTACCTACTAAAACTGAAAAAGGAAAAAAATAAGAAATTTATTTAAAAAAACACCCCTCTTTAGATATTAAAACGTTCATTTCTGAGACTCTGTGAAAGACAACATGGAAGTAGGTTTTTAAGATTTTCTCCTTGCGCCTCAGTGAGCAGCCTGGGCTGCACAGCTTGGCCGCCACAGTCACCCAGGACTTGCCAGCTTGCTCCTCACTTCTTGGGAGGAAGGTTAGCTGCTTCAGGAATATTTATGCTCTTAGAAGTTGCTGAAAACCCCACAGAACTTCTGTTTACATGGAGTGTATCTGTCATTATACCCCATTTTAGAAGTTAGAACAGAAAATTTAAACCCAATAACTGACAAGCACACGCTGTCCCAGCATGTGGTCAAAGAAGTGCTGCCACGGTGGGGTTGTTTTGGTTCCAGAAAAAATGCACCGTACACTCAAGAATGAGTGTGAACCCACAGATCTCATCTCATCAATGCTATGAAGAGGTGGGACCCAATGCCCCTAAAACAGTGCTGAAGTCTCCAGATGTCTCAGAACACACAGAGCCATGGGATCAAGAATCCAGTGTCTCGTGGATCATCAGCAGTGGGGACCGCGTCCTGGGTCAGGAGGAGCAGAAGTAGGGATAGCAGGCACACAGTCCTATTACAGCAAAACTTTAAAGGTTTTGAATTGACTGAAAGTTAGGCAAAGATTTGCATTTAGACTAAAACATTTCCTCTCCTGGAGACATTAGAAGGATAACACTGATTAATAGAGGATGATTGTAATGGATTAATTATGATACTGATGACATGGGCTGCAAACACTAACCCTGAACTCAGTGTAGACTAAGCCTTTTATGTACACAATTCATTAGGTCTCCACACCCCTGCAAGGTGGCATTAGCACTCATACAACCATGAAACCAGTGACTATAAAACAGTCACAAGCCTTCCTCTCCAGCATGGGGTAGCAAAACCAGCAAGGATTTTCAATGACAAAAGCAAAAATCATATATTTTTGGGAAAGAAAGCAAATGAAACACTGAAGAACAATAAACCAAAAGAGCAGATGGAATGGAAAATTTTATTGAAGAAAGCAATGATTGATTCAATTAAAACAGGTAATGTCCCTGGTATAATTGAACCATGAATCCAAATTTTTGGGAAAGTGGGTTGTGAAATTACTTTCTCATTTAATATTGGAATTCCTAGTTGGACCAATTTGATATGCATCACTGGTGTGAGGTTAGGTATTTAGACAAATAACAACATTCCTATTCTTTAAGTTAACAGGAAACATATCACAGGACTCCAGACTTAGGGAGAGAATGCAAACAACAACAATCATACTCCATCAAGTAAGGACACGTGTCCCTGCGTCACCAATGAGAATTTGCACAAAGAAAACACAGTTCTCCAATTGTGACAAATATGAGACTGTGATCCATGAATTACAAGAACAAGCAACTGTTTATATGCCATGGGAAATTTTTTTTTTTATCATCTTGAAAACATCACTGATGTTCTAGGTAAGAAAAAGAATTGTTTTACTAACAAATCCAACTGACACAGGGGTTTTTCCAAGTGACAAGGTGATTCCAAAAAGTGCAGTAAAATGAGTAAATATGATCTGTGCAGTGACGGAGATGGTCTTAGACTGACCAGCATCACGATTCCCGGTTTTACACTTGCTATCTGCTCGTCACCTCTGACACAAGAACTCAACAAATGATTTTTTCCTTTAGAAAAAAAGATAAATAAAATCTAACTACAAGATGTGGTATGTAAAGCGGTGATGAAGTTGTCTAACCTTATAATGCAGCCAGTGTAATGTAGCACTTATTCGGGCACTAGAATTTTTAATTCATTATTTCTTTTATACCCTCGTTCTATCCTAAAGGAGTCACTTAAAGTTTTCTACTTTATTCAACATATCTTGTGAGGGTTGTGATATACTCTGGTATGGCAGTTTTCAGAGATTTAAAATCGCCTCTGTGGTTGTGGTCTAGAAAGAGAAGGTTCCCTCACAGCTGCGACGGAGAAGGAATCCCCGGAGTCCGCCTCCGGGCAGCTTCCGAACCGCATCTGCTTGCACTTGGCACGGGACACCATCAGCAAGTGTAACTCTGACAAGGAGATTTCCCCGGGGCCTGGGAGGTGCTCTAACATTGTGAAGACACTTGTTTCCCAGTTAGGTAAGTCTTGGAAAAATAGTTTATTAGAAGTGACTCCCTTTGTATGTGCCTTTTGTCCTGAGAGGTTACTAATTAGCATAGAATATAAAATACCCCATAATATAAGAATTTAGGTACCACATCTTTCCATCTACCTGTCTATTTGTTTATCATATTTATAGTTAGGTTACATTTTCTATGACGTTCACTTCTGGGCACCAGAAAAGAAAGGTTACAAAATATTTATTATAAATAGGGGGGACTGGGTCTAAGGGTTAAAAACCACTACTGCTAACAATAAAAACCATATAATAATTTTAATCTCAGTTGCATCAGACCTTCCAGAATTACTCCCTCAATTTCACTGTTAAAACAGTAATGGAATCTCTGTTCTTCCAAGACTCGGGCCTGATCACCACCCATCCAGACATCTGTCTGTGGGTCCCTACTTGTCCTCGATGCCCCCAAACACACCTTACGGGGTGAACTTTCTTCAGTGCCCCTACTGTAGGGGAAACCTGGAAGTCCCAGGCACTGTCCAGGAGTCACATCAACCTGCAAAAATCAAAGTCATGTGACTGAAACGGGACAACCCAGGTTGTGTGATAGGGCTGAAAGCTCACCAAAAACAGGTTTGGGGGCCAAACCCAAGCCCACCGGCTCCTCACATGAAGAAGGACAGGGAGACCCAATTAGCCACGAGACTGGGGAGCTTCATTACTCCATGAATAAAGGATTTGTGCCAGTTCCACCTTTAGACAGGGAACCCGAAAACCCAGACTTGGAAGCACCCCGTCCCCTCCCCTCTGAACAAATATTCCCTCAAGACACATAGTGAGAGATGGGAGCCCTGGTGAGCTCTGGAATAAGATGCAATATGAAAGACTGCTGGTAACATATGATGCGGAGCTCAGGCAGCCCCCAGGGACACCAGCCCTTCTGGTACAACTGATGCCCAATCTTCCATCCACAACAGTTTCTTCTGGACACTTACACACACATAACCATCACACAAAAATGATTGCTTAGACATATTTTAAGAGAAATAACATTATGAGAATGCCAAATTCATGACAAGTCAGAGTCAAGATCCCAGAGTATTTACTGAATGAGATTTCACATGTGCTCCGCAGAGAACTTTAAACCCTTAGGACACAGTCATGGAAAAATAGGCATTTTCTTTCTTTCCTCCAAGTTGGCTTTGCTGGAGAACTCCATAGACACAGGAAGACTCTGGATCCCACCTCTACTACTTACACAAAGGGCTCAACACGTGGAGAGGGATCAGCGCTGGTGCGACCGGCTCCAATGTGACCACTCCCGTGCCCAGCTCCCCAAGGAGCAGAGCTCCCACCAAAGGAGCAGAGACCCCCAGGAGCAGAGCTCCCCCCACGGACACTGCAGTGCCTACAAGAATCAGGAGTCTGATGAGTGAGCCTGGGGTGGGCAAGACAGGAAGCAAGCACCGCTCCCTCAAGCTCTGCAGGTGATCTCTGTGTCATCTTGAATAAATACAGTCAGCATTAAAGATGTTTGACAAGAGGGTAAAAGGTAAGGCCTCCCCAAATCTCCACTCATTCCTTTAGTGGGAGTCCTGTTAGAACACATGGTGACAGACGCTGGCATTACATGGGCACGTTGCCCTCAGGGCTGCAGGGGAGGCCACGGTGCTGCGTCTGCCCCACCTCCTTCCTTCATCCCCCAGAACTCACAGGGGCCACTGACACGTTTCTCTGACTTTCTCTCCTTGGTATTGCTGCTCTTCTAGCTTTTAAGAGCTCATAAACACCTCAGAAGAAAATCTTTAACAATGAATCCAAATCAAATGAAATCAACCACAGATACACACTGCCTTCATCATTACTTTTCATTTTAGGACGAAATTCTTGAAGACGACTCCCTGACCTGAAGGGATGGATGGAGGAGAAAAGAAAAGAAGACAAGTATTTTGGCCCCCCAAAAAATGAGAGGTAACCAGATGGTGGCTAGTTTTCATCGCACCTCTCTGCCCGCCCCAATTTCACATGCCCCTCCCAACTCAATTCATCAGAACTCGACTGAAGGAGACGGGTGTGCAAATTTATTGGAAGCCAAAGCAATTGCTCCAGAAGCAGTCTCCCGATCCCAGCGAGAACACTGAAAACTGACCAGTGCCAGGATCTGAGTACTAAAACACACAGACCCAAACTCCACCCCCCTCCCTGGTGGGTGTACTTACAATGGGGGTGTCGCCACGCAATTTGTCATCATCCAACATATAAAAATGAAAGGGACACCAGTTTTCAACATCACAGTCCCTCTGAAACAACTGGTAGTCAATTAGCGTTTATCGGCAGCAAAAGTCGATTTTCTCCCCTGCACGTGGAGGTCAACACACAGAAGAGACTGATGATCCCCACTACGAGTGTAGCTAAGTGTGTCTAAGCAAACTGGCTCCATCAGCCTCCTGATGAGCAGGGAAGTGTGTGAGCCGCGGGGCTCTGCAGACTAATGGCCAGGCAAGGAGGGCGCTTCCTTGCTTTGGGGAGAAAAACGCAGAAGCAACACTCGCTGGAAATAAATTCTAATTAAAATTTCAACTGCGGTTCCTGCAGCGTAACCCCCGCCAATAGATGAGGCTCCCTCTGTGATGTCCAGTCATGTGAGGCAGGCTCATTATTATAACTGTGTGTTTGGTTTAGCAAGTGAATCATGTCTGTATTCTGGAAATTACTTGAGGGTGGAAAACCTTCCAAACATGTTCATTTATTTGCTGTGGAATCTGTTTAATCTTCTTAAGAGCATTTACAATGACAACCTTCTTAAATACAATGACAACCTTCTTAAATAAGCATCTTTGCCCGAGAGAACTTTCCAGGCACATGCGCCGAAACCTAGGACAACCCAGAAGCAAAATCAAAACCGTTTCAGCTGCACAACACCGCAGAATGTGTCCAGTTTGAGAATCAAGGATTTTTTTCTCCACACCCTTTTACTCTTCTGCCCAAATTAATCAGCCTCTGCTGCTCTTGTATACTGAGTATTGTATGACTCATCTTCTCTGCCTGTGAAATGGAAATGGGAGATACTTCTACCCAATAAAATGTCATACAACTAACCATCAAAATTATATATATTAAAAAAAAAGCCAGGGCTTTATGCTGTCCAGGGTTATGAATCATTTATTTAATGTGTCAATTGCTACAAGAATAAACTTTTCTAAATGTAAAACCTCCTCAGAAATCTTCAACTACTATTCAAGAAAAAATATCTCAGAAAATTTCTGAGAAGTATTTAAAGGAAAATCATTTTAACTGAATCATATTCTATGCACACTGAATAAATTCTCTTTAGAGAACTCCTAGTTTTTTTTTAAATGACCTATAAAAATACACCCAGTATTAATCAGTAAATCTTCATTCCTTATTTTTAAAATTCTTAAGACATGCTATTTTTCTTAAATCAAATGTGTAGGTATTCGCAAGCCAATTGACAACGGAATTACCTAAGAAGACATTATAAAGCAGCAAGAGCAACTAGCACTTTGCCAAACATCCTGCCTGAGAGCCACTCGGATCATCTCATTTTGACCTGACCACTTGGAGGAGAGCTCCATCAGCCCATTTAACACATGAAGAAACTGAGGCTCTGGGTGGTCATGTTTCCTGTACTTGATGGAGCCGGGATCTAAACCCGGATCTTTGTCTATAGAGCCTGTGCCTTTACCAGATCACACTTATATTTCTCATACTTCAAATGCACTCAGTCCCCGAGGTAACACACCTTCCTTGCGTTTCTGAGAGTTTTAGGAAGTACTGAATTATGAGGACTAAGCAGATATTTTGTGTGGGCTAATTTTTTATTTTCTGATTTTCATGAGTCAGTTCAGGCTGAATTCATACTAACGAGGAGAAGTCCTGAGGCAGAGGAGAGAGGGGAAGATAAGCCAGTCATAAACAATTTCAAGAGATCCAATTCATCAAGGAAGCAAAGTATTAAATAAACCACTTCAGCAACACGCTTGTCAGTAAGCCTTGGTTTCTCTGTCTCAGCCTGAAGGAGGGTAAGCCCTCCAGCCCATCTGCCTTCCTGCCACCTACCGTGGATGATCTTGGCTCCCTCACCTGTGACACGTGTGTTCTCCAGGGAATCTTTGTAGAGATTAAACAATAAAACTATATGCAAAGGGGATAATTATTTGCTAGACAGCAGGCACAAAACAAAAAATAAAATTATTTTATTTCATGAAAATGGGAGGTAGGTCTCCCAATTAAACATTCCTGATAGAATCCCAACAAGGACTTTAATTTACC
Source organism: Vicugna pacos (assembly GCF_048564905.1). Classification (NCBI taxonomy): domain Eukaryota; kingdom Metazoa; phylum Chordata; class Mammalia; order Artiodactyla; family Camelidae; genus Vicugna; species Vicugna pacos. The sequence continues at coordinate 2,516,918 of NW_027328742.1, forward strand.
TGCCAGAAATTGTAAAATAACCTTTCTTTTTTAAAGGTTGTATCCATTCTCCCTACTTTTTACCAATCCTGGCTGTTATCCTGAAAATCTATTCCCAGAACTTGGCATCCATTTCCCATATTTAAATCCTTAAAGTTTGAAATTATGATGAAGCTTGGGCACATAAAGATTCACACCATAATTCACAGAATAAACAAAGACCACAGGAACAGGGCCACCTCCAGACCCCACGTGCTCAGGACAGGCTCCAAACTTCATAAAATCTGATGCATGCTGTTTGAACAGAAAGAAAATTGAATGCTATCAAGGAGGCTGACACAGAGCACTGGCCAGCTCAAGAGACGACTCCTTCACCCCTCGTCTGACTTAAGTCATCTAACAGTTATCAGTTGATCTCTAACTAAAAGTAAAACGGGGTAGGGTTGGAAAGTAACATTTTTCCTACAATATATACATATTGTCAACTAAAAATTGGCACTTGTCATCTTCCTCTGATTTGATTAAATCATGAGCCACTGCAGCTGCTGACCTTCAACGCCCTCTGAAAGTAGTTCAGGGTGGAGATCAGGAATGGGGTGCTCTGTGCTCTGGGAAAATGGGCAGAAAAGCCTTCAGATAGTTAGACATTTTCAGGAAATTTTAAGAGCCCAAATTCTTGCATCTCCTCCTATCTAGAAAAGCACTAAAATCATTAACAGAGACACCTGTTCCTCGACTAGCAGCAGCCTCTGCCTTAACGTATACTTGACTGCACGTCCCCCTTCACTGAAATCTCATATACTGCTAAGCTCCCCCTCATCTTCAGAGCACTTCCTCCGAGCTCTCTGAGATGCTGACACCTGGGCTCTGGTTCTCATTTTGCCCCAGATAAAACAACCCACAACTCTCATGTTGTGTGGTTTATTGACAGTACCACAAAAATGAAGATTACATACTTGAACTCATAGTAAACATTCATTATAAAACATTTCTTGACTTAAATTACTTTTTAAAAGTAAATAATTATTCCATTTCTTAAATATAGCATTTTTAAATATAAATTAACAGATATTTGTGAATCTTAGGAAAATATATTCTGGAAAAAATTTTAGCTAATTAATAAAAAAGCTATTGTGTGGAGTTATAGAAATTCAGAAGTGGAAAAGAATATTATTGTAACTCAAGTTCTTGTTTTAATTGCAGAGATCCTGAGGCCTCAGAAGACATATAAATTTGCCTGATTTTATACACTGTCCTTTAACAGAAAGCCTAGAACTAAGATCCTGGTCTTTGAGAAACCAAGACTTGCTCAGCTGGTGCAGGGTGAACTTTATGAAAATGGGTCATGAGAAAGAACCAGAATGTGGGGTCCTGGGTGAGGCAGCGGAGGAAAGGAGGGTCTCACCTGGTCGTGGGTGAGAAATAGGCTCCTGCAGTGCTGGTGTGATGGGCATCCCTCAAGTGCCTGAAAACTACTATTTAGCATACCTGCCACCGAAACGCACACGAGCTGTTTAACTAGAAGGCTGACCAGGAGGCTTTCTCAGTGACACAACAAGCTATTTTCACGTTAACTCTACAACTACAGGAAGAGAAAGAATAGAAAGCTGATATTAATTATTAATAATTTACACCAAGAACCAAGGAATTTCCAGGAGAAATATAAAGACTTGTTGGAAGTTTCATTATGTGAACTTACTGCCAATTCAGTTGTCTTAAAAATTGTTCTATAAAATATATTGTCCTTTGCTGCTCCAAATTCCATTTGAAAGAAATAATGTTTCTTAAGGGTGTTTCTGGAATTTTCTTCTATTTTCTAACACCAAATCTCAGAGCTTTAAAGAATTGCAGGGTTGGAATTTGGTCCACTCTTCTCTAGGCAATTTATTGTTCCTTCAAAGAACAAGGGGGGAATCACATAGAAAAGAATTTGAGCATCAGGCTGCTTACATTTCCTCCGGAAGTCTTGGAAAATAATGTGGAAATGAACAGCAGGACAGAATCCTGGTTGGAGGGTCACTGGCTAGAAGGTGAGAACAAATGTGTTCTCCAACATGCTCTGGTAGCCACTAGTTTAAATGAACCGAGCATACACGCACCTCTACGTGAAAATCTCAACCGTTACCAATCGCTCAGTGCAGCCCGAAGCAATGGACGGACTGCAGAGGTCCCCGGCGGCTCATCGTGGTGTCTTACACCACGTGCAGGATGATCGGTTCCTCCCCGCCCACTCCCTCCCCTCCCCTCGAGGGAGATGGCTGGTCCACAGCTGAGCTTACCTCATAGCAAGCTGTCTCTCAGCCCTCTGTCTAAAGCAAGATAAAAGCAGGAAAGCTACCTGGGACTATACAGAACCATCCCAAAAGGGAACTGAAGCACCTTTCTTCCCTCCTCTCTGCTGCCTGGAATGTGGACCTGATGGTTGACCCTCAGGCAGTCACTTTGTGCCATCAGGTTGATGGGCTGAAGATAACAGGCATCTTGTTCTCTGACCCAGGGGCCATCATGCAAACCAGCCCTGGGCTACCGATTGCTTGACTTCTTTATGTAAGAAGGAAATACAATTTTAGCATGTTTTAGCCACTGCTGTTATCTGGGGAACTAAGTGTTGTACATTGCCATGGTAAGACCTAATAATAAAGTTAAATATTCACCAAAAACTATTTACCAAATAGTTAATAAATGATAAAGAGATCTTGATTTTTGTTTTAATGCTATGAAATGTAAATCGTTTCAGCATATGCCAATAAAACAAGACACTGTGGAGATAAAGCAAAACAGAATTTGTAGAACAGAGACCAAAAGCATCCTCCTCTCCAAGGCACAGAAGGACAGCCATGACTCTACGTGACAAGGCTGGAGTCACATTGGCTCCCTGTTTTCCTTGTCTTGGGTTGTGTTCTGTTTCCGACCTTGGGAAAAATGGATAAGACTGCTGGTCAAATCATTTCAAGAACAGCTTCCATCGTGTAGAACCCATGTCTCTTCCTTTCCTCTGCCTCCTGGAATGTTCTGACACAATTAATCAGTCCAGCCTTCTAAACTGAGCAAATGGAGCTCAATCAATCTGCTTTTAGACACAGTTAAGAAATAGACATTAAAAAGCATAACTAGGAAATCTTATCTTCCAGAGGTCATTGCACAGATGAAATAGGAGAATATCTGTGAATCACTCTGTAAACACTAAGTACAATACAAACAATAGTAGTACTGGTTCTATGTCACATTCATCAAAAAGGGAAAACAGAACAGTTTTCTACCAGAAGGAGAAGGTGCTTTGCAATTTTCTGTCACTTTAATTCTTCAAAAGTTTCTATAAAATTGATGTCTTTAGAAAAATCAATGCACATTAGGGACTAATTTTAATTCCTTCATCTCCCCCGGTTTAACACATATCAAGAATGTTACCATTTCTAGACATTTTACTTAGGAAAGCCTTTGAGGCACAGAACACGGCAAATTGTCAGTATCACTCAGAATAGGAAACCCATGTTTGATACCCGAACTTGAAGACATGAAGAAGATGCCTGACATGTCCCACTGACCTTTCAAGCTATTCTTTTTCAAACACTTGTTTCTTCTTGGTCCAGAACAGACATGCATTTGTTGATGTGAGACTCTTTAAGTGAAAAGGTCAACCCATCATTACCACTTTAGAGACTGAAATCTTACCCTCCTCATCCATGTGGACATAGTATCCTTACTGATTCCTAACATGAAAAATGACCATCGATGACATCTCAGGGTGCTCCAATGCAGAGGATCTCTGCTGCAGTGAGGAGGAAAGAGCCGTGTGCTCCAAGATGCACTTACTGTCTGTAGCTCACTTGGTAAGACACTGCAACTTGTCTAAGCTAAAACTTAAAAGTGGACAATAGAGACAACGTCCATGGCAAAGGGCATTTGGAGGCTAATTCCTTAGCCCCACTTAATCGCTTCTCAAGAGCCATGGGCAATATCTTAAGAAAGGCAGCAACGTGGTACCCAAGTCATCAAAACCTGCACCTCCTACTAGTTGACAGTAAAGCAAGTGTCATCTGGCTCAACAGATCTCCCTGTGTCTCTACAGTGTATGGCTAAATTTTCTTTATTTTCTCGGTCGGGGGACACTCCATTTTTGAAAATCCCCCTCCTTGCAGTCAAAGTTCTTATTTCCCAATCACAATGCAGGCTTGAAGGGGGGATAACAGAGCTGACAAAACATTGATCACTATTTATTCCTTGATAAATTTTTGGCACATGGACTAAAAATCTTTGGGTCAGTTGGACATCAAGATTGTATCTAATTTACACAATTGTCAACTGTCATTTTACTACCAGCTCCTGAAACAGTCACGTGGTCACTAGGTATTTTTACCTTCCCTTGACCCATGGATTTGATGATTTCTAACCAGACACAATAGATTTTTGAAAAGAAATCTGTTTCACCTTTTGCTTTTAAACTAAATTTGTGTACCTGACCCTGACTTCACTCTAACATTCACAAAAAGCTATCCAAGAACACCCCCTTTTGACATCATCTGTAGATGTCTTGAATACACTGCTGAGCTGATTCTTCCAGATCATTAAAATATATATGTCCATTATGTTGTGGTCCTCTTCAATTTGTGGTGTTTTCAGTAATCATTACCTCTTTTAATAATTTATTACACATTTAGCATTTCTTTATCCAATTCAGTTACATTAGTATATAAGATTTCAAAAGAACTGGTTTCTCAAAATGATGATATTTAACATCTATGGCCTTTTCTTAATCAAGTAATTCTATAAGGCAGTCATGGACAGCAGTGAAAGTTGTGTGTGGTGATTGCTGCTTCAGAGTCTCCGGTCCTGCCCCATGATCTTGCATGTGTTTATGCATCCTTGTGAATGTCAACACATCAGTCTATTAGGAGCTGAAATTAAACTACCTGGATGCTAATTTTTCTTTTTAAAAACAATAAACTCAATTTCCCCTACAAATTCTTTATTGTTTCTCATACTGAGGCTCACCACTTTTCCTAATATATATGTTTGTTGGGGAGGGGGGCACAGCCTTGAAAGCCTGCAGACAGCACCAACTATATAAGGTTAACCAGAGGTGGCCATGGATGTTGTGTGACTTCAGCCACCGAGCACGAGCACCTGCTGTCCCTCCAACTGTTCTGCCTCCATTGCTGACATCCCTGAAGGTCACTGCCTCTTGTAAAATTCTACAACATTACAGTTCATATATTTTTAAAGGTATCAATTTGTGAAAGTCGTCTGTTGTTTGTGTAAAATGGGGGGGGGTACTTGCCATTGCTCGTTTCAGGCTAAACCAAGTCCAGAAGGACACACACACTCAGTTCTAAGTGCCCCCAAAGAAAAGTTCAAAAGGCTTCGGGACAGTGGTGACACTCAAACCTTTGGAATTTTGAGCTCTATGAAAGTATCACTTATTAAGAAATTAAGCATTATAATTCTAGACCAAGAGAAACAGAATCCCCCACAAGTTACTTACCAGAATTTTTTTAAAGAAACTATCTTCCCTAAAATCCAATGATAAATCAAATATCCATGGAAAGAATATAGAACAGTAATACCAAGCAACAATTTCTACACTAATGCTGATTAGCCATCAGCCCAAACCAAAGGACATAGAAATAACACACTTGGAGATAAAGAGATGGAAGAGAGGTATTAAAAAACAAGAATATAAAAGAAGTAATGGCCCTATGGAAACCTGTCCACTTTTTTGAAATAATTACTTGGTTAAAGGAACTCACTCGTGAGGATTGGAAATGCACCAAGAGGAAATCTAGCAGGGAAAAGAAGCAGAAGCAGGTCTCAGTTTTCTCCGAGGCTGATCCTAAATGAAAAAAATTTCCTTGGCTTCCACAATACACAACCTGCATTGATGTCTAAGCAGAAGTTTGAGGAGGAGAGAAATCCGAATGTGTGTGGAAGCCATCCTTCACCAACACTGCTGGAAACACAGAACTATGGTGTTGGGGCACTGCCCGACCGATATATATAACAGCAGGAATAAGCTCTAACTAGGTTTCTGAGCGATAAATGCTTTTAGCTTTAAATCTACTCAAGTAAACATACAGAGAAATCATGGTAAGTGCTTGAGGTGTAGCCTTGCTGTTTAGGTGAGATAAAGGAATGCTTCTATACTTGTTCCATTTTGGAAACACATGTGAGTGGAAGCCAACCTTCACCTATGTTTCTGAGAACCCAGAGTTTCTCGCCTCGGGGAATTACGGTGCTTACATACATAAGTGAAGGCACAAGCTCCAGGTGGCTTTTCCTTTCCAAAGAGCTTTTACTTGAAACCAGCTTTTAGAATCATGCAGAGAAATCAGAGTTAGTGTTTCTATGTCACTCCACCTTTTATGCTGTATGAAAGAACTCCACAACACATGCCCAATTTTCAGATATGTATGAGTTTGGAAGCCGTCCTTCAACTAGCTAATTGGGAACCCACAGTTTCTGGGGTTGGGAAACTACGCTACATACATATCTATGGGGATGCACTAGTACCAAAACGGTTGTTCACTGCAAACCGCGTTTACTTGCAACCGGCTCTGAAAAACATACTGAGAAATCAGTGTTCCAGTGTCACTTAACCTTCAATGCTGGATGAAAGAACGCCTCTCCACATGATAACTTCTGACATTTGAATGTGTGTTGGAGCTGTCCTTCACCTAAATTGTTGGAAACCCAGAGTTTCTGGTCTAGGGGATCTACGCTACTTACATATGTAACAGGAGGCAGTCGCTCCAACTCGGTTTTCCTAAGCAAACCGCTTTAACTTTGAAACCGGCGTTAGTAAACATGCTGAGAAATCAGAGAATGTGTTTCTACATGTCACTCTGCCTTTTATGCTGGATGAAAGAACGCCAGTCCACATGCTCTATTTTCAGATCTGTATAAGTGTGGAGGCCGTCCTTCACCAAGCTTGTTGGGAACCCAGAATTTCTGGACTAGGGAAACAACGCTGCTTTCATATATATGCGGACAAACTAGCACCAACTCACATTTCCACTGTAAAATGTTTTTACTTGAAACGGATTTCAGAAACATGCTAAGAAATCAGAGTGAGTGTTTCAGTATGTCACTTAACCTTCAATGGTGGAAGAAGGAAAGCCTCCCAACATGCTCACTTCTGACATCTAAACATGAGTTGGAGCCATTCTTCACATAACTTCTTCGAAAACAAGGGTTTCTGGTCTAGGGGAACTTCACTGCTTACATATCTAAGCAGAGGCTCTCGCTCGAAAGCGGTTTTCCACAGCAAATCGCTCTTCCTTAGAAACTGGCATTAGGAAACCTGCTGAGAATTCAGAGTGACTATTTCTGTATGTCACTTAACCTTCAATGCTGGATGAAAGAATGCCTCTCCACAAGATCACTTCTGACATTTGAATTTGTGTTGGAGACGTCCTTCTTCTAACATGTTGGAAAACCAGAGTTTCTGGAATACGGGAACTACCCAATTTACATATCAAAGCACAGGAACTAGATTCAAAGCAGTTTACCAAAGCAAAGTGATTTTTCTTTGAAACCAGCATTTCACAGTAAACATAAAAGGCAGAGTGAGATGTACAAACACGTTCTCTGATTTCTCAATATGTTTCTTAAACCTGGTTTCAAGTAAAAGTGGTTTGCAGTGAAAAACTGAGTTCGTGCTAGTACATCCCCATATATATGAAAGCAGCAAAGTTTTCCTTGGACTGAAAATCTGGGGTTCCAACAAGTAAGGTGAAGGACGGCTCCAAGAGAAATTCAGATGTTAAAAGTGAGCTTGTGGAGAGGCTTCTTTCATCCAGCCTTGAAGGTTAAGTTACATACAGAAACAAGTACTCTGATTTCTCAGCATGTTTCTCAAAGCTGGTTTCAAGTAAAAGCAGTTTGCAGTGAAAAATCGAGTTCGTGCTAGTACATACACATATATTGGAAAGTGCAGTTTACCTTGGACTGAAACACTGGGTTTCCAAAAAGCTAGGTGAAGAACGGCTTTCACACTCATACAGATCTGATAAATGAGCATGTTGAGAGGCGTTCCTTCATGCAGCATAAAAGGCAGAGATATTCTAGACACAAATTCTCTGATTTCTAAGCATGTTTCCTAACGCCTTTTTCAATGTTAAACCAGTTTGCTGTGGAAAACCACTTTAGAGCGAGTGCCTCCCCTTACATATGTAAGAAGTGTAGTGCCCCTATACAAGAAACTTTGGTTTTCCAACTAGTTAGGTGAAGGACAGCCCCAACACAAATGCAGATGTGAGAAGTGAGCTTGTGAAGAGACGTTCTTTTATCCAGCATTAAAAGTTATGTGACATACATAAACATTTACTCCGATTTCTCAGCATGCTTCTCAAGGCCGGTTTCAACTAAAAGCCGTTTGCAGTGTAAAACCGAGGTCATGCTTGTTTGTCCCTATATATATGAAAGTAGCTTAGTTTACCTTAACTGAAACTCAGGGTTTCCAACAACCTAGGTGAAGTATGGCTTTGAAAATCATACAGCTCTGAAAATTGAGAATGTGGACATACGTTCTTTCATGCAGCATAAAATGCAGAGGTATTCTTCACACACACCCTCTGACTTCTCAGCAGGTTTCCTACCACCGTTTTCAATGTAAAACCGATTTGCTGTGGAAAACCAAGTTGGAGCAAGTGCCTCCCGTTAGATATGTAAGCAGCTTAATTCCTCTATACCAGAAACTATGCGTTTCCAACAAGTTATTTGAAGAACAGCTTCAAAACACATTTAGATATCCGACGTGAACTTATGGAGTGGCATTCCTTCATCCAGCATTGAAGGTTAAGGGACATACAGAAACAGTTACTCTGATTTCTCAGCATGGTTGTCATAGCCGCTTTCAAGTAAAGGCAGTTTGCAGTGTAAAATCGAGTTCGTACTACTACGTCCCGATATATATGGAAACAGCGTAGTTTATATTGGGCTGAAACTATGGGTTTCCAACAAGCTAGGTGAATTACGGCTTCCACACTCATACAGTTATGAAAATTGAGCATGTTCAGAGGAGTTCCTTCATGCAGCATAAAATGCAGAGGTAATATAGACACACACTCTCTAAAATTTCAACATGTTTCCTAATGCCGTTTTCAATGTAAAAGCGATTTAGTGTGAAAAACACGTTGGAGAAAGTTCCTCCCCTTAGATATGTAACTAGTGCAGTTCCCCTATAACAGAAACTCTGGTTTTCCAACAAGTTAGGTGAAGGAAGTCTCCAAAACAAATTCAGATGTCAGAAGTAAGCCTGTGGAGAGACGTTTTTTCATCCAGCATTGAAGGTTAAGTGATATACAGAAACAAATTCTCTGAGTTGTCAGCATGTTTCTCAAAGCCGGTTTCAAATAAAAGTGGTTTGCAGTGTAAAACCAAGTCCGTGCTAGTAACTCCCTATATATATGAAAGAAGCGTAGTTTCCATTGGACTGAAACTCTGGGTTTCCAACAAGGTAGGTAAAGGATGGCTTCAACACTCATTCAGTTCTGAGTATTGAGATTGTGGAGAGACATTCGATTGTCTAGCATAAAGGTAATGGTTTCCAGTAGAAACACCTACACTGGATTCTCAGTATGTTTCCTAGTGCTGGTTTGAAGTTCATGCAGTTTTCATTGTAAATCCGAGTTGGAAGTAGTACCTCCACATTTCTACAAATGTAGTGAATTTACCCACTCATAAAAAACTGTGTTCCCAACAAGCTAGCTGACAGAAGACTTTCACACACACTTAAATCTCAGAATTGCGCAAGTGGAGAGATGTTCGTTCATCTAGCATGAAGGGAATGGGTTGCAGTAGAAACACTTGTTCTGGATTCTCAGTATGTTTTCCTAGGGCCGGTTGGAGATTCATGCACTTCACACTGAAAAACAGAGTTGGAGCTTGAACCTCCCAAAATATATTAATTTCACACAGTTTCGCACAGAAAAGAAACTGTGTGTTCCCAAAAAACTATGTGATTGACACATTTCATACTCATTTAAATGCCAGAATTGAGAATGTGTAGAGATGTTCGATCATCTAGCATTAAGGGAATGGGTTGTAGAAACATGTACTCGGGTTTCTCAGTATGTTTTCAACTGCCGGTTTGAAGTTAATGCAGTTTTCACTGTAAAACCGAGTTGGAACTACTACCGCCCCAAATATATATAAATAGTGTTGTTTCCAACTGAAAAGAAACATAGTGTTCCCAACAAGCTACGTGAATGACGGCTTTCACACACATTTATTTCTCAGATCTGAGCAAGTGGAGAGAAGTTCGTTCATCTAGTATAAAGTTAGTGGGTTGCAGTAGAAACCCTTACTCTGGTTTTACAGTATGCTTCCTAGCGTCAGTTTGAAATTCATGCAATATTCCCTGTAATACCGTGTTGGAGCAAGAACGTCCCCATATATATGTATGTACTGTTTTTCCAACTGAACAGAAATTTTATGTTCTCAAGAAGATAGGTGAAAGACCACTTTGATGCACACTGATCTCTCAAAATTGAGCCTGAGGACAGGCAATCGGCCATCAAATATAATGGGAATGTTTTGCAGTTGAAACACTTATTATCTTTTCTCAGTATGTTTCGTAATGCTGGCTAGAAGTTCATGCAGATTTCATTTTAAATTAAAGTTGGAGATAGCACCAACCCTTATAAAAGTATGTAGCATTTATTCAAACTGAAAAGAAACTTACTGTTCCCAACAAGAAACCTGAAAACGGCTTTCACACAAACACTTACCTTTTAGAACTGAGATTGTGGACACACATTCGTTCATTTAGCATAAAAGAGATGGTTTGCAGTAGGAACATTTACTCAGCGTTCTAAATCAGTATTCTAGAGTCAGTTTGCAGTTCATGCAGTTTTCACAGTAACTGTATTGGAGATAAAATCTCGACATATATATACATGAAGTGTATATCACCCTGAAAAGAAAAAGTGTTCAAAAGAAGAAGGTGCAGGATGGTTTCACACAAATTATCTTTCTGAGCTACTCATGAACTGAGAGGAAAGTTCATCTAGCACAAAAGGAACGGGTGGCATAAGAAAGACTGTCTTAGGATACTAAGTCTGTTTCAAAGTGCCGATCAGAATTTCATGCAGTTATCGACCTAAAATATTGTTGGAATTAGAATTTACGAATACATACGAAAGTAGAGTAGTTTCCGAAATAAAAGAATATTTAATATCTAAACAAGATAAGTGAATAGAAAATATTACATACAAACAAATAAAATTGAGCATGTGGAGGGACGTTCCTTCATCTAGCACAAAGGGAACTGGTTGCAGGAGAAACAATTACTCTGATTTCTCAGACTGTTTCCAACTGCCGGATTGAAGATTCTGTAGTTTTCACTCTAAAACCGAGTTGGAGCTTGAACATCACAATATATATGTATGCAGTAGAGTTTACAACTGAATAGAAACATTGTGTACCTTTCAAGCTAGGTGAAGGACGGCTTTCACACACACTTATCTCTCAGAACTGAGCATGTGGAGAGACGTTCGTTCATCCAGCACAAAGGGAACGGGTTGCAGGAGAAACATTTACTCTGGTTTCTCAGTAAGCTTCCTAGTGTCGGGTTGAAGTGCCTGCCGTTTTCACTGTAAAATCGTGTTGGAGCTTGTACCTCCCCATATATATGTATGTACTGGATTTTGCAACTGAAAGGAATCTTTGTGTTCCCTTCAAGCAAGTTCAAAGATGGCTTTCACACACACTTAACTCTCAGAACTGAGCATGTGGAGAGAAGTTCGTTCATCCAGCACAAAGGGAACGGGTTGCAGGAGAAACACTTACTCTGGTTTCTAAGTCTGTTTCAAGTACCGGTTGGAAGTTCCTGGGGTTTTCACAGTAAAACCAAGTTGGAGCGTGTACCTCCCCATATATATGTATGTACTGGGGTTTGTTACGGAAAGGAAACGTTGTGTTTCCCTCAAACAAGTTCAAAGATGGCTTTCACACACACTTATCTCTCAGAACTGAGTATGTGGAGAGACGTTCTTTCATCCAGCACAATGGGAACCGGTTGAAGGAGAAACAGTTACTCTGGTTTCTCACTCTGTTTCCTAGTGCCGGTTTGAAGTGCCTGCCGTTTTCACTGTTAAACCGGGTTGGAGCTTGAACCTCCCCATAAATATGTATGGAGTGGAGTTTGCAATTGAAAAGAAACTTTGTGTTCGCTTCAAGCTGGGTGAGGGACGGCTTTAACACACACTTATCTCTCAGAGCTGAGCATGGGGAAAGACGTTCGTTCATCCAGCACAAAGGGAATGGGTTGCAGGGGAAACACTTACTCTGGTTTCTCAGTCTGTTTCCTAATGCCGGTTTGAAGTGCCTGCCGTTTTCACTGTAAAACCGAGTTGAGATTGTACCTCCCCATATAAATATATGGAGTGGAGTTTGCAGCTCAAAAGAAAATATGTGTTCCCTACAAGCTAGGTGAAGGACGGCTTTCACACACACTTATCTCTCAGAACTGAGGATGTGGAGAGACGTTCGTTCATCTAGCACAAAGGGAACGGGTGGCAGAAGAAACACTTATTCTGGTTTGTCAGTCTCATCCCAAGTGTCAGTTTGAAGTTCCTGCGGTTTTTTTCTGTAAAACCGAGTTGGAGCTGGTACGTTCCCTTATATATATATGTAGTGGAGTTTGCAACTGAAAATAAACTTTGTGGTCCATTAAAGCTAGGTGAAGGACAGCTTTCACACACAATTATCTCTCAGAATTGAGCATGTGGGGAGAAGTTCGTTCATTCAGTACAAAGGGAACTGGTTGCAGGGGAAAAACATACGCTAGTATCTCAGTCTGTTTCAAGTGCCGGTTGGAAGTTCCTGGGGATTTCACAGTAAAACCTACTTGGAGCGTGTACCTCCCCATATATATGTATGTACTGGATTTTGCAACTGACAGGAATCTTTGTGTTCCCTTCAAGCAAGTTCAAAGATGGCTTTCACACACACTTATCTCTCAGAACTGAGCATGTGGAGAGACGTTCGTTCATCCAGCACAAAGGGAACGGGTTGAAGGAGAAACACTTACTCTGGTTTCTAAGTCTGTTTCAAATACCGGTTGGAAGTTCCTGGGGTTTTCACAGTAAAACCAATTTGGAGCGTGTACCTCCCCATATATATGTATGTACTGGGGTTTGTTACGGAAAGGAAACTTTGTGCTTCCCTCAAACAAGTTCAAAGATGGCTTTCACACACACTTATCTCTCAGAACTGAGCATGTGGAGAGAAGTTCTTTCATCCAGCAAAATGGGAACTGGTAGAAGGAGAAACACTTACTCTGTTTTCTGAGTCGGTTTCCTAGTGCCGGTTTGAAGTGCCTGCCGTTTTCACTGTAAAACCGGGTTGGAGGTTGAACCTCCCCATATATATGTATGGAGTGGAGTTTGCAACTGAAAAGAAACCTTGTGTTCCCTTCAAGCTAGGTGAGGGACGGCTTTCACACACACATATTTCTGAGAACTGAGCATGTGGAGAGACGTTCGTTCATCCAGCACAAAGGGAACGGGTTGCAGGGGAAACACTTACTCTGGTTTCTCAGTCTGTTTCCTAGTGCCGGTTTGAAGATCATGCCGTTTTCACTGTAAAACTGCATTGGAGCTTGAACCTTCCAATATATATGTAAGTACTGGATTTTGCAACTGAAAGGAATCTTTGTGTTCCCCTCAAGCAAGTTCAAAGATGGCTTTCACACACACTTAACTCTCAGAACTGAGCATGTGGAGAGACGTTCGTTCATCCAGCACAAACGGAACGGGTTGCAGGGGAAACACTTACTCTGGTTTCTAAGTCTGTTTCTAGTACCGGTTGTAAGTTCCTGGGGTTTTCACAGTAAAACCAAGATGGAGCGTGTACCTCCCCATATATATGTATGCACTGGGGTTTGTTACGGAAAGGAAACGTTGTGTTTCCATGAAACAAGTTCAAAGATGGCTTTCACACACATTTATCTCTCAGAACTGAGCATGTGGAGAGACGTTCGTTCATCTAGCACAAAGGGAACGGTTTGCAGGAGAAACATTCCTCTGGTTTCTGAGTCTGTTTCCCAGTGCCGGTTTGAAGTGCCTGCCGTTTTCACTGTAAAACCGGGTTGGAGCTTGAACCTCCCCATAGATATGTATGGAGTGGAGTTTGCAACTGAAAAGAAACTTTGTGTTCCCTTCAAGCTAGGTGAAGGACGGCTTTCACACACATTTACCTCTCAGAACTGAGCATGTGGAGAGAGATTCTTTCATCCAGCACAAAGGGAACCGGTTGCAGGAGAAACACTTACTCTGGTTTCTGAATCTTTTTCCTAGTGCCGGTTTGAAGTGCCTGCCGTTTTCACTGTAAAACCGGGTTGGAGCTTGAACCTCCCCATATATATGTATGGAGTGGAGTTTGCAACTGAAAAGAAACTTTGTGTTCCCTTCAAGCTAGTTGAAGGGCGGCTTTGACACACACTTATCTCTCAGAACTGAGCATGTGGAGAGACGTTCTTTCATCCAGCACAAAGGGAACGGGTTGCAGGAGAAACACTTACTCTGGTTTCTAAGTCTGTTTCCTAGTGCCGGTTTGAAGTGCCTGCCGTTCTCACTGTAAAACCGAGTTGAGATTGTACCTCCCCATATAAATATATGGAGTGGAGTTTGCACCTCAAAAGAAAATATGTGTTCCCTTCAAGCTACGTGAAGGACGGCTTTCACACACACTTATCTCTCAGAACTGAGCATGTGGTGAGACGTGCTTTCATCCAGCAAAAAAGGGAACCGTTTACAGGAGAAACACTTACTCTGGTTTCTCAGTCTGTTTCCTAGTGCCGGTTTGGAGTGCCTGCCATTTTCACTGTAAAACCTGGTTGGAGATTGTACCTCCCCATATATATGTATTGAGTGGAGTTTGCTACTGAAAAGAAACTTTGTGTTCCCTTCAAGCTTGGTGAAGGACGGCTTTCACACACAATTATCTCTCAGAACTGAGCATGAGGAGAAACGTTCTTTCATTCAGCACAAAGGGAACGGGTTGCAGGAGAAACACTTACTCTGGTTTCTGAGTCTGTTTCCTAGTACCGGTTTAAATTGCCTGCCGTTTTCACTGTAAAACCGGGTTGGAGCTTGAACCTACCCATATAAATATATGGAGTGGAGTTTGCACCTCAAAAGGAAATATGTGTTCCCTTCAAGCTAAGTGAAGGACGGCTTTCACACACACTTATCTCTCAGAACTGAGCATGTGGTGAGACGTGCTTTCATCCAGCACAAAGGGAACCGTTTGCAGGAGAAACACTTACTGTGGTTTCTGAATCTTTTTCCTAGTGCCGGTTTGAAGTGCCTGCCGTTTTCACTGTAAAACCGGGTTGGAGCTTGAACCTCCCCATATATATGTATGGAGTGGAGTTTGCAACTGAAAAGAAACTTTGTGTTCCCTTCAAGCTTGTTGAAGGGCGGCTTTCACACACACTTATCTCTCAGAACTGAGCATGTGGAGAGACGTTCTTTCATCCAGCACAAAGGGAACGGGTTTCAGGAGAAACATTTACTCTGGTTTCTCAGTCTGTTTGCTAGTGCCGGTTTGAAGTGCCTGCCGTTTTCATTGTAAAACCGGCCTGTAGCTTGAACCTCCCCAAATATATGTATGGAAAGGAGTTTGCAACTGAAAAGAAACTTTGTATTCCCTTCAAGCTAGGTGAAGTACGGCTTTAACACACACTTATCTCTCAGAACTGAGCATGTGGAGAGACGTTCGTTCATCCAGCACAAAGGGAACGGGATGCAGGAGAAACACTTACTCTGGTTTCTCAGTCTGTTTCCTAGTGCCGGTTTGAAGTGCCTGCCGTTTTCACTGTAAAACCGGTTGGAGCTTGAACCTACCCATATATATGTATGGAAAGGAGTTTGCAACTGAAAAGAAACTTTGTGTTCCCTTCAAGCTAGGTGAAGGACGGCTTTCACACTCACTTATCTCTCAGAACTGAGCATGTGGAGAGACGTTCGTTCATCCAGCACAAAGGGAACGGGTTGCAGGAGAAACACTTTCTCTGGTTTCTCAGTCTGTTTCCTAGTGCCGGTTTGAAGTGCCTGCCGTTTTCACTGTAAAACCGGGTTGGAGCTTGAACCTCCCCATATATATGTATGGAGTGGAGTTTGCAAGTGAAAAGAAACTTTGTGTTCCCTTCAAGCTAGGTGAAGGACGGCTTTCACACACACTTATCTCTCAGAACTGAGCATGTGGAGAGACGTTCGTTCATCCAGCACAAAGGGAACGGGTTGCAGGAGAAACACTTAGTCTGGTTTCTCAGTCTGTTTCCTAGTGCCGGTTGGAAGTGCCTGCCGTTTTCACTGTAAAACCGGGTTGGAGCTTGAACCTACCCATATATATGTATGGAGTGGAGTTTGCTACTGAAAAGAAACTTTGTCTTCCCTTCAAGATAGGTGAAGGACGGCTTTCACACACACTTATCTCTCAGAACTGAGCATGTGGAGAGACGTTCGTTCATCCAGCACAAAGGGAACGGGTTGCAGGAGAAACACTTACTCTGGTTTCTCAGTCTGTTTCCTAGTGCCGGTTTGAAGTGCCTGCCGTTTTCACTGTAAAACCGGCCTGGAGCTTGAACCTCCCCATATATATGTATGGAAAGGAGTTTGCAACTGAAAAGAAACTTTGTGTTCCCTTCAAGATATTTGAAGGACGGCTTTCACACACACTTCTCTCTCAGAACTGAGCATGTGGAGAGACGTTCGTTCATCCAGCACAAAGGGAACGGGTTGCAGGAGAAACACTTACTCTGGTTTCTCAGTCTGTTTCCTAGTGCCGGTTTGAAGTGCCTGCCGTTTTCACTGTAAAACCGGGTTGGAGCTTGAACCTCCCCATATATATGTATGGATTGGAGTTTGCAACTGAAAAGAAACTTTGTGTTCCCTTCAAGCTAGGTGAAGGACGGCTTTCACACACACTTATCTCTCAGAACTGAGCATATGGAGAGACGTTCGTTCATCCAGCACAAAGGGAACGGGTTGCAGAAGAATCACTTAGTCTGGTTTCTCAGTCTGTTTCCTAGTGCCGGTTTGAAGTGCCTGCCGTTTTCACTGTAAAACCGGGTTGGAGCTTGAACCTCCCCATATATATGTATGGAGTGGAGTTTGCTACTGAAAAGAAACTTTGTGTTCCCCTCAAGCTAGGTGAAGGACGGCTTTCACACACACTTATCTCTCAGAACTGAGCATGTGGAGAGACGTTCGTTCATCCAGCACAAAGGGAAAGGGTTGCAGGAGAAACACTTACTCTGGTTTCTCAGTCTGTTTCCTAGTGCCGGTTTGAAGTGCCTGCCGTTTTCACTGTAAAACCAGGTTGGAGCTTGAACCTCCCCATATATATGTATGGAGTGGAGTTTGCAAGTGAAAAGAAACTTTGTGTTCCCTTCAAGCTAGGTGAAGGACGGTTTTCACACACACTTATCTCTCAGAACTGAGCATGTGGACAGACGTTCGTTCATCCAGCACAAAGGGAACGTGTTGCAGGAGAATCACTTAGTCTGGTTTCTCCGTCTGTTTCCTAGTGCCGGTTTGAAGTGCCTGCCGTTTTCACTGTAAAACCGGGTTGGAGCTTGAACCTCCCCATATATATGTATGGAGTGGAGTTTGCTATTGAAAAGAAACTTTGTGTTCCCTTCAAGCTAGGTGAAGGACGGCTTTCACACACACTTATCTCTCAGAACTGAGCATGTGGAGAGACGTTCGTTCATCCAGCACAAAGGGAACGGGTTGCAGGAGAAACACTTACTCTGGTTTCTCAGTCTGTTTCCTAGTGCCGGTTTGAAGTGCCTGCCGTTTTCACTGTAAAACCGGCCTGGAGCTTGAACCTAACTAAATATATGTATGGAAAGGTGTTTGCAACTGAAAAGAAACTTTGTGTTCCCTTCAAGCTAGGTGAAGGACGGCTTTCACACACACTTATCTCTCAGAACTGAGCATGTGGAGAGACGTTCGTTCATCCAGCACAAAGGGAACGGGTTGCAGGAGAAACACTTACTCTGGTTTCTCAGTCTGTTTCCTAGTGCCGGTTTGAAGTGCCTGCCGTTTTCACTGTAAAACCGGGTTGGAGCTTGAACCTCCCCATATATATGTATGGAATGGAGTTTGCAACTGAAAAGAAACTTTGTGTTCCCTTCAAGCTAGGTGAAGGACGGCTTTCACACTCACTTATCTCTCAGAACTGAGCATGTGGAGAGACGTTCGTTCATCCAGCACAAAGGGAACGGGTTGCAGGAGAATCACTTAGTCTGGTTTCTCAGTCTGTTTCCTAGTGCCGGTTTGAAGTGCCTTCCGTTTTCACTGTAAAACCGGGTTGGAGCTTGAACCTCCCCATATATATGTATGGAGTGGAGTTTGCTACTGAAAAGAAACTTTGTGTTCCCTTCCAGCTAGGTGAAGGACGGCTTTCACACACACTAATCTCTCAGAACTGAGCACGTGGAGAGACGTTCGTTCATCCAGCACAAAGGGAACGGGTTGCAGGAGAAACACTTACTCTGGTTTCTCAGTCTGTTTCCTAGTGCCGGTTTGAAGTGCCTGCCGTTTTCACTGTAAAACCGGGTTGGAGCTTGAACCTCCCCATATATATGTATGGAGTGGAGTTTGCTACTGAAAAGAAACTTTGTGTTCCCTTCAAGCTAGGTGAAGGACGGCTTTCACACACACTTATCTCTCAGAACTGAGCATGTGGAGAGACGTTCGTTCATCCAGCACAAAGGGAACGGGTTGCAGGAGAAACACTTACTCTGGTTTCTCAGTCTGTTTCCTAGTGCCGGTTTGAAGTGCCTACCGTTTTCACTGTAAAACTGGGTTAGAGCTTGAACCTACCCATATATATGTATGGAAAGGAGTTTGCAACTTAAAAGAAACTTTGTGTTCCCTTCAAGCTAGGTGAAGGACGGCTTTCACACACACTTATCTCTCAGAACTGAGCATGTGGACAGACGTTCGTTCATCCAGCACAAAGGGAACGGGTTGCAGGAGAAACACTTACTCTGGTTTCTCAGTCTGTTTCCTAGTGCCGGTTTGAAGTGCCTGCCGTTTTCACTGTAAATCCGGGTTGGAGCTTGAACCTCCCCATAGATATTTATGGAGTGGAGTTTGCAAGTGAAAAGAAACTTTGTGTTCCCTTCAAGCTAGGTGAAGGACGGCTTTCACACACACTTATCTCTCAGAACTGAGCATGTGGAGAGACGTTCGTTCATCCAGCACAAAGGGAACGGGTTGCAGGAGAAACCCTTACTCTGGTTTCTCAGTCTGTTTCCTAGTGCCGGTTTGAAGTGCCTGCCGTTTTCACTGTAAAACCGGGTTGGAGCTTGAACCTCCCCATATATATGTATGGAAAGGAGTTTGCAAGTGAAAAGAAACTTTGTGTTCCCTTCAAGCTAGGTGAAGGACGGCTTTCACACACACTTATCTCTCAGAACTGAGCATGTGGAGAGACGTTCTTTCATCCAGCACAAAGGGAACGGGTTGCAACAGAATCACATTGTCTGATTTCTCAGTCTGTTTCCTAGTGCCGGTTTGAAGTGCCTGCCGTTTTCACTTTAAAACCGGTCTGGAGCTTGAACCTCCCTATAGATATGTATGGATTGGAGATTGCTACTGAAAAGAAACTTTGTGTTCCCTTCAAGCTAGGTGAAGGACGGCTTTCACACACACTTATCTCTCAGAACTGAGCATGTGGAGAGACGTTCGTTCATCCAGCACAAAGGGAACGGGTTGCAGGAGAAACACTTACTCTGGTTTCTCAGTCTGTTTCCTAGTGCCGGTTTGAAGTGCCTGCCGTTTTCACTGTAAAACCGGCCTGGAGCTTGAACCTCCCCATATATATGTATGGAGTGGAGTTTGCAACTGAAAAGAAACTTTGTGTTCCCTTCAAGCTAGGTGAAGGACGGCTTTCACACTCACTTATCTCTCAGAACTGAGCATGTGGAGAGACGTTCGTTCATCCAGCACAAAGGGAACGGGTTGCAGGAGAATCACTTAGTCTGGTTTCTCAGTCTGTTTCCTAGTGCCGGTTTGATGTGCCTTCCGTTTTCACTGTAAAACCGGGTTGGAGCTTGAACCTCCCCATATATATGTATGGAGTGGAGTTTGCTACTGAAAAGAAACTTTGTGTTCCCTTCCAGCTAGGTGAAGGACGGCTTTCACACACACTAATCTCTCGGAACTGAGCACGTGGAGAGACGTTCGTTCATCCAGCACAAAGGGAACGGGTTGCAGGAGAAACACTTACTCTGGTTTCTCAGTCTGTTTCCTAGTGCCGGTTTGAAGTGCCTGCCGTTTTCACTGTAAAACCGGCCTGGAGCTTGAACCTCCCCATATATATGTATGGAGTGGAGTTTGCAACTGAAAAGAAACTTTGTGTTCCCTTCAAGCTAGGTGAAGGACGGCTTTCACACACACTTATCTCTCAGAACTGAGCATGTGGAGAGACGTTCGTTCATCCAGCACAAAGGGAACAGGTTGCAGGAGAATCACTTAGTCTGGTTTCTCAGTCTGTTTCCTAGTGCCGGTTTGAAGTGCCTGCCGTTTTCACTGTAAAACCGGGTTGGAGCTTGAACGTCCCCATATATATGTATGGAGTGGAGTTTGCAAGTGAAAAGAAACTTTGTGTTCCCTTCAAGCTAGGTGAAGGACGGCTTTCACACACACTTATCTCTCAGAACTGAGCATGTGGAGAGACGTTCGTTCATCCAGCACAAAGGGAACGGGTTGCAGGAGAAACACTTACTCTGGTTTCTCAGTCTGTTTCCTAGTGCCGGTTTGAAGTGCCTGCCGTTTTCACTGTAAAACCGGGTTGGAGCTTGAACCTCCCCATATATATGTATGGAGTGGAGTTTGCAAGTGAAAAGAAACTTTGTGTTCCCTTCAAGCTAGGTGAAGGACGGCTTTCACACACACTTATCTCTCAGAACTGAGCATGTGGAGAGACGTTCGTTCAACCAGCACAAAGGGAACGGGTTGCAGGAGAATCACTTAGTCTGGTTTCTCAGTCTGTTTCCTAGTGCCGGTTTGAAGTCCCTGCCGTTTTCACTGTAAAACCGGCCGGGAGCTTGAACCTCCCCATAGATATTTATGGAGTGGAGTTTGCTACTGAAAAGAAACTTTGTGTTCCCTTCAAGCTAGGTGAAGGACGGCTTTCACACACACTTATCTCTCAGAACTGAGCATGTGGAGAGACGTTCGTTCATCCAGCACAAAGGGAACGAGTTGCAGGAGAAACACTTACTCTGGTTTCTCAGTCTGTTTCCTAGTGCCGGTTTGAAGTGCCTGCCGTTTTCACTGTAAAACCGGGTTGGAGCTTGAACCTCCCCATATATATGTATGGAGTGGAGTTTGCAACTGAAAAGAAACTTTGTGTTCCCTTCAAGCTAGGTGAAGGACGGCTTTCACACACACTTATCTCTCAGAACTGAGCATGTGGAGAGACGTTCGTTCATCCAGCTCAAAGGGAACGGGTTGCAGGAGAAACACTTACTCTGGTTTCTCAGTCTGTTTCCTAGTGCCGGTTTGAAGTGCCTGCCGTTTTCACTGTAAAACCGGCCTGGAGCTTGAACCTCCCCATATATATGTATGGAAAGGAGTTTGCAAGTGAAAAGAAACTTTGTGTTCCCTTCAAGCTAGGTGAAGGACGGCTTTCACACACACTTATCTCTCAGAACTGAGCATGTGGAGAGACGTTCGTTCATCCAGCACAAAGGGAACGGGTTGCAGGAGAAACACTTACTCTGGTTTCTCAGTCTGTTTCCTAGTGCCGGTTTGAAGTGCCTGCCGTTTTCACTGTAAAACCGGGTTGGAGCTTGAACCTCCCCATATATATGTATGGAGTGGTGTTTGCAAGTGAAAAGAACCTTTGTGTTCTCTTCAAGCTAGGTGAAGGACGGCTTTCACACACACTTATCTCTTAGAACTGAGCATGTGGAGAGACGTTCGTTCATCCAGCACAAAGGGAACGGGTTGCAGGAGAAACACTTACTCTGGTTTCTCAGTCTGTTTCCTAGTGCCGGTTTGAAGTGCCTGCCGTTTTCACTGTAAAACCGGGTTGGAGCTTGAACGTCCCCATATATATGTATGGAGTGGAGTTTGCAAGTGAAAAGAAACTTTGTGTTCCCTTCAAGCTAGGTGAAGGACGGCTTTCACACACACTTATCTCTCAGAACTGAGCATGTGGAGAGACGTTCGTTCATCCAGCACAAAGGGAACGGGTTGCAGGAGAATCACTTAGTCTGGTTTCTCAGTCTGTTTCCTAGTGCCGGTTTGAAGTGCCTGCCGTTTTCACTGTAAAACCGGCCTGGAGCTTGAACCTCCCCATATATATGTATTTAGTGGAGTTTGCAACTGAAAAGAAACTTTGTGTTCCCTTCAAGCTAGGTGAAGGACGGCTTTCACACACACTTATCTCTCAGAACTGAGCATGTGGAGAGACGTTCGTTCATCCAGCACAAAGGGAACGGGTTGCAGGAGAAACACTTACTCTGGTTTCTCAGTCTGTTTCCTAGTGCCGGTTTGAAGTGCCTGCCGTTTTCACTGTAAAACCGGCCTGGAGCTTGAACCTCCCCTTATATATGTATGGAGTGGAGTTTGCAAGTGAAAAGAAACTTTGTGTTCCCTTCAAGCTAGGTGAAGGACGGCTTTCACACACACTTATCTCTCAGAACTGAGCATGTGGAGAGACGTTCGTTCAACCAGCAAAAAGGGAACGGGTTGCAGGAGAATCACTTAGTCTGGTTTCTCAGTCTGTTTCCTAGTGCCGGTTTGAAGTGCCTGCCGTTTTCACTGTAAAACCGGCCTGGAGCTTGAACCTCCCCATAGATATGTATGGAGTGGAGTTTGCTACTGAAAAGAAACTTTGTGTTCCCTTCAAGCTAGTTGAAGGACGGCTTTCACACACACTTATCTCTCAGAACTGAGCATGTGGAGAGACGTTCGTTCATCCAGCACAAAGGGAACGGGTTGCAGGAGAAACACTTACTCTGGTTTCTCAGTCTGTTTCCTAGTGCCGGTTTGAAGTGCCTGCCGTTTTCACTGTAAAACCGGCCTGGAGCTTGAACCTCCCCATATATATGTATGGAGTGGAGTTTGCAAGTGAAAAGAAACTTTGTGTTCCCTTCAAGCTAGGTGAAGGACGGCTTTCACACACACTTATCTCTCAGAACTGAGCATGTGGAGAGACGTTCGTTCAACCAGCACAAAGGGAACGGGTTGCAGGAGAATCACTTAGTCTGGTTTCTCAGTCTGTTTCCTAGTGCCGGTTTGAATTCCCTGCCGTTTTCACTGTAAAACCGGGTTGGAGCTTGAACCTACCCATATATATGTATGGAAAGGAGTTTGCAACAGAAAAGAAACTTTGTGTTCCCTTCATGCTAGGTGAAGGACGGCTTTCACACACACTTATCTCTCAGAACTGAGCATGTGGACAGACGTTCGTTCATCCAGCACAAAGGGAACGGGTTGCAGGAGAAACACTTACTCTGGTTTCTAAGTCTGTTTCCTAGTGCCGGTTTGAAATGCCTGCCGTTCTCACTGTAAAACCGAGTTGAGATTGTACCTCCCCATATAAATATATGGAGTGGAGTTTGCACCTCAAAAGAAAATATGTGTTCCCTTCAAGCTACGTGAAGGACGGCTTTCACACACACTTATCTCTCAGAACTGAGCATGTGGTGAGACGTGCTTTCATCCAGCAAAAAAGGGAACCGTTTACAGGAGAAACACTTACTCTGGTTTCTCAGTCTGTTTCCTAGTGCCGGTTTGGAGTGCCTGCCATTTTCACTGTAAAACCTGGTTGGAGCTTGTACCTCCCCATATATATGTATTGAGTGGAGTTTGCTACTGAAAAGAAACTTTGTGTTCCCTTCAAGCTTGGTGAAGGACGGCTTTCACACACAATTATCTCTCAGAACTGAGCATGAGGAGAGACGTTCTTTCATTCAGCACAAAGGGAACGGGTTGCAGGAGAAACACTTACTCTGGTTTCTGAGTCTGTTTCCTAGTACCGGTTTAAATTGCCTGCCGTTTTCACTGTAAAACCGGGTTGGAGCTTGAACCTACCCATATAAATATATGGAGTGGAGTTTGCACCTCAAAAGAAAATATGTGTTCCCTTCAAGCTAAGTGAAGGACGGCTTTCACACACACTTATCTCTCAGAACTGAGCATGTGGTGAGACGTGCTTTCATCCAGCACAAAGGGAACCGTTTGCAGGAGAAACACTTACTGTGGTTTCTGAATCTTTTTCCTAGTGCCGGTTTGAAGTGCCTGCCGTTTTCACTGTAAAACCGGGTTGGAGCTTGAACCTCCCCATATATATGTATGGAGTGGAGTTTGCAACTGAAAAGAAACTTTGTGTTCCCTTCAAGCTTGTTGAAGGGCGGCTTTCACACACACTTATCTCTCAGAACTGAGCATGTGGAGAGACGTTCTTTCATCCAGCACAAAGGGAACGGGTTTCAGGAGAAACATTTACTCTGGTTTCTCAGTCTGTTTGCTAGTGCCGGTTTGAAGTGCCTGCCGTTTTCATTGTAAAACCGGCCTGTAGCTTGAACCTCCCCAAATATATGTATGGAAAGGAGTTTGCAACTGAAAAGAAACTTTGTATTCCCTTCAAGCTAGGTGAAGGACGGCTTTCACACACACTTATCTCTCAGAACTGAGCATGTGGAGAGACGTTCGTTCATCCAGCACAAAGGGAACGGGATGCAGGAGAAACACTTACTCTGGTTTCTCAGTCTGTTTCCTAGTGCCGGTTTGAAGTGCCTGCCGTTTTCACTGTAAAACCGGTTGGAGCTTGAACCTACCCATATATATGTATGGAAAGGAGTTTGCAACTGAAAAGAAACTTTGTGTTCCCTTCAAGCTAGGTGAAGGACGGCTTTCACACTCACTTATCTCTCAGAACTGAGCATGTGGAGAGACGTTCGTTCATCCAGCACAAAGGGAACGGGTTGCAGGAGAAACACTTTCTCTGGTTTCTCAGTCTGTTTCCTAGTGCCGGTTTGAAGTGCCTGCCGTTTTCACTGTAAAACCGGGTTGGAGCTTGAACCTCCCCATATATATGTATGGAGTGGAGTTTGCAAGTGAAAAGAAACTTTGTGTTCCCTTCAAGCTAGGTGAAGGACGGCTTTCACACACACTTATCTCTCAGAACTGAGCATGTGGAGAGACGTTCGTTCATCCAGCACAAAGGGAACGGGTTGCAGGAGAAACACTTACTCTGGTTTCTCAGTCTGTTTCCTAGTGCCGGTTTGAAGTGCCTGCCGTTTTCACTGTAAAACCGGGTTGGAGCTTGAACCTCCCCATATATATGTATGGAGTGGAGTTTGCTACTGAAAAGAAAGTTTGTCTTCCCTTCAAGCTAGGTGAAGGACGGCTTTCACACACACTTATCTCTCAGAACTGAGCATGTGGAGAGACGTTCGTTCATCCAGCACAAAGGGAACGGGTTGCAGGAGAAACACTTACTCTGGTTTCTCAGTCTGTTTCCTAGTTCCGGTTTGAAGTGCCTGCCGTTTTCACTGTAAAACCGGCCTGGAGCTTGAACCTCCCCATATATATGTATGGAAAGGAGTTTGCAACTGAAAAGAAACTTTGTGTTCCCTTCAAGATATTTGAAGGACGGCTTTCACACACACTTCTCTCTCAGAACTGAGCATGTGGAGAGACGTTCGTTCATCCAGCACAAAGGGAACGGGTTGCAGGAGAAACACTTACTCTGGTTTCT
The DNA here is from genome assembly GCF_048564905.1 of Vicugna pacos. Classification (NCBI taxonomy): domain Eukaryota; kingdom Metazoa; phylum Chordata; class Mammalia; order Artiodactyla; family Camelidae; genus Vicugna; species Vicugna pacos. The sequence goes on from NW_027328742.1 coordinate 2,542,631, forward strand.
CAGTCTGTTTCCTAGTGCCGGTTTGAAGTGCCTGCCGTTTTCACTGTAAAACCGGGTTGGAGCTTGAACCTCCCCATATATATGTATGGATTGGAGTTTGCAAGTGAAAAGAAACTTTGTGTTCCCTTCAAGCTAGGTGAAGGACGGCTTTCACACACACTTATCTCTCAGAACTGAGCATATGGAGAGACGTTCGTTCATCCAGCACAAAGGGAACGGGTTGCAGAAGAATCACTTAGTCTGGTTTCTCAGTCTGTTTCCTAGTGCCGGTTTGAAGTGCCTGCCGTTTTCACTGTAAAACCGGGTTGGAGCTTGAACCTCCCCATATATATGTATGGAAAGGAGTTTGCAAGTGAAAAGAAACTTTGTGTTCCCTTCAAGCTAGGTGAAGGACGGCTTTCACACACACTTATCTCTCAGAACTGAGCATGTGGAGAGACGTTCTTTCATCCAGCACAAAGGGAACGGGTTGCAGGAGAATCACATTGTCTGATTTCTCAGTCTGTTTCCTAGTGCCGGTTTGAAGTGCCTGCCGTTTTCACTTTAAAACCGGTCTGGAGCTTGAACCTCCCCATAGATATGTATGGATTGGAGATTGCTACTGAAAAGAAACTTTGTGTTCCCTTCAAGCTAGGTGAAGGACGGCTTTCACACACACTTATCTCTCAGAACTGAGCATGTGGAGAGACGTTCGTTCATCCAGCACAAAGGGAACGGGTTGCAGGAGAAACACTTACTCTGGTTTCTCAGTCTGTTTCCTAGTGCCGGTTTGAAGTGCCTGCCGTTTTCACTGTAAAACCGGCCTGGAGCTTGAACCTCCCCATATATATGTATGGAGTGGAGTTTGCAACTGAAAAGAAACTTTGTGTTCCCTTCAAGCTAGGTGAAGGACGGCTTTCACACTCACTTATCTCTCAGAACTGAGCATGTGGACAGACGTTCGTTCATCCAGCACAAAGGGAACGGGTTGCAGGAGAATCACTTAGTCTGGTTTCTCAGTCTGTTTCCTAGTGCCGGTTTGATGTGCCTTCCGTTTTCACTGTAAAACCGGGTTGGAGCTTGAACCTCCCCATATATATGTATGGAGTGGAGTTTGCTACTGAAAAGAAACTTTGTGTTCCCTTCCAGCTAGGTGAAGGACGGCTTTCACACACACTAATCTCTCGGAACTGAGCATGTGGAGAGACGTTCGTTCATCCAGCACAAAGGGAACGGGTTGCAGGAGAAACACTTACTCTGGTTTCTCAGTCTGTTTCCTAGTGCCGGTTTGAAGTGCCTGCCGTTTTCACTGTAAAACCGGCCTGGAGCTTGAACCTCCCCATATATATGTATGGAGTGGAGTTTGCAACTGAAAAGAAACTTTGTGTTCCCTTCAAGCTAGGTGAAGGACGGCTTTCACACACACTTATCTCTCAGAACTGAGCATGTGGAGAGACGTTCGTTCATCCAGCACAAAGGGAACAGGTTGCAGGGAATCACTTAGTCTGGTTTCTCAGTCTGTTTCCTAGTGCCGGTTTGAAGTGCCTGCCGTTTTCACTGTAAAACCGGGTTGGAGCTTGAACCTCCCCATATATATGTATGGAGTGGAGTTTGCTACTGAAAAGAAACTTTGTGTTCCCTTCAAGCTAGGTGAAGGACGGCTTTCACACACACTTATCTCTCAGAACTGAGCATGTGGAGAGACGTTCGTTCATCCAGCACAAAGGGAACGGGTTGCAGGAGAAACACTTACTCTGGTTTCTCAGTCTGTTTCCTAGTGCCGGTTTGAAGTGCCTGCCGTTTTCACTGTAAAACCGGCCTGGAGCTTGAACCTCCCCATATATATGTATGGACAGGAGTTTGCCAGTGAAAAGAAACTTTGTGTTCCCTTCAAGCTAGGTGAAGGACGGCTTTCACACACACTTATCTCTCAGAACTGAGCATGTGGACAGACGTTCGTTCATCCAGCACAAAGGGAACGGGTTGCAGGAGAAACACTTACTCTGGTTTCTCAGTCTGTTTCCTAGTGCCGGTTTGAAGTGCCTGCCGTTTTCACTGTAAAACCGGGTTGGAGCTTGAACCTCCCCATAGATATTTATGGAGTGGAGTTTGCAAGTGAAAAGAAACTTTGTGTTCCCTTCAAGCTAGGTGAAGGACGGCTTTCACACACACTTATCTCTCAGAACTGAGCATGTGGAGAGACGTTCGTTCATCCAGCACAAAGGGAACGGGTTGCAGGAGAAACCCTTACTCTGGTTTCTCAGTCTGTTTCCTAGTGCCGGTTTGAAGTGCCTGCCGTTTTCACTGTAAAACCGGGTTGGAGCTTGAACCTCCCCATATATATGTATGGAAAGGAGTTTGCAAGTGAAAATAAACTTTGTGTTCCCTTCAAGCTAGGTGAAGGACGGCTTTCACACACACTTATCTCTCAGAACTGAGCATGTGGAGAGACGTTCTTTCATCCAGCACAAAGGGAACGGGTTGCAACAGAATCACATTGTCTGATTTCTCAGTCTGTTTCCTAGTGCCGGTTTGAAGTGCCTGCCGTTTTCACTTTAAAACCGGTCTGGAGCTTGAACCTCCCCATAGATATGTATGGATTGGAGATTGCTACTGAAAAGAAACTTTGTGTTCCCTTCAAGCTAGGTGAAGGACGGCTTTCACACACACTTATCTCTCAGAACTGAGCATGTGGAGAGACGTTCGTTCATCCAGCACAAAGGGAACGGGTTGCAGGAGAAACACTTACTCTGGTTTCTCAGTCTGTTTCCTAGTGCCGGTTTGAAGTGCCTGCCGTTTTCACTGTAAAACCGGCCTGGAGCTTGAACCTCCCCATATATATGTATGGAGTGGAGTTTGCAACTGAAAAGAAACTTTGTGTTCCCTTCAAGCTAGGTGAAGGACGGCTTTCACACTCACTTATCTCTCAGAACTGAGCATGTGGAGAGACGTTCGTTCATCCAGCACAAAGGGAACGGGTTGCAGGAGAAACACTTACTCTGGTTTCTCAGTCTGTTTCCTAGTGCCGGTTTGATGTGCCTTCCGTTTTCACTGTAAAACCGGGTTGGAGCTTGAACCTCCCCATATATATGTATGGAGTGGAGTTTGCTACTGAAAAGAAACTTTGTGTTCCCTTCCAGCTAGGTGAAGGACGGCTTTCACACACACTAATCTCTCGGAACTGAGCACGTGGAGAGACGTTCGTTCATCCAGCACAAAGGGAACGGGTTGCAGGAGAAACACTTACTCTGGTTTCTCAGTCTGTTTCCTAGTGCCGGTTTGAAGTGCCTGCCGTTTTCACTGTAAAACCGGCCTGGAGCTTGAACCTCCCCATATATATGTATGGAGTGGAGTTTGCAACTGAAAAGAAACTTTGTGTTCCCTTCAAGCTAGGTGAAGGACGGCTTTCACACACACTTCACTCTCAGAACTGAGCATGTGGAGAGACGTTCGTTCAACCAGCAAAAAGGGAACGGGTTGCAGGAGAATCACTTAGTCTGGTTTCTCAGTCTGTTTCCTAGTGCCGGTTTGAAGTGCCTGCCGTTTTCACTGTAAAACCGGCCTGGAGCTTGAACCTCCCCATAGATATGTATGGAGTGGAGTTTGCTACTGAAAAGAAACTTTGTGTTCCCTTCAAGCTAGTTGAAGGACGGCTTTCACACACACTTATCTCTCAGAACTGAGCATGTGGAGAGACGTTCGTTCATCCAGCACAAAGGGAACGGGTTGCAGGAGAAACACTTACTCTGGTTTCTCAGTCTGTTTCCTAGTGCCGGTTTGAAGTGCCTGCCGTTTTCACTGTAAAACCGGCCTGGAGCTTGAACCTCCCCATATATATGTATGGAGTGGAGTTTGCAAGTGAAAAGAAACTTTGTGTTCCCTTCAAGCTAGGTGAAGGACGGCTTTCACACACACTTATCTCTCAGAACTGAGCATGTGGAGAGACGTTCGTTCAACCAGCACAAAGGGAACGGGTTGCAGGAGAATCACTTAGTCTGGTTTCTCAGTCTGTTTCCTAGTGCCGGTTTGAAGTCCCTGCCGTTTTCACTGTAAAACCGGGTTGGACCTTGAACCTACCCATATATATGTATGGAAAGGAGTTTGCAACAGAAAAGAAACTTTGTGTTCCATTCATGCTAGGTGAAGGACGGCTTTCACACACACTTATCTCTCAGAACTGAGCATGTGGACAGACGTTCGTTCATCCAGCACAAAGGGAACGGGTTGCAGGAGAAACACTTACTCTGGTTTCTCAGTCTGTTTCCTAGTGCCGGTTTGAAGTGCCTGCCGTTTTCACTGTAAAACCGGGTTGGAGCTTGAACCTCCCCATATACATGTATGGAGTGGAGTTTGCAACTGAAAAGAAACTTTGTGTTCCCTTCAAGCTAGGTGAAGGACGGCTTTCACACACACTTATCTCTCAGAACTGAGCATGTGGAGAGACGTTCGTTCATCCAGCACAAAGGGAACGGGTTGCAGGAGAAACACTTACTCTGGTTTCTCAGTCTGTTTCCTAGTGCCGGTTTGAAGTGCCTGCCGTTTTCACTGTAAAACCGGCCTGGAGCTTGAACCTCCCCATATATATGTATGGAAAGGAGTTTGCTACTGAAAAGAAACTTTGTGTTCCCTTCAAGCTAGGTGAAGGACGGCTTTCACACACACTTATCTCTCAGAACTGAGCATGTGGAGAGACGTTCGTTCATCCAGCACAAAGAGAACGGGTTGCAGGAGAAACACTTACTCTGGTTTCTCAGTCTGTTTCCTAGTGCCGGTTTGAAGTGCCTGCCGTTTTCACTGTAAAACCGGGTTGGAGCTTGAACCTCCCCATATATATGTATGGAGTGGAGTTTGTAAGTGAAAAGAAACTTTGTGTTCCCTTCAAACTAGGTGAAGGACGGCTTTCACACACACTTATCTCTCAGAACTGAGCATGTGGAGAGACGTTCGTTCATCCAGCACAAAGGGAACGGGTTGCAGGAGAATCACTTATTCTGGTTTCTCAGTCTGTTTCCTAGTGCCGGTTTGAAGTGCCTGCCGTTTTCACTGTAAAACCGGCCTGGAGCTTGAACCTCCCCATATATATGTATGGAAAGGAGTTTGCAAGTGAAAAGAAACTTTGTGTTCCCTTCAAGCTAGGTGAAGGACGGCTTTCACACACACTTATCTCTCAGAACTGAGCATGTGGAGAGACGTTCGTTCATCAAGCACAAAGGGAACGGGTTGCAGGAGAAACACATACTCTGGTTTCTCAGTCTGTTTCCTAGTGCCGGTTTGAAGTGCCTGCCGTTTTCACTGTAAAACCGGCCTGGAGCTTGAACCTCCCCATATATATGTATGGAGTGGAGTTTGCAACTGGAAAGAAACTTTGTGTTCCCTTCAAGCTAGGTGAAGGACGGCTTTCACACACACTTATCTCTCAGAACTGAGCATGTGGAGAGACGTTCGTTCATCCAGTACAAAGGGAACGGGTTGCAGGAGAATCACTTATTCTGGTTTCTCAGTCTGTTTCCTAGTGCTGGTTTGAAGTGCCTGCCGTTTTCACTGTAAAACCGGGTTGGAGCTTGAACCTCCCCATATATATGTATGGAGTGGAGTTTGCAAGTGAAAAGAAACTTTGTGTTCCCTTCAAGCTAGGTGAAGGACGGCTTTCACACACACTTATCTCTCAGAACTGAGCATGTGGAGAGACGTTCGTTCATCCAGCACAAAGGGAACGGGTTGCAGGAGAAACACTTACTCTGGTTTCTCAGTCTGTTTCCTAGTGCCGGTTTGAAGTGCCTGCCGTTTTCACTGTAAAACCGGCCTGGAGCTTGAACCTCCCCATATATATGTATGGAGTGGAGTTTGCAGGTGAAAAGAAACTTTGTGTTCCCTTCAAGCTAGGTGAAGGACGGCTTTCACACACACTTATCTCTCAGAACTGAGCATGTGGAGAGACGTTCGTTCATCCAGCACAAAGGGAACGGGTTGCAGGAGAATCAATTAGTCTGGTTTCTCAGTCTGTTTCCTAGTGCCGGTTTGAAGTGCCTGCCGTTTTCACTGTAAAACCGGGTTGGAGCTTGAACCTCCCCATATACATGTATGGAGTGGAGTTTGCAACTGAAAAGAAACTTTGTGTTCCCTTCAAGCTAGGTGAAGGACGGCTTTCACACACACTTATCTCTCAGAACTGAGCATGTGGAGAGACGTTCGTTCATCCAGCACAAAGGGAACGGGTTGCAGGAGAAACACTTACTCTGGTTTCTCAGTCTGTTTCCTAGTGCCAGTTTGAAGTGCCTGCCGTTTTCACTGTAAAACCGGGTTGGAGCTTGAACCTCCCCATATATATGTATGGAGTGGTGTTTGCAAGTGAAAAGAACCTTTGTGTTCTCTTCAAGCTAGGTGAAGGACGGCTTTCACACACACTTATCTCTCAGAACTGAGCATGTGGAGAGACGTTCGTTCATCCAGCACAAAGGGAACGGGTTGCAGGAGAATCACTTAGTCTGGTTTCTCAGTCTGTTTCCTAGTGCCGGTTTGAAGTGCCTGCCGTTTTCACTGTAAAACCGGCCTGGAGCTTGAACCTCCCCATATATATGTATTTAGTGGAGTTTGCAACTGAAAAGAAACTTTGTGTTCCCTTCAAGCTAGGTGAAGGACGGCTTTCACACACACTTATCTCTCAGAACTGAGCATGTGGAGAGACGTTCGTTCATCCAGCACAAAGGGAACGGGTTGCAGGAGAAACACTTACTCTGGTTTCTCAGTCTGTTTCCTAGTGCCGGTTTGAAGTGCCTGCCGTTTTCACTGTAAAACCGGGTTGGAGTTTGAACCTCCCCATATATATGTATGGAGTGGAGTTTGCAAGTGAAAAGAAACTTTGTGTTCCCTTCAAGCTAGGTGAAGGACGGCTTTCACACACACTTATCTCTCAGAACTGAGCATGTGGAGAGACGTTCGTTCAACCAGCAAAAAGGGAACGGGTTGCAGGAGAATCACTTAGTCTGGTTTCTCAGTCTGTTTCCTAGTGCCGGTTTGAAGTGACTGCCGTTTTCACTGTAAAACCGGGTTGGAGCTTGAACCTCCCCATAGATATGTATGGAGTGGAGTTTGCTACTGAAAAGAAACTTTGTGTTCCCTTCAAGCTAGTTGAAGGACGGCTTTCACACACACTTATCTCTCAGAACTGAGCATGTGGAGAGACGTTCGTTCATCCAGCACAAAGGGAACGGGTTGCAGGAGAAACACTTACTCTGGTTTCTCAGTCTGTTTCCTAGTGCCGGTTTGAAGTGCCTGCCGTTTTCACTGTAAAACCGGCCTGGAGCTTGAACCTCCCCATATATATGTATGGAGTGGAGTTTGCAAGTGAAAAGAAACTTTGTGTTCCCTTCAAGCTAGGTGAAGGACGGCTTTCACACACACTTATCTCTCAGAACTGAGCATGTGGAGAGACGTTCGTTCAACCAGCACAATGGGAACGGGTTGCAGGAGAATCACTTAGTCTGGTTTCTCAGTCTGTTTCCTAGTGCCGGTTTGAAGTCCCTGCCGTTTTCACTGTAAAACCGGGTTGGAGCTTGAACCTACCCATATATATGTATGGAAAGGAGTTTGCAACAGAAAAGAAACTTTGTGTTCCCTTCATGCTAGGTGAAGGACGGCTTTCACACACACTTATCTCTCAGAACTGAGCATGTGGACAGACGTTCGTTCATCCAGCACAAAGGGAACGGGTTGCAGGAGAAACACTTACTCTGGTTTCTCAGTCTGTTTCCTAGTGCCGGTTTGAAGTGCCTGCCGTTTTCACTGTAAAACCGTGTTGGAGCTTGAACCTCCCCATATACATGTATGGAGTGGAGTTTGCAACTGAAAAGAAACTTTGTGTTCCCTTCAAGCTAGGTGAAGGACGGCTTTCACACACACTTATCTCTCAGAACTGAGCATGTGGAGAGACGTTCGTTCATCCAGCACAAAGGGAACGGGTTGCAGGAGAAACACTTACTCTGGTTTCTCAGTCTGTTTCCTAGTGCCGGTTTGAAGTGCCTGCCGTTTTCACTGTAAAACCGGCCTGGAGCTTGAACCTCCCCATATATATGTATGGAAAGGAGTTTGCAAGTGAAAAGAAACTTTGTGTTCCCTTCAAGCTAGGTGAAGGACGGCTTTCACACACACTTATCTCTCAGAACTGAGCATGTGGAGAGACGTTCGTTCATCCAGCACAAAGAGAACGGGTTGCAGGAGAAACACTTACTCTGGTTTCTCAGTCTGTTTCCTAGTGCCGGTTTGAAGTGCCTGCCGTTTTCACTGTAAAACCGGGTTGGAGCTTGAACCTCCCCATATATATGTATGGAGTGGAGTTTGTAAGTGAAAAGAAACTTTGTGTTCCCTTCAAACTAGGTGAAGGACGGCTTTCACACACACTTATCTCTCAGAACTGAGCATGTGGAGAGACGTTCGTTCATCCAGCACAAAGGGAACGGGTTGCAGGAGAATCACTTATTCTGGTTTCTCAGTCTGTTTCCTAGTGCCGGTTTGAAGTGCCTGCCGTTTTCACTGTAAAACCGGCCTGGAGCTTGAACCTCCCCATATATATGTATGGAAAGGAGTTTGCAAGTGAAAAGAAACTTTGTGTTCCCTTCAAGCTAGGTGAAGGACGGCTTTCACACACACTTATCTCTCAGAACTGAGCATGTGGAGAGACGTTCGTTCATCAAGCACAAAGGGAACGGGTTGCAGGAGAAACACTTACTCTGGTTTCTCAGTCTGTTTCCTAGTGCCGGTTTGAAGTGCCTGCCGTTTTCACTGTAAAACCGGCCTGGAGCTTGAACCTCCCCATATATATGTATGGAGTGGAGTTTGCAACTGGAAAGAAACTTTGTGTTCCCTTCAAGCTAGGTGAAGGACGGCTTTCACACACACTTATCTCTCAGAACTGAGCATGTGGAGAGACGTTCGTTCATCCAGTACAAAGGGAACGGGTTGCAGGAGAATCACTTATTCTGGTTTCTCAGTCTGTTTCCTAGTGCTGGTTTGAAGTGCCTGCCGTTTTCACTGTAAAACCGGCCTGGAGCTTGAACCTCCCCATATATATGTATGGAGTGGAGTTTGCAGGTGAAAAGAAACTTTGTGTTCCCTTCAAGCTAGGTGAAGGACGGCTTTCACACACACTTATCTCTCAGAACTGAGCATGTGGAGAGACGTTCGTTCATCCAGCACAAAGGGAACGGGTTGCAGGAGAATCACTTAGTCTGGTTTCTCAGTCTGTTTCCTAGTGCCGGTTTGAAGTGCCTGCCGTTTTCACTGTAAAACCGGATTGGAGCTTGAACCTCCCCATATATATGTATGGAGTGGAGTTTGCAACTGAAAAGAAACTTTGTGTTCCCTTCAAGCTAGGTGAAGGACGGCTTTCACACACACTTATCTCTCAGAACTGAGCATGTGGAGAGACGTTCGTTCATCCAGCACAAAGGGAACGGGTTGCAGGAGAAACACTTACTCTGGTTTCTCAGTCTGTTTCCTAGTGCCGGTTTGAAGTGCCTGCCGTTTTCACTGTAAAACCGGCCTGGAGCTTGAACCTCCCCATATATATGTATGGAAAGGAGTTTGCAAGTGAAAAGAAACTTTGTGTTCCCTTCAAGCTAGGTGAAGGACGGCTTTCACACACACTTATCTCTCAGAACTGAGCATGTGCAGAGACGTTCGTTCATCCAGCACAAAGGGAACGGGTTGCAGGAGAAACACTTACTCTGGTTTCTCAGTCTGTTTCCTAGTGCCGGTTTGAAGTGCCTGCCGTTTTCACTGTAAAACCGGGTTGGAGCTTGAACCTCCCCATATATATGTATGGAGTGGAGTTTGTAACTGAAAAGAAACTTTGTGTTCCCTTCAAGCTAGGTGAAGGATGGCTTTCACACACACTTATCTCTCAGAACTGAGCATGTGGAGAGACGTTCGTTCATCCAGCACAAAGGGAACGGGTTGCAGGAGAATCACTTATTCTGGTTTCTCAGTCTGTTTCCTAGTGCCGGTTTGAAGTGCCTGCCGTTTTCACAGTAAAACCGGACTGGAGCTTGAACCTCCCCATATATATGTATGGAAAGGAGTTTGCAAGTGAAAAGAAACTTTGTGTTCCCTTCAAGCTAGGTGAAGGACGGCTTTCACACACACTTATCTCTCAGAACTGAGCATGTGGAGAGACGTTCGTTCATCAAGCACAAAGGGAACGGGTTGCAAGAGAAACACTTACTCTGGTTTCTCAGTCTGTTTCCTAGTGCCGGTTTGAAGTGCCTGCCGTTTTCACTGTAAAACCGGCCTGGAGCTTGAACCTCCCCATATATATGTATGGAGTGGTGTTTGCAACTGGAAAGAAACTTTGTGTTCCCTTCAAGCTAGGTGAAGGACGGCTTTCACACACACTTATCTCTCAGAACTGAGCATGTGGAGAGACGTTCGTTCATCCAGTACAAAGGGAAAGGGTTGCAGGAGAATCACTTATTCTGGTTTCTCAGTCTGTTTCCTAGTGCCGGTTTGAAGTGCCTGCCGTTTTCACTGTAAAACCGGGTTGGAGCTTGAACCTCCCCATATATATGTATGGAGTGGAGTTTGCTACTGAAAAGAAACTTTGTGTTCCCTTCAAGCTAGGTGAAGGACGGCTTTCACACACACTTATCTCTCAGAACTGAGCATGTGGAGAGACATTCGTTCATCCAGCACAAAGGGAACGGGTTGAAGGAGAAACACTTACTCTGGTTTCTCAGTCTGTTTCCTAGTGCCGGTTTGAAGTGCCTGCCGTTTTCACTGTAAAACCGGGTTGGAGCTTGAACCTCCCCATATATATGTATGGAGTGGAGTTTGCAAGTGAAAAGAAACTTTGTGTTCCCTTCAAGCTAGGTGAAGGACGGCTTTCACACACACTTATCTCTCAGAACTGAGCATGTGGAGAGACGTTCGTTCAACCAGCACAAAGGGAACGGGTTGCAGAAGAATCACTTAGTCTGGTTTCTCAGTCTGTTTCCTAGTGCCGGTTTGAAGTGCCTGCCGTTTTCACTGTAAAACCGGGTTGGAGCTTGAACCTCCCCATAGATATGTATGGAGTGGAGTTTGCTACTGAAAAGAAACTTTGTGTTCCCTTCAAGCTAGGTGAAGGACGGCTTTCACACACACTTATCTCTCAGAACTGAGCATGTGGAGAGACGTTCGTTCATCCAGCACAAAGGGAACGGGTTGCAGGAGAAACACTTACTCTGGTTTCTCAGTCTGTTTCCTAGTGCCGGTTTGAAGTGCCTGCCGTTTTCACTGTAAAACCGGCCTGGAGCTTGAACCTCCCCATATATATGTATGGAAAGGAGTTTGCAAGTGAAAAGAAACTTTGTGTTCCCTTCAAGCTAGGTGAAGGACGGCTTTCACACACACTTATCTCTCAGAACTGAGCATGTGGAGAGACGTTCGTTCATCCAGCACAAAGAGAACGGGTTGCAGGAGAAACACTTACTCTGGTTTCTCAGTCTGTTTCCTAGTGCCGGTTTGAAGTGCCTGCCGTTTTCACTGTAAAACCGGGTTGGAGCTTGAACCTCCCCATATATATGTATGGAGTGGAGTTTGTAAGTGAAAAGAAACTTTGTGTTCCCTTCAAACTAGGTGAAGGACGGCTTTCACACACACTTATCTCTCAGAACTGAGCATGTGGAGAGACGTTCGTTCATCCAGCACAAAGGGAACGGGTTGCAGGAGAATCACTTATTCTGGTTTCTCAGTCTGTTTCCTAGTGCCGGTTTGAAGTGCCTGCCGTTTTCACTGTAAAACCGGCCTGGAGCTTGAACCTCCCCATATATATGTATGGAAAGGAGTTTGCAAGTGAAAAGAAACTTTGTGTTCCCTTCAAGCTAGGTGAAGGACGGCTTTCACACACACTTATCTCTCAGAACTGAGCATGTGGAGAGACGTTCGTTCATCAAGCACAAAGGGAACGGGTTGCAGGAGAAACACTTACTCTGGTTTCTCAGTCTGTTTCCTAGTGCCGGTTTGAAGTGCCTGCCGTTTTCACTGTAAAACCGGCCTGGAGCTTGAACCTCCCCATATATATGTATGGAGTGGAGTTTGCAACTGGAAAGAAACTTTGTGTTCCCTTCAAGCTAGGTGAAGGACGGCTTTCACACACACTTATCTCTCAGAACTGAGCATGTGGAGAGACGTTCGTTCATCCAGTACAAAGGGAACGGGTTGCAGGAGAATCACTTATTCTGGTTTCTCAGTCTGTTTCCTAGTGCCGGTTTGAAGTGCCTGCCGTTTTCACTGTAAAACCGGGTTGGAGCTTGAACCTCCCCATATACATGTATGGAGTGGAGTTTGCAACTGAAAAGAAACTTTGTGTTCCCTTCAAGCTAGGTGAAGGACGGCTTTCACACACACTTATATCTCAGAACTGAGCATGTGGAGAGACGTTCGTTCATCCAGCACAAAGGGAACGGGTTGCAGGAGAAACACTTACTCTGGTTTCTCAGTCTGTTTCCTAGTGCCGGTTTGAAGTGCCTGCCGTTTTCACTGTAAAACCGGCCTGGAGCTTGAACCTCCCCATATATATGTATGGAGTGGAGTTTGCAGGTGAAAAGAAACTTTGTGTTCCCTTCAAGCTAGGTGAAGGACGGCTTTCACACACACTTATCTCTCAGAACTGAGCATGTGGAGAGACGTTCGTTCATCCAGCACAAAGGGAACGGGTTGCAGGAGAATCACTTAGTCTGGTTTCTCATTCTGTTTCCTAGTGCCGGTTTGAAGTGCCTGCCGTTTTCACTGTAAAACCGGGTTGGAGCTTGAACCTTCCCATATACATGTATGGAGTGGAGTTTGCAACTGAAAAGAAACTTTGTGTTCCCTTCAAGCTAGGTGAAGGACGGCTTTCACACACACTTATATCTCAGAACTGAGCATGTGGAGAGACGTTCGTTCATCCAGCACAAAGGGAACGGGTTGCAGGAGAAACACTTACTCTGGTTTCTCAGTCTGTTTCCTAGTGCCGGTTTGAAGTGCCTGCCGTTTTCACTGTAAAACCGGATTGGAGCTTGAACCTCCCCATATATATGTATGGAGTGGAGTTTGCAACTGAAAAGAAACTTTGTGTTCCCTTCAAGCTAGGTGAAGGACGGCTTTCACACACACTTATCTCTCAGAACTGAGCATGTGGAGAGACGTTCGTTCATCCAGCACAAAGGGAACGGGTTGCAGGAGAAACACTTACTCTGGTTTCTCAGTCTGTTTCCTAGTGCCGGTTTGAAGTGCCTGCCGTTTTCACTGTAAAACCGGGTTGGAGCTTGAACCTCCCCATATATATGTATGGAGTGGAGTTTGTAACTGAAAAGAAACTTTGTGTTCCCTTCAAGCTAGGTGAAGGATGGCTTTCACACACACTTATCTCTCAGAACTGAGCATGTGGAGAGACGTTCGTTCATCCAGCACAAAGGGAACGGGTTGCAGGAGAATCACTTATTCTGGTTTCTCAGTCTGTTTCCTAGTGCAGGTTTGAAGTGCCTGCCGTTTTCACAGTAAAACCGGCCTGGAGCTTGAACCTCCCCATATATATGTATGGAAAGGAGTTTGCAAGTGAAAAGAAACTTTGTGTTCCCTTCAAGCTAGGTGAAGGACGGCTTTCACACACACTTATCTCTCAGAACTGAGCATGTGGAGAGACGTTCGTTCATTAAGCACAAAGGGAACGGGTTGCAAGAGAAACACTTACTCTGGTTTCTCAGTCTGTTTCCTAGTGCCGGTTTGAAGTGCCTGCCGTTTTCACTGTAAAACCGGCCTGGAGCTTGAACCTCCCCATATATATGTATGGAGTGGTGTTTGCAACTGGAAAGAAACTTTGTGTTCCCTTCAAGCTAGGTGAAGGACGGCTTTCACACACACTTATCTCTCAGAACTGAGCATGTGGAGAGACGTTCGTTCATCCAGTACAAAGGGAAAGGGTTGCAGGAGAATCACTTATTCTGGTTTCTCAGTCTGTTTCCTAGTGCCGGTTTGAAGTGCCTGCCGTTTTCACTGTAAAACCGGGTTGGAGCTTGAACCTCCCCATATATATGTATGGAGTGGAGTTTGCTACTGAAAAGAAACTTTGTGTTCCCTTCAAGCTAGGTGAAGGACGGCTTTCACACACACTTATCTCTCAGAACTGAGCATGTGGAGAGACGTTCGTTCATCCAGCACAAAGGGAACGGGTTGCAGGAGAAACACTTACTCTGGTTTCTCAGTCTGTTTCCTAGTGCCGGTTTGAAGTGCCTGCCGTTTTCACTGTAAAACCGGGTTGGAGCTTGAACCTCCCCATATATATGTATGGAGTGGAGTTTGCAAGTGAAAAGAAACTTTGTGTTCCCTTCAAGCTAGGTGAAGGACGGCTTTCACACACACTTATCTCTCAGAACTGAGCATGTGGAGAGACGTTCGTTCAACCAGCACAAAGGGAACGGGTTGCAGAAGAATCACTTAGTCTGGTTTCTCAGTCTGTTTCCTAGTGCCGGTTTGAAGTGCCTGCCGTTTTCACTGTAAAACCGGGTTGGAGCTTGAACCTCCCCATAGATATGTATGGAGTGGAGTTTGCTACTGAAAAGAAACTTTGTGTTCCCTTCAAGCTAGGTGAAGGACGGCTTTCACACACACTTATCTCTCAGAACTGAGCATGTGGAGAGACGTTCGTTCATCCAGCACAAAGGGAACGGGTTGCAGGAGAAACACTTACTCTGGTTTCTCAGTCTGTTTCCTAGTGCCGGTTTGAAGTGCCTGCCGTTTTCACTGTAAAACCGGCCTGGAGCTTGAACCTCCCCATATATATGTATGGACAGGAGTTTGCCAGTGAAAAGAAACTTTGTGTTCCCTTCAAGCTAGGTGAAGGACGGCTTTCACACACACTTATCTCTCAGAACTGAGCATGTGGAGAGACGTTCGTTCATCCAGCACAAAGAGAACGGGTTGCAGGAGAAACACTTACTCTGGTTTCTCAGTCTGTTTCCTAGTGCCGGTTTGAAGTGCCTGCCGTTTTCACTGTAAAACCGGGTTGGAGCTTGAACCTCCCCATATATATGTATGGAGTGGAGTTTGTAAGTGAAAAGAAACTTTGTGTTCCCTTCAAACTAGGTGAAGGACGGCTTTCACACACACTTATCTCTCAGAACTGAGCATGTGGAGAGACGTTCGTTCATCCAGCACAAAGGGAACGGGTTGCAGGAGAATCACTTATTCTGGTTTCTCAGTCTGTTTCCTAGTGCCGGTTTGAAGTGCCTGCCGTTTTCACTGTAAAACCGGCCTGGAGCTTGAACCTCCCCATATATATGTATGGAAAGGAGTTTGCAAGTGAAAAGAAACTTTGTGTTCCCTTCAAGCTAGGTGAAGGACGGCTTTCACACACACTTATCTCTCAGAACTGAGCATGTGGAGAGACGTTCGTTCATCAAGCACAAAGGGAACGGGTTGCAGGAGAAACACTTACTCTGGTTTCTCAGTCTGTTTCCTAGTGCCGGTTTGAAGTGCCTGCCGTTTTCACTGTAAAACCGGCCTGGAGCTTGAACCTCCCCATATATATGTATGGAGTGGAGTTTGCAACTGGAAAGAAACTTTGTGTTCCCTTCAAGCTAGGTGAAGGACGGCTTTCACACACACTTATCTCTCAGAACTGAGCATGTGGAGAGACGTTCGTTCATCCAGTACAAAGGGAACGGGTTGCAGGAGAATCACTTATTCTGGTTTCTCAGTCTGTTTCCTAGTGCTGGTTTGAAGTGCCTGCCGTTTTCACTGTAAAACCGGGTTGGAGCTTGAACCTCCCCATATATATGTATGGAGTGGAGTTTGCAAGTGAAAAGAAACTTTGTGTTCCCTTCAAGCTAGGTGAAGGACGGCTTTCACACACACTTATCTCTCAGAACTGAGCATGTGGAGAGACGTTCGTTCATCCAGCACAAAGGGAACGGGTTGCAGGAGAAACACTTACTCTGGTTTCTCAGTCTGTTTCCTAGTGCCGGTTTGAAGTGCCTGCCGTTTTCACTGTAAAACCGGCCTGGAGCTTGAACCTCCCCATATATATGTATGGAGTGGAGTTTGCAGGTGAAAAGAAACTTTGTGTTCCCTTCAAGCTAGGTGAAGGACGGCTTTCACACACACTTATCTCTCAGAACTGAGCATGTGGAGAGACGTTCGTTCATCCAGCACAAAGGGAACGGGTTGCAGGAGAATCACTTAGTCTGGTTTCTCAGTCTGTTTCCTAGTGCCGGTTTGAAGTGCCTGCCGTTTTCACTGTAAAACCGGGTTGGAGCTTGAACCTCCCCATATACATGTATGGAGTGGAGTTTGCAACTGAAAAGAAACTTTGTGTTCCCTTCAAGCTAGGTGAAGGACGGCTTTCACACACACTTATATCTCAGAACTGAGCATGTGGAGAGACGTTCGTTCATCCAGCACAAAGGGAACGGGTTGCAGGAGAAACACTTACTCTGGTTTCTCAGTCTGTTTCCTAGTGCCGGTTTGAAGTGCCTGCCGTTTTCACTGTAAAACCGGATTGGAGCTTGAACCTCCCCATATATATGTATGGAGTGGAGTTTGCAAGTGAAAAGAAACTTTGTGTTCCCTTCAAGCTAGGTGAAGGACGGCTTTCACACACACTTATCTCTCAGAACTGAGCATGTGGAGAGACGTTCGTTCATCCAGCACAAAGGGAACGGGTTGCAGGAGAAACACTTACTCTGGTTTCTCAGTCTGTTTCCTAGTGCCGGTTTGAAGTGCCTGCCGTTTTCACTGTAAAACCGGCCTGGAGCTTGAACCTCCCCATATATATGTATGGAAAGGAGTTTGCAAGTGAAAAGAAACTTTGTGTTCCCTTCAAGCTAGGTGAAGGACGGCTTTCACACACACTTATCTCTCAGAACTGAGCATGTGCAGAGACGTTCGTTCATCCAGCACAAAGGGAACGGGTTGCAGGAGAAACACTTACTCTGGTTTCTCAGTCTGTTTCCTAGTGCCGGTTTGAAGTGCCTGCCGTTTTCACTGTAAAACCGGGTTGGAGCTTGAACCTCCCCATATATATGTATGGAGTGGAGTTTGTAAGTGAAAAGAAACTTTGTGTTCCCTTCAAGCTAGGTGAAGGACGGCTTTCACACACACTTATCTCTCAGAACTGAGCATGTGGAGAGACGTTCGTTCATCCAGCACAAAGGGAACGGGTTGCAGGAGAATCACTTATTCTGGTTTCTCAGTCTGTTTCCTAGTGCCGGTTTGAAGTGCCTGCCGTTTTCACAGTAAAACCGGCCTGGAGCTTGAACCTCCCCATATATATGTATGGAAAGGAGTTTGCAAGTGAAAAGAAACTTTGTGTTCCCTTCAAGCTAGGTGAAGGACGGCTTTCACACACACTTATCTCTCAGAACTGAGCATGTGGAGAGACGTTCGTTCATCAAGCACAAAGGGAACGGGTTGCAAGAGAAACACTTACTCTGGTTTCTCAGTCTGTTTCCTAGTGCTGGTTTGAAGTGCCTGCCGTTTTCACTGTAAAACCGGGTTGGAGCTTGAACCTCCCCATATATATGTATGGAGTGGAGTTTGCAAGTGAAAAGAAACTTTGTGTTCCCTTCAAGCTAGGTGAAGGACGGCTTTCACACACACTTATCTCTCAGAACTGAGCATGTGGAGAGACGTTCGTTCATCCAGCACAAAGGGAACGGGTTGCAGGAGAAACACTTACTCTGGTTTCTCAGTCTGTTTCCTAGTGCCGGTTTGAAGTGCCTGCCGTTTTCACTGTAAAACCGGCCTGGAGCTTGAACCTCCCCATATATATGTATGGAGTGGAGTTTGCAGGTGAAAAGAAACTTTGTGTTCCCTTCAAGCTAGGTGAAGGACGGCTTTCACACACACTTATCTCTCAGAACTGAGCATGTGGAGAGACGTTCGTTCATCCAGCACAAAGGGAACGGGTTGCAGGAGAATCACTTAGTCTGGTTTCTCAGTCTGTTTCCTAGTGCCGGTTTGAAGTGCCTGCCGTTTTCACTGTAAAACCGGGTTGGAGCTTGAACCTCCCCATATACATGTATGGAGTGGAGTTTGCAACTGAAAAGAAACTTTGTGTTCCCTTCAAGCTAGGTGAAGGACGGCTTTCACACACACTTATATCTCAGAACTGAGCATGTGGAGAGACGTTCGTTCATCCAGCACAAAGGGAACGGGTTGCAGGAGAAACACTTACTCTGGTTTCTCAGTCTGTTTCCTAGTGCCGGTTTGAAGTGCCTGCCGTTTTCACTGTAAAACCGGATTGGAGCTTGAACCTCCCCATATATATGTATGGAGTGGAGTTTGCAAGTGAAAAGAAACTTTGTGTTCCCTTCAAGCTAGGTGAAGGACGGCTTTCACACACACTTATCTCTCAGAACTGAGCATGTGGAGAGACGTTCGTTCATCCAGCACAAAGGGAACGGGTTGCAGGAGAAACACTTACTCTGGTTTCTCAGTCTGTTTCCTAGTGCCGGTTTGAAGTGCCTGCCGTTTTCACTGTAAAACCGGCCTGGAGCTTGAACCTCCCCATATATATGTATGGAAAGGAGTTTGCAAGTGAAAAGAAACTTTGTGTTCCCTTCAAGCTAGGTGAAGGACGGCTTTCACACACACTTATCTCTCAGAACTGAGCATGTGCAGAGACGTTCGTTCATCCAGCACAAAGGGAACGGGTTGCAGGAGAAACACTTACTCTGGTTTCTCAGTCTGTTTCCTAGTGCCGGTTTGAAGTGCCTGCCGTTTTCACTGTAAAACCGGGTTGGAGCTTGAACCTCCCCATATATATGTATGGAGTGGAGTTTGTAAGTGAAAAGAAACTTTGTGTTCCCTTCAAGCTAGGTGAAGGACGGCTTTCACACACACTTATCTCTCAGAACTGAGCATGTGGAGAGACGTTCGTTCATCCAGCACAAAGGGAACGGGTTGCAGGAGAATCACTTATTCTGGTTTCTCAGTCTGTTTCCTAGTGCCGGTTTGAAGTGCCTGCCGTTTTCACAGTAAAACCGGCCTGGAGCTTGAACCTCCCCATATATATGTATGGAAAGGAGTTTGCAAGTGAAAAGAAACTTTGTGTTCCCTTCAAGCTAGGTGAAGGACGGCTTTCACACACACTTATCTCTCAGAACTGAGCATGTGGAGAGACGTTCGTTCATCAAGCACAAAGGGAACGGGTTGCAAGAGAAACACTTACTCTGGTTTCTCAGTCTGTTTCCTAGTGCCGGTTTGAAGTGCCTGCCGTTTTCACTGTAAAACCGGCCTGGAGCTTGAACCTCCCCATATATATGTATGGAGTGGTGTTTGCAACTGGAAAGAAACTTTGTGTTCCCTTCAAGCTAGGTGAAGGACGGCTTTCACACACACTTATCTCTCAGAACTGAGCATGTGGAGAGACGTTCGTTCATCCAGTACAAAGGGAACGGGTTGCAGGAGAATCACTTATTCTGGTTTCTCAGTCTGTTTCCTAGTGCCGGTTTGAAGTGCCTGCCGTTTTCACTGTAAAACCGGGTTGGAGCTTGAACCTCCCCATATATATGTATGGAGTGGAGTTTGCTACTGAAAAGAAACTTTGTGTTCCCTTCAAGCTAGGTGAAGGACGGCTTTCACACACACTTATCTCTCAGAACTGAGCATGTGGAGAGACGTTCGTTCATCCAGCACAAAGGGAACGGGTTGCAGGAGAAACACTTACTCTGGTTTCTCAGTCTGTTTCCTAGTGCCGGTTTGAAGTGCCTGCCGTTTTCACTGTAAAACCGGGTTGGAGCTTGAACCTCCCCATAGATATGTATGGAGTGGAGTTTGCTACTGAAAAGAAACTTTGTGTTCCCTTCAAGCTAGGTGAAGGACGGCTTTCACACACACTTATCTCTCAGAACTGAGCATGTGGAGAGACGTTCGTTCATCCAGCACAAAGGGAACGGGTTGCAGGAGAAACACTTACTCTGGTTTCTCAGTCTGTTTCCTAGTGCCGGTTTGAAGTGCCTGCCGTTTTCACTGTAAAACCGGGTTGGAGCTTGAACCTCCCCATATATATGTATGGAGTGGAGTTTGCAACTGAAAAGAAACTTTGTGTTCCCTTCAAGCTAGGTGAAGGACGGCTTTCACACACACTTATCTCTCAGAACTGAGCATGTGGAGAGACGTTCGTTCATCCAGCTCAAAGGGAACGGGTTGCAGGAGAAACACTTACTCTGGTTTCTCAGTCTGTTTCCTAGTGCCGGTTTGAAGTGCCTGCCGTTTTCACTGTAAAACCGGCCTGGAGCTTGAACCTCCCCATATATATGTATATAGTGGAGTTTGCAACTGAAAAGAAACTTTGTGTTCCCTTCAAGCTAGGTGAAGGACGGCTTTCACACACACTTATCTCTCAGAACTGAGCATGTGGAGAGACGTTCGTTCATCCAGCACAAAGGGAACGGGTTGCAGGAGAAACACTTACTCTGGTTTCTCAGTCTGTTTCCTAGTGCCGGTTTGAAGTGCCTGCCGTTTTCACTGTAAAACCGGGTTGGAGCTTGAACCTCCCCATATATATGTATGGAGTGGAGTTTGCAAGTGAAAAGAAACTTTGTGTTCCCTTCAAGCTAGGTGAAGGACGGCTTTCACACACACTTATCTCTCAGAACTGAGCATGTGGAGAGACGTTCGTTCATCCAGCACAAAGGGAACGGGTTGCAGGAGAAACACTTACTCTGGTTTCTCAGTCTGTTTCCTAGTGCCGGTTTGAAGTGCCTGCCGTTTTCACTGTAAAACCGGCCTGGAGCTTGAACCTCCCCATAGATATGTATGGAGTGGAGTTTGCTAATGAAAAGAAACTTTGTGTTCCCTTCAAGCTAGGTGAAGGACGGCTTTCACACACACTTATCTCTCAGAACTGAGCATGTGGAGAGACGTTCGTTCATCCAGCACAAAGGGAACGGGTTGCAGGAGAAACACTTACTCTGGTTTCTCAGTCTGTTTCCTAGTGCCGGTTTGAAGTGCCTGCCGTTTTCACTGTAAAACCGGGTTGGAGCTTGAACCTCCCCATATATATGTATGGAGTGGTGTTTGCAAGTGAAAAGAAACTTTGTGTTTCGTTCAAGCTAGGTGAAGGACGGCTTTCACACACACTTATCTCTCAGAACTGAGCATGTGGAGAGACGTTCGTTCATCCAGCACAAAGGGAACGGGTTGCAGGAGAAACACTTACTCTGGTTTCTCAGTCTGTTTCCTAGTGCCGGTTTGAAGTGCCTGCCGTTTTCACTGTAAAACCGGGTTGGAGCTTGAACCTCCCCCTATATATGTATGGAGTGGAGTTTGCAAGTGAAAAGAAACTTTGTGTTCCCTTCAAGCTAGGTGAAGGACGGCTTTCACACACACTTATCTCTCAGAACTGAGCATGTGGAGAGACGTTCGTTCATCCAGCACAAAGGGAACAGGTTGCAGGAGAATCACTTACTCTGGTTTCTCAGTCTGTTTCCTAGTGCCGGTTTGAAGTGCCTGCCGTTTTCACTGTAAAACCGGGTTGGAGCTTGAACCACCCCATATATATGTATGGAGTGGAGTTTGCTACTGAAAAGAAACTTTGTGTTCCCTTCAAGCTAGGTGAAGGACGGCTTTCACACACACTTATCTCTCAGAACTGAGCATGTGGAGAGACGTTCGTTCATCCAGCACAAAGGGAACGGGTTGCAGGAGAAACACTTACTCTGGTTTCTCAGTCTGTTTCCTAGTGCCGGTTTGAAGTGCCTGCCGTTTTCACTGTAAAACCGGGTTGGAGCTTGAACCTCCCCATATACATGTATGGAGTGGAGTTTGCAACTGAAAAGAAACTTTGTGTTCCCTTCAAGCTAGGTGAAGGACGGCTTTCACACACACTTATCTCTCAGAACTGAGCATGTGGAGAGACGTTCGTTCATCCAGCACAAAGGGAACGGGTTGCAGGAGAAACACTTACTCTGGTTTCTCAGTCTGTTTCCTAGTGCCGGTTTGAAGTGCCTGCCGTTTTCACTGTAAAACCGGCCTGGAGCTTGAACCTCCCCATATATATGTATGGAAAGGAGTTTGCAAGTGAAAAGAAACTTTGTGTTCCCTTCAAGCTAGGTGAAGGACGGCTTTCACACACACTTATCTCTCAGAACTGAGCATGTGGAGAGACGTTCGTTCATCCAGCACAAAGGGAACGGGTTGCAGGAGAAACACTTACTCTGGTTTCTCAGTCTGTTTCCTAGTGCCGGTTTGAAGTGCCTGCCGTTTTCACTGTAAAACCGGGTTGGAGCTTGAACCTCCCCATATATATGTATGGAGTGGAGTTTGTAAGTGAAAAGAAACTTTGTGTTCCCTTCAAACTAGGTGAAGGACGGCTTTCACACACACTTATCTCTCAGAACTGAGCATGTGGAGAGACGTTCGTTCATCCAGCACAAAGGGAACGGGTTGCAGGAGAATCACTTATTCTGGTTTCTCAGTCTGTTTCCTAGTGCCGGTTTGAAGTGCCTGCCGTTTTCACTGTAAAACCGGCCTGGAGCTTGAACCTCCCCATATATATGTATGGAAAGGAGTTTGCAAGTGAAAAGAAACTTTGTGTTCCCTTCAAGCTAGGTGAAGGACGGCTTTCACACACACTTATCTCTCAGAACTGAGCATGTAGAGAGACGTTCGTTCATCCAGCACAAAGGGAACGGGTTGCAGGAGAAACACTTACTCTGGTTTCTCAGTCTGTTTCCTAGTGCCGGTTTGAAGTGCCTGCCGTTTTCACTGTAAAACCGGCCTGGAGCTTGAACCTCCCCATATATATGTATGGAGTGGAGTTTGCAACTGAAAAGAAACTTTGTGTTCCCTTCAAGCTAGGTGAAGGACGGCTTTCACACACACTTATCTCTCAGAACTGAGCATGTGGAGAGACGTTCGTTCATCCAGCACAAAGGGAACGGGTTGCAGGAGAAACACTTACTCTGGTTTCTCAGTCTGTTTCCTAGTGCCGGTTTGAAGTGCCTGCCGTTTTCACTGTAAAACCGGGTTGGAGCTTGAACCTCCCCATATATATGTATGGAGTGGAGTTTGCAAGTGAAAAGAAACTTTGTGTTCCCTTCAAGCTAGGTGAAGGACGGCTTTCACACACACTAATCTCTCAGAACTGAGCACGTGGAGAGACGTTCGTTCATCCAGCACAAAGGGAACGGGTTGCAGGAGAAACACTTACTCTGGTTTCTCAGTCTGTTTCCTAGTGCCGGTTTGAAGTGCCTGCCGTTTTCACTGTAAAACCGGCCTGGAGCTTGAACCTCCCCATAGATATTTATGGAGTGGAGTTTGCTACTGAAAAGAAACTTTGTGTTCCCTTCAAGCTAGGTGAAGGACGGCTTTCACACACACTTATCTCTCAGAACTGAGCATGTGGAGAGACGTTCGTTCATCCAGCACAAAGGGAACGGGTTGCAGGAGAAACACTTACTCTGGTTTCTCAGTCTGTTTCCTAGTGCCGGTTTGAAGTGCCTGCCGTTTTCACTGTAAAACCGGGTTGGAGCTTGAACCTCCCCATATATATGTATGGAGTGGAGTTTGCAAGTGAAAAGAAACTTTGTGTTCCCTTCAAGCTAGGTGAAGGACGGCTTTCACACACACTTATCTCTCAGAACTGAGCATGTGGAGAGACGTTCGTTCATCCAGCACAAAGGGAACGGGTTGCAGGAGAAACACTTACTCTGGTTTCTCAGTCTGTTTCCTAGTGCCGGTTTGAAGTGCCTGCCGTTTTCACTGTAAAACCGGCCTGGAGCTTGAACCTCCCCATATATATGTATGGAGTGGAGTTTCCAACTGAAAAGAAACTTTGTGTTCCCTTCAAGCTAGGTGAAGGACGGCTTTCACACACACTTATCTCTCAGAACTGAGCATGTGGAGAGACGTTCGTTCATCCACCACAAAGGGAACGGGTTGCAGGAGAATCACTTACTCTGGTTTCTCAGTCTGTTTCCTAGTGCCGGTTTGAAGTGCCTGCCGTTTTCACTGTAAAACCGGCCTGGAGCTTGAACCTCCCCATATATATGTATTTAGTGGAGTTTGCAACTGAAAAGAAACTTTGTGTTCCCTTCAAGCTAGGTGAAGGACGGCTTTCACACACACTTATCTCTCAGAACTGAGCATGTGGAGAGACGTTCGTTCATCCAGCACAAAGGGAACGGGTTGCAGGAGAAACACTTACTCTGGTTTCTCAGTCTGTTTCCTAGTGCCGGTTTGAAGTGCCTGCCGTTTTCACTGTAAAACCGGGTTGGAGCTTGAACCTCCCCATATATATGTATGGAGTGGAGTTTGCAAGTGAAAAGAAACTTTGTGTTCCCTTCAAGCTAGGTGAAGGACGGCTTTCACACACACTTATCTCTCAGAACTGAGCATGTGGAGAGACGTTCGTTCATCCAGCACAAAGGGAACGGGTTGCAGGAGAAACACTTACTCTGGTTTCTCAGTCTGTTTCCTAGTGCCGGTTTGAAGTGCCTGCCGTTTTCACATTAAAACCGGGTTGGAGCTTGAACCTCCCCATATATATGTATGGAGTGGTGTTTGCAAGTGAAAAGAAACTTTGTGTTTCGTTCAAGCTAGGTGAAGGACGGCTTTCACACACACTTATCTCTCAGAACTGAGCATGTGGAGAGACGTTCGTTCATCCAGCACAAAGGGAACGGGTTGCAGGAGAAACACTTACTCTGGTTTCTCAGTCTGTTTCCTAGTGCCGGTTTGAAGTGCCTGCCGTTTTCACTGTAAAACCGGGTTGGAGCTTGAACCTCCCCCTATATATGTATGGAGTGGAGTTTGCAAGTGAAAAGAAACTTTGTGTTCCCTTCAAGCTAGGTGAAGGACGGCTTTCACACTCACTCATCTCTCAGAACTGAGCATGTGGAGAGACGTTCGTTCATCCAGCACAAAGGGAACGGGTTGCAGGAGAAACACTTACTCTGGTTTCTCAGTCTGTTTCCTAGTGCCGGTTTGAAGTGCCTGCCGTTTTCACTGTAAAACCGGGTTGGAGCTTGAACCACCCCATATATATGTATGGAGTGGAGTTTGCTACTGAAAAGAAACTTTGTGTTCCCTTCAAGCTAGGTGAAGGACGGCTTTCACACACACTTATCTCTCAGAACTGAGCATGTGGAGAGACGTTCGTTCATCCAGCACAAAGGGAACGGGTTGCAGGAGAAACACTTACTCTGGTTTCTCAGTCTGTTTCCTAGTGCCGGTTTGAAGTGACTGCCGTTTTCACTGTAAAACCGGGTTGGAGCTTGAACCTCCCCATATATATGTATGGAGTGGAGTTTGCAAGTGAAAAGAAACTTTGTGTTCCCTTCAAGCTAGGTGAAGGACGGCTTTCACACACACTTATCTCTCAGAACTGAGCATGTGGAGAGACGTTCGTTCATCCAGCACAAAGGGAACGGGTTGCAGGAGAAACACTTACTCTGGTTTCTCAGTCTGTTTCCTAGTGCCGGTTTGAAGTGCCTGCCGTTTTCACTGTAAAACCGGCCTGGAGCTTGAACCTCCCCATAGATATGTATGGAGTGGAGTTTGCAAGTGAAAAGAAACTTTGTGTTCCCTTCAAGCTAGGTGAAGGACGGCTTTCACACACACTTATCTCTCAGAACTGAGCATGTGGAGAGACGTTCGTTCATCCAGCACAAAGGGAACGGGTTGCAGGAGAAACACTTACTCTGGTTTCTCAGTCTGTTTCCTAGTGCCGGTTTGAAGTGCCTGCCGTTTTCACTGTAAAACCGGGTTGGAGCTTGAACCTCCCCATATATATGTATGGAGTGGTGTTTGCAAGTGAAAAGAAACTTTGTGTTTCGTTCAAGCTAGGTGAAGGACGGCTTTCACACACACTTATCTCTCAGAACTGAGCATGTGGAGAGACGTTCGTTCATCCAGCACAAAGGGAACGGGTTGCAGAAGAAACACTTAGTCTGGTTTCTCAGTCTGTTTCCTAGTGCCGGTTTGAAGTGCCTGCCGTTTTCACTGTAAAACCGGGTTGGAGCTTGAACCTCCCCATATATATGTATGGAGTGGAGTTTGCAAGTGAAAAGAAACTTTGTGTTCCCTTCAAGCTAGGTGAAGGACGGCTTTCACACACACTTATCTCTCAGAACTGAGCATGTGGAGAGACGTTCGTTCATCCAGCACAAAGGGAACGGGTTGCAGGAGAAACACTTACTCTGGTTTCTCAGTCTGTTTCCTAGTGCCGGTTTGAAGTGCCTGCCGTTTTCACATTAAAACCGGGTTGGAGCTTGAACCTCCCCATATATATGTATGGAGTGGTGTTTGCAAGTGAAAAGAAACTTTGTGTTTCGTTCAAGCTAGGTGAAGGACGGCTTTCACACACACTTATCTCTCAGAACTGAGCATGTGGAGAGACGTTCGTTCATCCAGCACAAAGGGAACGGGTTGCAGGAGAAACACTTACTCTGGTTTCTCAGACTGTTTCCTAGTGCCGGTTTGAAGTGCCTGCCGTTTTCACTGTAAAACCGGGTTGGAGCTTGAACCTCCCCCTATATATGTATGGAGTGGAGTTTGCAAGTGAAAAGAAACTTTGTGTTCCCTTCAAGCTAGGTGAAGGACGGCTTTCACACACACTCATCTCTCAGAACTGAGCATGTGGAGAGACGTTCGTTCATCCAGCACAAAGGGAACGGGTTGCAGGAGAAACACTTACTCTGGTTTCTCAGTATTTTTCCTAGTGCCGGTTTGAAGTGCCTGCCGTTTTCACTGTAAAACCGGGTTGGAGCTTGAACCACCCCATATATATGTATGGAGTGGAGTTTGCTACTGAAAAGAAACTTTGTGTTCCCTTCAAGCTAGGTGAAGGACGGCTTTCACACACACTTATCTCTCAGAACTGAGCATGTGGAGAGACGTTCGTTCATCCAGCACAAAGGGAACGGGTTGCAGGAGAAACACTTACTCTGGTTTCTCAGTCTGTTTCCTAGTGCCGGTTTGAAGTGACTGCCGTTTTCACTGTAAAACCGGGTTGGAGCTTGAACCTCCCCATATATATGTATGGAGTGGAGTTTGCAAGTGAAAAGAAACTTTGTGTTCCCTTCAAGCTAGGTGAAGGACGGCTTTCACACACACTTATCTCTCAGAACTGAGCATGTGGAGAGACGTTCGTTCATCCAGCACAAAGGGAACGGGTTGCAGGAGAAACACTTACTCTGGTTTCTCAGTCTGTTTCCTAGTGCCGGTTTGAAGTGCCTGCCGTTTTCACTGTAAAACCGGCCTGGAGCTTGAACCTCCCCATAGATATGTATGGAGTGGAGTTTGCAAGTGAAAAGAAACTTTGTGTTCCCTTCAAGCTAGGTGAAGGACGGCTTTCACACACACTTATCTCTCAGAACTGAGCATGTGGAGAGACGTTCGTTCATCCAGCACAAAGGGAACGGGTTGCAGGAGAAACACTTACTCTGGTTTCTCAGTCTGTTTCCTAGTGCCGGTTTGAAGTGCCTGCCGTTTTCACATTAAAACCGGGTTGGAGCTTGAACCTCCCCATATATATGTATGGAGTGGTGTTTGCAAGTGAAAAGAAACTTTGTGTTTCGTTCAAGCTAGGTGAAGGACGGCTTTCACACACACTTATCTCTCAGAACTGAGCATGTGGAGAGACGTTCGTTCATCCAGCACAAAGGGAACGGGTTGCAGAAGAAACACTTAGTCTGGTTTCTCAGTCTGTTTCCTAGTGCCGGTTTGAAGTGCCTGCCGTTTTCACTGTAAAACCGGGTTGGAGCTTGAACCTCCCCATATATATGTATGGAGTGGAGTTTGCAAGTGAAAAGAAACTTTGTGTTCCCTTCAAGCTAGGTGAAGGACGGCTTTCACACACACTTGTCTCTCAGAACTGAGCATGTGGAGAGACGTTCGTTCAACCAGCACAAAGGGAACGGGTTGCAGGAGAATCACTTATTCTGGTTTCTCAGTCTGTTTCCTAGTGCCGGTTTGAAGTGCCTGCCGTTTTCACTGTAAAACCGGGTTGGAGCTTGAACCTCCCCATATATATGTATGGAGTGGAGTTTGCTACTGAAAAGAAACTTTGTGTTCCCTTCAAGCTAGGTGAAGGACGGCTTTCACACACACTTATCTCTCAGAACTGAGCATGTGGAGAGACGTTCGTTCATCCAGCACAAAGGGA
Organism: Vicugna pacos; assembly: GCF_048564905.1. Classification (NCBI taxonomy): domain Eukaryota; kingdom Metazoa; phylum Chordata; class Mammalia; order Artiodactyla; family Camelidae; genus Vicugna; species Vicugna pacos. The sequence goes on from NW_027328742.1 coordinate 2,570,733, forward strand.
ACGGGTTGCAGGAGAAACACTTACTCTGGTTTCTCAGTCTGTTTCCTAGTGCCGGTTTGAAGTGCCTGCCGTTTTCACTGTAAAACCGGGTTGGAGCTTGAACCTCCCCATATATATGTATGGAGTGGAGTTTGCAACTGAAAAGAAACTTTGTGTTCCCTTCAAGCTAGGTGAAGGACGGCTTTCACACACACTTATCTCTCAGAACTGAGCATGTGGAGAGACGATCGTTCATCCAGCTCAAAGGGAACCGGTTGCAGGAGAAACACTTACTCTGGTTTCTCAGTCTGTTTCCTAGTGCCGGTTTGAAGTGCCTGCCGTTTTCACTGTAAAACCGGCCTGGAGCTTGAACCTCCCCATATATATGTATGGAGTGGAGTTTCCAACTGAAAAGAAACTTTGTGTTCCCTTCAAGCTAGGTGAAGGACGGCTTTCACACACACTTATCTCTCAGAACTGAGCATGTGGAGAGACGTTCGTTCATCCAGCACAAAGGGAACGGGTTGCAGGAGAATCACTTACTCTGGTTTCTCAGTCTGTTTCCTAGTGCCGGTTTGAAGTGCCTGCCGTTTTCACTGTAAAACCGGCCTGGAGCTTGAACCTCCCCATATATATGTATTTAGTGGAGTTTGCAACTGAAAAGAAACTTTGTGTTCCCTTCAAGCTAGGTGAAGGACGGCTTTCACACACACTTATCTCTCAGAACTGAGCATGTGGAGAGACGTTCGTTCATCCAGCACAAAGGGAACGGGTTGCAGGAGAAACACTTACTCTGGTTTCTCAGTCTGTTTCCTAGTGCCGGTTTGAAGTGCCTGCCGTTTTCACTGTAAAACCGGGTTGGAGCTTGAACCTCCCCATATATATGTATGGAGTGGAGTTTGCAAGTGAAAAGAAACTTTGTGTTCCCTTCAAGCTAGGTGAAGGACGGCTTTCACACACACTAATCTCTCAGAACTGAGCATGTGGAGAGACGTTCGTTCATCCAGCACAAAGGGAACGGGTTGCAGGAGAAACACTTACTCTGGTTTCTCAGTCTGTTTCCTAGTGCCGGTTTGAAGTGCCTGCCGTTTTCACTGTAAAACCGGGTTGGAGCTTGAACCTCCCCATAGATATGTATGGAGTGGAGTTTGCTACTGAAAAGAAACTTTGTGTTCCCTTCAAGCTAGGTGAAGGACGGCTTTCACACACACTTATCTCTCAGAACTGAGCATGTGGAGAGACGTTCGTTCATCCAGCACAAAGGGAACGGGTTGCAGGAGAAACACTTACTCTGGTTTCTCAGTCTGTTTCCTAGTGCCGGTTTGAAGTGCCTGCCGTTTTCACTGTAAAACCGGGTTGGAGCTTGAACCTCCCCATATATATGTATGGAGTGGAGTTTGCAAGTGAAAAGAAACTTTGTGTTCCCTTCAAGCTAGGTGAAGGACGGCTTTCACACACACTTATCTCTCAGAACTGAGCATGTGGAGAGACGTTCGTTCATCCAGCACGAAGGGAACGGGTTGCAGGAGAAACACTTACTCTGGTTTCTCAGTCTGTTTCCTAGTGCCGGTTTGAAGTGCCTGCCGTTTTCACTGTAAAACCGGGTTGGAGCTTGAACCTCCCCATATATATGTATGGAGTGGTGTTTGCAAGTGAAAAGAAACTTTGTGTTTCGTTCAAGCTAGGTGAAGGACGGCTTTCACACACACTTATCTCTCAGAACTGAGCATGTGGAGAGACGTTCGTTCATCCAGCACAAAGGGAACGGGTTGCAGGAGAAACACTTACTCTGGTTTCTCAGTCTGTTTCCTAGTGCCGGTTTGAAGTGCCTGCCGTTTTCACTGTAAAACCGGGTTGGAGCTTGAACCTCCCCCTATATATGTATGGAGTGGAGTTTGCAAGTGAAAAGAAACTTTGTGTTCCCTTCAAGCTAGGTGAAGGACGGCTTTCACACTCACTCATCTCTCAGAACTGAGCATGTGGAGAGACGTTCGTTCATCCAGCACAAAGGGAACGGGTTGCAGGAGAAACACTTACTCTGGTTTCTCAGTCTGTTTCCTAGTGCCGGTTTGAAGTGCCTGCCGTTTTCACTGTAAAACCGGGTTGGAGCTTGAACCACCCCATATATATGTATGGAGTGGAGTTTGCTACTGAAAAGAAACTTTGTGTTCCCTTCAAGCTAGGTGAAGGACGGCTTTCACACACACTTATCTCTCAGAACTGAGCATGTGGAGAGACGTTCGTTCATCCAGCACAAAGGGAACGGGTTGCAGGAGAAACACTTACTCTGGTTTCTCAGTCTGTTTCCTAGTGCCGGTTTGAAGTGCCTGCCGTTTTCACTGTAAAACCGGGTTGGAGCTTGAACCTCCCCATATATATGTATGGAGTGGAGTTTGCAAGTGAAAAGAAACTTTGTGTTCCCTTCAAGCTAGGTGAAGGACGGCTTTCACACACACTTATCTCTCAGAACTGAGCATGTGGAGAGACGTCCGTTCATCCAGCACAAAGGGAACGGGTTGCAGGAGAAACACTTACTCTGGTTTCTCAGTCTGTTTCCTAGTGCCGGTTTGAAGTGCCTGCCGTTTTCACTGTAAAACCGGCCTGGAGCTTGAACCTCCCCATAGATATGTATGGAGTGGAGTTTGCAAGTGAAAAGAAACTTTGTGTTCCCTTCAAGCTAGGTGAAGGACGGCTTTCACACACACTTATCTCTCAGAACTGAGCATGTGGAGAGACGTTCGTTCATCCAGCACAAAGGGAACGGGTTGCAGGAGAAACACTTACTCTGGTTTCTCAGTCTGTTTCCTAGTGCCGGTTTGAAGTGCCTGCCGTTTTCACATTAAAACCGGGTTGGAGCTTGAACCTCCCCATATATATGTATGGAGTGGTGTTTGCAAGTGAAAAGAAACTTTGTGTTTCGTTCAAGCTAGGTGAAGGACGGCTTTCACACACACTTATCTCTCAGAACTGAGCATGTGGAGAGACGTTCGTTCATCCAGCACAAAGGGAACGGGTTGCAGAAGAAACACTTAGTCTGGTTTCTCAGTCTGTTTCCTAGTGCCGGTTTGAAGTGCCTGCCGTTTTCACTGTAAAACCGGGTTGGAGCTTGAACCTCCCCATATATATGTATGGAGTGGAGTTTGCAAGTGAAAAGAAACTTTGTGTTCCCTTCAAGCTAGGTGAAGGACGGCTTTCACACACACTTATCTCTCAGAACTGAGCATGTGGAGAGACGTTCGTTCATCCAGCACAAAGGGAACGGGTTGCAGGAGAAACACTTACTCTGGTTTCTCAGTCTGTTTCCTAGTGCCGGTTTGAAGTGCCTGCCGTTTTCACATTAAAACCGGGTTGGAGCTTGAACCTCCCCATATATATGTATGGAGTGGTGTTTGCAAGTGAAAAGAAACTTTGTGTTTCGTTCAAGCTAGGTGAAGGACGGCTTTCACACACACTTATCTCTCAGAACTGAGCATGTGGAGAGACGTTCGTTCATCCAGCACAAAGGGAACGGGTTGCAGGAGAAACACTTACTCTGGTTTCTCAGACTGTTTCCTAGTGCCGGTTTGAAGTGCCTGCCGTTTTCACTGTAAAACCGGGTTGGAGCTTGAACCTCCCCCTATATATGTATGGAGTGGAGTTTGCAAGTGAAAAGAAACTTTGTGTTCCCTTCAAGCTAGGTGAAGGACGGCTTTCACACACACTCATCTCTCAGAACTGAGCATGTGGAGAGACGTTCGTTCATCCAGCACAAAGGGAACGGGTTGCAGGAGAAACACTTACTCTGGTTTCTCAGTCTGTTTCCTAGTGCCGGTTTGAAGTGCCTGCCGTTTTCACTGTAAAACCGGGTTGGAGCTTGAACCACCCCATATATATGTATGGAGTGGAGTTTGCTACTGAAAAGAAACTTTGTGTTCCCTTCAAGCTAGGTGAAGGACGGCTTTCACACACACTTATCTCTCAGAACTGAGCATGTGGAGAGACGTTCGTTCATCCAGCACAAAGGGAACGGGTTGCAGGAGAAACACTTACTCTGGTTTCTCAGTCTGTTTCCTAGTGCCGGTTTGAAGTGACTGCCGTTTTCACTGTAAAACCGGGTTGGAGCTTGAACCTCCCCATATATATGTATGGAGTGGAGTTTGCAAGTGAAAAGAAACTTTGTGTTCCCTTCAAGCTAGGTGAAGGACGGCTTTCACACACACTTATCTCTCAGAACTGAGCATGTGGAGAGACGTTCGTTCATCCAGCACAAAGGGAACGGGTTGCAGGAGAAACACTTACTCTGGTTTCTCAGTCTGTTTCCTAGTGCCGGTTTGAAGTGCCTGCCGTTTTCACTGTAAAACCGGCCTGGAGCTTGAACCTCCCCATAGATATGTATGGAGTGGAGTTTGCAAGTGAAAAGAAACTTTGTGTTCCCTTCAAGCTAGGTGAAGGACGGCTTTCACACACACTTATCTCTCAGAACTGAGCATGTGGAGAGACGTTCGTTCATCCAGCACAAAGGGAACGGGTTGCAGGAGAAACACTTACTCTGGTTTCTCAGTCTGTTTCCTAGTGCCGGTTTGAAGTGCCTGCCGTTTTCACATTAAAACCGGGTTGGAGCTTGAACCTCCCCATATATATGTATGGAGTGGTGTTTGCAAGTGAAAAGAAACTTTGTGTTTCGTTCAAGCTAGGTGAAGGACGGCTTTCACACACACTTATCTCTCAGAACTGAGCATGTGGAGAGACGTTCGTTCATCCAGCACAAAGGGAACGGGTTGCAGAAGAAACACTTAGTCTGGTTTCTCAGTCTGTTTCCTAGTGCCGGTTTGAAGTGCCTGCCGTTTTCACTGTAAAACCGGGTTGGAGCTTGAACCTCCCCATATATATGTATGGAGTGGAGTTTGCAAGTGAAAAGAAACTTTGTGTTCCCTTCAAGCTAGGTGAAGGACGGCTTTCACACACACTTGTCTCTCAGAACTGAGCATGTGGAGAGACGTTCGTTCAACCAGCACAAAGGGAACGGGTTGCAGGAGAATCACTTATTCTGGTTTCTCAGTCTGTTTCCTAGTGCCGGTTTGAAGTGCCTGCCGTTTTCACTGTAAAACCGGGTTGGAGCTTGAACCTCCCCATATATATGTATGGAGTGGAGTTTGCTACTGAAAAGAAACTTTGTGTTCCCTTCAAGCTAGGTGAAGGACGGCTTTCACACACACTTATCTCTCAGAACTGAGCATGTGGAGAGACGTTCGTTCATCCAGCACAAAGGGAACGGGTTGCAGGAGAAACACTTACTCTGGTTTCTCAGTCTGTTTCCTAGTGCCGGTTTGAAGTGCCTGCCGTTTTCACTGTAAAACCGGGTTGGAGCTTGAACCTCCCCATATATATGTATGGAGTGGAGTTTGCAACTGAAAAGAAACTTTGTGTTCCCTTCAAGCTAGGTGAAGGACGGCTTTCACACACACTTATCTCTCAGAACTGAGCATGTGGAGAGACGATCGTTCATCCAGCTCAAAGGGAACCGGTTGCAGGAGAAACACTTACTCTGGTTTCTCAGTCTGTTTCCTAGTGCCGGTTTGAAGTGCCTGCCGTTTTCACTGTAAAACCGGCCTGGAGCTTGAACCTCCCCATATATATGTATGGAGTGGAGTTTCCAACTGAAAAGAAACTTTGTGTTCCCTTCAAGCTAGGTGAAGGACGGCTTTCACACACACTTATCTCTCAGAACTGAGCATGTGGAGAGACGTTCGTTCATCCAGCACAAAGGGAACGGGTTGCAGGAGAATCACTTACTCTGGTTTCTCAGTCTGTTTCCTAGTGCCGGTTTGAAGTGCCTGCCGTTTTCACTGTAAAACCGGCCTGGAGCTTGAACCTCCCCATATATATGTATTTAGTGGAGTTTGCAACTGAAAAGAAACTTTGTGTTCCCTTCAAGCTAGGTGAAGGACGGCTTTCACACACACTTATCTCTCAGAACTGAGCATGTGGAGAGACGTTCGTTCATCCAGCACAAAGGGAACGGGTTGCAGGAGAAACACTTACTCTGGTTTCTCAGTCTGTTTCCTAGTGCCGGTTTGAAGTGCCTGCCGTTTTCACTGTAAAACCGGGTTGGAGCTTGAACCTCCCCATATATATGTATGGAGTGGAGTTTGCAAGTGAAAAGAAACTTTGTGTTCCCTTCAAGCTAGGTGAAGGACGGCTTTCACACACACTAATCTCTCAGAACTGAGCATGTGGAGAGACGTTCGTTCATCCAGCACAAAGGGAACGGGTTGCAGGAGAAACACTTACTCTGGTTTCTCAGTCTGTTTCCTAGTGCCGGTTTGAAGTGCCTGCCGTTTTCACTGTAAAACCGGGTTGGAGCTTGAACCTCCCCATAGATATGTATGGAGTGGAGTTTGCTACTGAAAAGAAACTTTGTGTTCCCTTCAAGCTAGGTGAAGGACGGCTTTCACACACACTTATCTCTCAGAACTGAGCATGTGGAGAGACGTTCGTTCATCCAGCACAAAGGGAACGGGTTGCAGGAGAAACACTTACTCTGGTTTCTCAGTCTGTTTCCTAGTGCCGGTTTGAAGTGCCTGCCGTTTTCACTGTAAAACCGGGTTGGAGCTTGAACCTCCCCATATATATGTATGGAGTGGAGTTTGCAAGTGAAAAGAAACTTTGTGTTCCCTTCAAGCTAGGTGAAGGACGGCTTTCACACACACTTATCTCTCAGAACTGAGCATGTGGAGAGACGTTCGTTCATCCAGCACAAAGGGAACGGGTTGCAGGAGAAACACTTACTCTGGTTTCTCAGTCTGTTTCCTAGTGCCGGTTTGAAGTGCCTGCCGTTTTCACATTAAAACCGGGTTGGAGCTTGAACCTCCCCATATATATGTATGGAGTGGTGTTTGCAAGTGAAAAGAAACTTTGTGTTTCGTTCAAGCTAGGTGAAGGACGGCTTTCACACACACTTATCTCTCAGAACTGAGCATGTGGAGAGACGTTCGTTCATCCAGCACAAAGGGAACGGGTTGCAGAAGAAACACTTAGTCTGGTTTCTCAGTCTGTTTCCTAGTGCCGGTTTGAAGTGCCTGCCGTTTTCACTGTAAAACCGGGTTGGAGCTTGAACCTCCCCATATATATGTATGGAGTGGAGTTTGCAAGTGAAAAGAAACTTTGTGTTCCCTTCAAGCTAGGTGAAGGACGGCTTTCACACACACTTGTCTCTCAGAACTGAGCATGTGGAGAGACGTTCGTTCAACCAGCACAAAGGGAACGGGTTGCAGGAGAATCACTTATTCTGGTTTCTCAGTCTGTTTCCTAGTGCCGGTTTGAAGTGCCTGCCGTTTTCACTGTAAAACCGGGTTGGAGCTTGAACCTCCCCATATATATGTATGGAGTGGAGTTTGCTACTGAAAAGAAACTTTGTGTTCCCTTCAAGCTAGGTGAAGGACGGCTTTCACACACACTTATCTCTCAGAACTGAGCATGTGGAGAGACGTTCGTTCATCCAGCACAAAGGGAACGGGTTGCAGGAGAAACACTTACTCTGGTTTCTCAGTCTGTTTCCTAGTGCCGGTTTGAAGTGCCTGCCGTTTTCACTGTAAAACCGGGTTGGAGCTTGAACCTCCCCATATATATGTATGGAGTGGAGTTTGCAACTGAAAAGAAACTTTGTGTTCCCTTCAAGCTAGGTGAAGGACGGCTTTCACACACACTTATCTCTCAGAACTGAGCATGTGGAGAGACGATCGTTCATCCAGCTCAAAGGGAACCGGTTGCAGGAGAAACACTTACTCTGGTTTCTCAGTCTGTTTCCTAGTGCCGGTTTGAAGTGCCTGCCGTTTTCACTGTAAAACCGGCCTGGAGCTTGAACCTCCCCATATATATGTATGGAGTGGAGTTTCCAACTGAAAAGAAACTTTGTGTTCCCTTCAAGCTAGGTGAAGGACGGCTTTCACACACACTTATCTCTCAGAACTGAGCATGTGGAGAGACGTTCGTTCATCCAGCACAAAGGGAACGGGTTGCAGGAGAATCACTTACTCTGGTTTCTCAGTCTGTTTCCTAGTGCCGGTTTGAAGTGCCTGCCGTTTTCACTGTAAAACCGGCCTGGAGCTTGAACCTCCCCATATATATGTATTTAGTGGAGTTTGCAACTGAAAAGAAACTTTGTGTTCCCTTCAAGCTAGGTGAAGGACGGCTTTCACACACACTTATCTCTCAGAACTGAGCATGTGGAGAGACGTTCGTTCATCCAGCACAAAGGGAACGGGTTGCAGGAGAAACACTTACTCTGGTTTCTCAGTCTGTTTCCTAGTGCCGGTTTGAAGTGCCTGCCGTTTTCACTGTAAAACCGGGTTGGAGCTTGAACCTCCCCATATATATGTATGGAGTGGAGTTTGCAAGTGAAAAGAAACTTTGTGTTCCCTTCAAGCTAGGTGAAGGACGGCTTTCACACACACTAATCTCTCAGAACTGAGCATGTGGAGAGACGTTCGTTCATCCAGCACAAAGGGAACGGGTTGCAGGAGAAACACTTACTCTGGTTTCTCAGTCTGTTTCCTAGTGCCGGTTTGAAGTGCCTGCCGTTTTCACTGTAAAACCGGGTTGGAGCTTGAACCTCCCCATAGATATGTATGGAGTGGAGTTTGCTACTGAAAAGAAACTTTGTGTTCCCTTCAAGCTAGGTGAAGGACGGCTTTCACACACACTTATCTCTCAGAACTGAGCATGTGGAGAGACGTTCGTTCATCCAGCACAAAGGGAACGGGTTGCAGGAGAAACACTTACTCTGGTTTCTCAGTCTGTTTCCTAGTGCCGGTTTGAAGTGCCTGCCGTTTTCACTGTAAAACCGGGTTGGAGCTTGAACCTCCCCATATATATGTATGGAGTGGAGTTTGCAAGTGAAAAGAAACTTTGTGTTCCCTTCAAGCTAGGTGAAGGACGGCTTTCACACACACTTATCTCTCAGAACTGAGCATGTGGAGAGACGTTCGTTCATCCAGCACAAAGGGAACGGGTTGCAGGAGAAACAATTACTCTGGTTTCTCAGTCTGTTTCCTAGTGCCGGTTTGAAGTGCCTGCCGTTTTCACATTAAAACCGGGTTGGAGCTTGAACCTCCCCATATATATGTATGGAGTGGTGTTTGCAAGTGAAAAGAAACTTTGTGTTTCGTTCAAGCTAGGTGAAGGACGGCTTTCACACACACTTATCTCTCAGAACTGAGCATGTGGAGAGACGTTCGTTCATCCAGCACAAAGGGAACGGGTTGCAGGAGAAACACTTACTCTGGTTTCTCAGTCTGTTTCCTAGTGCCGGTTTGAAGTGCCTGCCGTTTTCACTGTAAAACCGGCCTGGAGCTTGAACCTCCCCATAGATATGTATGGAGTGGAGTTTGCAAGTGAAAAGAAACTTTGTGTTCCCTTCAAGCTAGGTGAAGGACGGCTTTCACACACACTTATCTCTCAGAACTGAGCATGTGGAGAGACGTTCGTTCATCCAGCACAAAGGGAACGGGTTGCAGGAGAAACACTTACTCTGGTTTCTCAGTCTGTTTCCTAGTGCCGGTTTGAAGTGCCTGCCGTTTTCACTGTAAAACCGGCCTGGAGCTTGAACCTCCCCATATATATGTATGGGGTGGAGTTTGCAACTGAAAAGAAACTTTGTGTTCCCTTCAAGCTAGGTGAAGGACGGCTTTCACACACACTTATCTCTCAGAACTGAGCATGTGGAGAGACGTTCGTTCATCCAGCTCAAAGGGAACGGGTTGCAGGAGAAACACTTACTCTGGTTTCTCAGTCTGTTTCCTAGTGCCGGTTTGAAGTGCCTGCCGTTTTCACTGTAAAACCGGCCTGGAGCTTGAACCTCCCCATATATATGTATTTAGTGGAGTTTGCAACTGAAAAGAAACTTTGTGTTCCCTTCAAGCTAGGTGAAGGACGGCTTTCACACACACTTATCTCTCAGAACTGAGCATGTGGAGAGACGTTCGTTCATCCAGCACAAAGGGAACGGGTTGCAGGAGAAACACTTACTCTGGTTTCTCAGTCTGTTTCCTAGTGCCGGTTTGATGTGCCTGCCGTTTTCACTGTAAAACCGGGTTGGAGCTTGAACCTCCCCATATATATGTATGGAGTGGAGTTTGCAAGTGAAAAGAAACTTTGTGTTCCCTTCAAGCTAGGTGAAGGACGGCTTTCACACACACTAATCTCTCAGAACTGAGCATGTGGAGAGACGTTCGTTCATCCAGCACAAAGGGAACGGGTTGCAGGAGAAACACTTACTCTGGTTTCTCAGTCTGTTTCCTAGTGCCGGTTTGAAGTGCCTGCCGTTTTCACATTAAAACCGGGTTGGAGCTTGAACCTCCCCATATATATGTATGGAGTGGTGTTTGCAAGTGAAAAGAAACTTTGTGTTTCGTTCAAGCTAGGTGAAGGACGGCTTTCACACACACTTATCTCTCAGAACTGAGCATGTGGAGAGACGTTCGTTCATCCAGCACAAAGGGAACGGGTTGCAGAAGAAACACTTAGTCTGGTTTCTCAGTCTGTTTCCTAGTGCCGGTTTGAAGTGCCTGCCGTTTTCACTGTAAAACCGGCCTGGAGCTTGAACCTCCCCATATATATGTATGGAGTGGAGTTTGCAAGTGAAAAGAAACTTTGTGTTCCCTTCAAGCTAGGTGAAGGACGGCTTTCACACACACTTGTCTCTCAGAACTGAGCATGTGGAGAGACGTTCGTTCAACCAGCACAAAGGGAACGGGTTGCAGGAGAATCACTTAGTCTGGTTTCTCAGTCTGTTTCCTAGTGCCGGTTTGAAGTGCCTGCCGTTTTCACTGTAAAACCGGGTTGGAGCTTGAACCTCCCCATATATATGTATGGAGTGGAGTTTGCTACTGAAAAGAAACTTTGTGTTCCCTTCAAGCTAGGTGAAGGACGGCTTTCACACACACTTATCTCTCAGAACTGAGCATGTGGAGAGACGTTCGTTCATCCAGCACAAAGGGAACGGGTTGCAGGAGAAAGACTTACTCTGGTTTCTCAGTCTCTTTCCTAGTGCCGGTTTGAAGTGCCTGCCGTTTTCACTGTAAAACCGGGTTGGAGCTTGAACCTCCCCATATATATGTATGGAGTGGAGTTTGCAACTGAAAAGAAACTTTGTGTTCCCTTCAAGCTAGGTGAAGGACGGCTTTCACACACACTTATCTCTCAGAACTGAGCATGTGGAGAGACGTTCGTTCATCCAGCTCAAAGGGAACCGGTTGCAGGAGAAACACTTACTCTGGTTTCTCAGCCTGTTTCCTAGTGCCGGTTTGAAGTGCCTGCCGTTTTCACTGTAAAACCGGCCTGGAGCTTGAACCTCCCCATATATATGTATGGAGTGGAGTTTCCAACTGAAAAGAAACTTTGTGTTCCCTTCAAGCTAGGTGAAGGACGGCTTTCACACACACTTATCTCTCAGAACTGAGCATGTGGAGAGACGTTCGTTCATCCAGCACAAAGGGAACGGGTTGCAGGAGAATCACTTACTCTGGTTTCTCAGTCTGTTTCCTAGTGCCGGTTTGAAGTGCCTGCCGTTTTCACTGTAAAACCGGCCTGGAGCTTGAACCTCCCCATATATATGTATTTAGTGGAGTTTGCAACTGAAAAGAAACTTTGTGTTCCCTTCAAGCTAGGTGAAGGACGGCTTTCACACACACTTATCTCTCAGAACTGAGCATGTGGAGAGACGTTCGTTCATCCAGCACAAAGGGAACGGGTTGCAGGAGAAACACTTACTCTGGTTTCTCAGTCTGTTTCCTAGTGCCGGTTTGAAGTGCCTGCCGTTTTCACTGTAAAACCGGGTTGGAGCTTGAACCTCCCCATATATATGTATGGAGTGGAGTTTGCAAGTGAAAAGAAACTTTGTGTTCCCTTCAAGCTAGGTGAAGGACGGCTTTCACACACACTAATCTCTCAGAACTGAGCATGTGGAGAGACGTTCGTTCATCCAGCACAAAGGGAACGGGTTGCAGGAGAAACACTTACTCTGGTTTCTCAGTCTGTTTCCTAGTGCCGGTTTGAAGTGCCTGCCGTTTTCACTGTAAAACCGGGTTGGAGCTTGAACCTCCCCATAGATATGTATGGAGTGGAGTTTGCTACTGAAAAGAAACTTTGTGTTCCCTTCAAGCTAGGTGAAGGACGGCTTTCACACACACTTATCTCTCAGAACTGAGCATGTGGAGAGACGTTCGTTCATCCAGCACAAAGGGAACGGGTTGCAGGAGAAACACTTACTCTGGTTTCTCAGTCTGTTTCCTAGTGCCGGTTTGAAGTGACTGCCGTTTTCACTGTAAAACCGGGTTGGAGCTTGAACCTCCCCATATATATGTATGGAGTGGAGTTTGCAAGTGAAAAGAAACTTTGTGTTCCCTTCAAGCTAGGTGAAGGACCGCTTTCACACACACTTATCTCTCAGAACTGAGCATGTGGAGAGACGTTCGTTCATCCAGCACAAAGGGAACGGGTTGCAGGAGAAACAATTACTCTGGTTTCTCAGTCTGTTTCCTAGTGCCGGTTTGAAGTGCCTGCCGTTTTCACATTAAAACCGGGTTGGAGCTTGAACCTCCCCATATATATGTATGGAGTGGTGTTTGCAAGTGAAAAGAAACTTTGTGTTTCGTTCAAGCTAGGTGAAGGACGGCTTTCACACACACTTATCTCTCAGAACTGAGCATGTGGAGAGACGTTCGTTCATCCAGCACAAAGGGAACGGGTTGCAGGAGAAACACTTACTCTGGTTTCTCAGTCTGTTTCCTAGTGCCGGTTTGAAGTGCCTGCCGTTTTCACTGTAAAACCGGCCTGGAGCTTGAACCTCCCCATAGATATGTATGGAGTGGAGTTTGCAAGTGAAAAGAAACTTTGTGTTCCCTTCAAGCTAGGTGAAGGACGGCTTTCACACACACTTATCTCTCAGAACTGAGCATGTGGAGAGACGTTCGTTCATCCAGCACAAAGGGAACGGGTTGCAGGAGAAACACTTACTCTGGTTTCTCAGTCTGTTTCCTAGTGCCGGTTTGAAGTGCCTGCCGTTTTCACATTAAAACCGGGTTGGAGCTTGAACCTCCCCATATATATGTATGGAGTGGTGTTTGCAAGTGAAAAGAAACTTTGTGTTTCGTTCAAGCTAGGTGAAGGACGGCTTTCACACACACTTATCTCTCAGAACTGAGCATGTGGAGAGACGTTCGTTCATCCAGCACAAAGGGAACGGGTTGCAGAAGAAACACTTAGTCTGGTTTCTCAGTCTGTTTCCTAGTGCCGGTTTGAAGTGCCTGCCGTTTTCACTGTAAAACCGGGTTGGAGCTTGAACCTCCCCATATATATGTATGGAGTGGAGTTTGCAAGTGAAAAGAAACTTTGTGTTCCCTTCAAGCTAGGTGAAGGACGGCTTTCACACACACTTGTCTCTCAGAACTGAGCATGTGGAGAGACGTTCGTTCAACCAGCACAAAGGGAACGGGTTGCAGGAGAATCACTTAGTCTGGTTTCTCAGTCTGTTTCCTAGTGCCGGTTTGAAGTGCCTGCCGTTTTCACTGTAAAACCGGGTTGGAGCTTGAACCTCCCCATATATATGTATGGAGTGGAGTTTGCTACTGAAAAGAAACTTTGTGTTCCCTTCAAGCTAGGTGAAGGACGGCTTTCACACACACTTATCTCTCAGAACTGAGCATGTGGAGAGACGTTCGTTCATCCAGCACAAAGGGAACGGGTTGCAGGAGAAACACTTACTCTGGTTTCTCAGTCTGTTTCCTAGTGCCGGTTTGAAGTGCCTGCCGTTTTCACTGTAAAACCGGGTTGGAGCTTGAACCTCCCCATATATATGTATGGGGTGGAGTTTGCAACTGAAAAGAAACTTTGTGTTCCCTTCAAGCTAGGTGAAGGACGGCTTTCACACACACTTATCTCTCAGAACTGAGCATGTGGAGAGACGTTCGTTCATCCAGCTCAAAGGGAACCGGTTGCAGGAGAAACACTTACTCTGGTTTCTCAGTCTGTTTCCTAGTGCCGGTTTGAAGTGCCTGCCGTTTTCACTGTAAAACCGGCCTGGAGCTTGAACCTCCCCATATATATGTATTTAGTGGAGTTTGCAACTGAAAAGAAACTTTGTGTTCCCTTCAAGCTAGGTGAAGGACGGCTTTCACACACACTTATCTCTCAGAACTGAGCATGTGGAGAGACGTTCGTTCATCCAGCACAAAGGGAACGGGTTGCAGGAGAAACACTTACTCTGGTTTCTCAGTCTGTTTCCTAGTGCCGGTTTGAAGTGCCTGCCGTTTTCACTGTAAAACCGGCCTGGAGCTTGAACCTCCCCATATATATGTATGGAAAGGAGTTTGCAAGTGAAAAGAAACTTTGTGTTCCCTTCAAGCTAGGTGAAGGACGGCTTTCACACACACTAATCTCTCAGAACTGAGCATGTGGAGAGACGTTCGTTCATCCAGCACAAAGGGATCGGGTTGCAGGAGAAACACTTACTCTGGTTTCTCAGTCTGTTTCCTAGTGCCGGTTTGAAGTGCCTGCCGTTTTCACATTAAAACCGGGTTGGAGCTTGAACCTCCCCATATATATGTATGGAGTGGTGTTTGCAAGTGAAAAGAAACTTTGTGTTTCGTTCAAGCTAGGTGAAGGACGGCTTTCACACACACTTATCTCTCAGAACTGAGCATGTGGAGAGACGTTCGTTCATCCAGCACAAAGGGAACGGGTTGCAGAAGAAACACTTAGTCTGGTTTCTCAGTCTGTTTCCTAGTGCCGGTTTGAAGTGCCTGCCGTTTTCACTGTAAAACCGGGTTGGAGCTTGAACCTCCCCATATATATGTATGGAGTGGAGTTTGCAAGTGAAAAGAAACTTTGTGTTCCCTTCAAGCTAGGTGAAGGACGGCTTTCACACACACTTATCTCTCAGAACTGAGCATGTGGAGAGACGTTCGTTCATCCAGCACAAAGGGAACGGGTTGCAGGAGAAACACTTACTCTGGTTTCTCAGTCTGTTTCCTAGTGCCGGTTTGAAGTGCCTGCCGTTTTCACATTAAAACCGGGTTGGAGCTTGAACCTCCAAATATATATGTATGGAGTGGTGTTTGCAAGTGAAAAGAAACTTTGTGTTTCGTTCAAGCTAGGTGAAGGACGGCTTTCACACACACTTATCTCTCAGAACTGAGCATGTGGAGAGACGTTCGTTCATCCAGCACAAAGGGAACGGGTTGCAGGAGAAACACTTACTCTGGTTTCTCAGTCTGTTTCCTAGTGCCGGTTTGAAGTGCCTGCCGTTTTCACTGTAAAACCGGCCTGGAGCTTGAACCTCCCCATAGATATGTATGGAGTGGAGTTTGCAAGTGAAAAGAAACTTTGTGTTCCCTTCAAGCTAGGTGAAGGACGGCTTTCACACACACTTATCTCTCAGAACTGAGCATGTGGAGAGACGTTCGTTCATCCAGCACAAAGGGAACGGGTTGCAGGAGAAACACTTACTCTGGTTTCTCAGTCTGTTTCCTAGTGCCGGTTTGAAGTGCCTGCCGTTTTCACATTAAAACCGGGTTGGAGCTTGAACCTCCCCATATATATGTATGGAGTGGTGTTTGCAAGTGAAAAGAAACTTTGTGTTTCGTTCAAGCTAGGTGAAGGACGGCTTTCACACACACTTATCTCTCAGAACTGAGCATGTGGAGAGACGTTCGTTCATCCAGCACAAAGGGAACGGGTTGCAGAAGAAACACTTAGTCTGGTTTCTCAGTCTGTTTCCTAGTGCCGGTTTGAAGTGCCTGCCGTTTTCACTGTAAAACCGGGTTGGAGCTTGAACCTCCCCATATATATGTATGGAGTGGAGTTTGCAAGTGAAAAGAAACTTTGTGTTCCCTTCAAGCTAGGTGAAGGACGGCTTTCACACACACTTGTCTCTCAGAACTGAGCATGTGGAGAGACGTTCGTTCAACCAGCACAAAGGGAACGGGTTGCAGGAGAATCACTTAGTCTGGTTTCTCAGTCTGTTTCCTAGTGCCGGTTTGAAGTGCCTGCCGTTTTCACTGTAAAACCGGGTTGGAGCTTGAACCTCCCCATATATATGTATGGAGTGGAGTTTGCTACTGAAAAGAAACTTTGTGTTCCCTTCAAGCTAGGTGAAGGACGGCTTTCACACACACTTATCTCTCAGAACTGAGCATGTGGAGAGACGTTCGTTCATCCAGCACAAAGGGAACGGGTTGCAGGAGAAACACTTACTCTGGTTTCTCAGTCTGTTTCCTAGTGCCGGTTTGAAGTGCCTGCCGTTTTCACTGTAAAACCGGGTTGGAGCTTGAACCTCCCCATATATATGTATGGGGTGGAGTTTGCAACTGAAAAGAAACTTTGTGTTCCCTTCAAGCTAGGTGAAGGACGGCTTTCACACACACTTATCTCTCAGAACTGAGCATGTGGAGAGACGTTCGTTCATCCAGCTCAAAGGGAACCGGTTGCAGGAGAAACACTTACTCTGGTTTCTCAGTCTGTTTCCTAGTGCCGGTTTGAAGTGCCTGCCGTTTTCACTGTAAAACCGGCCTGGAGCTTGAACCTCCCCATATATATGTATTTAGTGGAGTTTGCAACTGAAAAGAAACTTTGTGTTCCCTTCAAGCTAGGTGAAGGACGGCTTTCACACACACTTATCTCTCAGAACTGAGCATGTGGAGAGACGTTCGTTCATCCAGCACAAAGGGAACGGGTTGCAGGAGAAACACTTACTCTGGTTTCTCAGTCTGTTTCCTAGTGCCGGTTTGAAGTGCCTGCCGTTTTCACTGTAAAACCGGGTTGGAGCTTGAACCTCCCCATATATATGTATGGAGTGGAGTTTGCAAGTGAAAAGAAACTTTGTGTTCCCTTCAAGCTAGGTGAAGGACGGCTTTCACACACACTAATCTCTCAGAACTGAGCATGTGGAGAGACGTTCGTTCATCCAGCACAAAGGGAACGGGTTGCAGGAGAAACACTTACTCTGGTTTCTCAGTCTGTTTCCTAGTGCCGGTTTGAAGTGCCTGCCGTTTTCACATTAAAACCGGGTTGGAGCTTGAACCTCCCCATATATATGTATGGAGTGGTGTTTGCAAGTGAAAAGAAACTTTGTGTTTCGTTCAAGCTAGGTGAAGGACGGCTTTCACACACACTTATCTCTCAGAACTGAGCATGTGGAGAGACGTTCGTTCATCCAGCACAAAGGGAACGGGTTGCAGAAGAAACACTTAGTCTGGTTTCTCAGTCTGTTTCCTAGTGCCGGTTTGAAGTGCCTGCCGTTTTCACTGTAAAACCGGGTTGGAGCTTGAACCTCCCCATATATATGTATGGAGTGGAGTTTGCAAGTGAAAAGAAACTTTGTGTTCCCTTCAAGCTAGGTGAAGGACGGCTTTCACACACACTTATCTCTCAGAACTGAGCATGTGGAGAGACGTTCGTTCATCCAGCACAAAGGGAACGGGTTGCAGGAGAAACACTTACTCTGGTTTCTCAGTCTGTTTCCTAGTGCCGGTTTGAAGTGCCTGCCGTTTTCACTGTAAAACCGGGTTGGAGCTTGAACCTCCCCATATATATGTATGGAGTGGAGTTTGCAAGTGAAAAGAAACTTTGTGTTCCCTTCAAGCTAGGTGAAGGACGGCTTTCACACACACTAATCTCTCAGAACTGAGCATGTGGAGAGACGTTCGTTCATCCAGCACAAAGGGAACGGGTTGCAGGAGAAACACTTACTCTGGTTTCTCAGTCTGTTTCCTAGTGCCGGTTTGAAGTGCCTGCCGTTTTCACTGTAAAACCGGGTTGGAGCTTGAACCTCCCCATAGATATGTATGGAGTGGAGTTTGCTACTGAAAAGAAACTTTGTGTTCCCTTCAAGCTAGGTGAAGGACGGCTTTCACACACACTTATCTCTCAGAACTGAGCATGTGGAGAGACGTTCGTTCATCCAGCACAAAGGGAACGGGTTGCAGGAGAAACACTTACTCTGGTTTCTCAGTCTGTTTCCTAGTGCCGGTTTGAAGTGCCTGCCGTTTTCACTGTAAAACCGGGTTGGAGCTTGAACCTCCCCATATATATGTATGGAGTGGAGTTTGCAAGTGAAAAGAAACTTTGTGTTCCCTTCAAGCTAGGTGAAGGACGGCTTTCACACACACTTATCTCTCAGAACTGAGCATGTGGAGAGACGTTCGTTCATGCAGCACAAAGGGAACGGGTTGCAGGAGAAACAATTACTCTGGTTTCTCAGTCTGTTTCCTAGTGCCGGTTTGAAGTGCCTGCCGTTTTCACATTAAAACCGGGTTGGAGCTTGAACCTCCCCATATATATGTATGGAGTGGTGTTTGCAAGTGAAAAGAAACTTTGTGTTTCGTTCAAGCTAGGTGAAGGACGGCTTTCACACACACTTATCTCTCAGAACTGAGCATGTGGAGAGACGTTCGTTCATCCAGCACAAAGGGAACGGGTTGCAGGAGAAACACTTACTCTGGTTTCTCAGTCTGTTTCCTAGTGCCGGTTTGAAGTGCCTGCCGTTTTCACTGTAAAACCGGCCTGGAGCTTGAACCTCCCCATAGATATGTATGGAGTGGAGTTTGCAAGTGAAAAGAAACTTTGTGTTCCCTTCAAGCTAGGTGAAGGACGGCTTTCACACACACTTATCTCTCAGAACTGAGCATGTGGAGAGACGTTCGTTCATCCAGCACAAAGGGAACGGGTTGCAGGAGAAACACTTACTCTGGTTTCTCAGTCTGTTTCCTAGTGCCGGTTTGAAGTGCCTGCCGTTTTCACATTAAAACCGGGTTAGAGCTTGAACCTCCCCATATATATGTATGGAGTGGTGTTTGCAAGTGAAAAGAAACTTTGTGTTTCGTTCAAGCTAGGTGAAGGACGGCTTTCACACACACTTATCTCTCAGAACTGAGCATGTGGAGAGACGTTCGTTCATCCAGCACAAAGGGAACGGGTTGCAGAAGAAACACTTAGTCTGGTTTCTCAGTCTGTTTCCTAGTGCCGGTTTGAAGTGCCTGCCGTTTTCACTGTAAAACCGGGTTGGAGCTTGAACCTCCCCATATATATGTATGGAGTGGAGTTTGCAAGTGAAAAGAAACTTTGTGTTCCCTTCAAGCTAGGTGAAGGACGGCTTTCACACACACTTGTCTCTCAGAACTGAGCATGTGGAGAGACGTTCGTTCAACCAGCACAAAGGGAACGGGTTGCAGGAGAATCACTTAGTCTGGTTTCTCAGTCTGTTTCCTAGTGCCGGTTTGAAGTGCCTGCCGTTTTCACTGTAAAACCGGGTTGGAGCTTGAACCTCCCCATATATATGTATGGAGTGGAGTTTGCTACTGAAAAGAAACTTTGTGTTCCCTTCAAGCTAGGTGAAGGACGGCTTTCACACACACTTATCTCTCAGAACTGAGCATGTGGAGAGACGTTCGTTCATCCAGCACAAAGGGAACGGGTTGCAGGAGAAACACTTACTCTGGTTTCTCAGTCTGTTTCCTAGTGCCGGTTTGAAGTGCCTGCCGTTTTCACTGTAAAACCGGGTTGGAGCTTGAACCTCCCCATATATATGTATGGGGTGGAGTTTGCAACTGAAAAGAAACTTTGTGTTCCCTTCAAGCTAGGTGAAGGACGGCTTTCACACACACTTATCTCTCAGAACTGAGCATGTGGAGAGACGTTCGTTCATCCAGCTCAAAGGGAACCGGTTGCAGGAGAAACACTTACTCTGGTTTCTCAGTCTGTTTCCTAGTGCCGGTTTGAAGTGCCTGCCGTTTTCACTGTAAAACCGGCCTGGAGCTTGAACCTCCCCATATATATGTATTTAGTGGAGTTTGCAACTGAAAAGAAACTTTGTGTTCCCTTCAAGCTAGGTGAAGGACGGCTTTCACACACACTTATCTCTCAGAACTGAGCATGTGGAGAGACGTTCGTTCATCCAGCACAAAGGGAACGGGTTGCAGGAGAAACACTTACTCTGGTTTCTCAGTCTGTTTCCTAGTGCCGGTTTGAAGTGCCTGCCGTTTTCACTGTAAAACCGGGTTGGAGCTTGAACCTCCCCATATATATGTATGGAGTGGAGTTTGCAAGTGAAAAGAAACTTTGTGTTCCCTTCAAGCTAGGTGAAGGACGGCTTTCACACACACTAATCTCTCAGAACTGAGCATGTGGAGAGACGTTCGTTCATCCAGCACAAAGGGAACGGGTTGCAGGAGAAACACTTACTCTGGTTTCTCAGTCTGTTTCCTAGTGCCGGTTTGAAGTGCCTGCCGTTTTCACTGTAAAACCGGGTTGGAGCTTGAACCTCCCCATAGATATGTATGGAGTGGAGTTTGCTACTGAAAAGAAACTTTGTGTTCCCTTCAAGCTAGGTGAAGGACGGCTTTCACACACACTTATCTCTCAGAACTGAGCATGTGGAGAGACGTTCGTTCATCCAGCACAAAGGGAACGGGTTGCAGGAGAAACACTTACTCTGGTTTCTCAGTCTGTTTCCTAGTGCCGGTTTGAAGTGCCTGCCGTTTTCACTGTAAAACCGGGTTGGAGCTTGAACCTCCCCATAGATATGTATGGAGTGGAGTTTGCAAGTGAAAAGAAACTTTGTGTTCCCTTCAAGCTAGGTGAAGGACGGCTTTCACACACACTTATCTCTCAGAACTGAGCATGTGGAGAGACGTTCGTTCATCCAGCACAAAGGGAACGGGTTGCAGGAGAAACAATTACTCTGGTTTCTCAGTCTGTTTCCTAGTGCCGGTTTGAAGTGCCTGCCGTTTTCACATTAAAACCGGGTTGGAGCTTGAACCTCCCCATATATATGTATGGAGTGGTGTTTGCAAGTGAAAAGAAACTTTGTGTTTCGTTCAAGCTAGGTGAAGGACGGCTTTCACACACACGTATCTCTCAGAACTGAGCATGTGGAGAGACGTTCGTTCATCCAGCACAAAGGGAACGGTTTGCAGGAGAAACACTTACTCTGGTTTCTCAGTCTGTTTCCTAGTGCCGGTTTGAAGTGCCTGCCGTTTTCACTGTAAAACCGGGTTGGAGCTTGAACCTCCCCCTATATATGTATGGAGTGGAGTTTGCAAGTGAAAAGAAACTTTGTGTTCCCTTCAAGCTAGGTGAAGGACGGCTTTCACACACACTTATCTCTCAGAACTGAGCATGTGGAGAGACGTTCGTTCATCCAGCACAAAGGGAACGGGTTGCAGGAGAATCACTTAGTCTGGTTTCTCAGTCTGTTTCCTAGTGCCGGTTTGAAGTGCCTGCCGTTTTCACTGTAAAACCGGCCTGGAGCTTGAACCTCCCCATATATATGTATTTAGTGGAGTTTGCAACTGAAAAGAAACTTTGTGTTCCCTTCAAGCTAGGTGAAGGACGGCTTTCACACACACTTATCTCTCAGAACTGAGCATGTGGAGAGACGTTCGTTCATCCAGCACAAAGGGAACGGGTTGCAGGAGAATCACTTACTCTGGTTTCTCAGTCTGTTTCCTAGTGCCGGTTTGAAGTGCCTGCCGTTTTCACTGTAAAACCGGCCTGGAGCTTGAACCTCCCCATATATATGTATATAGTGGAGTTTGCAACTAAAAAGAAACTTTGTGTTCCCTTCAAGCTAGGTGAAGGACGGCTTTCACACACACTTATCTCTCAGAACTGAGCATGTGGAGAGACGTTCGTTCATCCAGCACAAAGGGAACGGGTTGCAGGAGAAACACTTACTCTGGTTTCTCAGTCTGTTTCCTAGTGCCGGTTTGAAGTGCCTGCCGTTTTCACTGTAAAACCGGGTTGGAGCTTGAACCTCCCCCTATATATGTATGGAGTGGAGTTTGCAAGTGAAAAGAAACTTTGTGTTCCCTTCAAGCTAGGTGAAGGACGGCTTTCACACACACTAATCTCTCAGAACTGAGCATGTGGAGAGACGTTCGTTCATCCAGCACAAAGGGAACGGGTTGCAGGAGAAACACTTACTCTGGTTTCTCAGTCTGTTTCCTAGTGCCGGTTTGAAGTGCCTGCCGTTTTCACTGTAAAACCGGGTTGGAGCTTGAACCTCCCCTTAGATATGTATGGAGTGGAGTTTGCTACTGAAAAGAAACTTTGTGTTCCCTTCAAGCTAGGTGAAGGACGGCTTTCACACACACTTATCTCTCAGAACTGAGCATGTGGAGAGACGTTCGTTCATCCAGCACAAAGGGAACGGGTTGCAGGAGAAACACTTACTCTGGTTTCTCAGTCTGTTTCCTAGTGCCGGTTTGAAGTGCCTGCCGTTTTCACTGTAAAACCGGGTTGGAGCTTGAACCTCCCCATAGATATGTATGGAGTGGAGTTTGCAAGTGAAAAGAAACTTTGTGTTCCCTTCAAGCTAGGTGAAGGACGGCTTTCACACACACTTATCTCTCAGAACTGAGCATGTGGAGAGACGTTCGTTCATCCAGCACAAAGGGAACGGGTTGCAGGAGAAACAATTACTCTGGTTTCTCAGTCTGTTTCCTAGTGCCGGTTTGAAGTGCCTGCCGTTTTCACATTAAAACCGGGTTGGAGCTTGAACCTCCCCATATATATGTATGGAGTGGTGTTTGCAAGTGAAAAGAAACTTTGTGTTTCGTTCAAGCTAGGTGAAGGACGGCTTTCACACACACTTATCTCTCAGAACTGAGCATGTGGAGAGACGTTCGTTCATCCAGCACAAAGGGAACGGTTTGCAGGAGAAACACTTACTCTGGTTTCTCAGTCTGTTTCCTAGTGCCGGTTTGAAGTGCCTGCCGTTTTCACTGTAAAACCGGGTTGGAGCTTGAACCTCCCCCTATATATGTATGGAGTGGAGTTTGCAAGTGAAAAGAAACTTTGTGTTCCCTTCAAGCTAGGTGAAGGACGGCTTTCACACACACTTATCTCTCAGAACTGAGCATGTGGAGAGACGTTCGTTCATCCAGCACAAAGGGAACGGGTTGCAGGAGAATCACTTAGTCTGGTTTCTCAGTCTGTTTCCTAGTGCCGGTTTGAAGTGCCTGCCGTTTTCACTGTAAAACCGGCCTGGAGCTTGAACCTCCCCATATATATGTATTTAGTGGAGTTTGCAACTGAAAAGAAACTTTGTGTTCCCTTCAAGCTAGGTGAAGGACGGCTTTCACACACACTTATCTCTCAGAACTGAGCATGTGGAGAGACGTTCGTTCATCCAGCACAAAGGGAACGGGTTGCAGGAGAATCACTTACTCTGGTTTCTCAGTCTGTTTCCTAGTGCCGGTTTGAAGTGCCTGCCGTTTTCATTGTAAAACCGGCCTGGAGCTTGATCCTCCCCATATATATGTATGGAGTGGAGTTTGCAAGTGAAAAGAAACTTTGTGTTCCCTTCAAGCTAGGTGAAGGACGGCTTTCACACACACTAATCTCTCAGAACTGAGCATGTGGAGAGACGTTCGTTCATCCAGCACAAAGGGAACGGTTTGCAGGAGAAACACTTACTCTGGTTTCTCAGTCTGTTTCCTAGTGCCGGTTTGAAGTGCCTGCCGTTTTCACTGTAAAACCGGCCTGGAGCTTGAACCTCCCCATATATATGTATTTAGTGGAGTTTGCAACTGAAAAGAAACTTTGTGTTCCCTTCAAGCTAGGTGAAGGACGGCTTTCACACACACTTATCTCTCAGAACTGAGCATGTGGAGAGACGTTCGTTCATCCAGCACAAAGGGAACGGGTTGCAGGAGAAACACTTACTCTGGTTTCTCAGTCTGTTTCCTAGTGCCGGTTTGAAGTGCCTGCCGTTTTCACTGTAAAACCGGGTTGGAGCTTGAACCTCCCCATATATATGTATGGAGTGGAGTTTGCAAGTGAAAAGAAACTTTGTGTTCCCTTCAAGCTAGGTGAAGGACGGCTTTCACACACACTAATCTCTCAGAACTGAGCATGTGGAGAGACGTTCGTTCATCCAGCACAAAGGGAACGGGTTGCAGGAGAAACACTTACTCTGGTTTCTCAGTCTGTTTCCTAGTGCCGGTTTGAAGTGCCTGCCGTTTTCACTGTAAAACCGGGTTGGAGCTTGAACCTCCCCATAGATATGTATGGAGTGGAGTTTGCTACTGAAAAGAAACTTTGTGTTCCCTTCAAGCTAGGTGAAGGACGGCTTTCACACACACTTATCTCTCAGAACTGAGCATGTGGAGAGACGTTCGTTCATCCAGCACAAAGGGAACGGGTTGCAGGAGAAACACTTACTCTGGTTTCTCAGTCTGTTTCCTAGTGCCGGTTTGAAGTGCCTGCCGTTTTCACTGTAAAACCGGGTTGGAGCTTGAACCTCCCCATAGATATGTATGGAGTGGAGTTTGCAAGTGAAAAGAAACTTTGTGTTCCCTTCAAGCTAGGTGAAGGACGGCTTTCACACACACTTATCTCTCAGAACTGAGCATGTGGAGAGACGTTCGTTCATCCAGCACAAAGGGAACGGGTTGCAGGAGAAACAATTACTCTGGTTTCTCAGTCTGTTTCCTAGTGCCGGTTTGAAGTGCCTGCCGTTTTCACATTAAAACCGGGTTGGAGCTTGAACCTCCCCATATATATGTATGGAGTGGTGTTTGCAAGTGAAAAGAAACTTTGTGTTTCGTTCAAGCTAGGTGAAGGACGGCTTTCACACACACGTATCTCTCAGAACTGAGCATGTGGAGAGACGTTCGTTCATCCAGCACAAAGGGAACGGTTTGCAGGAGAAACACTTACTCTGGTTTCTCAGTCTGTTTCCTAGTGCCGGTTTGAAGTGCCTGCCGTTTTCACTGTAAAACCGGGTTGGAGCTTGAACCTCCCCCTATATATGTATGGAGTGGAGTTTGCAAGTGAAAAGAAACTTTGTGTTCCCTTCAAGCTAGGTGAAGGACGGCTTTCACACACACTTATCTCTCAGAACTGAGCATGTGGAGAGACGTTCGTTCATCCAGCACAAAGGGAACGGGTTGCAGGAGAATCACTTAGTCTGGTTTCTCAGTCTGTTTCCTAGTGCCGGTTTGAAGTGCCTGCCGTTTTCACTGTAAAACCGGCCTGGAGCTTGAACCTCCCCATATATATGTATTTAGTGGAGTTTGCAACTGAAAAGAAACTTTGTGTTCCCTTCAAGCTAGGTGAAGGACGGCTTTCACACACACTTATCTCTCAGAACTGAGCATGTGGAGAGACGTTCGTTCATCCAGCACAAAGGGAACGGGTTGCAGGAGAATCACTTACTCTGGTTTCTCAGTCTGTTTCCTAGTGCCGGTTTGAAGTGCCTGCCGTTTTCACTGTAAAACCGGCCTGGAGCTTGAACCTCCCCATATATATGTATATAGTGGAGTTTGCAACTAAAAAGAAACTTTGTGTTCCCTTCAAGCTAGGTGAAGGACGGCTTTCACACACACTTATCTCTCAGAACTGAGCATGTGGAGAGACGTTCGTTCATCCAGCACAAAGGGAACGGGTTGCAGGAGAAACACTTACTCTGGTTTCTCAGTCTGTTTCCTAGTGCCGGTTTGAAGTGCCTGCCGTTTTCACTGTAAAACCGGGTTGGAGCTTGAACCTCCCCCTATATATGTATGGAGTGGAGTTTGCAAGTGAAAAGAAACTTTGTGTTCCCTTCAAGCTAGGTGAAGGACGGCTTTCACACACACTAATCTCTCAGAACTGAGCATGTGGAGAGACGTTCGTTCATCCAGCACAAAGGGAACGGGTTGCAGGAGAAACACTTACTCTGGTTTCTCAGTCTGTTTCCTAGTGCCGGTTTGAAGTGCCTGCCGTTTTCACTGTAAAACCGGGTTGGAGCTTGAACCTCCCCTTAGATATGTATGGATTGGAGTTTGCTACTGAAAAGAAACTTTGTGTTCCCTTCAAGCTAGGTGAAGGACGGCTTTCACACACACTTATCTCTCAGAACTGAGCATGTGGAGAGACGTTCGTTCATCCAGCACAAAGGGAACGGGTTGCAGGAGAAACACTTACTCTGGTTTCTCAGTCTGTTTCCTAGTGCCGGTTTGAAGTGCCTGCCGTTTTCACTGTAAAACCGGGTTGGAGCTTGAACCTCCCCATAGATATGTATGGAGTGGAGTTTGCAAGTGAAAAGAAACTTTGTGTTCCCTTCAAGCTAGGTGAAGGACGGCTTTCACACACACTTATCTCTCAGAACTGAGCATGTGGAGAGACGTTCGTTCATCCAGCACAAAGGGAACGGGTTGCAGGAGAAACAATTACTCTGGTTTCTCAGTCTGTTTCCTAGTGCCGGTTTGAAGTGCCTGCCGTTTTCACATTAAAACCGGGTTGGAGCTTGAACCTCCCCATATATATGTATGGAGTGGTGTTTGCAAGTGAAAAGAAACTTTGTGTTTCGTTCAAGCTAGGTGAAGGACGGCTTTCACACACACTAATCTCTCAGAACTGAGCATGTGGAGAGACGTTCGTTCATCCAGCACAAAGGGAACGGTTTGCAGGAGAAACACTTACTCTGGTTTCTCAGTCTGTTTCCTAGTGCCGGTTTGAAGTGCCTGCCGTTTTCACTGTAAAACCGGCCTGGAGCTTGAACCTCCCCATAGATATGTATGGAGTGGAGTTTGCAAGTGAAAAGAAACTTTGTGTTCCCTTCAAGCTAGGTGAAGGACGGCTTTCACACACACTTATCTCTCAGAACTGAGCATGTGGAGAGACGTTCGTTCATCCAGCACAAAGGGAACGGGTTGCAGGAGAAACACTTACTCTGGTTTCTCAGTCTGTTTCCTAGTGCCGGTTTGAAGTGCCTGCCGTTTTCACATTAAAACCGGGTTGGAGCTTGAACCTCCCCATATATATGTATGGAGTGGTGTTTGCAAGTGAAAAGAAACTTTGTGTTTCGTTCAAGCTAGGTGAAGGACGGCTTTCACACACACTTATCTCTCAGAACTGAGCATGTGGAGAGACGTTCGTTCATCCAGCACAAAGGGAACGGGTTGCAGAAGAAACACTTAGTCTGGTTTCTCAGTCTGTTTCCTAGTGCCGGTTTGAAGTGCCTGCCGTTTTCACTGTAAAACCGGGTTGGAGCTTGAACCTCCCCATATATATGTATGGAGTGGAGTTTGCAAGTGAAAAGAAACTTTGTGTTCCCTTCAAGCTAGGTGAAGGACGGCTTTCACACACACTTATCTCTCAGAACTGAGCATGTGGAGAGACGTTCGTTCAACCAGCACAAAGGGAACGGGTTGCAGGAGAATCACTTAGTCTGGTTTCTCAGTCTGTTTCCTAGTGCCGGTTTGAAGTGCCTGCCGTTTTCACTGTAAAACCGGGTTGGAGCTTGAACCTCCCCATATATATGTATGGAGTGGAGTTTGCTACTGAAAAGAAACTTTGTTCCCTTCAAGCTAGGTGAAGGACGGCTTTCACACACACTTATCTCTCAGAACTGAGCATGTGGAGAGACGTTCGTTCATCCAGCACAAAGGGAACGGGTTGCAGGAGAAACACTTACTCTGGTTTCTCAGTCTGTTTCCTAGTGCCGGTTTGAAGTGCCTGCCGTTTTCACTGTAAAACCGGGTTGGAGCTTGAACCTCCCCATATATATGTATGGAGTGGAGTTTGCAACTGAAAAGAAACTTTGTGTTCCCTTCAAGCTAGGTGAAGGACGGCTTTCACACACACTTATCTCTCAGAACTGAGCATGTGGAGAGACGTTCGTTCATCCAGCTCAAAGGGAACGGGTTGCAGGAGAAACACTTACTCTGGTTTCTCAGTCTGTTTCCTAGTGCCGGTTTGAAGTGCCTGCCGTTTTCACTGTAAAACCGGCCTGGAGCTTGAACCTCCCCATATATATGTATGGAAAGGAGTTTGCAAGTGAAAAGAAACTTTGTGTTCCCTTCAAGCTAGGTGAAGGACGGCTTTCACACACACTTATCTCTCAGAACTGAGCATGTGGAGAGACGTTCGTTCAACCAGCACAAAGGGAACGGGTTGCAGGAGAATCACTTAGTCTGGTTTCTCAGTTTGTTTCCTAGTGCCGGTTTGAAGTGCCTGCCGTTTTCACTGTAAAACCGGGTTGGAGCTTGAACCTCCCCATATATATGTATGGAGTGGAGTTTGCTACTGAAAAGAAACTTTGTGTTCCCTTCAAGCTAGGTGAAGGACGGCTTTCACACACACTTATCTCTCAGAACTGAGCATGTGGAGAGACGTTCGTTCATCCAGCACAAAGGGAACGGGTTGCAGGAGAAACACTTACTCTGGTTTCTCAGTCTGTTTCCTAGTGCCGGTTTGAAGTGCCTGCCGTTTTCACTGTAAAACCGGGTTGGAGCTTGAACCTCCCCATATATATGTATGGAGTGGAGTTTGCAACTGAAAAGAAACTTTGTGTTCCCTTCAAGCTAGGTGAAGGACGGCTTTCACACACACTTATCTCTCAGAACTGAGCATGTGGAGAGACGTTCGTTCATCCAGCTCAAAGGGAACGGGTTGCAGGAGAAACACTTACTCTGGTTTCTCAGTCGGTTTCCTAGTGCCGGTTTGAAGTGCCTGCCGTTTTCACTGTAAATCCGGCCTGGAGCTTGAACCTCCCCATATATATGTATGGAAAGGAGTTTGCAAGTGAAAAGAAACTTTGTGTTCCCTTCAAGCTAGGTGAAGGACGGCTTTCACACACACTTATCTCTCAGAACTGAGCATGTGGAGAGACGTTCGTTCATCCAGCTCAAAAGGAACGGGTTGCAGGAGAAACACTTACTCTGGTTTCTCAGTCGGTTTCCGAGTGCCGGTTTGAAGTGCCTGCCGTTTTCACTGTAAAACCGGCCTGGAGCTTGAACCTCCCCATATATATGTATGGAAAGGAGTTTGCAAGTGAAAAGAAACTTTGTGTTCCCTTCAAGCTAGGTGAAGGACGGCTTTCACACACACTTATCTCTCAGAACTGAGCATGTGGAGAGACGTTCGTTCATCCAGCACAAAGGGAACGGTTTGCAGGAGAAACACTTACTCTGGTTTCTCAGTCTGTTTCCTAGTGCCGGTTTGAAGTGCCTGCCGTTTTCACTGTAAAACCGGGTTGGAGCTTGAACCTCCCCCTATATATGTATGGAGTGGAGTTTGCAAGTGAAAAGAAACTTTGTGTTCCCTTCAAGCTAGGTGAAGGACGGCTTTCACACACACTTATCTCTCAGAACTGAGCATGTGGAGAGACGTTCGTTCATCCAGCACAAAGGGAACGGGTTGCAGGAGAATCACTTAGTCTGGTTTCTCAGTCTGTTTCCTAGTGCCGGTTTGAAGTGCCTGCCGTTTTCACTGTAAAACCGGCCTGGAGCTTGAACCTCCCCATATATATGTATTTAGTGGAGTTTGCAACTGAAAAGAAACTTTGTGTTCCCTTCAAGCTAGGTGAAGGACGGCTTTCACACACACTTATCTCTCAGAACTGAGCATGTGGAGAGACGTTCGTTCATCCAGCACAAAGGGAACGGGTTGCAGGAGAATCACTTACTCTGGTTTCTCAGTCTGTTTCCTAGTGCCGGTTTGAAGTGCCTGCCGTTTTCACTGTAAAACCGGCCTGGAGCTTGATCCTCCCCATATATATGTATGGAGTGGAGTTTGCAAGTGAAAAGAAACTTTGTGTTCCCTTCAAGCTAGGTGAAGGACGGCTTTCACACACACTAATCTCTCAGAACTGAGCATGTGGAGAGACGTTCGTTCATCCAGCACAAAGGGAACGGTTTGCAGGAGAAACACTTACTCTGGTTTCTCAGTCTGTTTCCTAGTGCCGGTTTGAAGTGCCTGCCGTTTTCACTGTAAAACCGGCCTGGAGCTTGAACCTCCCCATAGATATGTATGGAGTGGAGTTTGCAAGTGAAAAGAAACTTTGTGTTCCCTTCAAGCTAGGTGAAGGACGGCTTTCACACACACTTATCTCTCAGAACTGAGCATGTGGAGAGACGTTCGTTCATCCAGCACAAAGGGAACGGGTTGCAGGAGAAACACTTACTCTGGTTTCTCAGTCTGTTTCCTAGTGCCGGTTTGAAGTGCCTGCCGTTTTCACATTAAAACCGGGTTGGAGCTTGAACCTCCCCATATATATGTATGGAGTGGTGTTTGCAAGTGAAAAGAAACTTTGTGTTTCGTTCAAGCTAGGTGAAGGACGGCTTTCACACACACTTATCTCTCAGAACTGAGCATGTGGAGAGACGTTCGTTCATCCAGCACAAAGGGAACGGGTTGCAGAAGAAACACTTAGTCTGGTTTCTCAGTCTGTTTCCTAGTGCCGGTTTGAAGTGCCTGCCGTTTTCACTGTAAAACCGGGTTGGAGCTTGAACCTCCCCATATATATGTATGGAGTGGAGTTTGCAAGTGAAAAGAAACTTTGTGTTCCCTTCAAGCTAGGTGAAGGACGGCTTTCACACACACTTATCTCTCAGAACTGAGCATGTGGAGAGACGTTCGTTCAACCAGCACAAAGGGAACGGGTTGCAGGAGAATCACTTAGTCTGGTTTCTCAGTCTGTTTCCTAGTGCCGGTTTGAAGTGCCTGCCGTTTTCACTGTAAAACCGGGTTGGAGCTTGAACCTCCCCATATATATGTATGGAGTGGAGTTTGCTACTGAAAAGAAACTTTGTTCCCTTCAAGCTAGGTGAAGGACGGCTTTCACACACACTTATCTCTCAGAACTGAGCATGTGGAGAGACGTTCGTTCATCCAGCACAAAGGGAACGGGTTGCAGGAGAATCACTTAGTCTGGTTTCTCAGTCTGTTTCCTAGTGCCGGTTTGAAGTGCCTGCCGTTTTCACTGTAAAACCGGCCTGGAGCTTGAACCTCCCCATATATATGTATTTAGTGGAGTTTGCAACTGAAAAGAAACTTTGTGTTCCCTTCAAGCTAGGTGAAGGACGGCTTTCACACACACTTATCTCTCAGAACTGAGCATGTGGAGAGACGTTCGTTCATCCAGCACAAAGGGAACGGGTTGCAGGAGAATCACTTACTCTGGTTTCTCAGTCTGTTTCCTAGTGCCGGTTTGAAGTGCCTGCCGTTTTCACTGTAAAACCGGCCTGGAGCTTGATCCTCCCCATATATATGTATGGAGTGGAGTTTGCAAGTGAAAAGAAACTTTGTGTTCCCTTCAAGCAAGGTGAAGGACGGCTTTCACACACACTAATCTCTCAGAACTGAGCATGTGGAGAGACGTTCGTTCATCCAGCACAAAGGGAACGGTTTGCAGGAGAAACACTTACTCTGGTTTCTCAGTCTGTTTCCTAGTGCCGGTTTGAAGTGCCTGCCGTTTTCACTGTAAAACCGGCCTGGAGCTTGAACCTCCCCATAGATATGTATGGAGTGGAGTTTGCAAGTGAAAAGAAACTTTGTGTTCCCTTCAAGCTAGGTGAAGGACGGCTTTCACACACACTTATCTCTCAGAACTGAGCATGTGGAGAGACGTTCGTTCATCCAGCACAAAGGGAACGGGTTGCAGGAGAAACACTTACTCTGGTTTCTCAGTCTGTTTCCTAGTGCCGGTTTGAAGTGCCTGCCGTTTTCACATTAAAACCGGGTTGGAGCTTGAACCTCCCCATATATATGTATGGAGTGGTGTTTGCAAGTGAAAAGAAACTTTGTGTTTCGTTCAAGCTAGGTGAAGGACGGCTTTCACACACACTTATCTCTCAGAACTGAGCATGTGGAGAGACGTTCGTTCATCCAGCACAAAGGGAACGGGTTGCAGAAGAAACACTTAGTCTGGTTTCTCAGTCTGTTTCCTAGTGCCGGTTTGAAGTGCCTGCCGTTTTCACTGTAAAACCGGGTTGGAGCTTGAACCTCCCCATATATATGTATGGAGTGGAGTTTGCAAGTGAAAAGAAACTTTGTGTTCCCTTCAAGCTAGGTGAAGGACGGCTTTCACACACACTTATCTCTCAGAACTGAGCATGTGGAGAGACGTTCGTTCAACCAGCACAAAGGGAACGGGTTGCAGGAGAATCACTTAGTCTGGTTTCTCAGTCTGTTTCCTAGTGCCGGTTTGAAGTGCCTGCCGTTTTCACTGTAAAACCGGGTTGGAGCTTGAACCTCCCCATATATATGTATGGAGTGGAGTTTGCTACTGAAAAGAAACTTTGTTCCCTTCAAGCTAGGTGAAGGACGGCTTTCACACACACTTATCTCTCAGAACTGAGCATGTGGAGAGACGTTCGTTCATCCAGCACAAAGGGAACGGGTTGCAGGAGAAACACTTACTCTGGTTTCTCAGTCTGTTTCCTAGTGCCGGTTTGAAGTGCCTGCCGTTTTCACTGTAAAACCGGGTTGGAGCTTGAACCTCCCCATATATATGTATGGAGTGGAGTTTGCAACTGAAAAGAAACTTTGTGTTCCCTTCAAGCTAGGTGAAGGACGGCTTTCACACACACTTATCTCTCAGAACTGAGCATGTGGAGAGACGTTCGTTCATCCAGCTCAAAGGGAACGGGTTGCAGGAGAAACACTTACTCTGGTTTCTCAGTCTGTTTCCTAGTGCCGGTTTGAAGTGCCTGCCGTTTTCACTGTAAAACCGGCCTGGAGCTTGAACCTCCCCATATATATGTATGGAAAGGAGTTTGCAAGTGAAAAGAAACTTTGTGTTCCCTTCAAGCTAGGTGAAGGACGGCTTTCACACACACTTATCTCTCAGAACTGAGCATGTGGAGAGACGTTCGTTCAACCAGCACAAAGGGAACGGGTTGCAGGAGAATCACTTAGTCTGGTTTCTCAGTTTGTTTCCTAGTGCCGGTTTGAAGTGCCTGCCGTTTTCACTGTAAAACCGGGTTGGAGCTTGAACCTCCCCATATATATGTATGGAGTGGAGTTTGCTACTGAAAAGAAACTTTGTGTTCCCTTCAAGCTAGGTGAAGGACGGCTTTCACACACACTTATCTCTCAGAACTGAGCATGTGGAGAGACGTTCGTTCATCCAGCACAAAGGGAACGGGTTGCAGGAGAAACACTTACTCTGGTTTCTCAGTCTGTTTCCTAGTGCCGGTTTGAAGTGCCTGCCGTTTTCACATTAAAACCGGGTTGGAGCTTGAACCTCCCCATATATATGTATGGAGTGGTGTTTGCAAGTGAAAAGAAACTTTGTGTTTCGTTCAAGCTAGGTGAAGGACGGCTTTCACACACACTTATCTCTCAGAACTGAGCATGTGGAGAGACGTTCGTTCATCCAGCACAAAGGGAACGGGTTGCAGAAGAAACACTTAGTCTGGTTTCTCAGTCTGTTTCCTAGTGCCGGTTTGAAGTGCCTGCCGTTTTCACTGTAAAACCGGGTTGGAGCTTGAACCTCCCCATATATATGTATGGAGTGGAGTTTGCAAGTGAAAAGAAACTTTGTGTTCCCTTCAAGCTAGGTGAAGGACGGCTTTCACACACACTTATCTCTCAGAACTGAGCATGTGGAGAGACGTTCGTTCAACCAGCACAAAGGGAACGGGTTGCAGGAGAATCACTTAGTCTGGTTTCTCAGTCTGTTTCCTAGTGCCGGTTTGAAGTGCCTGCCGTTTTCACTGTAAAACCGGGTTGGAGCTTGAACCTCCCCATATATATGTATGGAGTGGAGTTTGCTACTGAAAAGAAACTTTGTTCCCTTCAAGCTAGGTGAAGGACGGCTTTCACACACACTTATCTCTCAGAACTGAGCATGTGGAGAGACGTTCGTTCATCCAGCACAAAGGGAACGGGTTGCAGGAGAAACACTTACTCTGGTTTCTCAGTCTGTTTCCTAGTGCCGGTTTGAAGTGCCTGCCGTTTTCACTGTAAAACCGGGTTGGAGCTTGAACCTCCCCATATATATGTATGGAGTGGAGTTTGCAACTGAAAAGAAACTTTGTGTTCCCTTCAAGCTAGGTGAAGGACGGCTTTCACACACACTTATCTCTCAGAACTGAGCATGTGGAGAGACGTTCGTTCATCCAGCTCAAAGGGAACGGGTTGCAGGAGAAACACTTACTCTGGTTTCTCAGTCTGTTTCCTAGTGCCGGTTTGAAGTGCCTGCCGTTTTCACTGTAAAACCGGCCTGGAGCTTGAACCTCCCCATATATATGTATGGAAAGGAGTTTGCAAGTGAAAAGAAACTTTGTGTTCCCTTCAAGCTAGGTGAAGGACGGCTTTCACACACACTTATCTCTCAGAACTGAGCATGTGGAGAGACGTTCGTTCAACCAGCACAAAGGGAACGGGTTGCAGGAGAATCACTTAGTCTGGTTTCTCAGTTTGTTTCCTAGTGCCGGTTTGAAGTGCCTGCCGTTTTCACTGTAAAACCGGGTTGGAGCTTGAACCTCCCCATATATATGTATGGAGTGGAGTTTGCTACTGAAAAGAAACTTTGTGTTCCCTTCAAGCTAGGTGAAGGACGGCTTTCACACACACTTATCTCTCAGAACTGAGCATGTGGAGAGACGTTCGTTCATCCAGCACAAAGGGAACGGGTTGCAGGAGAAACACTTACTCTGGTTTCTCAGTCTGTTTCCTAGTGCCGGTTTGAAGTGCCTGCCGTTTTCACTGTAAAACCGGGTTGGAGCTTGAACCTCCCCATATATATGTATGGAGTGGAGTTTGCAACTGAAAAGAAACTTTGTGTTCCCTTCAAGCTAGGTGAAGGACGGCTTTCACACACACTTATCTCTCAGAACTGAGCATGTGGAGAGACGTTCGTTCATCCAGCTCAAAGGGAACGGGTTGCAGGAGAAACACTTACTCTGGTTTCTCAGTCGGTTTCCTAGTGCCGGTTTGAAGTGCCTGCCGTTTTCACTGTAAATCCGGCCTGGAGCTTGAACCTCCCCATATATATGTATGGAAAGGAGTTTGCAAGTGAAAAGAAACTTTGTGTTCCCTTCAAGCTAGGTGAAGGACGGCTTTCACACACACTTATCTCTCAGAACTGAGCATGTGGAGAGACGTTCGTTCATCCAGCTCAAAAGGAACGGGTTGCAGGAGAAACACTTACTCTGGTTTCTCAGTCGGTTTCCGAGTGCCGGTTTGAAGTGCCTGCCGTTTTCACTGTAAAACCGGCCTGGAGCTTGAACCTCCCCATATATATGTATGGAAAGGAGTTTGCAAGTGAAAAGAAACTTTGTGTTCCCTTCAAGCTAGGTGAAGGACGGCTTTCACACACACTTATCTCTCAGAACTGAGCATGTAGAGAGACGTTCCTTCATCCAGCACAAAGGGAACGGGTTGCAGGAGAAACACTTACTCTGGTTTCTCAGTCTGTTTCCTAGTGCCGGTTTGATGTGCCTGCCGTTTTCACTGTAAAACCGGGTTGGAGCTTGAACCTACCCATATATATGTATGGAAAGGAGTTTGCAAGTGAAAAGAAACTTTGTGTTCCCTTCAAGCTAGGTGAAGGACGGCTTTCACACACACTTATCTCTCAGAACTGAGCATGTGGACAGACGTTCGTTCATCCAGCACAAAGGGAACGGGTTGCAGGAGAAACACTTACTCTGGTTTCTCAGTCTGTTTCCTAGTGCCGGTTTGAAGTGCCTGCCGTTTTCACTGTAAAACCGGCCTGGAGCTTGAACCTCCCCATATATATGTATGGAGTGCAGTTTGCTACTGAAAAGAAACTTTGTGTTCCCTTCAAGCTAGGTGAAGGACGGCTTTCACACACACTTATCTCTCAGAACTGAGCATGTGGAGAGACGTTCGTTCATCCAGCACAAAGGGAACGGGTTGCAGGAGAAACACTTACTCTGGTTTCTCAGTCTGTTTCCTAGTGCCGGTTTGATGTGCCTGCCGTTTTCACTGTAAAACCGGGTTGGAGCTTGAACCTACCCATATATATGTATGGAAAGGAGTTTGCAAGTGAAAAGAAACTTTGTGTTCCCTTCAAGCTAGGTGAAGGACGGCTTTCACACACACTTATCTCTCAGAACTGAGCATGTGGACAGACGTTCGTTCATCCAGCACAAAGGGAACGGGTTGCAGGAGAAACACTTACTCTGGTTTCTCAGTCTGTTTCCTAGTGCCGGTTTGAAGTGCCTGCCGTTTTCACTGTAAAACCGGCCTGGAGCTTGAACCTCCCCATATATATGTATGGAGTGCAGTTTGCTACTGAAAAGAAACTTTGTGTTCCCTTCAAGCTAGGTGAAGGACGGCTTTCACACACACTTATCTCTCAGAACTGAGCATGTGGAGAGACGTTCGTTCATCCAGCACAAAGGGAACGGGTTGCAGGAGAAACACTTACTCTGGTTTCTCAGTCTGTTTCCTAGTGCCGGTTTGAAGTGCCTGCCGTTTTCACTGTAAAACCGGGTTGGAGCTTGAACCTCCCCATATACATGTATGGAGTGGAGTTTGCAACTGAAAAGAAACTTTGTGTTCCCTTCAAGCTAGGTGAAGGACGGCTTTCACACACACTTATCTCTCAGAACTGAGCATGTGGAGAGACGTTCGTTCATCCAGCACAAAGGGAACGGGTTGCAGGAGAAACACTTACTCTGGTTTCTCAGTCTGTTTCCTAGTGCCGGTTTGAAGTGCCTGCCGTTTTCACTGTAAAACCGGGTTGGAGCTTGAACCTCCCCCTATATATGTATGGAGTGGAGTTTGCAAGTGAAAAGAAACTTTGTGTTCCCTTCAAGCTAGGTG
Source organism: Vicugna pacos (assembly GCF_048564905.1). Classification (NCBI taxonomy): domain Eukaryota; kingdom Metazoa; phylum Chordata; class Mammalia; order Artiodactyla; family Camelidae; genus Vicugna; species Vicugna pacos. The sequence continues at coordinate 2,607,252 of NW_027328742.1, forward strand.
AAGGACGGCTTTCACACACACTTATCTCTCAGAACTGAGCATGTGGAGAGACGTTCGTTCATCCAGCACAAAGGGAACGGGTTGCAGGAGAATCACTTAGTCTGGTTTCTCAGTCTGTTTCCTAGTGCCGGTTTGAAGTGCCTGCCGTTTTCACTGTAAAACCGGCCTGGAGCTTGAACCTCCCCATATATATGTATTTAGTGGAGTTTGCAACTGAAAAGAAACTTTGTGTTCCCTTCAAGCTAGGTGAAGGACGGCTTTCACACACACTTATCTCTCAGAACTGAGCATGTGGAGAGACGTTCGTTCATCCAGCACAAAGGGAACGGGTTGCAGGAGAATCACTTACTCTGGTTTCTCAGTCTGTTTCCTAGTGCCGGTTTGAAGTGCCTGCCGTTTTCACTGTAAAACCGGCCTGGAGCTTGATCCTCCCCATATATATGTATGGAGTGGAGTTTGCAAGTGAAAAGAAACTTTGTGTTCCCTTCAAGCTAGGTGAAGGACGGCTTTCACACACACTAATCTCTCAGAACTGAGCATGTGGAGAGACGTTCGTTCATCCAGCACAAAGGGAACGGTTTGCAGGAGAAACACTTACTCTGGTTTCTCAGTCTGTTTCCTAGTGCCGGTTTGAAGTGCCTGCCGTTTTCACTGTAAAACCGGCCTGGAGCTTGAACCTCCCCATAGATATGTATGGAGTGGAGTTTGCAAGTGAAAAGAAACTTTGTGTTCCCTTCAAGCTAGGTGAAGGACGGCTTTCACACACACTTATCTCTCAGAACTGAGCATGTGGAGAGACGTTCGTTCATCCAGCACAAAGGGAACGGGTTGCAGGAGAAACACTTACTCTGGTTTCTCAGTCTGTTTCCTAGTGCCGGTTTGAAGTGCCTGCCGTTTTCACATTAAAACCGGGTTGGAGCTTGAACCTCCCCATATATATGTATGGAGTGGTGTTTGCAAGTGAAAAGAAACTTTGTGTTTCGTTCAAGCTAGGTGAAGGACGGCTTTCACACACACTTATCTCTCAGAACTGAGCATGTGGAGAGACGTTCGTTCATCCAGCACAAAGGGAACGGGTTGCAGAAGAAACACTTAGTCTGGTTTCTCAGTCTGTTTCCTAGTGCCGGTTTGAAGTGCCTGCCGTTTTCACTGTAAAACCGGGTTGGAGCTTGAACCTCCCCATATATATGTATGGAGTGGAGTTTGCAAGTGAAAAGAAACTTTGTGTTCCCTTCAAGCTAGGTGAAGGACGGCTTTCACACACACTTATCTCTCAGAACTGAGCATGTGGAGAGACGTTCGTTCAACCAGCACAAAGGGAACGGGTTGCAGGAGAATCACTTAGTCTGGTTTCTCAGTCTGTTTCCTAGTGCCGGTTTGAAGTGCCTGCCGTTTTCACTGTAAAACCGGGTTGGAGCTTGAACCTCCCCATATATATGTATGGAGTGGAGTTTGCTACTGAAAAGAAACTTTGTTCCCTTCAAGCTAGGTGAAGGACGGCTTTCACACACACTTATCTCTCAGAACTGAGCATGTGGAGAGACGTTCGTTCATCCAGCACAAAGGGAACGGGTTGCAGGAGAAACACTTACTCTGGTTTCTCAGTCTGTTTCCTAGTGCCGGTTTGAAGTGCCTGCCGTTTTCACTGTAAAACCGGGTTGGAGCTTGAACCTCCCCATATATATGTATGGAGTGGAGTTTGCAACTGAAAAGAAACTTTGTGTTCCCTTCAAGCTAGGTGAAGGACGGCTTTCACACACACTTATCTCTCAGAACTGAGCATGTGGAGAGACGTTCGTTCATCCAGCTCAAAGGGAACGGGTTGCAGGAGAAACACTTACTCTGGTTTCTCAGTCTGTTTCCTAGTGCCGGTTTGAAGTGCCTGCCGTTTTCACTGTAAAACCGGCCTGGAGCTTGAACCTCCCCATATATATGTATGGAAAGGAGTTTGCAAGTGAAAAGAAACTTTGTGTTCCCTTCAAGCTAGGTGAAGGACGGCTTTCACACACACTTATCTCTCAGAACTGAGCATGTGGAGAGACGTTCGTTCAACCAGCACAAAGGGAACGGGTTGCAGGAGAATCACTTAGTCTGGTTTCTCAGTTTGTTTCCTAGTGCCGGTTTGAAGTGCCTGCCGTTTTCACTGTAAAACCGGGTTGGAGCTTGAACCTCCCCATATATATGTATGGAGTGGAGTTTGCTACTGAAAAGAAACTTTGTGTTCCCTTCAAGCTAGGTGAAGGACGGCTTTCACACACACTTATCTCTCAGAACTGAGCATGTGGACAGACGTTCGTTCATCCAGCACAAAGGGAACGGGTTGCAGGAGAAACACTTACTCTGGTTTCTCAGTCTGTTTCCTAGTGCCGGTTTGAAGTGCCTGCCGTTTTCACTGTAAAACCGGGTTGGAGCTTGAACCTCCCCATATACATGTATGGAGTGGAGTTTGCAACTGAAAAGAAACTTTGTGTTCCCTTCAAGCTAGGTGAAGGACGGCTTTCACACACACTTATCTCTCAGAACTGAGCATGTGGAGAGACGTTCGTTCATCCAGCACAAAGGGAACGGGTTGCAGGAGAAACACTTACTCTGGTTTCTCAGTCTGTTTCCTAGTGCCGGTTTTAAGTGCCTGCCGTTTTCACTGTAAAACCGGGTTGGAGCTTGAACCTCCCCATATATATGTATGGAGTGGAGTTTGTAAGTGAAAAGAAACTTTGTGTTCCCTTCAAACTAGTTGAAGGACGGCTTTCACACACACTTATCTCTCAGAACTGAGCATGTGGAGAACGTTCGTTCATCCAGCACAAAGGGAACGGGTTGCAGGAGAATCACTTATTCTGGTTTCTCAGTCTGTTTCCTAGTGCCGGTTTGAAGTGCCTGCCGTTTTCACTGTAAAACCGGCCTGGAGCTTGAACCTCCCCATATATATGTATGGAAAGGAGTTTGCAAGTGAAAAGAAACTTTGTGTTCCCTTCAAGCTAGGTGAAGGACGGCTTTCACACACACTTATCTCTGAGAACTGAGCATGTGGAGAGACGTTCGTTCATCAAGCACAAAGGGAACGGGTTGCAGGAGAAACACTTACTCTGGTTTCTCAGTCTTTTTCCTAGTGCCGGTTTGAACTGCCTGCCGTTTTCACTGTAAAACCGGCCTGGAGCTTGAACCTCCCCATATATATGTATGGAGTGGAGTTTGCTACTGAAAAGAAACTTTGTGTTCCCTTCAAGCTAGGTGAAGGACGGCTTTCACACACACTTATCTCTCAGAACTGAGCATGTGGAGAGACGTTCGTTCATCCAGCACAAAGGGAACGGGTTGCAGGAGAAACACTTACTCTGGTTTCTCAGTCTGTTTCCTAGTGCCGGTTTGAAGTGCCTGCCGTTTTCACTGTAAAACCGGCCTGGAGCTTGAACCTCCCCATATATATGTATGGAGTGGAGTTTGCAGGTGAAAAGAAACTTTGTGTTCCCTTCAAGCTAGGTGAAGGACGGCTTTCACACACACTTATCTCTCAGAACTGAGCATGTGGAGAGACGTTCGTTCATCCAGCACAAAGGGAACGGGTTGCAGGAGAAACACTTACTCTGGTTTCTCAGTCTGTTTCCTAGTGCCGGTTTGAAGTGCCTGCCGTTTTCACTGTAAAACCGGGTTGGAGCTTGAACCTCCCCATATACATGTATGGAGTGGAGTTTGCAACTGAAAAGAAACTTTGTGTTCCCTTCAAGCTAGGTGAAGGACGGCTTTCACACACACTTATCTCTCAGAACTGAGCATGTGGAGAGACGTTCGTTCATCCAGCACAAAGGGAACGGGTTGCAGGAGAAACACTTACTCTGGTTTCTCAGTCTGTTTCCTAGTGCCGGTTTTAAGTGCCTGCCGTTTTCACTGTAAAACCGGGTTGGAGCTTGAACCTCCCCATATATATGTATGGAGTGGAGTTTGTAAGTGAAAAGAAACTTTGTGTTCCCTTCAAACTAGTTGAAGGACGGCTTTCACACACACTTATCTCTCAGAACTGAGCATGTGGAGAACGTTCGTTCATCCAGCACAAAGGGAACGGGTTGCAGGAGAATCACTTATTCTGGTTTCTCAGTCTGTTTCCTAGTGCCGGTTTGAAGTGCCTGCCGTTTTCACTGTAAAAGCGGCCTGGAGCTTGAACCTCCCCATATATATGTATGGAAAGGAGTTTGCAAGTGAAAAGAAACTTTGTGTTCCCTTCAAGCTAGGTGAAGGACGGCTTTCACACACACTTATCTCTGAGAACTGAGCATGTGGAGAGACGTTCGTTCATCAAGCACAAAGGGAACGGGTTGCAGGAGAAACACTTACTCTGGTTTCTCAGTCTTTTTCCTAGTGCCGGTTTGAACTGCCTGCCGTTTTCACTGTAAAACCGGCCTGGAGCTTGAACCTCCCCATATATATGTATGGAGTGGAGTTTGCTACTGAAAAGAAACTTTGTGTTCCCTTCAAGCTAGGTGAAGGACGGCTTTCACACACACTTATCTCTCAGAACTGAGCATGTGGAGAGACGTTCGTTCATCCAGCACAAAGGGAACGGGTTGCAGGAGAAACACTTACTCTGGTTTCTCAGTCTGTTTCCTAGTGCCGGTTTGAAGTGCCTGCCGTTTTCACTGTAAAACCGGCCTGGAGCTTGAACCTCCCCATATATATGTATGGAGTGGAGTTTGCAGGTGAAAAGAAACTTTGTGTTCCCTTCAAGCTAGGTGAAGGACGGCTTTCACACACACTTATCTCTCAGAACTGAGCATGTGGAGAGACGTTCGTTCATCCAGCACAAAGGGAACGGGTTGCAGGAGAAACACTTACTCTGGTTTCTCAGTCTGTTTCCTAGTGCCGGTTTGAAGTGCCTGCCGTTTTCACTGTAAAACCGGGTTGGAGCTTGAACCTCCCCATATATATGTATGGAGTGGTGTTTGCAAGTGAAAAGAAACTTTGTGTTCCCTTCAAGCTAGGTGAAGGACGGCTTTCACACACACTTATCTCTTAGAACTGAGCATGTGGAGAGACGTTCTTTCATCCAGCACAAAGGGAACGGGTTGCAGGAGAAACACTTACTCTGGTTTCTCAGTCTGTTTCCTAGTGCCGGTTTGAAGTGCCTGCCGTTTTCACTGTAAAACCGGCCTGGAGCTTGAACCTCCCCATATATATGTATGGAGTGGAGTTTGCTACTGAAAAGAAACTTTGTGTTCCCTTCAAGCTAGGTGAAGGACGGCTTTCACACACACTTATCTCTCAGAACTGAGCATGTGGAGAGACCTTCGTTCATCCAGCACAAAGGGAACGGGATGCAGGAGAAACACTTACTCTGGTTTCTCAGTCTGTTTCCTAGTGCCGGTTTGAAGTGCCTGCCGTTTTCACTGTAAAACCGGCCTGGAGCTTGAACCTCCCCATATATATGTATGGACAGGAGTTTGCCAGTGAAAAGAAACTTTGTGTTCCCTTCAAGTTAGGTGAAGGACGGCTTTCACACACACTTATATCTCAGAACTGAGCATGTGGAGAGACGTTCGTTCATCCAGCACAAAGGGAACGGGTTGCAGGAGAAACACTTACTCTGGTTTCTCAGTCTGTTTCCTAGTGCCGGTTTGAAGTGCCTGCCGTTTTCACTGTAAAACCGGATTGGAGCTTGAACCTCCCCATATATATGTATGGAGTGGAGTTTGCAACTGAAAAGAAACTTTGTGTTCCCTTCAAGCTAGGTGAAGGACGGCTTTCACACACACTTATCTCTCAGAACTGAACATGTGGAGAGACGTTCGTTCATCCAGCACAAAGGGAACGGGTTGCAGGAGAAACACTTACTCTGGTTTCTCAGTCTGTTTCCTAGTGCCGGTTTGAAGTGCCTGCCGTTTTCACTGTAAAACCGGGTTGGAGCTTGAACCTCCCCATATATATGTTTGGAGTGGAGTTTGCAACTGAAAAGAAACTTTGTGTTCCCTTCAAGCTAGGTGAAGGACGGCTTTCACACAAACTTATCTCTCAGAACTGAGCATGTGGAGAGACGTTCGTTCATCCAGCTCAAAGGGAACGGGTTGCAGGAGAAACACTTACTCTGGTTTCTCAGTCTGTTTCCTAGTGCCGGTTTGAAGTGCCTGCCGTTTTCACTGTAAAACCGGCCTGGAGCTTGAACCTCCCCATATATATGTATGGAAAGGAGTTTGCAAGTGAAAAGAAACTTTGTGTTCCCTTCAAGCTATGTGAAGGACGGCTTTCACACACACTTATCTCTCAGAACTGAGCATGTGGAGAGACGTTCGTTCAACCAGCACAAAGGGAACGGGTTGCAGGAGAATCACTTAGTCTGGTTTCTCAGTTTGTTTCCTAGTGCCGGTTTGAAGTGCCTGCCGTTTTCACTGTAAAACCGGGTTGGAGCTTGAACCTCCCCATATATATGTATGGAGTGGAGTTTGCTACTGAAAAGAAACTTTGTGTTCCCTTCAAGCTAGGTGAAGGACGGCTTTCACACACACTTATCTCTCAGAACTGAGCATGTGGAGAGACGTTCGTTCATCCAGCACAAAGGGAACGGGTTGCAGGAGAAACACTTACTCTGGTTTCTCAGTCTGTTTCCTAGTGCCGGTTTGAAGTGCCTGCCGTTTTCACTGTAAAACCGGGTTGGAGCTTGAACCTCCCCATATATATGTATGGAGTGGAGTTTGCAACTGAAAAGAAACTTTGTGTTCCCTTCAAGCTAGGTGAAGGACGGCTTTCACACACACTTATCTCTCAGAACTGAGCATGTGGAGAGACGTTCGTTCATCCAGCTCAAAGGGAACGGGTTGCAGGAGAAACACTTACTCTGGTTTCTCAGTCTGTTTCCTAGTGCCGGTTTGATGTGCCTGCCGTTTTCACTGTAAAACCGGGTTGGAGCTTGAACCTACCCATATATATGTATGGAAAGGAGTTTGCAACTGAAAAGAAACTTTGTGTTCCCTTCAAGCTAGGTGAAGGACGGCTTTCACACACACTTATCTCTCAGAACTGAGCATGTGGACAGACGTTCGTTCATCCAGCACAAAGGGAACGGGTTGCAGGAGAAACACTTACTCTGGTTTCTCAGTCTGTTTCCTAGTGCCGGTTTGAAGTGCCTGCCGTTTTCACTGTAAAACCGGCCTGGAGCTTGAACCTCCCCATATATATGTATGGAGTGGAGTTTGCAAGTGAAAAGAAACTTTGTGTTCCCTTCAAGCTAGGTGAAGGACGGCTTTCACACACACTTATCTCTCAGAACTGAGCATGTGGAGAGACGTTCGTTCATCCAGCACAAAGGGAACGGGTTGCAGGAGAAACACTTACTCTGGTTTCTCAGTCTGTTTCCTAGTGCCGGTTTGAAGTGCCTGCCGTTTTCACTGTAAAACCGGGTTGGAGCTTGAACCTCCCCATATATATGTATGGAGTGGAGTTTGCAACTGAAAAGAAACTTTGTGTTCCCTTCAAGCTAGGTGAAGGACGGCTTTCACACACACTTATCTCTCAGAACTGAGCATGTGGAGAGACGTTCGTTCATCCAGCTCAAAGGGAACGGGTTGCAGGAGAAACACTTACTCTGGTTTCTCAGTCTGTTTCCTAGTGCCGGTTTGAAGTGCCTGCCGTTTTCACTGTAAAACCGGCCTGGAGCTTGAACCTCCCCATATATATGTATGGAAAGGAGTTTGCAAGTGAAAAGAAACTTTGTGTTCCCTTCAAGCTAGGTGAAGGACGGCTTTCACACACACTTATCTCTCAGAACTGAGCATGTGGAGAGACGTTCGTTCATCCAGCTCAAAGGGAACGGGTTGCAGGAGAAACACTTACTCTGGTTTCTCAGTCTGTTTCCTAGTGCCGGTTTGAAGTGCCTGCCGTTTTCACTGTAAAACCGGCCTGGAGCTTGAACCTCCCCATATATATGTATGGAAAGGAGTTTGCAAGTGAAAAGAAACTTTGTGTTCCCTTCAAGCTAGGTGAAGGACGGCTTTCACACACACTTATCTCTCAGAACTGAGCATGTGGAGAGACGTTCGTTCAACCAGCACAAAGGGAACGGGTTGCAGGAGAATCACTTAGTCTGGTTTCTCAGTTTGTTTCCTAGTGCCGGTTTGAAGTGCCTGCCGTTTTCACTGTAAAACCGGGTTGGAGCTTGAACCTCCCCATATATATGTATGGAGTGGAGTTTGCTACTGAAAAGAAACTTTGTGTTCCCTTCAAGCTAGGTGAAGGACGGCTTTCACACACACTTATCTCTCAGAACTGAGCATGTGGAGAGACGTTCCTTCATCAAGCACAAAGGGAACGGGTTGCAGGAGAAACACTTACTCTGGTTTCTCAGTCTGTTTCCTAGTGCCGGTTTGAAGTGCCTGCCGTTTTCACTGTAAAACCGGGTTGGAGCTTGAACCTCCCCATATATATGTATGGAGTGGAGTTTGCAACTGAAAAGAAACTTTGTGTTCCCTTCAAGCTAGGTGAAGGACGGCTTTCACACACACTTATCTCTCAGAACTGAGCATGTGGAGAGACGTTCGTTCATCCAGCTCAAAGGGAACGGGTTGCAGGAGAAACACTTACTCTGGTTTCTCAGTCGGTTTCCTAGTGCCGGTTTGAAGTGCCTGCCGTTTTCACTGTAAAACCGGCCTGGAGCTTGAACCTCCCCATATATATGTATGGAAAGGAGTTTGCAAGTGAAAAGAAACTTTGTGTTCCCTTCAAGCTAGGTGAAGGACGGCTTTCACACACACTTATCTCTCAGAACTGAGCATGTGGAGAGACGTTCGTTCATCCAGCTCAAAGGGAACGGGTTGCAGGAGAAACACTTACTCTGGTTTCTCAGTCGGTTTCCGAGTGCCGGTTTGAAGTGCCTGCCGTTTTCACTGTAAAACCGGCCTGGAGCTTGAACCTCCCCATATATATGTATGGAAAGGAGTTTGCAAGTGAAAAGAAACTTTGTGTTCCCTTCAAGCTAGGTGAAGGACGGCTTTCACACACACTTATCTCTCACAACTGAGCATGTAGAGAGACGTTCCTTCATCCAGCACAAAGGGAACGGGTTGCAGGAGAAACACTTACTCTGGTTTCTCAGTCTGTTTCCTAGTGCCGGTTTGATGTGCCTGCCGTTTTCACTGTAAAACCGGGTTGGAGCTTGAACCTACCCATATATAGGTATGGAAAGGAGTTTGCAACTGAAAAGAAACTTTGTGTTCCCTTCAAGCTAGGTGAAGGACGGCTTTCACACACACTTATCTCTCAGAACTGAGCATGTGGACAGACGTTCGTTCATCCAGCACAAAGGGAACGGGTTGCAGGAGAAACACTTACTCTGGTTTCTCAGTCTGTTTCCTAGTGCCGGTTTGAAGTGCCTGCCGTTTTCACTGTAAAACCGGCCTGGAGCTTGAACCTCCCCATATATATGTATGGAGTGCAGTTTGCTACTGAAAAGAAACTTTGTGTTCCCTTCAAGCTAGGTGAAGGACGGCTTTCACACACACTTATCTCTCAGAACTGAGCATGTGGAGAGACGTTCGTTCATCCAGCACAAAGGGAACGGGTTGCAGGAGAAACACTTACTCTGGTTTCTCAGTCTGTTTCCTAGTGCCGGTTTGAAGTGCCTGCCGTTTTCACTGTAAAACCGGGTTGGAGCTTGAACCTCCCCATATATATGTATGGAGTGGAGTTTGTAAGTGAAAAGAAACTTTGTGTTCCCTTCAAACTAGTTGAAGGACGGCTTTCACACACACTTATCTCTCAGAACTGAGCATGTGGAGAGACGTTCGTTCATCCAGCACAAAGGGAACGGGTTGCAGGAGAATCACTTATTCTGGTTTCTCAGTCTGTTTCCTAGTGCCGGTTTGAAGTGCCTGCCGTTTTCACTGTAAAACCGGCCTGGAGCTTGAACCTCCCCATATATATGTATGGAAAGGAGTTTGCAAGTGAAAAGAAACTTTGTGTTCCCTTCAAGCTAGGTGAAGGACGGCTTTCACACACACTTATCTCTGAGAACTGAGCATGTGGAGAGACGTTCGTTCATCAAGCACAAAGGGAACGGGTTGCAGGAGAAACACTTACTCTGGTTTCTCAGTCTTTTTCCTAGTGCCGGTTTGAACTGCCTGCCGTTTTCACTGTAAAACCGGCCTGGAGCTTGAACCTCCCCATATATATGTATGGAGTGGAGTTTGCAGGTGAAAAGAAACTTTGTGTTCCCTTCAAGCTAGGTGAAGGACGGCTTTCACACACACTTATCTCTCAGAACTGAGCATGTGGAGAGACGTTCGTTCATCCAGCACAAAGGGAACGGGTTGCAGGAGAAACACTTACTCTGGTTTCTCAGTCTGTTTCCTAGTGCCGGTTTGAAGTGCCTGCCGTTTTCACTGTAAAACCGGGTTGGAGCTTGAACCTCCCCATATATATGTATGGAGTGGTGTTTGCAAGTGAAAAGAAACTTTGTGTTCCCTTCAAGCTAGGTGAAGGACGGCTTTCACACACACTTATCTCTTAGAACTGAGCATGTGGAGAGACGTTCTTTCATCCAGCACAAAGGGAACGGGTTGCAGGAGAAACACTTACTCTGGTTTCTCAGTCTGTTTCCTAGTGCCGGTTTGAAGTGCCTGCCGTTTTCACTGTAAAACCGGCCTGGAGCTTGAACCTCCCCATATATATGTATGGAGTGGAGTTTGCTACTGAAAAGAAACTTTGTGTTCCCTTCAAGCTAGGTGAAGGACGGCTTTCACACACACTTATCTCTCAGAACTGAGCATGTGGAGAGACGTTCGTTCATCCAGCACAAAGGGAACGGGTTGCAGGAGAAACACTTACTCTGGTTTCTCAGTCTGTTTCCTAGTGCCGGTTTGAAGTGCCTGCCGTTTTCACTGTAAAACCGGCCTGGAGCTTGAACCTCCCCATATATATGTATGGACAGGAGTTTGCCAGTGAAAAGAAACTTTGTGTTCCCTTCAAGTTAGGTGAAGGACGGCTTTCACACACACTTATATCTCAGAACTGAGCATGTGGAGAGACGTTCGTTCATCCAGCACAAAGGGAACGGGTTGCAGGAGAAACACTTACTCTGGTTTCTCAGTCTGTTTCCTAGTGCCGGTTTGAAGTGCCTGCCGTTTTCACTGTAAAACCGGATTGGAGCTTGAACCTCCCCATATATATGTATGGAGTGGAGTTTGCAACTGAAAAGAAACTTTCTGTTCCCTTCAAGCTAGGTGAAGGACGGCTTTCACACACACTTATCTCTCAGAACTGAGCATGTGGAGAGACGTTCGTTCATCCAGCACAAAGGGAACGGGTTGCAGGAGAAACACTTACTCTGGTTTCTCAGTCTGTTTCCTAGTGCCGGTTTGAAGTGCCTGCCGTTTTCACTGTAAAACCGGGTTGGAGCTTGAACCTCCCCATATATATGTATGGAGTGGAGTTTGCAAGTGAAAAGAAACTTTGTGTTCCCTTCAAGCTAGGTGAAGGACGGCTTTCACACACACTTTTCTCTCAGAACTGAGCATGTGGAGAGACGTTCGTTCATCCAGCACAAAGGGAACGGGTTGCAGGAGAAACACTTACTCTGGTTTCTCAGTCTGTTTCCTAGTGCCGGTTTGAAGTGCCTGCCGTTTTCACTGTAAAACCGGGTTGGAGCTTGAACCTCCCCATATATATGTATGGAGTGGAGTTTGTAAGTGAAAAGAAACTTTGTGTTCCCTTCAAACTAGGTTAAGGACGGCTTTCACACACACTTATCTCTCAGAACTGAGCATGTGGAGAGACGTTCGTTCATCCAGCACAAAGGGAACGGGTTGCAGGAGAATCACTTATTCTGGTTTCTCAGTCTGTTTCCTAGTGCCGGTTTGAAGTGCCTGCCGTTTTCACTGTAAAACCGGCCTGGAGCGTGAACCTCCCCATATATATGTATGGAAAGGAGTTTGCAAGTGAAAAGAAACTTTGTGTTCCCTTCAAGCTAGGTGAAGGACGGCTTTCACACACACTTATCTCTCAGAACTGAGCATGTGGAGAGACGTTCGTTCATCCAGCACAAAGGGAACGGGTTGCAGGAGAAACACTTACTCTGGTTTCTCAGTCTGTTTCCTAGTGCCGGTTTGAAGTGCCTGCCGTTTTCACTGTAAAACCGCGTTGGAGCTTGAACCTCCCCATATATATGTATGGAGTGGTGTTTGCAAGTGAAAAGAAACTTTGTGTTCCCTTCAAGCTAGGTGAAGGACGGCTTTCACACACACTTTTCTCTCAGAACTGAGCATGTGGAGAGACGTTCGTTCATCCAGCACAAAGGGAACGGGTTGCAGGGGAAACACTTACTCTGGTTTCTCAGTCTGTTTCCTAGTGCCGGTTTGAAGTGCCTGCCGTTTTCACTGTAAAACCGGGTTGGAGCTTGAACCTCCCCATATATATGTATGGAGTGGTGTTTGCAAGTGAAAAGAAACTTTGTGTTCCCTTCAAGCTAGGTGAAGGACGGCTTTCACACACACTTATCTCTCAGAACTGAGCATGTGGAGAGACGTTCGTTCATCCAGCTCAAAGGGAACGGGTTGCAGGAGAAACACTTACTCTGGTTTCTCAGTCGGTTTCCTAGTGCCGGTTTGAAGTGCCTGCCGTTTTCACTGTAAAACCGGCCTGGAGCTTGAACCTCCCCATATATATGTATGGAAAGGAGTTTGCAAGTGAAAAGAAACTTTGTGTTCCCTTCAAGCTAGGTGAAGGACGGCTTTCACACACACTTATCTCTCAGAACTGAGCATGTGGAGAGACGTTCGTTCATCCAGCTCAAAGGGAACGGGTTGCAGGAGAAACACTTACTCTGGTTTCTCAGTCGGTTTCCGAGTGCCGGTTTGAAGTGCCTGCCGTTTTCACTGTAAAACCGGCCTGGAGCTTGAACCTCCCCATATATATGTATGGAAAGGAGTTTGCAAGTGAAAAGAAACTTTGTGTTCCCTTCAAGCTAGGTGAAGGACGGCTTTCACACACACTTATCTCTCACAACTGAGCATGTAGAGAGACGTTCCTTCATCCAGCACAAAGGGAACGGGTTGCAGGAGAAACACTTACTCTGGTTTCTCAGTCTGTTTCCTAGTGCCGGTTTGATGTGCCTGCCGTTTTCACTGTAAAACCGGGTTGGAGCTTGAACCTACCCATATATAGGTATGGAAAGGAGTTTGCAACTGAAAAGAAACTTTGTGTTCCCTTCAAGCTAGGTGAAGGACGGCTTTCACACACACTTATCTCTCAGAACTGAGCATGTGGACAGACGTTCGTTCATCCAGCACAAAGGGAACGGGTTGCAGGAGAAACACTTACTCTGGTTTCTCAGTCTGTTTCTTAGTGCCGGTTTGAAGTGCCTGCCGTTTTCACTGTAAAACCGGCCTGGAGCTTGAACCTCCCCATATATATGTATGGAGTGCAGTTTGCTACTGAAAAGAAACTTTGTGTTCCCTTCAAGCTAGGTGAAGGACGGCTTTCACACACACTTATCTCTCAGAACTGAGCATGTGGAGAGACGTTCGTTCATCCAGCACAAAGGGAACGGGTTGCAGGAGAAACACTTACTCTGGTTTCTCAGTCTGTTTCCTAGTGCCGGTTTGAAGTGCCTGCCGTTTTCACTGTAAAACCGGGTTGGAGCTTGAACCTCCCCATATATATGTATGGAGTGGAGTTTGTAAGTGAAAAGAAACTTTGTGTTCCCTTCAAACTAGTTGAAGGACGGCTTTCACACACACTTATCTCTCAGAACTGAGCATGTGGAGAGACGTTCGTTCATCCAGCACAAAGGGAACGGGTTGCAGGAGAATCACTTATTCTGGTTTCTCAGTCTGTTTCCTAGTGCCGGTTTGAAGTGCCTGCCGTTTTCACTGTAAAACCGGCCTGGAGCTTGAACCTCCCCATATATATGTATGGAAAGGAGTTTGCAAGTGAAAAGAAACTTTGTGTTCCCTTCAAGCTAGGTGAAGGACGGCTTTCACACACACTTATCTCTGAGAACTGAGCATGTGGAGAGACGTTCGTTCATCAAGCACAAAGGGAACGGGTTGCAGGAGAAACACTTACTCTGGTTTCTCAGTCTTTTTCCTAGTGCCGGTTTGAACTGCCTGCCGTTTTCACTGTAAAACCGGCCTGGAGCTTGAACCTCCCCATATATATGTATGGAGTGGAGTTTGCAGGTGAAAAGAAACTTTGTGTTCCCTTCAAGCTAGGTGAAGGACGGCTTTCACACACACTTATCTCTCAGAACTGAGCATGTGGAGAGACGTTCGTTCATCCAGCACAAAGGGAACGGGTTGCAGGAGAAACACTTACTCTGGTTTCTCAGTCTGTTTCCTAGTGCCGGTTTGAAGTGCCTGCCGTTTTCACTGTAAAACCGGGTTGGAGCTTGAACCTCCCCATATATATGTATGGAGTGGTGTTTGCAAGTGAAAAGAAACTTTGTGTTCCCTTCAAGCTAGGTGAAGGACGGCTTTCACACACACTTATCTCTTAGAACTGAGCATGTGGAGAGACGTTCTTTCATCCAGCACAAAGGGAACGGGTTGCAGGAGAAACACTTACTCTGGTTTCTCAGTCTGTTTCCTAGTGCCGGTTTGAAGTGCCTGCCGTTTTCACTGTAAAACCGGCCTGGAGCTTGAACCTCCCCATATATATGTATGGAGTGGAGTTTGCTACTGAAAAGAAACTTTGTGTTCCCTTCAAGCTAGGTGAAGGACGGCTTTCACACACACTTATCTCTCAGAACTGAGCATGTGGAGAGACGTTCGTTCATCCAGCACAAAGGGAACGGGTTGCAGGAGAAACACTTACTCTGGTTTCTCAGTCTGTTTCCTAGTGCCGGTTTGAAGTGCCTGCCGTTTTCACTGTAAAACCGGCCTGGAGCTTGAACCTCCCCATATATATGTATGGACAGGAGTTTGCCAGTGAAAAGAAACTTTGTGTTCCCTTCAAGTTAGGTGAAGGACGGCTTTCACACACACTTATATCTCAGAACTGAGCATGTGGAGAGACGTTCGTTCATCCAGCACAAAGGGAACGGGTTGCAGGAGAAACACTTACTCTGGTTTCTCAGTCTGTTTCCTAGTGCCGGTTTGAAGTGCCTGCCGTTTTCACTGTAAAACCGCGTTGGAGCTTGAACCTCCCCATATATATGTATGGAGTGGTGTTTGCAAGTGAAAAGAAACTTTGTGTTCCCTTCAAGCTAGGTGAAGGACGGCTTTCACACACACTTTTCTCTCAGAACTGAGCATGTGGAGAGACGTTCGTTCATCCAGCACAAAGGGAACGGGTTGCAGGGGAAACACTTACTCTGGTTTCTCAGTCTGTTTCCTAGTGCCGGTTTGAAGTGCCTGCCGTTTTCACTGTAAAACCGGGTTGGAGCTTGAACCTCCCCATATATATGTATGGAGTGGTGTTTGCAAGTGAAAAGAAACTTTGTGTTCCCTTCAAGCTAGGTGAAGGACGGCTTTCACACACACTTATCTCTCAGAACTGAGCATGTGGAGAGACTTTCGTTCATTCAGCACAAAGGGAACGGGTTGCAGGAGAAACACTTACTCTGGTTTCTCAGTCTGTTTCCTAGTGCCGGTTTGAAGTGCCTGCCGTTTTCACTGTAAAACCGGCCTGAGCTTGAACCTCCCCATATATATGTATGGAGTGGAGTTTGCTACTGAAAAGAAACTTTGTGTTCCCTTCAAGCTAGGTGAAGGACGGCTTTCACACACACTTATCTCTCAGAACTGAGCATGTGGAGAGACGTTCGTTCATCCAGCACAAAGGGAACGGGTTGCAGGAGAAACACTTACTCTGGTTTCTCAGTCTGTTTCCTAGTGCCGGTTTGAAGTGCCTGCCGTTTTCACTGTAAAACCGGGTTGGAGCTTGAACCTCCCCATATATATGTATGGAGTGGAGTTTGCAAGTGAAAAGAAACTTTGTGTTCCCTTCAAGCTAGGTGAAGGACGGCTTTCACACACACTAATCTCTCAGAACTGAGCATGTGGAGAGACGTTCGTTCATCCAGCACAAAGGGAACGGGTTGCAGGAGAAACACTTACTCTGGTTTCTCAGTCTGTTTCCTAGTGCCGGTTTGAAGTGCCTGCCGTTTTCACTGTAAAACCGGCCTGGAGCTTGAACCTCCCCATATATATGTATTTAGTGGAGTTTGCAACTGAAAAGAAACTTTGTGTTCCCTTCAAGCTAGGTGAAGGACGGCTTTCACACACACTTATCTCTCAGAACTGAGCATGTGGAGAGACGTTCGTTCATCCAGCACAAAGGGAACGGGTTGCAGGAGAAACACTTACTCTGGTTTCTCAGTCTGTTTCCTAGTGCCGGTTTGAAGTGCCTGCCGTTTTCACTGTAAAACCGGGTTGGAGCTTGAACCTCCCCATATATATGTGTGGAGTGGAGTTTGCAAGTGAAAAGAAACTTTGTGTTCCCTTCAAGCTAGGTGAAGGACGGCTTTGACACACACTAATCTCTCAGAACTGAGCATGTGGAGAGACGTTCGTTCATCCAGCACAAAGGGAACGGGTTGCAGGAGAAACACTTACTCTGGTTTCTCAGTCTGTTTCCTAGTGCCGGTTTGAAGTGCCTGCCCTTTTCACTGTAAAACCGGCCTGGAGCTTGAACCTCCCCATAGATATGTATGGAGTGGAGTTTGCTACTGAAAAGAAACTTTGTGTTTCCTTCAAGCTAGGTGAAGGACGGCTTTCACACACATTTATCTCTCAGAACTGAGCATGTGGAGAGACGTTCGTTCATCCAGCACAAAGGGAACGGGTTGCAGGAGAAACACTTACTCTGGTTTCTCAGTCTGTTTCCTAGTGCCGGTTTGAAGTGCCTGCCGTTTTCACTGTAAAACCGGGTTGGAGCTTGAACCTCCCCATATATATGTATGGAGTGGAGTTTGCAAGTGAAAAGAAACTTTGTGTTCCCTTCAAGCTAGGTGAAGGACGGCTTTCACACACACTTATCTCTCAGAACTGAGCATGTGGAGAGACGTTCGTTCATCCAGCACAAAGGGAACGGGTTGCAGGAGAAACACTTACTCTGGTTTCTCAGTCTGTTTCCTAGTGCCGGTTTGAAGTGCCTGCCGTTTTCACTGTAAAACCGGGTTGGAGCTTGAACCTCCCCATGTATATGTATGGAGTGGTGTTTGCAAGTGAAAAGAAACTTTGTGTTTCGTTCAAGCTAGGTGAAGGACGGCTTTCACACACACTTATCTCTCAGAACTGAGCATGTGGAGAGACGTTCGTTCATCCAGCACAAAGGGAACGGGTTGCAGGAGAAACACTTACTCTGGTTTCTCATTCTGTTTCCTAGTGCCGGTTTGAAGTGCCTGCCGTTTTCACTGTAAAACCGGGTTGGAGCTTGAACCTCCCCATATATATGTATGGAAAGGAGTTTGCAAGTGAAAAGAAACTTTGTGTTCCCTTCAAGCTAGGTGAAGGACGGCTTTCACACACACTTATCTCTCAGAACTGAGCATGTGGAGAGACGTTCGTTCATCCAGCACAAAGGGAACAGGTTGCAGGAGAATCACTTACTCTGGTTTCTCAGTCTGTTTCCTAGTGCCGGTTTGAAGTGCCTGCCGTTTTCACTGTAAAACCGGGTTGGAGCTTGAACCACCCCATATATATGTATGGAGTGGAGTTTGCTACTGAAAAGAAACTTTGTGTTCCCTTCAAGCTAGGTGAAGGACGGCTTTCACACACACTTATCTCTCAGAACTGAGCATGTGGAGAGACGTTCGTTCATCCAGCACAAAGGGAACGGGTTGCAGGAGAAACACTTACTCTGGTTTCTCAGTCTGTTTCCTAGTGCCGGTTTGAAGTGCCTGCCGTTTTCACTGTAAAACCGGCCTGGAGCTTGAACCTCCCCATATATATGTATGGAGTGGAGTTTGCAGGTGAAAAGAAATTTTGTGTTCCCTTCAAGCTAGGTGAAGGACGGCTTTCACACACACTTATCTCTCAGAACTGAGCATGTAGAGAGACGTTCGTTCATCCAGCACAAAGGGAACGGGTTGCAGGAGAAACACTTACTCTGGTTTCTCAGTCTGTTTCCTAGTGCCGGTTTGAAGTGCCTGCCGTTTTCACTGTAAAACCGGCCTGGAGCTTGATCCTCCCCATATATATGTATGGAGTGGAGTTTGCAACTGAAAAGAAACTTTGTGTTCCCTTCAAGCTAGGTGAAGGACGGCTTTCACACACACTTATCTCTCAGAACTGAGCATGTGGAGAGACGTTCGTTCAACCAGCACAAAGGGAACGGGTTGCAGGAGAATCACTTAGTCTGGTTTCTCAGTCTGTTTCCTAGTGCCGGTTTGAAGTGCCTGCCGTTTTCACTGTAAAACCGGGTTGGAGCTTGAACCTCCCCATATATATGTATGGAGTGGAGTTTGCTACTGAAAAGAAACTTTGTGTTCCCTTCAAGCTAGGTGAAGGACGGCTTTCACACACACTTATCTCTCAGAACTGAGCATGTGGAGAGACGTTCGTTCATCCAGCACAAAGGGAACGGGTTGCAGGAGAAACACTTACTCTGGTTTCTCAGTCTGTTTCCTAGTGCCGGTTTGAAGTGCCTGCCGTTTTCACTGTAAAACCGGGTTGGAGCTTGAACCTCCCCATATATATGTATGGAGTGGAGTTTGCAACTGAAAAGAAACTTTGTGTTCCCTTCAAGCTAGGTGAAGGACGGCTTTCACACACACTTATCTCTCAGAACTGAGCATGTGGAGAGACGTTCGTTCATCCAGCTCAAAGGGAACGGGTTGCAGGAGAAACACTTACTCTGGTTTCTCAGTCTGTTTCCTAGTGCCGGTTTGAAGTGCCTGCCGTTTTCACTGTAAAACCGGCCTGGAGCTTGAACCTCCCCATATATATGTATGGAAAGGAGTTTGCAAGTGAAAAGAAACTTTGTGTTCCCTTCAAGCTAGGTGAAGGACGGCTTTCACACACACTTATCTCTCAGAACTGAGCATGTGGAGAGACGTTCGTTCAACCAGCACAAAGGGAACGGGTTGCAGGAGAATCACTTAGTCTGGTTTCTCAGTTTGTTTCCTAGTGCCGGTTTGAAGTGCCTGCCGTTTTCACTGTAAAACCGGGTTGGAGCTTGAACCTCCCCATATATATGTATGGAGTGGAGTTTGCTACTGAAAAGAAACTTTGTGTTCCCTTCAAGCTAGGTGAAGGACGGCTTTCACACACACTTATCTCTCAGAACTGAGCATGTGGAGAGACGTTCGTTCATCCAGCACAAAGGGAACGGGTTGCAGGAGAAACACTTACTCTGGTTTCTCAGTCTGTTTCCTAGTGCCGGTTTGAAGTGCCTGCCGTTTTCACTGTAAAACCGGGTTGGAGCTTGAACCTCCCCATATATATGTATGGAGTGGAGTTTGCAAGTGAAAAGAAACTTTGTGTTCCCTTCAAGCTAGGTGAAGGACGGCTTTCACACACACTTATCTCTCAGAACTGAGCATGTGGAGAGACGTTCGTTCATCCAGCTCAAAGGGAACGGGTTGCAGGAGAAACACTTACTCTGGTTTCTCAGTCGGTTTCCTAGTGCCGGTTTGAAGTGCCTGCCGTTTTCACTGTAAAACCGGGTTGGAGCTTGAACCTCCCCATATATATGTATGGAAAGGAGTTTGCAAGTGAAAAGAAACTTTGTGTTCCCTTCAAGCTAGGTGAAGGACGGCTTTCACACACACTTATCTCTCAGAACTGAGCATGTAGAGAGACGTTCCTTCATCCAGCACAAAGG
Organism: Vicugna pacos; assembly: GCF_048564905.1. Taxonomy (NCBI): domain Eukaryota; kingdom Metazoa; phylum Chordata; class Mammalia; order Artiodactyla; family Camelidae; genus Vicugna; species Vicugna pacos. Next base: position 2,626,992 of record NW_027328742.1, read on the forward strand.
GAACGGGTTGCAGGAGAAACACTTACTCTGGTTTCTCAGTCTGTTTCCTAGTGCCGGTTTGATGTGCCTGCCGTTTTCACTGTAAAACCGGGTTGGAGCTTGAACCTACCCATATATATGTATGGAAAGGAGTTTGCAACTGAAAAGAAACTTTGTGTTCCCTTCAAGCTAGGTGAAGGACGGCTTTCACACACACTTATCTCTCAGAACTGAGCATGTGGACAGACGTTCGTTCATCCAGCACAAAGGGAACGGGTTGCAGGAGAAACACTTACTCTGGTTTCTCAGTCTGTTTCCTAGTGCCGGTTTGAAGTGCCTGCCGTTTTCACTGTAAAACCGGCCTGGAACTTGAACCTCCCCATATATATGTATGGAGTGCAGTTTGCTACTGAAAAGAAACTTTGTGTTCCCTTCAAGCTAGGTGAAGGACGGCTTTCACACACACTTATCTCTCAGAACTGAGCATGTGGAGAGACGTTCGTTCATCCAGCACAAAGGGAACGGGTTGCAGGAGAAACACTTACTCTGGTTTCTCAGTCTGTTTCCTAGTGCCGGTTTGAAGTGCCTGCCGTTTTCACTGTAAAACCGGGTTGGAGCTTGAACCTCCCCATATACATGTATGGAGTGGAGTTTGCAACTGAAAAGAAACTTTGTGTTCCCTTCAAGCTAGGTGAAGGACGGCTTTCACACACACTTATCTCTCAGAACTGAGCATGTGGAGAGACGTTCGTTCATCCAGCACAAAGGGAACGGGTTGCAGGAGAAACACTTACTCTGGTTTCTCAGTCTGTTTCCTAGTGCCGGTTTGAAGTGCCTGCCGTTTTCACTGTAAAACCGGCCTGGAGCTTGAACCTCCCCATATATATGTATGGACAGGAGTTTGCCAGTGAAAAGAAACTTTGTGTTCCCTTCAAGTTAGGTGAAGGACGGCTTTCACACACACTTATCTCTCAGAACTGAGCATGTGGAGAGACGTTCGTTCATCCAGCACTAAGGGAACGGGTTGCAGGAGAAACACTTACTCTGGTTTCTCAGTCTGTTTCCTAGTGCCGGTTTGAAGTGCCTGCCGTTTTCACTGTAAAACCGGGTTGGAGCTTGAACCTCCCCATATATATGTATGGAGTGGAGTTTGTAAGTGAAAAGAAACTTTGTGTTCCCTTCAAACTAGGTGAAGGACGGCTTTCACACACACTTATCTCTCAGAACTGAGCATGTGGAGAGACGTTCGTTCATCCAGCACAAAGGGAACGGGTTGCAGGAGAATCACTTATTCTGGTTTCTCAGTCTGTTTCCTAGTGCCGGTTTGAAGTGCCTGCCGTTTTCACTGTAAAACCGGCCTGGAGCTTGAACCTCCCCATATATATGTATGGAGTGGAGTTTGCAAGTGAAAAGAAACTTTGTGTTCCCTTCAAGCTAGGTGAAGGACGGCTTTCACACACACTTATCTCTCAGAACTGAGCATGTGGAGAGACGTTCGTTCATCAAGCACAAAGGGAACGGGTTGCAGGAGAAACACTTACTCTGGTTTCTCAGTCTGTTTCCTAGTGCCGGTTTGAACTGCCTGCCGTTTTCACTGTAAAACCGGCCTGGAGCTTGAACCTCCCCATATATATGTATGGAGTGGAGTTTGCAAGTGAAAAGAAACTTTGTGTTCCCTTCAAGCTAGGTGAAGGACGGCTTTCACACACACTTATCTCTCAGAACTGAGCATGTGGAGAGACGTTCGTTCATCCAGCACAAATGGAACGGGTTGCAGGAGAAACACTTACTCTGGTTTCTCAGTCTGTTTCCTAGTGCCGGTTTGAAGTGCCTGCCGTTTTCACTGTAAAACCGGCCTGGAGCTTGAACCTCCCCATATATATGTATGGAGTGGAGTTTGCAGGTGAAAAGAAACTTTGTGTTCCCTTCAAGCTAGGTGAAGGACGGCTTTCACACACACTTATCTAACAGAACTGAGCAAGTGGAGAGACTTTCGTTCATCCAGCACAAAGGGAACGGGTTGCAGGAGAAACACTTACTCTGGTTTCTCAGTCTGTTTCCTAGTGCCGGTTTGAAGTGCCTGCCGTTTTCACTGTACAACCGGGTTGGAGCTTGAACCTCCCCATATATATGTATGGAAAGGAGTTTGCAAGTGAAAAGAAACTTTGTGTTCCCTTCAAACTAGGTGAAGGACGGCTTTCACACACACTTATCTCTCAGAACTGAGCATGTGGAGAGACGTTCGTTCATCCAGCTCAAAGGGAACGGGTTGCAGGAGAAACACTTACTCTGGTTTCTCAGTCTGTTTCCTAGTGCCGGTTTGAAGTGCCTGCCGTTTTCACTGTAAAACCGGCCTGGAGCTTGAACCTCCCCATATATATGTATGGAAAGGAGTTTGCAAGTGAAAAGAAACTTTGTGTTCCCTTCAAGCTAGGTGAAGGACGGCTTTCACACACACTTACCTCTCAGAACTGAGCATGTGGAGAGACGTTCGTTCAACCAGCACAAAGGGAACGGGTTGCAGGAGAATCACTTAGTCTGGTTTCTCAGTTTGTTTCCTAGTGCCGGTTTGAAGTGCCTGCCGTTTTCACTGTAAAACCGGGTTGGAGCTTGAACCTCCCCATATATATGTATGGAGTGGAGTTTGCTACTGAAAAGAAACTTTGTGTTCCCTTCAAGCTAGGTGAAGGACGGCTTTCACACACACTTATCTCTCAGAACTGAGCATGTGGAGAGACGTTCGTTCATCCAGCACAAAGGGAACGGGTTGCAGGAGAAACACTTACTCTGGTTTCTCAGTCTGTTTCCTAGTGCCGGTTTGAAGTGCCTGCCGTTTTCACTGTAAAACCGGGTTGGAGCTTGAACCTCCCCATATATATGTATGGAGTGGAGTTTGCAAGTGAAAAGAAACTTTGTGTTCCCTTCAAGCTAGGTGAAGGACGGCTTTCACACACACTTATCTCTCAGAACTGAGCATGTGGAGAGACGTTCGTTCATCCAGCTCAAAGGGAACGGGTTGCAGGAGAAACACTTACTCTGGTTTCTCAGTCGGTTTCCTAGTGCCGGTTTGAAGTGCCTGCCGTTTTCACTGTAAAACCGGGTTGGAGCTTGAACCTCCCCATATATATGTATGGAAAGGAGTTTGCAAGTGAAAAGAAACTTTGTGTTCCCTTCAAGCTAGGTGAAGGACGGCTTTCACACACACTTATCTCTCAGAACTGAGCATGTAGAGAGACGTTCCTTCATCCAGCACAAAGGGAACGGGTTGCAGGAGAAACACTTACTCTGGTTTCTCAGTCTGTTTCCTAGTGCCGGTTTGATGTGCCTGCCGTTTTCACTGTAAAACCGGGTTGGAGCTTGAACCTACCCATATATATGTATGGAAAGGAGTTTGCAACTGAAAAGAAACTTTGTGTTCCCTTCAAGCTAGGTGAAGGACGGCTTTCACACACACTTATCTCTCAGAACTGAGCATGTGGACAGACGTTCGTTCATCCAGCACAAAGGGAACGGGTTGCAGGAGAAACACTTACTCTGGTTTCTCAGTCTGTTTCCTAGTGCCGGTTTGAAGTGCCTGCCGTTTTCACTGTAAAACCGGCCTGGAACTTGAACCTCCCCATATATATGTATGGAGTGCAGTATGCTACTGAAAAGAAACTTTGTGTTCCCTTCAAGCTAGGTGAAGGACGGCTTTCACACACACTTATCTCTCAGAACTGAGCATGTGGAGAGACGTTCGTTCATCCAGCACAAAGGGAACGGGTTGCAGGAGAAACACTTACTCTGGTTTCTCAGTCTGTTTCCTAGTGCCGGTTTGAAGTGCCTGCCGTTTTCACTGTAAAACCGGGTTGGAGCTTGAACCTCCCCATATACATGTATGGAGTGGAGTTTGCAACTGAAAAGAAACTTTGTGTTCCCTTCAAGCTAGGTGAAGGACGGCTTTCACACACACTTATCTCTCAGAACTGAGCATGTGGAGAGACGTTCGTTCATCCAGCACAAAGGGAACGGGTTGCAGGAGAAACACTTACTCTGGTTTCTCAGTCTGTTTCCTAGTGCCGGTTTGAAGTGCCTGCCGTTTTCACTGTAAAACCGGCCTGGAGCTTGAACCTCCCCATATATATGTATGGACAGGAGTTTGCCAGTGAAAAGAAACTTTGTGTTCCCTTCAAGTTAGGTGAAGGACGGCTTTCACACACACTTATCTCTCAGAACTGAGCATGTGGAGAGACGTTCGTTCATCCAGCACAAAGGGAACGGGTTGCAGGAGAAACACTTACTCTGGTTTCTCAGTCTGTTTCCTACTGCCGGTTTGAAGTGCCTGCCGTTTTCACTGTAAAACCGGGTTGGAGCTTGAACCTCCCCATATATATGTATGGAGTGGAGTTTGCTACTGAAAAGAAATTTTGTGTTCCCTTCAAACTAGGTGAAGGACGGCTTTCACACACACTTATCTCTCAGAACTGAGCATGTGGAGAGACGTTCGTTCATCCAGCACAAAGGGAACGGGTTGCAGGAGAATCACTTATTCTGGTTTCTCAGTCTGTTTCCTAGTGCCGGTTTGAAGTGCCTGCCGTTTTCACTGTAAAACCGGCCTGGAGCTTGAACCTCCCCATATATATGTATGGAGTGGAGTTTGCAAGTGAAAAGAAACTTTGTGTTCCCTTCAAGCTAGGTGAAGGACGGCTTTCACACACACTTATCTCTCAGAACTGAGCATGTGGAGAGACGTTCGTTCATCAAGCACAAAGGGAACGGGTTGCAGGAGAAACACTTACTCTGGTTTCTCAGTCTGTTTCCTAGTGCCGGTTTGAACTGCCTGCCGTTTTCACTGTAAAACCGGCCTGGAGCTTGAACCTCCCCATATATATGTATGGAGTGGAGTTTGCAAGTGAAAAGAAACTTTGTGTTCCCTTCAAGCTAGGTGAAGGACGGCTTTCACACACACTTATCTCTCAGAACTGAGCATGTGGAGAGACGTTCGTTCATCCAGCACAAATGGAACGGGTTGCAGGAGAAACACTTACTCTGGTTTCTCAGTCTGTTTCCTAGTGCCGGTTTGAAGTGCCTGCCGTTTTCACTGTAAAACCGGCCTGGAGCTTGAACCTCCCCATATATATGTATGGAGTGGAGTTTGCAGGTGAAAAGAAACTTTGTGTTCCCTTCAAGCTAGGTGAAGGACGGCTTTCACACACACTTATCTAACAGAACTGAGCAAGTGGAGAGACTTTCGTTCATCCAGCACAAAGGGAACGGGTTGCAGGAGAAACACTTACTCTGGTTTCTCAGTCTGTTTCCTAGTGCCGGTTTGAAGTGCCTGCCGTTTTCACTGTACAACCGGGTTGGAGCTTGAACCTCCCCATATATATGTATGGAGTGGTGTTTGCAAGTGAAAAGAAACTTTGTGTTCCCTTCAAGCTAGGTGAAGGACGGCTTTCACACACACTTATCTCTTAGAACTGAGCATGTGGAGAGACGTTCTTTCATCCAGCACAAAGGGAACGGGTTGCAGGAGAAACACTTACTCTGGTTTATCAGTCTGTTTCCTAGTGCCGGTTTGAAGTGCCTGCCGTTTTCACTGTAAAACCGGGTTGGAGCTTGAACCTCCCCATAGATATGTATGGAGTGGAGTTTGCAAGTGAAAAGAAACTTTGTGTTCCCTTCAAGCTAGGTGAAGGACGGCTTTGACACACACTAATCTCTCAGAACTGAGCATGTGGAGAGACGTTCGTTCATCCAGCACAAAGGGAACGGGTTGCAGGAGAAACACTTACTCTGGTTTCTCAGTCTGTTTCCTAGTGCCGGTTTGAAGTGCCTGCCCTTTTCACTGTAAAACCGGCCTGGAGCTTGAACCTCCCCATAGATATGTATGGAGTGGAGTTTGCTACTGAAAAGAAACTTTGTGTTTCCTTCAAGCTAGGTGAAGGACGGCTTTCACACACACTTATCTCTCAGAACTGAGCATGTGGAGAGACGTTCGTTCATCCAGCACAAAGGGAACGGGTTGCAGGAGAAACACTTACTCTGGTTTCTCAGTCTGTTTCCTAGTGCCGGTTTGAAGTGCCTGCCGTTTTCACTGTAAAACCGGGTTGGAGCTTGAACCTCCCCATATATATGTATGGAGTGGAGTTTGCAAGTGAAAAGAAACTTTGTGTTTCGTTCAAGCTAGGTGAAGGACGGCTTTCACACACACTTATCTCTCAGAACTGAGCATGTGGAGAGACGTTCGTTCATCCAGCACAAAGGGAACGGGTTGCAGGAGAAACACTTACTCTGGTTTCTCATTCTGTTTCCTAGTGCCGGTTTGAAGTGCCTGCCGTTTTCACTGTAAAACCGGGTTGGAGCTTGAACCTCCCCCTATATATGTATGGAGTGGAGTTTGCAAGTGAAAAGAAACTTTGTGTTCCCTTCAAGCTAGGTGAAGGACGGCTTTCACACACACTTATCTCTCAGAACTGAGCATGTGGAGAGACGTTCGTTCATCCAGCACAAAGGGAACAGGTTGCAGGAGAATCACTTACTCTGGTTTCTCAGTCTGTTTCCTAGTGCCGGTTTGAAGTGCCTGCCGTTTTCACTGTAAAACCGGGTTGGAGCTTGAACCACCCCATATATACGTATGGAGTGGAGTTTGCTACTGAAAAGAAACTTTGTGTTCCCTTCAAGCTAGGTGAAGGACGGCTTTCACACACACTTATCTCTCAGAACTGAGCATGTGGAGAGACGTTCGTTCATCCAGCACAAAGGGAACGGGTTGCAGGAGAAACACTTACTCTGGTTTCTCAGTCTGTTTCCTAGTGCCGGTTTGAAGTGCCTGCCGTTTTCACTGTAAAACCGGCCTGGAGCTTGAACCTCCCCATATATATGTATGGAGTGGAGTTTGCAGGTGAAAAGAAACTTTGTGTTCCCTTCAAGCTAGGTGAAGGACGGCTTTCACACACACTTATCTCTCAGAACTGAGCATGTGGAGAGACGTTCGTTCATCCAGCACAAAGGGAACGGGTTGCAGGAGAATCACTTAGTCTGGTTTCTCAGTCTGTTTCCTAGTGCCGGTTTGAAGTGCCTGCCGTTTTCACTGTAAAACCGGCCTGGAGCTTGAACCTCCCCATATATATGTATGGAGTGGAGTTTGCTACTGAAAAGAAACTTTGTGTTCCCTTCAAGCTAGGTGAAGGACGGCTTTCACACACACTTATCTCTCAGAACTGAGCATGTGGAGAGACGTTCGTTCATCCAGCACAAAGGGAACGGGTTGCAGGAGAAACACTTACTCTGGTTTCTCAGTCTGTTTCCTAGTGCCGGTTTGAAGTGCCTGCCGTTTTCACTGTAAAACCGGGTTGGAGCTTGAACCTCCCCATATATATGTATGGAGTGGAGTTTGCAAGTGAAAAGAAACTTTGTGTTCCCTTCAAGCTAGGTGAAGGACGGCTTTCACACACACTAATCTCTCAGAACTGAGCATGTGGAGAGACGTTCGTTCATCCAGCACAAAGGGAACGGGTTGCAGGAGAATCACTTACTCTGGTTTCTCAGTCTGTTTCCTAGTGCCGGTTTGAAGTGCCTGCCGTTTTCACTGTAAAACCGGCCTGGAGCTTGAACCTCCCCATATATATGTATTTAGTGGAGTTTGCAACTGAAAAGAAACTTTGTGTTCCCTTCAAGCTAGGTGAAGGACGGCTTTCACACACACTTATCTCTCAGAACTGAGCATGTGGAGAGACGTTCGTTCATCCAGCACAAAGGGAACGGGTTGCAGGAGAAACACTTACTCTGGTTTCTCAGTCTGTTTCCTAGTGCCGGTTTGAAGTGCCTGCCGTTTTCACTGTAAAACCGGGTTGGAGCTTGAACCTCCCCATAGATATGTATGGAGTGGAGTTTGCAAGTGAAAAGAAACTTTGTGTTCCCTTCAAGCTAGGTGAAGGACGGCTTTGACACACACTAATCTCTCAGAACTGAGCATGTGGAGAGACGTTCGTTCATCCAGCACAAAGGGAACGGGTTGCAGGAGAAACACTTACTCTGGTTTCTCAGTCTGTTTCCTAGTGCCGGTTTGAAGTGCCTGCCCTTTTCACTGTAAAACCGGCCTGGAGCTTGAACCTCCCCATAGATATGTATGGAGTGGAGTTTGCTACTGAAAAGAAACTTTGTGTTTCCTTCAAGCTAGGTGAAGGACGGCTTTCACACACACTTATCTCTCAGAACTGGGCATGTGGAGAGACGTTCGTTCATCCAGCACAAAGGGAACGGGTTGCAGGAGAAACACTTACTCTGGTTTCTCAGTCTGTTTCCTAGTGCCGGTTTGAAGTGCCTGCCGTTTTCACTGTAAAACCGGGTTGGAGCTTGAACCTCCCCATATATATGTATGGAGTGGAGTTTGCAAGTGAAAAGAAACTTTGTGTTTCGTTCAAGCTAGGTGAAGGACGGCTTTCACACACACTTATCTCTCAGAACTGAGCATGTGGAGAGACGTTCGTTCATCCAGCACAAAGGGAACGGGTTGCAGGAGAAACACTTACTCTGGTTTCTCATTCTGTTTCCTAGTGCCGGTTTGAAGTGCCTGCCGTTTTCACTGTAAAACCGGGTTGGAGCTTGAACCTCCCCCTATATATGTATGGAGTGGAGTTTGCAAGTGAAAAGAAACTTTGTGTTCCCTTCAAGCTAGGTGAAGAACGGCTTTCACACACACTTATCTCTCAGAACTGAGCATGTGGAGAGACGTTCGTTCATCCAGCACAAAGGGAACAGGTTGCAGGAGAATCACTTACTCTGGTTTCTCAGTCTGTTTCCTAGTGCCGGTTTGAAGTGCCTGCCGTTTTCACTGTAAAACCGGGTTGGAGCTTGAACCACCCCATATATATGTATGGAGTGGAGTTTGCTACTGAAAAGAAACTTTGTGTTCCCTTCAAGCTAGGTGAAGGACGGCTTTCACACACACTTATCTCTCAGAACTGAGCATGTGGAGAGACGTTCGTTCATCCAGCACAAAGGGAACGGGTTGCAGGAGAAACACTTACTCTGGTTTCTCAGTCTGTTTCCTAGTGCCGGTTTGAAGTGCCTGCCGTTTTCACTGTAAAACCGGCCTGGAGCTTGAACCTCCCCATATATATGTATGGAGTGGAGTTTGCAGGTGAAAAGAAATTTTGTGTTCCCTTCAAGCTAGGTGAAGGACGGCTTTCACACACACTTATCTCTCAGAACTGAGCATGTAGAGAGACGTTCGTTCATCCAGCACAAAGGGAACGGGTTGCAGGAGAAACACTTACTCTGGTTTCTCAGTCTGTTTCCTAGTGCCGGTTTGAAGTGCCTGCCGTTTTCACTGTAAAACCGGCCTGGAGCTTGATCCTCCCCATATATATGTATGGAGTGGAGTTTGCAACTGAAAAGAAACTTTGTGTTCCCTTCAAGCTAGGTGAAGGACGGCTTTCACACACACTTATCTCTCAGAACTGAGCATGTGGAGAGACGTTCGTTCATCCAGCACAAAGGGAACGGGTTGCAGGAGAATCACTTAGTCTGGTTTCTCAGTCTGTTTCCTAGTGCCGGTTTGAAGTGCCTGCCGTTTTCACTGTAAAACCGGCCTGGAGCTTGAACCTCCCCATATATATGTATTTAGTGGAGTTTGCAACTGAAAAGAAACTTTGTGTTCCCTTCAAGCTAGGTGAAGGACGGCTTTCACACACACTTATCTCTCAGAACTGAGCATGTGGAGAGACGTTCGTTCATCCAGCACAAAGGGAACGGGTTGCAGGAGAAACACTTACTCTGGTTTCTCAGTCTGTTTCCTAGTGCCGGTTTGAAGTGCCTGCCGTTTTCACTGTAAAACCGGGTTGGAGCTTGAACCTCCCCATATATATGTATGGAGTGGAGTTTGCAAGTGAAAAGAAACTTTGTGTTCCCTTCAAGCTAGGTGAAGGACGGCTTTCACACACACTAATCTCTCAGAACTGAGCATGTGGAGAGACGTTCGTTCATCCAGCACAAAGGGAACGGGTTGCAGGAGAAACACTTACTCTGGTTTCTCAGTCTGTTTCCTAGTGCCGGTTTGAAGTGCCTGCCGTTTTCACTGTAAAACCGGCCTGGAGCTCGAACCTCCCCATAGATATGTATGGAGTGGAGTTTGCAAGTGAAAAGAAACTTTGTGTTCCCTTCAAGCTAGGTGAAGGACGGCTTTCACACACACTTATCTCTCAGAACTGAGCATGTGGAGAGACGTTCGTTCATCCAGCACAAAGGGAACGGGTTGCAGGAGAAACACTTACTCTGGTTTCTCAGTCTGTTTCCTAGTGCCGGTTTGAAGTGCCTGCCGTTTTCACATTAAAACCGGGTTGGAGCTTGAACCTCCCCATATATATGTATGGAGTGGTGTTTGCAAGTGAAAAGAAACTTTGTGTTTCGTTCAAGCTAGGTGAAGGACGGCTTTCACACACACTTATCTCTCAGAACTGAGCATGTGGAGAGACGTTCGTTCATCCAGCACAAAGGGAACGGGTTGCAGAAGAAACACTTAGTCTGGTTTCTCAGTCTGTTTCCTAGTGCCGGTTTGAAGTGCCTGCCGTTTTCACTGTAAAACCGGGTTGGAGCTTGAACCTCCCCATATATATGTATGGAGTGGAGTTTGCTACTGAAAAGAAACTTTGTGTTCCCTTCAAGCTAGGTGAAGGACGGCTTTCACACACACTTATCTCTCAGAACTGAGCATGTAGAGAGACGTTCCTTCATCCAGCACAAAGGGAACGGGTTGCAGGAGAAACACTTACTCTGGTTTCTCAGTCTGTTTCCTAGTGCCGGTTTGATGTGCCTGCCGTTTTCACTGTAAAACCGGGTTGGAGCTTGAACCTACCCATATATATGTATGGAAAGGAGTTTGCAACTGAAAAGAAACTTTGTGTTCCCTTCAAGCTAGGTGAAGGACGGCTTTCACACACACTTATCTCTCAGAACTGAGCATGTGGACAGACGTTCGTTCATCCAGCACAAAGGGAACGGGTTGCAGGAGAAACACTTACTCTGGTTTCTCAGTCTGTTTCCTAGTGCCGGTTTGAAGTGCCTGCCGATTTCACTGTAAAACCGGCCTGGAGCTTGAACCTCCCCATATATATGTATGGAGTGCAGTTTGCTACTGAAAAGAAACTTTGTGTTCCCTTCAAGCTAGGTGAAGGACGGCTTTCACACACACTTATCTCTCAGAACTGAGCATGTGGAGAGACGTTCGTTCATCCAGCACAAAGGGAACGGGTTGCAGGAGAAACACTTACTCTGGTTTCTCAGTCTGTTTCCTAGTGCCGGTTTGAAGTGCCTGCCGTTTTCACTGTAAAACCGGGTTGGAGCTTGAACCTCCCCATATACATGTATGGAGTGGAGTTTGCAACTGAAAAGAAACTTTGTGTTCCCTTCAAGCTAGGTGAAGGACGGCTTTCACACACACTTATCTCTCAGAACTGAGCATGTGGAGAGACGTTCGTTCATCCAGCACAAAGGGAACGGGTTGCAGGAGAAACACTTACTCTGGTTTCTCAGTCTGTTTCCTAGTGCCGGTTTGAAGTGCCTGCCGTTTTCACTGTAAAACCGGCCTGGAGCTTGAACCTCCCCATATATATGTATGGACAGGAGTTTGCCAGTGAAAAGAAACTTTGTGTTCCCTTCAAGTTAGGTGAAGGACGGCTTTCACACACACTTATCTCTCAGAACTGAGCATGTGGAGAGACGTTCGTTCATCCAGCACAAAGGGAACGGGTTGCAGGAGAAACACTTACTCTGGTTTCTCAGTCTGTTTCCTAGTGCCGGTTTGAAGTGCCTGCCGTTTTCACTGTAAAACCGGGTTGGAGCTTGAACTTCCCCATATATATGTATGGAGTGGAGTTTGTAAGTGAAAAGAAACTTTGTGTTCCCTTCAAACTAGGTGAAGGACGGCTTTCACACACACTTATCTCTCAGAACTGAGCATGTGGAGAGACGTTCGTTCATCCAGCACAAAGGGAACGGGTTGCAGGAGAATCACTTATTCTGGTTTCTCAGTCTGTTTCCTAGTGCCGGTTTGAAGTGCCTGCCGTTTTCACTGTAAAACCGGCCTGGAGCTTGAACCTCCCCATATATATGTATGGAAAGGAGTTTGCAAGTGAAAAGAAACTTTGTGTTCCCTTCAAGCTAGGTGAAGGACGGCTTTCACACACACTTATCTCTCAGAACTGAGCATGTGGAGAGACGTTCGTTCATCAAGCACAAAGGGAACGGGTTGCAGGAGAAACACTTACTCTGGTTTCTCAGTCTGTTTCCTAGTGCCGGTTTGAAGTGCCTGCCGTTTTCACTGTAAAACCGGCCTGGAGCTTGAACCTCCCCATATATATGTATGGAGTGGAGTTTGCTACTGAAAAGAAACTTTGTGTTCCCTTCAAGCTAGGTGAAGGACGGCTTTCACACACACTTATCTCTCAGAACTGAGCATGTGGAGAGACGTTCGTTCATCCAGCACAAAGGGAACGGGTTGCAGGAGAAACACTTACTCTGGTTTCTCAGTCTGTTTCCTAGTGCCGGTTTGAAGTGCCTGCCGTTTTCACTGTAAAACCGGCCTGGAGCTTGAACCTCCCCTTATATATGTATGGAGTGGAGTTTGCAGGTGAAAAGAAACTTTGTGTTCCCTTCAAGCTAGGTGAAGGACGGCTTTCACACACACTTATCTCTCAGAACTGAGCATGTGGAGAGACGTTCGTTCATCCAGCACAAAGGGAACGGGTTGCAGGAGAAACACTTACTCTGGTTTCTCAGTCTGTTTCCTAGTGCCGGTTTGAAGTGCCTGCCGTTTTCACTGTAAAACCGGGTTGGAACTTGAACCTCCCCATATATATGTATGGAGTGGTGTTTGCAAGTGAAAAGAAACTTTGTGTTCCCTTCAAGCTAGGTGAAGGACGGCTTTCACACACACTTATCTCTTAGAACTGAGCATGTGGAGAGACGTTCTTTCATCCAGCACAAAGGGAACGGGTTGCAGGAGAAACACTTACTCTGGTTTCTCAGTCTGTTTCCTAGTGCCGGTTTGAAGTGCCTGCCGTTTTCACTGTAAAACCGGCCTGGAGCTTGAACCTCCCCATATATATGTATGGAGTGGAGTTTGCTACTGAAAAGAAACTTTGTGTTCCCTTCAAGCTAGGTGAAGGACGGCTTTCACACACACTTATCTCTCAGAACTGAGCATGAGGAGAGACGTTCGTTCATGCAGCACAAAGGGAACGGGTTGCAAGAGAAACACTTACTCTGGTTTCTCAGTCTGTTTCCTAGTGCCGGTTTGAAGTGCCTGCCGTTTTCACTGTAAAACCGGCCTGGAGCTTGAACCTCCCCATATATATGTATGGACAGGAGTTTGCCAGTGAAAAGAAACTTTGTGTTCCCTTCAAGTTAGGTGAAGGACGGCTTTCACACACACTTATCTCTCAGAACTGAGCATGTGGAGAGACGTTCGTTCATCCAGCACAAAGGGAACGGGTTGCAGGAGAAACACTTATTCTGGTTTCTCAGTCTGTTTCCTAGTGCCGGTTTGAAGTGCCTGCCGTTTTCACTGTAAAACCGGGTTGGAGCTTGAACCTCCCCATATATATGTATGGAGTGGAGTTTGCAAGTGAAAAGAAACTTTGTGTTCCCTTCAAGCTAGGTGAAGGACGGCTTTCACACACACTTATCTCTCAGAACTGAGCATGTGGAGAGACGTTCGTTCAACCAGCACAAAGGGAACGGGTTGCAGGAGAATCACTTAGTCTGGTTTCTCACTCTGTTTCCTAGTGCCGGTTTGAAGTGCCTGCCGTTTTCACTGTAAAACCGGGTTGGAGCTTGAACCTCCCCATATATATGTATGGAGTGGAGTTTGCTACTGAAAAGAAACTTTGTGTTCCCTTCAAGCTAGGTGAAGGACGGCTTTCACACACACTTATCTCTCAGAACTGAGCATGTAGAGAGACGTTCCTTCATCCAGCACAAAGGGAACGGGTTGCAGGAGAAACACTTACTCTGGTTTCTCAGTCTGTTTCCTAGTGCCGGTTTGATGTGCCTGCCGTTTTCACTGTAAAACCGGGTTGGAGCTTGAACCTACCCATATATATGTATGGAAAGGAGTTTGCAACTGAAAAGAAACTTTGTGTTCCCTTCAAGCTAGGTGAAGGACGGCTTTCACACACACTTATCTCTCAGAACTGAGCATGTGGACAGACGTTCGTTCATCCAGCACAAAGGGAACGGGTTGCAGGAGAAACACTTACTCTGGTTTCTCAGTCTGTTTCCTAGTGCCGGTTTGAAGTGCCTGCCGATTTCACTGTAAAACCGGCCTGGAGCTTGAACCTCCCCATATATATGTATGGAGTGCAGTTTGCTACTGAAAAGAAACTTTGTGTTCCCTTCAAGCTAGGTGAAGGACGGCTTTCACACACACTTATCTCTCAGAACTGAGCATGTGGAGAGACGTTCGTTCATCCAGCACAAAGGGAACGGGTTGCAGGAGAAACACTTACTCTGGTTTCTCAGTCTGTTTCCTAGTGCCGGTTTGAAGTGCCTGCCGTTTTCACTGTAAAACCGGGTTGGAGCTTGAACCTCCCCATATACATGTATGGAGTGGAGTTTGCAACTGAAAAGAAACTTTGTGTTCCCTTCAAGCTAGGTGAAGGACGGCTTTCACACACACTTATCTCTCAGAACTGAGCATGTGGAGAGACGTTCGTTCATCCAGCACAAAGGGAACGGGTTGCAGGAGAAACACTTACTCTGGTTTCTCAGTCTGTTTCCTAGTGCCGGTTTGAAGTGCCTGCCGTTTTCACTGTAAAACCGGCCTGGAGCTTGAACCTCCCCATATATATGTATGGACAGGAGTTTGCCAGTGAAAAGAAACTTTGTGTTCCCTTCAAGTTAGGTGAAGGACGGCTTTCACACACACTTATCTCTCAGAACTGAGCATGTGGAGAGACGTTCGTTCATCCAGCACAAAGGGAACGGGTTGCAGGAGAAACACTTACTCTGGTTTCTCAGTCTGTTTCCTAGTGCCGGTTTGAAGTGCCTGCCGTTTTCACTGTAAAACCGGGTTGGAGCTTGAACTTCCCCATATATATGTATGGAGTGGAGTTTGTAAGTGAAAAGAAACTTTGTGTTCCCTTCAAACTAGGTGAAGGACGGCTTTCACACACACTTATCTCTCAGAACTGAGCATGTGGAGAGACGTTCGTTCATCCAGCACAAAGGGAACGGGTTGCAGGAGAATCACTTATTCTGGTTTCTCAGTCTGTTTCCTAGTGCCGGTTTGAAGTGCCTGCCGTTTTCACTGTAAAACCGGCCTGGAGCTTGAACCTCCCCATATATATGTATGGAAAGGAGTTTGCAAGTGAAAAGAAACTTTGTGTTCCCTTCAAGCTAGGTGAAGGACGGCTTTCACACACACTTATCTCTCAGAACTGAGCATGTGGAGAGACGTTCGTTCATCAAGCACAAAGGGAACGGGTTGCAGGAGAAACACTTACTCTGGTTTCTCAGTCTGTTTCCTAGTGCCGGTTTGAAGTGCCTGCCGTTTTCACTGTAAAACCGGCCTGGAGCTTGAACCTCCCCATATATATGTATGGAGTGGAGTTTGCTACTGAAAAGAAACTTTGTGTTCCCTTCAAGCTAGGTGAAGGACGGCTTTCACACACACTTATCTCTCAGAACTGAGCATGTGGAGAGACGTTCGTTCATCCAGCACAAAGGGAACGGGTTGCAGGAGAAACACTTACTCTGGTTTCTCAGTCTGTTTCCTAGTGCCGGTTTGAAGTGCCTGCCGTTTTCACTGTAAAACCGGCCTGGAGCTTGAACCTCCCCTTATATATGTATGGAGTGGAGTTTGCAGGTGAAAAGAAACTTTGTGTTCCCTTCAAGCTAGGTGAAGGACGGCTTTCACACACACTTATCTCTCAGAACTGAGCATGTGGAGAGACGTTCGTTCATCCAGCACAAAGGGAACGGGTTGCAGGAGAAACACTTACTCTGGTTTCTCAGTCTGTTTCCTAGTGCCGGTTTGAAGTGCCTGCCGTTTTCACTGTAAAACCGGGTTGGAACTTGAACCTCCCCATATATATGTATGGAGTGGTGTTTGCAAGTGAAAAGAAACTTTGTGTTCCCTTCAAGCTAGGTGAAGGACGGCTTTCACACACACTTATCTCTTAGAACTGAGCATGTGGAGAGACGTTCTTTCATCCAGCACAAAGGGAACGGGTTGCAGGAGAAACACTTACTCTGGTTTCTCAGTCTGTTTCCTAGTGCCGGTTTGAAGTGCCTGCCGTTTTCACTGTAAAACCGGCCTGGAGCTTGAACCTCCCCATATATATGTATGGAGTGGAGTTTGCTACTGAAAAGAAACTTTGTGTTCCCTTCAAGCTAGGTGAAGGACGGCTTTCACACACACTTATCTCTCAGAACTGAGCATGAGGAGAGACGTTCGTTCATGCAGCACAAAGGGAACGGGTTGCAGGAGAAACACTTACTCTGGTTTCTCAGTCTGTTTCCTAGTGCCGGTTTGAAGTGCCTGCCGTTTTCACTGTAAAACCGGCCTGGAGCTTGAACCTCCCCATATATATGTATGGACAGGAGTTTGCCAGTGAAAAGAAACTTTGTGTTCCCTTCAAGTTAGGTGAAGGACGGCTTTCACACACACTTATCTCTCAGAACTGAGCATGTGGAGAGACGTTCGTTCATCCAGCACAAAGGGAACGGGTTGCAGGAGAAACACTTATTCTGGTTTCTCAGTCTGTTTCCTAGTGCCGGTTTGAAGTGCCTGCCGTTTTCACTGTAAAACCGGATTGGAGCTTCAACCTCCCCATATATATGTATGGAGTGGAGTTTGCAACTGAAAAGAAACTTTCTGTTCCCTTCAAGCTAGGTGAAGGACGGCTTTCACACACACTTATCTCTCAGAACTGAGCATGTGGAGAGACGTTCGTTCATCCAGCACAAAGGGAACGGGTTGCAGGAGAAACACTTACTCTGGTTTCTCAGTCTGTTTCCTAGTGCCGGTTTGAAGTGCCTGCCGTTTTCACTGTAAAACCGGGTTGGAGCTTGAACCTCCCCATATATATGTATGGAGTGGTGTTTGCAAGTGAAAAGAAACTTTGTGTTCCCTTCAAGCTAGGTGAAGGACGGCTTTCACACACACTTTTCTCTCAGAACTGAGCATGTGGAGAGACGTTCGTTCATCCAGCACAAAGGGAACGGGTTGCAGGAGAAACACTTACTCTGGTTTCTCAGTCTGTTTCCTAGTGCCGGTTTGAAGTGCCTGCCGTTTTCACTGTAAAACCGGGTTGGAGCTTGAACCTCCCCATATATATGTATGGAGTGGAGTTTGTAAGTGAAAAGAAACTTTGTGTTCCCTTCAAACTAGGTGAAGGACGGCTTTCACACACACTTATCTCTTAGAACTGAGCATGTGGAGAGACGTTCGTTCATCCAGCACAAAGGGAACGGGTTGCAGGAGAATCACTTACTCTGGTTTCTCAGTCTGTTTCCTAGTGCCGGTTTGAAGTGCCTGCCGTTTTCACTGTAAAAGCGGCCTGGAGCTTGAACCTCCCCATATATATGTATGGAAAGGAGTTTGCAAGTGAAAAGAAACTTTGTGTTCCCTTCAAGCTAGGTGAAGGACGGCTTTCACACACACTTATCTCTCAGAACTGAGCATGTGGAGAGACGTTCGTTCATCCAGCACAAAGGGAACGGGTTGCAGGAGAAACACTTACTCTGGTTTCTCAGTCTGTTTCCTAGTGCCGGTTTGAAGTGCCTGCCGTTTTTCACTGTAAAACCGGGTTGGAGCTTGAACCTCCCCATATATATGTATGGAGTGGTGTTTGCAAGTGAAAAGAAACTTTGTGTTCCCTTCAAGCTAGGTGAAGGACGGCTTTCACACACACTTTTCTCTCAGAACTGAGCATGTGGAGAGACGTTCGTTCATCCAGTACAAAGGGAACGGGTTGCAGGAGAAACACTTACTCTGGTTTCTCAGTCTGTTTCCTAGTGCCGGTTTGAAGTGCCTGCCGTTTTCACTGTAAAACCGGGTTGGAGCTTGAACCTCCCCATATATATGTATGGAGTGGTGTTTGCAAGTGAAAAGAAACTTTGTGTTCCCTTCAAGCTAGGTGAAGGACGGCTTTCACACACACTTATCTCTCAGAACTGAGCATGTGGAGAGACGTTCGTTCATTCAGCACAAAGGGAATGGGTTGCAGGAGAAACACTTACTCTGCTTTCTCAGTCTGTTTCCTAGTGCCGGTTTGAAGTGCCTGCCGTTTTCACTGTAAAACCGGGTTGGAGCTTGAACCTCCCCATATATATGTATGGAGTGGAGTTTGTAAGTGAAAAGAAACTTTGTGTTCCCTTCAAACTAGGTGAAGGACGGCTTTCACACACACTTATCTCTCAGAACTGAGCATGTGGAGAGACGGTCGTTCATCCAGCACAAAGGGAACGGGTTGCAGGAGAATCACTTATTCTGGTTTCTCAGTCTGTTTCCTAGTGCCGGTTTGAAGTGCCTGCCGTTTTCACTGTAAAACCGGCCTGGAGCTTGAACCTCCCCATATATATGTATGGAAAGGAGTTTGCAAGTGAAAAGAAACTTTGTGTTCCCTTCAAGCTAGGTGAAGGACGGCTTTCACACACACTTATCTCTCAGAACTGAGCATGTGGAGAGACGTTCGTTCATCAAGCACAAAGGGAACGGGTTGCAGGAGAAACACTTACTCTGGTTTCTCAGTCTGTTTCCTAGTGCCGGTTTGAACTGCCTGCCGTTTTCACTGTAAAACCGGCCTGGAGCTTGAACCTCCCCATATATATGTATGGAGTGGAGTTTGCTACTGAAAAGAAACTTTGTGTTCCCTTCAAGCTAGGTGAAGGACGGCTTTCACACACACTTATCTCTCAGAACTGAGCATGTGGAGAGACGTTCGTTCATCCAGCACAAAGGGAACGGGTTGCAGGAGAAACACTTACTCTGGTTTCTCAGTCTGTTTCCTAGTGCCGGTTTGAAGTGCCTGCCGTTTTCACTGTAAAACCGGGTTGGAGCTTGAACCTCCCCATATATATGTATGGAGTGGTGTTTGCAAGTGAAAAGAAACTTTGTGTTCCCTTCAAGCTAGGTGAAGGACGGCTTTCACACACACTTATCTCTTAGAACTGAGCATGTGGAGAGACGTTCTTTCATCCAGCACAAAGGGAACGGGTTGCAGGAGAAACACTTACTCTGGTTTCTCAGTCTGTTTCCTAGTGCCGGTTTGAAGTGCCTGCCGTTTTCACTGTAAAACCGGGTTGGAGCTTGAACCTCCCCATATATATGTATGGAGTGGTGTTTGCAAGTGAAAAGAAACTTTGTGTTCCCTTCAAGCTAGGTGAAGGACGGCTTTCACACACACTTATCTCTTAGAACTGAGCATGTGGAGAGACGTTCGTTCATCCAGCACAAAGGGAACGGGTTGCAGGAGAAACACTTACTCTGGTTTCTCAGTCTGTTTCCTAGTGCCGGTTTGAACTGCCTGCCGGTTTCACTGTAAAACCGGGTTGGAGCTTGAACCTCCCCATATATATGTATGGAGTGGTGTTTGCAAGTGAAAAGAAACTTTGTGTTCCCTTCAAGCTAGGTGAAGGACGGCTTTCACACACACTTATCTCTCAGAACTGAGCATGTGGAGAGACGTTCGTTCATCCAGCACAAAGGGAACGGGTTGCAGGAGAAACACTTACTCTGGTTTCTCAGTCTGTTTCCTAGTGCCGGTTTGAAGTGCCTGCCGTTTTCACTGTAAAACCGGGTTGGAGCTTGAACCTCCCCATATATATGTATGGAGTGGAGTTTGCAAGTGAAAAGAAACTTTGTGTTCCCTTCAAGCTAGGTGAAGGACGGCTTTCACACACACTTATCTCTCAGAACTGAGCATGTGGAGAGACGTTCGTTCATCCAGCACAAAGGGAACGGGTTGCAGGAGAAACACTTACTCTGGTTTCTCAGTCTGTTTCCTAGTGCCGGTTTGAAGTGCCTGCCGTTTTCACTGTAAAACAGGGTTGGAGCTTGAACCTCCCCATATATATGTATGGAAAGGAGTTTGCAAGTGAAAAGAAACTTTGTGTTCCGTTCAAGCTAGGTGAAGGACGGCTTTCACACACACTTATCTCTCAGAACTGAGCATGTGGAGAGACGTTCGTTCATCCAGCACAAAGGGAACGGGTTGCAGGAGAAACACTTACTCTGGTTTCTCAGTCTGTTTCCTAGTGCTGGTTTGAAGTGCCTGCCGTTTTCACTGTAAAACGGGGTTGGAGCTTGAACCTCCCCATATATATGTATGGAGTGGTGTTTGCAAGTGAAAAGAAACTTTCTGTTCCCTTCAAGCTAGGTGAAGGACGGCTTTCACACACACTTATCTCTCAGAACTGAGCATGTGGAGAGACGTTCGTTCATCCAGCACAAAGGGAACGGGTTGCAGGAGAAACACTTACTCTGGTTTCTCAGTCTGTTTCCTAGTGCCGGTTTGAAGTGCCTGCCGTTTTCACTGTAAAACCGGGTTGGAGCTTGAACCTCCCCCTATATATGTATGGAGTGGAGTTTGCAAGATAAAAGAAACTTTGTGTTCCCTTCAAGCTAGGTGAAGGACGGCTTTCACACACACTTATCTCTCAGAACTGAGCATGTGGAGAGACGTTCGTTCATCCAGCACAAAGGGAACGGGTTGCAGGAGAATCACTTATTCTGGTTTCTCAGTCTGTTTCCTAGTGCCGGTTTGAAGTGCCTGCCGTTTTCACTGTAAAACCGGCCTGGAGCTTGAACCTCCCCATATATATGTATGGAAAGGAGTTTGCAAGTGAAAAGAAACTTTGTGTTCCCTTCAAGCTAGGTGAAGGACGGCTTTCACACACACTTATCTCTCAGAACTGAGCATGTGGAGAGACGTTCGTTCATCAAGCACAAAGGGAACGGGTTGCAGGAGAAACACTTACTCTGGTTTCTCAGTCTGTTTCCTAGTGCCGGTTTGAACTGCCTGCCGTTTTCACTGTAAAACCGGCCTGGAGCTTGAACCTCCCCATATATATGTATGGAGTGGTGTTTGCAAGTGAAAAGAAACTTTGTGTTCCCTTCAAGCTAGGTGAAGGACGGCTTTCACACACACTTATCTCTTAGAACTGAGCATGTGGAGAGACGTTCTTTCATCCAGCACAAAGGGAACGGGTTGCAGGAGAAACACTTACTCTGGTTTCTCAGTCTGTTTCCTAGTGCCGGTTTGAAGTGCCTGCCGTTTTCACTGTAAAACCGGGTTGGAGCTTGAACCTCCCCATATATATGTATGGAGTGGTGTTTGCAAGTGAAAAGAAACTTTGTGTTCCCTTCAAGCTAGGTGAAGGACGGCTTTCACACACACTTATCTCTTAGAACTGAGCATGTGGAGAGACGTTCGTTCATCCAGCACAAAGGAACGGGTTGCAGGAGAAACACTTACTCTGGTTTCTCAGTCTGTTTCCTAGTGCCGGTTTGAAGTGCCTGCCGGTTTCACTGTAAAACCGGGTTGGAGCTTGAACCTCCCCATATATATGTATGGAGTGGTGTTTGCAAGTGAAAAGAAACTTTGTGTTCCCTTCAAGCTAGGTGAAGGACGGCTTTCACACACACTTATCTCTCAGAACTGAGCATGTGGAGAGACGTTCGTTCATCCAGCACAAAGGGAACGGGTTGCAGGAGAAACACTTACTCTGGTTTCTCAGTCTGTTTCCTAGTGCCGGTTTGAAGTGCCTGCCGTTTTCACTGTAAAACCGGGTTGGAGCTTGAACCTCCCCATATATATGTATGGAGTGGAGTTTGCAAGTGAAAAGAAACTTTGTGTTCCCTTCAAGCTAGGTGAAGGACGGCTTTCACACACACTTATCTCTCAGAACTGAGCATGTGGAGAGACGTTCGTTCATCCAGCACAAAGGGAACGGGTTGCAGGAGAAACACTTACTCTGGTTTCTCAGTCTGTTTCCTAGTGCCGGTTTGAAGTGCCTGCCGTTTTCACTGTAAAACCGGGTTGGAGCTTGAACCTCCCCATATATATGTATGGAAAGGAGTTTGCAAGTGAAAAGAAACTTTGTGTTCCGTTCAAGCTAGGTGAAGGACGGCTTTCACACACACTTATCTCTCAGAACTGAGCATGTGGAGAGACGTTCGTTCATCCAGCACAAAGGGAACGGGTTGCAGGAGAAACACTTACTCTGGTTTCTCAGTCTGTTTCCTAGTGCTGGTTTGAAGTGCCTGCCGTTTTCACTGTAAAACGGGGTTGGAGCTTGAACCTCCCCATATATATGTATGGAGTGGAGTTTGCAAGTGAAAAGAAACTTTGTGTTCCCTTCAAGCTAGGTGAAGGACGGCTTTCACACACACTTATCTCTCAGAACTGAGCATGTGGAGAGACGTTCGTTCATCCAGCACAAAGGGAACGGGTTGCAGGAGAAACACTTACTCTGGTTTCTCAGTCTGTTTCCTAGTGCCGGTTTGAAGTGCCTGCCGTTTTCACTGTAAAACAGGGTTGGAGCTTGAACCTCCCCATATATATGTATGGAAAGGAGTTTGCAAGTGAAAAGAAACTTTGTGTTCCGTTCAAGCTAGGTGAAGGACGGCTTTCACACACACTTATCTCTCAGAACTGAGCATGTGGAGAGACGTTCGTTCATCCAGCACAAAGGGAACGGGTTGCAGGAGAAACACTTACTCTGGTTTCTCAGTCTGTTTCCTAGTGCCGGTTTGAAGTGCCTGCCGTTTTCACTGTAAAACCGGGTTGGAGCTTGAACCTCCCCATATATATGTATGGAGTGGTGTTTGCAAGTGAAAAGAAACTTTGTGTTCCCTTCAAGCTAGGTGAAGGACGGCTTTCACACACACTTTTCTCTCAGAACTGAGCATGTGGAGAGACGTTCGTTCATCCAGCACAAAGGGAACGGGTTGCAGGAGAAACACTTACTCTGGTTTCTCAGTCTGTTTCCTAGTGCCGGTTTGAAGTGCCTGCCGTTTTCACTGTAAAACCGGGTTGGAGCTTGAACCTCCCCATATATATGTATGGAGTGGAGTTTGTAAGTGAAAAGAAACTTTGTGTTCCCTTCAAACTAGGTGAAGGACGGCTTTCACACACACTTATCTCTTAGAACTGAGCATGTGGAGAGACGTTCGTTCATCCAGCACAAAGGGAACGGGTTGCAGGAGAATCACTTACTCTGGTTTCTCAGTCTGTTTCCTAGTGCCGGTTTGAAGTGCCTGCCGTTTTCACTGTAAAAGCGGCCTGGAGCTTGAACCTCC
This sequence comes from Vicugna pacos, assembly GCF_048564905.1. NCBI lineage: Eukaryota > Metazoa > Chordata > Mammalia > Artiodactyla > Camelidae > Vicugna > Vicugna pacos. Next base: position 2,650,258 of record NW_027328742.1, read on the forward strand.
CCATATATATGTATGGAAAGGAGTTTGCAAGTGAAAAGAAACTTTGTGTTCCCTTCAAGCTAGGTGAAGGACGGCTTTCACACACACTTATCTCTCAGAACTGAGCATGTGGAGAGACGTTCGTTCATCCAGCACAAAGGGAACGGGTTGCAGGAGAAACACTTACTCTGGTTTCTCAGTCTGTTTCCTAGTGCCGGTTTGAAGTGCCTGCCGTTTTTCACTGTAAAACCGGGTTGGAGCTTGAACCTCCCCATATATATGTATGGAGTGGTGTTTGCAAGTGAAAAGAAACTTTGTGTTCCCTTCAAGCTAGGTGAAGGACGGCTTTCACACACACTTTTCTCTCAGAACTGAGCATGTGGAGAGACGTTCGTTCATCCAGTACAAAGGGAACGGGTTGCAGGAGAAACACTTACTCTGGTTTCTCAGTCTGTTTCCTAGTGCCGGTTTGAAGTGCCTGCCGTTTTCACTGTAAAACCGGGTTGGAGCTTGAACCTCCCCATATATATGTATGGAGTGGTGTTTGCAAGTGAAAAGAAACTTTGTGTTCCCTTCAAGCTAGGTGAAGGACGGCTTTCACACACACTTATCTCTCAGAACTGAGCATGTGGAGAGACGTTCGTTCATTCAGCACAAAGGGAATGGGTTGCAGGAGAAACACTTACTCTGCTTTCTCAGTCTGTTTCCTAGTGCCGGTTTGAAGTGCCTGCCGTTTTCACTGTAAAACCGGGTTGGAGCTTGAACCTCCCCATATATATGTATGGAGTGGAGTTTGTAAGTGAAAAGAAACTTTGTGTTCCCTTCAAACTAGGTGAAGGACGGCTTTCACACACACTTATCTCTCAGAACTGAGCATGTGGAGAGACGGTCGTTCATCCAGCACAAAGGGAACGGGTTGCAGGAGAATCACTTATTCTGGTTTCTCAGTCTGTTTCCTAGTGCCGGTTTGAAGTGCCTGCCGTTTTCACTGTAAAACCGGCCTGGAGCTTGAACCTCCCCATATATATGTATGGAAAGGAGTTTGCAAGTGAAAAGAAACTTTGTGTTCCCTTCAAGCTAGGTGAAGGACGGCTTTCACACACACTTATCTCTCAGAACTGAGCATGTGGAGAGACGTTCGTTCATCAAGCACAAAGGGAACGGGTTGCAGGAGAAACACTTACTCTGGTTTCTCAGTCTGTTTCCTAGTGCCGGTTTGAACTGCCTGCCGTTTTCACTGTAAAACCGGCCTGGAGCTTGAACCTCCCCATATATATGTATGGAGTGGAGTTTGCTACTGAAAAGAAACTTTGTGTTCCCTTCAAGCTAGGTGAAGGACGGCTTTCACACACACTTATCTCTCAGAACTGAGCATGTGGAGAGACGTTCGTTCATCCAGCACAAAGGGAACGGGTTGCAGGAGAAACACTTACTCTGGTTTCTCAGTCTGTTTCCTAGTGCCGGTTTGAAGTGCCTGCCGTTTTCACTGTAAAACCGGGTTGGAGCTTGAACCTCCCCATATATATGTATGGAGTGGTGTTTGCAAGTGAAAAGAAACTTTGTGTTCCCTTCAAGCTAGGTGAAGGACGGCTTTCACACACACTTATCTCTTAGAACTGAGCATGTGGAGAGACGTTCTTTCATCCAGCACAAAGGGAACGGGTTGCAGGAGAAACACTTACTCTGGTTTCTCAGTCTGTTTCCTAGTGCCGGTTTGAAGTGCCTGCCGTTTTCACTGTAAAACCGGGTTGGAGCTTGAACCTCCCCATATATATGTATGGAGTGGTGTTTGCAAGTGAAAAGAAACTTTGTGTTCCCTTCAAGCTAGGTGAAGGACGGCTTTCACACACACTTATCTCTTAGAACTGAGCATGTGGAGAGACGTTCGTTCATCCAGCACAAAGGGAACGGGTTGCAGGAGAAACACTTACTCTGGTTTCTCAGTCTGTTTCCTAGTGCCGGTTTGAACTGCCTGCCGGTTTCACTGTAAAACCGGGTTGGAGCTTGAACCTCCCCATATATATGTATGGAGTGGTGTTTGCAAGTGAAAAGAAACTTTGTGTTCCCTTCAAGCTAGGTGAAGGACGGCTTTCACACACACTTATCTCTCAGAACTGAGCATGTGGAGAGACGTTCGTTCATCCAGCACAAAGGGAACGGGTTGCAGGAGAAACACTTACTCTGGTTTCTCAGTCTGTTTCCTAGTGCCGGTTTGAAGTGCCTGCCGTTTTCACTGTAAAACCGGGTTGGAGCTTGAACCTCCCCATATATATGTATGGAGTGGAGTTTGCAAGTGAAAAGAAACTTTGTGTTCCCTTCAAGCTAGGTGAAGGACGGCTTTCACACACACTTATCTCTCAGAACTGAGCATGTGGAGAGACGTTCGTTCATCCAGCACAAAGGGAACGGGTTGCAGGAGAAACACTTACTCTGGTTTCTCAGTCTGTTTCCTAGTGCCGGTTTGAAGTGCCTGCCGTTTTCACTGTAAAACAGGGTTGGAGCTTGAACCTCCCCATATATATGTATGGAAAGGAGTTTGCAAGTGAAAAGAAACTTTGTGTTCCGTTCAAGCTAGGTGAAGGACGGCTTTCACACACACTTATCTCTCAGAACTGAGCATGTGGAGAGACGTTCGTTCATCCAGCACAAAGGGAACGGGTTGCAGGAGAAACACTTACTCTGGTTTCTCAGTCTGTTTCCTAGTGCTGGTTTGAAGTGCCTGCCGTTTTCACTGTAAAACGGGGTTGGAGCTTGAACCTCCCCATATATATGTATGGAGTGGTGTTTGCAAGTGAAAAGAAACTTTCTGTTCCCTTCAAGCTAGGTGAAGGACGGCTTTCACACACACTTATCTCTCAGAACTGAGCATGTGGAGAGACGTTCGTTCATCCAGCACAAAGGGAACGGGTTGCAGGAGAAACACTTACTCTGGTTTCTCAGTCTGTTTCCTAGTGCCGGTTTGAAGTGCCTGCCGTTTTCACTGTAAAACCGGGTTGGAGCTTGAACCTCCCCCTATATATGTATGGAGTGGAGTTTGCAAGATAAAAGAAACTTTGTGTTCCCTTCAAGCTAGGTGAAGGACGGCTTTCACACACACTTATCTCTCAGAACTGAGCATGTGGAGAGACGTTCGTTCATCCAGCACAAAGGGAACGGGTTGCAGGAGAATCACTTATTCTGGTTTCTCAGTCTGTTTCCTAGTGCCGGTTTGAAGTGCCTGCCGTTTTCACTGTAAAACCGGCCTGGAGCTTGAACCTCCCCATATATATGTATGGAAAGGAGTTTGCAAGTGAAAAGAAACTTTGTGTTCCCTTCAAGCTAGGTGAAGGACGGCTTTCACACACACTTATCTCTCAGAACTGAGCATGTGGAGAGACGTTCGTTCATCAAGCACAAAGGGAACGGGTTGCAGGAGAAACACTTACTCTGGTTTCTCAGTCTGTTTCCTAGTGCCGGTTTGAACTGCCTGCCGTTTTCACTGTAAAACCGGCCTGGAGCTTGAACCTCCCCATATATATGTATGGAGTGGTGTTTGCAAGTGAAAAGAAACTTTGTGTTCCCTTCAAGCTAGGTGAAGGACGGCTTTCACACACACTTATCTCTTAGAACTGAGCATGTGGAGAGACGTTCTTTCATCCAGCACAAAGGGAACGGGTTGCAGGAGAAACACTTACTCTGGTTTCTCAGTCTGTTTCCTAGTGCCGGTTTGAAGTGCCTGCCGTTTTCACTGTAAAACCGGGTTGGAGCTTGAACCTCCCCATATATATGTATGGAGTGGTGTTTGCAAGTGAAAAGAAACTTTGTGTTCCCTTCAAGCTAGGTGAAGGACGGCTTTCACACACACTTATCTCTTAGAACTGAGCATGTGGAGAGACGTTCGTTCATCCAGCACAAAGGAACGGGTTGCAGGAGAAACACTTACTCTGGTTTCTCAGTCTGTTTCCTAGTGCCGGTTTGAAGTGCCTGCCGGTTTCACTGTAAAACCGGGTTGGAGCTTGAACCTCCCCATATATATGTATGGAGTGGTGTTTGCAAGTGAAAAGAAACTTTGTGTTCCCTTCAAGCTAGGTGAAGGACGGCTTTCACACACACTTATCTCTCAGAACTGAGCATGTGGAGAGACGTTCGTTCATCCAGCACAAAGGGAACGGGTTGCAGGAGAAACACTTACTCTGGTTTCTCAGTCTGTTTCCTAGTGCCGGTTTGAAGTGCCTGCCGTTTTCACTGTAAAACCGGGTTGGAGCTTGAACCTCCCCATATATATGTATGGAGTGGAGTTTGCAAGTGAAAAGAAACTTTGTGTTCCCTTCAAGCTAGGTGAAGGACGGCTTTCACACACACTTATCTCTCAGAACTGAGCATGTGGAGAGACGTTCGTTCATCCAGCACAAAGGGAACGGGTTGCAGGAGAAACACTTACTCTGGTTTCTCAGTCTGTTTCCTAGTGCCGGTTTGAAGTGCCTGCCGTTTTCACTGTAAAACCGGGTTGGAGCTTGAACCTCCCCATATATATGTATGGAAAGGAGTTTGCAAGTGAAAAGAAACTTTGTGTTCCGTTCAAGCTAGGTGAAGGACGGCTTTCACACACACTTATCTCTCAGAACTGAGCATGTGGAGAGACGTTCGTTCATCCAGCACAAAGGGAACGGGTTGCAGGAGAAACACTTACTCTGGTTTCTCAGTCTGTTTCCTAGTGCTGGTTTGAAGTGCCTGCCGTTTTCACTGTAAAACGGGGTTGGAGCTTGAACCTCCCCATATATATGTATGGAGTGGAGTTTGCAAGTGAAAAGAAACTTTGTGTTCCCTTCAAGCTAGGTGAAGGACGGCTTTCACACACACTTATCTCTCAGAACTGAGCATGTGGAGAGACGTTCGTTCATCCAGCACAAAGGGAACGGGTTGCAGGAGAAACACTTACTCTGGTTTCTCAGTCTGTTTCCTAGTGCCGGTTTGAAGTGCCTGCCGTTTTCACTGTAAAACAGGGTTGGAGCTTGAACCTCCCCATATATATGTATGGAAAGGAGTTTGCAAGTGAAAAGAAACTTTGTGTTCCGTTCAAGCTAGGTGAAGGACGGCTTTCACACACACTTATCTCTCAGAACTGAGCATGTGGAGAGACGTTCGTTCATCCAGCACAAAGGGAACGGGTTGCAGGAGAAACACTTACTCTGGTTTCTCAGTCTGTTTCCTAGTGCTGGTTTGAAGTGCCTGCCGTTTTCACTGTAAAACGGGGTTGGAGCTTGAACCTCCCCATATATATGTATGGAGTGGTGTTTGCAAGTGAAAAGAAACTTTCTGTTCCCTTCAAGCTAGGTGAAGGACGGCTTTCACACACACTTATCTCTCAGAACTGAGCATGTGGAGAGACGTTCGTTCATCCAGCACAAAGGGAACGGGTTGCAGGAGAAACACTTACTCTGGTTTCTCAGTCTGTTTCCTAGTGCCGGTTTGAAGTGCCTGCCGTTTTCACTGTAAAACCGGGTTGGAGCTTGAACCTCCCCCTATATATGTATGGAGTGGAGTTTGCAAGATAAAAGAAACTTTGTGTTCCCTTCAAGCTAGGTGAAGGACGGCTTTCACACACACTTATCTCTCAGAACTGAGCATGTGGAGAGACGTTCGTTCATCCAGCACAAAGGGAACGGGTTGCAGGAGAATCACTTATTCTGGTTTCTCAGTCTGTTTCCTAGTGCCGGTTTGAAGTGCCTGCCGTTTTCACTGTAAAACCGGCCTGGAGCTTGAACCTCCCCATATATATGTATGGAAAGGAGTTTGCAAGTGAAAAGAAACTTTGTGTTCCCTTCAAGCTAGGTGAAGGACGGCTTTCACACACACTTATCTCTCAGAACTGAGCATGTGGAGAGACGTTCGTTCATCAAGCACAAAGGGAACGGGTTGCAGGAGAAACACTTACTCTGGTTTCTCAGTCTGTTTCCTAGTGCCGGTTTGAACTGCCTGCCGTTTTCACTGTAAAACCGGCCTGGAGCTTGAACCTCCCCATATATATGTATGGAAAGGAGTTTGCAAGTGAAAAGAAACTTTGTGTTCCGTTCAAGCTAGGTGAAGGACGGCTTTCACACACACTTATCTCTCAGAACTGAGCATGTGGAGAGACGTTCGTTCATCCAGCACAAAGGGAACGGGTTGCAGGAGAAACACTTACTCTGGTTTCTCAGTCTGTTTCCTAGTGCTGGTTTGAAGTGCCTGCCGTTTTCACTGTAAAACGGGGTTGGAGCTTGAACCTCCCCATATATATGTATGGAGTGGTGTTTGCAAGTGAAAAGAAACTTTCTGTTCCCTTCAAGCTAGGTGAAGGACGGCTTTCACACACACTTATCTCTCAGAACTGAGCATGTGGAGAGACGTTCGTTCATCCAGCACAAAGGGAACGGGTTGCAGGAGAAACACTTACTCTGGTTTCTCAGTCTGTTTCCTAGTGCCGGTTTGAAGTGCCTGCCGTTTTCACTGTAAAACCGGGTTGGAGCTTGAACCTCCCCATATATATGTATGGAGTGGTGTTTGCAAGTGAAAAGAAACTTTGTGTTCCCTTCAAGCTAGGTGAAGGACGGCTTTCACACACACTTATCTCTTAGAACTGAGCATGTGGAGAGACGTTCGTTCATCCAGCACAAAGGGAACGGGTTGCAGGAGAAACACTTACTCTGGTTTCTCAGTCTGTTTCCTAGTGCCGGTTTGAACTGCCTGCCGGTTTCACTGTAAAACCGGGTTGGAGCTTGAACCTCCCCATATATATGTATGGAGTGGTGTTTGCAAGTGAAAAGAAACTTTGTGTTCCCTTCAAGCTAGGTGAAGGACGGCTTTCACACACACTTATCTCTCAGAACTGAGCATGTGGAGAGACGTTCGTTCATCCAGCACAAAGGGAACGGGTTGCAGGAGAAACACTTACTCTGGTTTCTCAGTCTGTTTCCTAGTGCCGGTTTGAAGTGCCTGCCGTTTTCACTGTAAAACCGGGTTGGAGCTTGAACCTCCCCATATATATGTATGGAGTGGAGTTTGCAAGTGAAAAGAAACTTTGTGTTCCCTTCAAGCTAGGTGAAGGACGGCTTTCACACACACTTATCTCTCAGAACTGAGCATGTGGAGAGACGTTCGTTCATCCAGCACAAAGGGAACGGGTTGCAGGAGAAACACTTACTCTGGTTTCTCAGTCTGTTTCCTAGTGCCGGTTTGAAGTGCCTGCCGTTTTCACTGTAAAACCGGGTTGGAGCTTGAACCTCCCCATATATATGTATGGAGTGGAGTTTGCAAGTGAAAAGAAACTTTGTGTTCCCTTCAAGCTAGGTGAAGGACGGCTTTCACACACACTTATCTCTCAGAACTGAGCATGTGGAGAGACGTTCGTTCATCCAGCACAAAGGGAACGGGTTGCAGGAGAAACACTTACTCTGGTTTCTCAGTCTGTTTCCTAGTGCCGGTTTGAAGTGCCTGCCGTTTTCACTGTAAAACCGGGTTGGAGCTTGAACCTCCCCATATATATGTATGGAAAGGAGTTTGCAAGTGAAAAGAAACTTTGTGTTCCGTTCAAGCTAGGTGAAGGACGGCTTTCACACACACTTATCTCTCAGAACTGAGCATGTGGAGAGACGTTCGTTCATCCAGCACAAAGGGAACGGGTTGCAGGAGAAACACTTACTCTGGTTTCTCAGTCTGTTTCCTAGTGCTGGTTTGAAGTGCCTGCCGTTTTCACTGTAAAACGGGGTTGGAGCTTGAACCTCCCCATATATATGTATGGAGTGGAGTTTGCAAGTGAAAAGAAACTTTGTGTTCCCTTCAAGCTAGGTGAAGGACGGCTTTCACACACACTTATCTCTCAGAACTGAGCATGTGGAGAGACGTTCGTTCATCCAGCACAAAGGGAACGGGTTGCAGGAGAAACACTTACTCTGGTTTCTCAGTCTGTTTCCTAGTGCCGGTTTGAAGTGCCTGCCGTTTTCACTGTAAAACAGGGTTGGAGCTTGAACCTCCCCATATATATGTATGGAAAGGAGTTTGCAAGTGAAAAGAAACTTTGTGTTCCGTTCAAGCTAGGTGAAGGACGGCTTTCACACACACTTATCTCTCAGAACTGAGCATGTGGAGAGACGTTCGTTCATCCAGCACAAAGGGAACGGGTTGCAGGAGAAACACTTACTCTGGTTTCTCAGTCTGTTTCCTAGTGCTGGTTTGAAGTGCCTGCCGTTTTCACTGTAAAACGGGGTTGGAGCTTGAACCTCCCCATATATATGTATGGAGTGGTGTTTGCAAGTGAAAAGAAACTTTCTGTTCCCTTCAAGCTAGGTGAAGGACGGCTTTCACACACACTTATCTCTCAGAACTGAGCATGTGGAGAGACGTTCGTTCATCCAGCACAAAGGGAACGGGTTGCAGGAGAAACACTTACTCTGGTTTCTCAGTCTGTTTCCTAGTGCCGGTTTGAAGTGCCTGCCGTTTTCACTGTAAAACCGGGTTGGAGCTTGAACCTCCCCATATATATGTATGGAGTGGTGTTTGCAAGTGAAAAGAAACTTTGTGTTCCCTTCAAGCTAGGTGAAGGACGGCTTTCACACACACTTATCTCTTAGAACTGAGCATGTGGAGAGACGTTCGTTCATCCAGCACAAAGGGAACGGGTTGCAGGAGAAACACTTACTCTGGTTTCTCAGTCTGTTTCCTAGTGCCGGTTTGAACTGCCTGCCGGTTTCACTGTAAAACCGGGTTGGAGCTTGAACCTCCCCATATATATGTATGGAGTGGTGTTTGCAAGTGAAAAGAAACTTTGTGTTCCCTTCAAGCTAGGTGAAGGACGGCTTTCACACACACTTATCTCTCAGAACTGAGCATGTGGAGAGACGTTCGTTCATCCAGCACAAAGGGAACGGGTTGCAGGAGAAACACTTACTCTGGTTTCTCAGTCTGTTTCCTAGTGCCGGTTTGAAGTGCCTGCCGTTTTCACTGTAAAACCGGGTTGGAGCTTGAACCTCCCCATATATATGTATGGAGTGGAGTTTGCAAGTGAAAAGAAACTTTGTGTTCCCTTCAAGCTAGGTGAAGGACGGCTTTCACACACACTTATCTCTCAGAACTGAGCATGTGGAGAGACGTTCGTTCATCCAGCACAAAGGGAACGGGTTGCAGGAGAAACACTTACTCTGGTTTCTCAGTCTGTTTCCTAGTGCCGGTTTGAAGTGCCTGCCGTTTTCACTGTAAAACCGGGTTGGAGCTTGAACCTCCCCATATATATGTATGGAGTGGAGTTTGCAAGTGAAAAGAAACTTTGTGTTCCCTTCAAGCTAGGTGAAGGACGGCTTTCACACACACTTATCTCTCAGAACTGAGCATGTGGAGAGACGTTCGTTCATCCAGCACAAAGGGAACGGGTTGCAGGAGAAACACTTACTCTGGTTTCTCAGTCTGTTTCCTAGTGCCGGTTTGAAGTGCCTGCCGTTTTCACTGTAAAACCGGGTTGGAGCTTGAACCTCCCCATATATATGTATGGAAAGGAGTTTGCAAGTGAAAAGAAACTTTGTGTTCCGTTCAAGCTAGGTGAAGGACGGCTTTCACACACACTTATCTCTCAGAACTGAGCATGTGGAGAGACGTTCGTTCATCCAGCACAAAGGGAACGGGTTGCAGGAGAAACACTTACTCTGGTTTCTCAGTCTGTTTCCTAGTGCTGGTTTGAAGTGCCTGCCGTTTTCACTGTAAAACGGGGTTGGAGCTTGAACCTCCCCATATATATGTATGGAGTGGAGTTTGCAAGTGAAAAGAAACTTTGTGTTCCCTTCAAGCTAGGTGAAGGACGGCTTTCACACACACTTATCTCTCAGAACTGAGCATGTGGAGAGACGTTCGTTCATCCAGCACAAAGGGAACGGGTTGCAGGAGAAACACTTACTCTGGTTTCTCAGTCTGTTTCCTAGTGCCGGTTTGAAGTGCCTGCCGTTTTCACTGTAAAACAGGGTTGGAGCTTGAACCTCCCCATATATATGTATGGAAAGGAGTTTGCAAGTGAAAAGAAACTTTGTGTTCCGTTCAAGCTAGGTGAAGGACGGCTTTCACACACACTTATCTCTCAGAACTGAGCATGTGGAGAGACGTTCGTTCATCCAGCACAAAGGGAACGGGTTGCAGGAGAAACACTTACTCTGGTTTCTCAGTCTGTTTCCTAGTGCTGGTTTGAAGTGCCTGCCGTTTTCACTGTAAAACGGGGTTGGAGCTTGAACCTCCCCATATATATGTATGGAGTGGTGTTTGCAAGTGAAAAGAAACTTTCTGTTCCCTTCAAGCTAGGTGAAGGACGGCTTTCACACACACTTATCTCTCAGAACTGAGCATGTGGAGAGACGTTCGTTCATCCAGCACAAAGGGAACGGGTTGCAGGAGAAACACTTACTCTGGTTTCTCAGTCTGTTTCCTAGTGCCGGTTTGAAGTGCCTGCCGTTTTCACTGTAAAACCGGGTTGGAGCTTGAACCTCCCCATATATATGTATGGAGTGGTGTTTGCAAGTGAAAAGAAACTTTGTGTTCCCTTCAAGCTAGGTGAAGGACGGCTTTCACACACACTTATCTCTTAGAACTGAGCATGTGGAGAGACGTTCGTTCATCCAGCACAAAGGGAACGGGTTGCAGGAGAAACACTTACTCTGGTTTCTCAGTCTGTTTCCTAGTGCCGGTTTGAACTGCCTGCCGGTTTCACTGTAAAACCGGGTTGGAGCTTGAACCTCCCCATATATATGTATGGAGTGGTGTTTGCAAGTGAAAAGAAACTTTGTGTTCCCTTCAAGCTAGGTGAAGGACGGCTTTCACACACACTTATCTCTCAGAACTGAGCATGTGGAGAGACGTTCGTTCATCCAGCACAAAGGGAACGGGTTGCAGGAGAAACACTTACTCTGGTTTCTCAGTCTGTTTCCTAGTGCCGGTTTGAAGTGCCTGCCGTTTTCACTGTAAAACCGGGTTGGAGCTTGAACCTCCCCATATATATGTATGGAGTGGAGTTTGCAAGTGAAAAGAAACTTTGTGTTCCCTTCAAGCTAGGTGAAGGACGGCTTTCACACACACTTATCTCTCAGAACTGAGCATGTGGAGAGACGTTCGTTCATCAAGCACAAAGGGAACGGGTTGCAGGAGAAACACTTACTCTGGTTTCTCAGTCTGTTTCCTAGTGCCGGTTTGAAGTGCCTGCCGTTTTCACTGTAAAACCGGGTTGGAGCTTGAACCTCCCCATATATATGTATGGAGTGGAGTTTGCAAGTGAAAAGAAACTTTGTGTTCCCTTCAAGCTAGGTGAAGGACGGCTTTCACACACACTTATCTCTCAGAACTGAGCATGTGGAGAGACGTTCGTTCATCCAGCACAAAGGGAACGGGTTGCAGGAGAAACACTTACTCTGGTTTCTCAGTCTGTTTCCTAGTGCCGGTTTGAAGTGCCTGCCGTTTTCACTGTAAAACCGGGTTGGAGCTTGAACCTCCCCATATATATGTATGGAGTGGTGTTTGCAAGTGAAAAGAAACTTTGTGTTCCCTTCAAGCTAGGTGAAGGACGGCTTTCACACACACTTATCTCTTAGAACTGAGCATGTGGAGAGACGTTCTTTCATCCAGCACAAAGGGAACGGGTTGCAGGAGAAACACTTACTCTGGTTTCTCAGTCTGTTTCCTAGTGCCGGTTTGAAGTGCCTGCCGTTTTCACTGTAAAACCGGGTTGGAGCTTGAACCTCCCCATATATATGTATGGAGTGGTGTTTGCAAGTGAAAAGAAACTTTGTGTTCCCTTCAAGCTAGGTGAAGGACGGCTTTCACACACACTTATCTCTTAGAACTGAGCATGTGGAGAGACGTTCGTTCATCCAGCACAAAGGGAACGGGTTGCAGGAGAAACACTTACTCTGGTTTCTCAGTCTGTTTCCTAGTGCCGGTTTGAACTGCCTGCCGGTTTCACTGTAAAACCGGGTTGGAGCTTGAACCTCCCCATATATATGTATGGAGTGGTGTTTGCAAGTGAAAAGAAACTTTGTGTTCCCTTCAAGCTAGGTGAAGGACGGCTTTCACACACACTTATCTCTCAGAACTGAGCATGTGGAGAGACGTTCGTTCATCCAGCACAAAGGGAACGGGTTGCAGGAGAAACACTTACTCTGGTTTCTCAGTCTGTTTCCTAGTGCCGGTTTGAAGTGCCTGCCGTTTTCACTGTAAAACCGGGTTGGAGCTTGAACCTCCCCATATATATGTATGGAGTGGAGTTTGCAAGTGAAAAGAAACTTTGTGTTCCCTTCAAGCTAGGTGAAGGACGGCTTTCACACACACTTATCTCTCAGAACTGAGCATGTGGAGAGACGTTCGTTCATCCAGCACAAAGGGAACGGGTTGCAGGAGAAACACTTACTCTGGTTTCTCAGTCTGTTTCCTAGTGCCGGTTTGAAGTGCCTGCCGTTTTCACTGTAAAACAGGGTTGGAGCTTGAACCTCCCCATATATATGTATGGAAAGGAGTTTGCAAGTGAAAAGAAACTTTGTGTTCCGTTCAAGCTAGGTGAAGGACGGCTTTCACACACACTTATCTCTCAGAACTGAGCATGTGGAGAGACGTTCGTTCATCCAGCACAAAGGGAACGGGTTGCAGGAGAAACACTTACTCTGGTTTCTCAGTCTGTTTCCTAGTGCTGGTTTGAAGTGCCTGCCGTTTTCACTGTAAAACGGGGTTGGAGCTTGAACCTCCCCATATATATGTATGGAGTGGTGTTTGCAAGTGAAAAGAAACTTTCTGTTCCCTTCAAGCTAGGTGAAGGACGGCTTTCACACACACTTATCTCTCAGAACTGAGCATGTGGAGAGACGTTCGTTCATCCAGCACAAAGGGAACGGGTTGCAGGAGAAACACTTACTCTGGTTTCTCAGTCTGTTTCCTAGTGCCGGTTTGAAGTGCCTGCCGTTTTCACTGTAAAACCGGGTTGGAGCTTGAACCTCCCCCTATATATGTATGGAGTGGAGTTTGCAAGATAAAAGAAACTTTGTGTTCCCTTCAAGCTAGGTGAAGGACGGCTTTCACACACACTTATCTCTCAGAACTGAGCATGTGGAGAGACGTTCGTTCATCCAGCACAAAGGGAACGGGTTGCAGGAGAATCACTTATTCTGGTTTCTCAGTCTGTTTCCTAGTGCCGGTTTGAAGTGCCTGCCGTTTTCACTGTAAAACCGGCCTGGAGCTTGAACCTCCCCATATATATGTATGGAAAGGAGTTTGCAAGTGAAAAGAAACTTTGTGTTCCCTTCAAGCTAGGTGAAGGACGGCTTTCACACACACTTATCTCTCAGAACTGAGCATGTGGAGAGACGTTCGTTCATCAAGCACAAAGGGAACGGGTTGCAGGAGAAACACTTACTCTGGTTTCTCAGTCTGTTTCCTAGTGCCGGTTTGAACTGCCTGCCGTTTTCACTGTAAAACCGGCCTGGAGCTTGAACCTCCCCATATATATGTATGGAGTGGTGTTTGCAAGTGAAAAGAAACTTTGTGTTCCCTTCAAGCTAGGTGAAGGACGGCTTTCACACACACTTATCTCTTAGAACTGAGCATGTGGAGAGACGTTCTTTCATCCAGCACAAAGGGAACGGGTTGCAGGAGAAACACTTACTCTGGTTTCTCAGTCTGTTTCCTAGTGCCGGTTTGAAGTGCCTGCCGTTTTCACTGTAAAACCGGGTTGGAGCTTGAACCTCCCCATATATATGTATGGAGTGGTGTTTGCAAGTGAAAAGAAACTTTGTGTTCCCTTCAAGCTAGGTGAAGGACGGCTTTCACACACACTTATCTCTTAGAACTGAGCATGTGGAGAGACGTTCGTTCATCCAGCACAAAGGAACGGGTTGCAGGAGAAACACTTACTCTGGTTTCTCAGTCTGTTTCCTAGTGCCGGTTTGAAGTGCCTGCCGGTTTCACTGTAAAACCGGGTTGGAGCTTGAACCTCCCCATATATATGTATGGAGTGGTGTTTGCAAGTGAAAAGAAACTTTGTGTTCCCTTCAAGCTAGGTGAAGGACGGCTTTCACACACACTTATCTCTCAGAACTGAGCATGTGGAGAGACGTTCGTTCATCCAGCACAAAGGGAACGGGTTGCAGGAGAAACACTTACTCTGGTTTCTCAGTCTGTTTCCTAGTGCCGGTTTGAAGTGCCTGCCGTTTTCACTGTAAAACCGGGTTGGAGCTTGAACCTCCCCATATATATGTATGGAGTGGAGTTTGCAAGTGAAAAGAAACTTTGTGTTCCCTTCAAGCTAGGTGAAGGACGGCTTTCACACACACTTATCTCTCAGAACTGAGCATGTGGAGAGACGTTCGTTCATCCAGCACAAAGGGAACGGGTTGCAGGAGAAACACTTACTCTGGTTTCTCAGTCTGTTTCCTAGTGCCGGTTTGAAGTGCCTGCCGTTTTCACTGTAAAACCGGGTTGGAGCTTGAACCTCCCCATATATATGTATGGAAAGGAGTTTGCAAGTGAAAAGAAACTTTGTGTTCCGTTCAAGCTAGGTGAAGGACGGCTTTCACACACACTTATCTCTCAGAACTGAGCATGTGGAGAGACGTTCGTTCATCCAGCACAAAGGGAACGGGTTGCAGGAGAAACACTTACTCTGGTTTCTCAGTCTGTTTCCTAGTGCTGGTTTGAAGTGCCTGCCGTTTTCACTGTAAAACGGGGTTGGAGCTTGAACCTCCCCATATATATGTATGGAGTGGAGTTTGCAAGTGAAAAGAAACTTTGTGTTCCCTTCAAGCTAGGTGAAGGACGGCTTTCACACACACTTATCTCTCAGAACTGAGCATGTGGAGAGACGTTCGTTCATCCAGCACAAAGGGAACGGGTTGCAGGAGAAACACTTACTCTGGTTTCTCAGTCTGTTTCCTAGTGCCGGTTTGAAGTGCCTGCCGTTTTCACTGTAAAACAGGGTTGGAGCTTGAACCTCCCCATATATATGTATGGAAAGGAGTTTGCAAGTGAAAAGAAACTTTGTGTTCCGTTCAAGCTAGGTGAAGGACGGCTTTCACACACACTTATCTCTCAGAACTGAGCATGTGGAGAGACGTTCGTTCATCCAGCACAAAGGGAACGGGTTGCAGGAGAAACACTTACTCTGGTTTCTCAGTCTGTTTCCTAGTGCTGGTTTGAAGTGCCTGCCGTTTTCACTGTAAAACGGGGTTGGAGCTTGAACCTCCCCATATATATGTATGGAGTGGTGTTTGCAAGTGAAAAGAAACTTTCTGTTCCCTTCAAGCTAGGTGAAGGACGGCTTTCACACACACTTATCTCTCAGAACTGAGCATGTGGAGAGACGTTCGTTCATCCAGCACAAAGGGAACGGGTTGCAGGAGAAACACTTACTCTGGTTTCTCAGTCTGTTTCCTAGTGCCGGTTTGAAGTGCCTGCCGTTTTCACTGTAAAACCGGGTTGGAGCTTGAACCTCCCCCTATATATGTATGGAGTGGAGTTTGCAAGATAAAAGAAACTTTGTGTTCCCTTCAAGCTAGGTGAAGGACGGCTTTCACACACACTTATCTCTCAGAACTGAGCATGTGGAGAGACGTTCGTTCATCCAGCACAAAGGGAACGGGTTGCAGGAGAATCACTTATTCTGGTTTCTCAGTCTGTTTCCTAGTGCCGGTTTGAAGTGCCTGCCGTTTTCACTGTAAAACCGGCCTGGAGCTTGAACCTCCCCATATATATGTATGGAAAGGAGTTTGCAAGTGAAAAGAAACTTTGTGTTCCCTTCAAGCTAGGTGAAGGACGGCTTTCACACACACTTATCTCTCAGAACTGAGCATGTGGAGAGACGTTCGTTCATCAAGCACAAAGGGAACGGGTTGCAGGAGAAACACTTACTCTGGTTTCTCAGTCTGTTTCCTAGTGCCGGTTTGAACTGCCTGCCGTTTTCACTGTAAAACCGGCCTGGAGCTTGAACCTCCCCATATATATGTATGGAAAGGAGTTTGCAAGTGAAAAGAAACTTTGTGTTCCGTTCAAGCTAGGTGAAGGACGGCTTTCACACACACTTATCTCTCAGAACTGAGCATGTGGAGAGACGTTCGTTCATCCAGCACAAAGGGAACGGGTTGCAGGAGAAACACTTACTCTGGTTTCTCAGTCTGTTTCCTAGTGCTGGTTTGAAGTGCCTGCCGTTTTCACTGTAAAACGGGGTTGGAGCTTGAACCTCCCCATATATATGTATGGAGTGGTGTTTGCAAGTGAAAAGAAACTTTCTGTTCCCTTCAAGCTAGGTGAAGGACGGCTTTCACACACACTTATCTCTCAGAACTGAGCATGTGGAGAGACGTTCGTTCATCCAGCACAAAGGGAACGGGTTGCAGGAGAAACACTTACTCTGGTTTCTCAGTCTGTTTCCTAGTGCCGGTTTGAAGTGCCTGCCGTTTTCACTGTAAAACCGGGTTGGAGCTTGAACCTCCCCATATATATGTATGGAGTGGTGTTTGCAAGTGAAAAGAAACTTTGTGTTCCCTTCAAGCTAGGTGAAGGACGGCTTTCACACACACTTATCTCTTAGAACTGAGCATGTGGAGAGACGTTCGTTCATCCAGCACAAAGGGAACGGGTTGCAGGAGAAACACTTACTCTGGTTTCTCAGTCTGTTTCCTAGTGCCGGTTTGAACTGCCTGCCGGTTTCACTGTAAAACCGGGTTGGAGCTTGAACCTCCCCATATATATGTATGGAGTGGTGTTTGCAAGTGAAAAGAAACTTTGTGTTCCCTTCAAGCTAGGTGAAGGACGGCTTTCACACACACTTATCTCTCAGAACTGAGCATGTGGAGAGACGTTCGTTCATCCAGCACAAAGGGAACGGGTTGCAGGAGAAACACTTACTCTGGTTTCTCAGTCTGTTTCCTAGTGCCGGTTTGAAGTGCCTGCCGTTTTCACTGTAAAACCGGGTTGGAGCTTGAACCTCCCCATATATATGTATGGAGTGGAGTTTGCAAGTGAAAAGAAACTTTGTGTTCCCTTCAAGCTAGGTGAAGGACGGCTTTCACACACACTTATCTCTCAGAACTGAGCATGTGGAGAGACGTTCGTTCATCCAGCACAAAGGGAACGGGTTGCAGGAGAAACACTTACTCTGGTTTCTCAGTCTGTTTCCTAGTGCCGGTTTGAAGTGCCTGCCGTTTTCACTGTAAAACCGGGTTGGAGCTTGAACCTCCCCATATATATGTATGGAGTGGAGTTTGCAAGTGAAAAGAAACTTTGTGTTCCCTTCAAGCTAGGTGAAGGACGGCTTTCACACACACTTATCTCTCAGAACTGAGCATGTGGAGAGACGTTCGTTCATCCAGCACAAAGGGAACGGGTTGCAGGAGAAACACTTACTCTGGTTTCTCAGTCTGTTTCCTAGTGCCGGTTTGAAGTGCCTGCCGTTTTCACTGTAAAACCGGGTTGGAGCTTGAACCTCCCCATATATATGTATGGAAAGGAGTTTGCAAGTGAAAAGAAACTTTGTGTTCCGTTCAAGCTAGGTGAAGGACGGCTTTCACACACACTTATCTCTCAGAACTGAGCATGTGGAGAGACGTTCGTTCATCCAGCACAAAGGGAACGGGTTGCAGGAGAAACACTTACTCTGGTTTCTCAGTCTGTTTCCTAGTGCTGGTTTGAAGTGCCTGCCGTTTTCACTGTAAAACGGGGTTGGAGCTTGAACCTCCCCATATATATGTATGGAGTGGAGTTTGCAAGTGAAAAGAAACTTTGTGTTCCCTTCAAGCTAGGTGAAGGACGGCTTTCACACACACTTATCTCTCAGAACTGAGCATGTGGAGAGACGTTCGTTCATCCAGCACAAAGGGAACGGGTTGCAGGAGAAACACTTACTCTGGTTTCTCAGTCTGTTTCCTAGTGCCGGTTTGAAGTGCCTGCCGTTTTCACTGTAAAACAGGGTTGGAGCTTGAACCTCCCCATATATATGTATGGAAAGGAGTTTGCAAGTGAAAAGAAACTTTGTGTTCCGTTCAAGCTAGGTGAAGGACGGCTTTCACACACACTTATCTCTCAGAACTGAGCATGTGGAGAGACGTTCGTTCATCCAGCACAAAGGGAACGGGTTGCAGGAGAAACACTTACTCTGGTTTCTCAGTCTGTTTCCTAGTGCTGGTTTGAAGTGCCTGCCGTTTTCACTGTAAAACGGGGTTGGAGCTTGAACCTCCCCATATATATGTATGGAGTGGTGTTTGCAAGTGAAAAGAAACTTTCTGTTCCCTTCAAGCTAGGTGAAGGACGGCTTTCACACACACTTATCTCTCAGAACTGAGCATGTGGAGAGACGTTCGTTCATCCAGCACAAAGGGAACGGGTTGCAGGAGAAACACTTACTCTGGTTTCTCAGTCTGTTTCCTAGTGCCGGTTTGAAGTGCCTGCCGTTTTCACTGTAAAACCGGGTTGGAGCTTGAACCTCCCCATATATATGTATGGAGTGGTGTTTGCAAGTGAAAAGAAACTTTGTGTTCCCTTCAAGCTAGGTGAAGGACGGCTTTCACACACACTTATCTCTTAGAACTGAGCATGTGGAGAGACGTTCGTTCATCCAGCACAAAGGGAACGGGTTGCAGGAGAAACACTTACTCTGGTTTCTCAGTCTGTTTCCTAGTGCCGGTTTGAACTGCCTGCCGGTTTCACTGTAAAACCGGGTTGGAGCTTGAACCTCCCCATATATATGTATGGAGTGGTGTTTGCAAGTGAAAAGAAACTTTGTGTTCCCTTCAAGCTAGGTGAAGGACGGCTTTCACACACACTTATCTCTCAGAACTGAGCATGTGGAGAGACGTTCGTTCATCCAGCACAAAGGGAACGGGTTGCAGGAGAAACACTTACTCTGGTTTCTCAGTCTGTTTCCTAGTGCCGGTTTGAAGTGCCTGCCGTTTTCACTGTAAAACCGGGTTGGAGCTTGAACCTCCCCATATATATGTATGGAGTGGAGTTTGCAAGTGAAAAGAAACTTTGTGTTCCCTTCAAGCTAGGTGAAGGACGGCTTTCACACACACTTATCTCTCAGAACTGAGCATGTGGAGAGACGTTCGTTCATCCAGCACAAAGGGAACGGGTTGCAGGAGAAACACTTACTCTGGTTTCTCAGTCTGTTTCCTAGTGCCGGTTTGAAGTGCCTGCCGTTTTCACTGTAAAACCGGGTTGGAGCTTGAACCTCCCCATATATATGTATGGAGTGGAGTTTGCAAGTGAAAAGAAACTTTGTGTTCCCTTCAAGCTAGGTGAAGGACGGCTTTCACACACACTTATCTCTCAGAACTGAGCATGTGGAGAGACGTTCGTTCATCCAGCACAAAGGGAACGGGTTGCAGGAGAAACACTTACTCTGGTTTCTCAGTCTGTTTCCTAGTGCCGGTTTGAAGTGCCTGCCGTTTTCACTGTAAAACCGGGTTGGAGCTTGAACCTCCCCATATATATGTATGGAAAGGAGTTTGCAAGTGAAAAGAAACTTTGTGTTCCGTTCAAGCTAGGTGAAGGACGGCTTTCACACACACTTATCTCTCAGAACTGAGCATGTGGAGAGACGTTCGTTCATCCAGCACAAAGGGAACGGGTTGCAGGAGAAACACTTACTCTGGTTTCTCAGTCTGTTTCCTAGTGCTGGTTTGAAGTGCCTGCCGTTTTCACTGTAAAACGGGGTTGGAGCTTGAACCTCCCCATATATATGTATGGAGTGGAGTTTGCAAGTGAAAAGAAACTTTGTGTTCCCTTCAAGCTAGGTGAAGGACGGCTTTCACACACACTTATCTCTCAGAACTGAGCATGTGGAGAGACGTTCGTTCATCCAGCACAAAGGGAACGGGTTGCAGGAGAAACACTTACTCTGGTTTCTCAGTCTGTTTCCTAGTGCCGGTTTGAAGTGCCTGCCGTTTTCACTGTAAAACAGGGTTGGAGCTTGAACCTCCCCATATATATGTATGGAAAGGAGTTTGCAAGTGAAAAGAAACTTTGTGTTCCGTTCAAGCTAGGTGAAGGACGGCTTTCACACACACTTATCTCTCAGAACTGAGCATGTGGAGAGACGTTCGTTCATCCAGCACAAAGGGAACGGGTTGCAGGAGAAACACTTACTCTGGTTTCTCAGTCTGTTTCCTAGTGCTGGTTTGAAGTGCCTGCCGTTTTCACTGTAAAACGGGGTTGGAGCTTGAACCTCCCCATATATATGTATGGAGTGGTGTTTGCAAGTGAAAAGAAACTTTCTGTTCCCTTCAAGCTAGGTGAAGGACGGCTTTCACACACACTTATCTCTCAGAACTGAGCATGTGGAGAGACGTTCGTTCATCCAGCACAAAGGGAACGGGTTGCAGGAGAAACACTTACTCTGGTTTCTCAGTCTGTTTCCTAGTGCCGGTTTGAAGTGCCTGCCGTTTTCACTGTAAAACCGGGTTGGAGCTTGAACCTCCCCATATATATGTATGGAGTGGTGTTTGCAAGTGAAAAGAAACTTTGTGTTCCCTTCAAGCTAGGTGAAGGACGGCTTTCACACACACTTATCTCTTAGAACTGAGCATGTGGAGAGACGTTCGTTCATCCAGCACAAAGGGAACGGGTTGCAGGAGAAACACTTACTCTGGTTTCTCAGTCTGTTTCCTAGTGCCGGTTTGAACTGCCTGCCGGTTTCACTGTAAAACCGGGTTGGAGCTTGAACCTCCCCATATATATGTATGGAGTGGTGTTTGCAAGTGAAAAGAAACTTTGTGTTCCCTTCAAGCTAGGTGAAGGACGGCTTTCACACACACTTATCTCTCAGAACTGAGCATGTGGAGAGACGTTCGTTCATCCAGCACAAAGGGAACGGGTTGCAGGAGAAACACTTACTCTGGTTTCTCAGTCTGTTTCCTAGTGCCGGTTTGAAGTGCCTGCCGTTTTCACTGTAAAACCGGGTTGGAGCTTGAACCTCCCCATATATATGTATGGAGTGGAGTTTGCAAGTGAAAAGAAACTTTGTGTTCCCTTCAAGCTAGGTGAAGGACGGCTTTCACACACACTTATCTCTCAGAACTGAGCATGTGGAGAGACGTTCGTTCATCAAGCACAAAGGGAACGGGTTGCAGGAGAAACACTTACTCTGGTTTCTCAGTCTGTTTCCTAGTGCCGGTTTGAAGTGCCTGCCGTTTTCACTGTAAAACCGGGTTGGAGCTTGAACCTCCCCATATATATGTATGGAGTGGAGTTTGCAAGTGAAAAGAAACTTTGTGTTCCCTTCAAGCTAGGTGAAGGACGGCTTTCACACACACTTATCTCTCAGAACTGAGCATGTGGAGAGACGTTCGTTCATCCAGCACAAAGGGAACGGGTTGCAGGAGAAACACTTACTCTGGTTTCTCAGTCTGTTTCCTAGTGCCGGTTTGAAGTGCCTGCCGTTTTCACTGTAAAACCGGGTTGGAGCTTGAACCTCCCCATATATATGTATGGAAAGGAGTTTGCAAGTGAAAAGAAACTTTGTGTTCCGTTCAAGCTAGGTGAAGGACGGCTTTCACACACACTTATCTCTCAGAACTGAGCATGTGGAGAGACGTTCGTTCATCCAGCACAAAGGGAACGGGTTGCAGGAGAAACACTTACTCTGGTTTCTCAGTCTGTTTCCTAGTGCTGGTTTGAAGTGCCTGCCGTTTTCACTGTAAAACGGGGTTGGAGCTTGAACCTCCCCATATATATGTATGGAGTGGAGTTTGCAAGTGAAAAGAAACTTTGTGTTCCCTTCAAGCTAGGTGAAGGACGGCTTTCACACACACTTATCTCTCAGAACTGAGCATGTGGAGAGACGTTCGTTCATCCAGCACAAAGGGAACGGGTTGCAGGAGAAACACTTACTCTGGTTTCTCAGTCTGTTTCCTAGTGCCGGTTTGAAGTGCCTGCCGTTTTCACTGTAAAACAGGGTTGGAGCTTGAACCTCCCCATATATATGTATGGAAAGGAGTTTGCAAGTGAAAAGAAACTTTGTGTTCCGTTCAAGCTAGGTGAAGGACGGCTTTCACACACACTTATCTCTCAGAACTGAGCATGTGGAGAGACGTTCGTTCATCCAGCACAAAGGGAACGGGTTGCAGGAGAAACACTTACTCTGGTTTCTCAGTCTGTTTCCTAGTGCTGGTTTGAAGTGCCTGCCGTTTTCACTGTAAAACGGGGTTGGAGCTTGAACCTCCCCATATATATGTATGGAGTGGTGTTTGCAAGTGAAAAGAAACTTTCTGTTCCCTTCAAGCTAGGTGAAGGACGGCTTTCACACACACTTATCTCTCAGAACTGAGCATGTGGAGAGACGTTCGTTCATCCAGCACAAAGGGAACGGGTTGCAGGAGAAACACTTACTCTGGTTTCTCAGTCTGTTTCCTAGTGCCGGTTTGAAGTGCCTGCCGTTTTCACTGTAAAACCGGGTTGG
Organism: Vicugna pacos; assembly: GCF_048564905.1. Taxonomy (NCBI): domain Eukaryota; kingdom Metazoa; phylum Chordata; class Mammalia; order Artiodactyla; family Camelidae; genus Vicugna; species Vicugna pacos. The sequence goes on from NW_027328742.1 coordinate 2,672,654, forward strand.
AGCTTGAACCTCCCCATATATATGTATGGAGTGGTGTTTGCAAGTGAAAAGAAACTTTGTGTTCCCTTCAAGCTAGGTGAAGGACGGCTTTCACACACACTTATCTCTTAGAACTGAGCATGTGGAGAGACGTTCGTTCATCCAGCACAAAGGGAACGGGTTGCAGGAGAAACACTTACTCTGGTTTCTCAGTCTGTTTCCTAGTGCCGGTTTGAACTGCCTGCCGGTTTCACTGTAAAACCGGGTTGGAGCTTGAACCTCCCCATATATATGTATGGAGTGGTGTTTGCAAGTGAAAAGAAACTTTGTGTTCCCTTCAAGCTAGGTGAAGGACGGCTTTCACACACACTTATCTCTCAGAACTGAGCATGTGGAGAGACGTTCGTTCATCCAGCACAAAGGGAACGGGTTGCAGGAGAAACACTTACTCTGGTTTCTCAGTCTGTTTCCTAGTGCCGGTTTGAAGTGCCTGCCGTTTTCACTGTAAAACCGGGTTGGAGCTTGAACCTCCCCATATATATGTATGGAGTGGAGTTTGCAAGTGAAAAGAAACTTTGTGTTCCCTTCAAGCTAGGTGAAGGACGGCTTTCACACACACTTATCTCTCAGAACTGAGCATGTGGAGAGACGTTCGTTCATCCAGCACAAAGGGAACGGGTTGCAGGAGAAACACTTACTCTGGTTTCTCAGTCTGTTTCCTAGTGCCGGTTTGAAGTGCCTGCCGTTTTCACTGTAAAACAGGGTTGGAGCTTGAACCTCCCCATATATATGTATGGAAAGGAGTTTGCAAGTGAAAAGAAACTTTGTGTTCCGTTCAAGCTAGGTGAAGGACGGCTTTCACACACACTTATCTCTCAGAACTGAGCATGTGGAGAGACGTTCGTTCATCCAGCACAAAGGGAACGGGTTGCAGGAGAAACACTTACTCTGGTTTCTCAGTCTGTTTCCTAGTGCTGGTTTGAAGTGCCTGCCGTTTTCACTGTAAAACGGGGTTGGAGCTTGAACCTCCCCATATATATGTATGGAGTGGTGTTTGCAAGTGAAAAGAAACTTTCTGTTCCCTTCAAGCTAGGTGAAGGACGGCTTTCACACACACTTATCTCTCAGAACTGAGCATGTGGAGAGACGTTCGTTCATCCAGCACAAAGGGAACGGGTTGCAGGAGAAACACTTACTCTGGTTTCTCAGTCTGTTTCCTAGTGCCGGTTTGAAGTGCCTGCCGTTTTCACTGTAAAACCGGGTTGGAGCTTGAACCTCCCCATATATATGTATGGAGTGGTGTTTGCAAGTGAAAAGAAACTTTGTGTTCCCTTCAAGCTAGGTGAAGGACGGCTTTCACACACACTTATCTCTTAGAACTGAGCATGTGGAGAGACGTTCGTTCATCCAGCACAAAGGGAACGGGTTGCAGGAGAAACACTTACTCTGGTTTCTCAGTCTGTTTCCTAGTGCCGGTTTGAACTGCCTGCCGGTTTCACTGTAAAACCGGGTTGGAGCTTGAACCTCCCCATATATATGTATGGAGTGGTGTTTGCAAGTGAAAAGAAACTTTGTGTTCCCTTCAAGCTAGGTGAAGGACGGCTTTCACACACACTTATCTCTCAGAACTGAGCATGTGGAGAGACGTTCGTTCATCCAGCACAAAGGGAACGGGTTGCAGGAGAAACACTTACTCTGGTTTCTCAGTCTGTTTCCTAGTGCCGGTTTGAAGTGCCTGCCGTTTTCACTGTAAAACCGGGTTGGAGCTTGAACCTCCCCATATATATGTATGGAGTGGAGTTTGCAAGTGAAAAGAAACTTTGTGTTCCCTTCAAGCTAGGTGAAGGACGGCTTTCACACACACTTATCTCTCAGAACTGAGCATGTGGAGAGACGTTCGTTCATCCAGCACAAAGGGAACGGGTTGCAGGAGAAACACTTACTCTGGTTTCTCAGTCTGTTTCCTAGTGCTGGTTTGAAGTGCCTGCCGTTTTCACTGTAAAACGGGGTTGGAGCTTGAACCTCCCCATATATATGTATGGAGTGGTGTTTGCAAGTGAAAAGAAACTTTCTGTTCCCTTCAAGCTAGGTGAAGGACGGCTTTCACACACACTTATCTCTCAGAACTGAGCATGTGGAGAGACGTTCGTTCATCCAGCACAAAGGGAACGGGTTGCAGGAGAAACACTTACTCTGGTTTCTCAGTCTGTTTCCTAGTGCCGGTTTGAAGTGCCTGCCGTTTTCACTGTAAAACCGGGTTGGAGCTTGAACCTCCCCATATATATGTATGGAGTGGTGTTTGCAAGTGAAAAGAAACTTTGTGTTCCCTTCAAGCTAGGTGAAGGACGGCTTTCACACACACTTATCTCTTAGAACTGAGCATGTGGAGAGACGTTCGTTCATCCAGCACAAAGGGAACGGGTTGCAGGAGAAACACTTACTCTGGTTTCTCAGTCTGTTTCCTAGTGCCGGTTTGAACTGCCTGCCGGTTTCACTGTAAAACCGGGTTGGAGCTTGAACCTCCCCATATATATGTATGGAGTGGTGTTTGCAAGTGAAAAGAAACTTTGTGTTCCCTTCAAGCTAGGTGAAGGACGGCTTTCACACACACTTATCTCTCAGAACTGAGCATGTGGAGAGACGTTCGTTCATCCAGCACAAAGGGAACGGGTTGCAGGAGAAACACTTACTCTGGTTTCTCAGTCTGTTTCCTAGTGCCGGTTTGAAGTGCCTGCCGTTTTCACTGTAAAACCGGGTTGGAGCTTGAACCTCCCCATATATATGTATGGAGTGGAGTTTGCAAGTGAAAAGAAACTTTGTGTTCCCTTCAAGCTAGGTGAAGGACGGCTTTCACACACACTTATCTCTCAGAACTGAGCATGTGGAGAGACGTTCGTTCATCAAGCACAAAGGGAACGGGTTGCAGGAGAAACACTTACTCTGGTTTCTCAGTCTGTTTCCTAGTGCCGGTTTGAAGTGCCTGCCGTTTTCACTGTAAAACCGGGTTGGAGCTTGAACCTCCCCATATATATGTATGGAGTGGAGTTTGCAAGTGAAAAGAAACTTTGTGTTCCCTTCAAGCTAGGTGAAGGACGGCTTTCACACACACTTATCTCTCAGAACTGAGCATGTGGAGAGACGTTCGTTCATCCAGCACAAAGGGAACGGGTTGCAGGAGAAACACTTACTCTGGTTTCTCAGTCTGTTTCCTAGTGCCGGTTTGAAGTGCCTGCCGTTTTCACTGTAAAACCGGGTTGGAGCTTGAACCTCCCCATATATATGTATGGAAAGGAGTTTGCAAGTGAAAAGAAACTTTGTGTTCCGTTCAAGCTAGGTGAAGGACGGCTTTCACACACACTTATCTCTCAGAACTGAGCATGTGGAGAGACGTTCGTTCATCCAGCACAAAGGGAACGGGTTGCAGGAGAAACACTTACTCTGGTTTCTCAGTCTGTTTCCTAGTGCTGGTTTGAAGTGCCTGCCGTTTTCACTGTAAAACGGGGTTGGAGCTTGAACCTCCCCATATATATGTATGGAGTGGAGTTTGCAAGTGAAAAGAAACTTTGTGTTCCCTTCAAGCTAGGTGAAGGACGGCTTTCACACACACTTATCTCTCAGAACTGAGCATGTGGAGAGACGTTCGTTCATCCAGCACAAAGGGAACGGGTTGCAGGAGAAACACTTACTCTGGTTTCTCAGTCTGTTTCCTAGTGCCGGTTTGAAGTGCCTGCCGTTTTCACTGTAAAACAGGGTTGGAGCTTGAACCTCCCCATATATATGTATGGAAAGGAGTTTGCAAGTGAAAAGAAACTTTGTGTTCCGTTCAAGCTAGGTGAAGGACGGCTTTCACACACACTTATCTCTCAGAACTGAGCATGTGGAGAGACGTTCGTTCATCCAGCACAAAGGGAACGGGTTGCAGGAGAAACACTTACTCTGGTTTCTCAGTCTGTTTCCTAGTGCTGGTTTGAAGTGCCTGCCGTTTTCACTGTAAAACGGGGTTGGAGCTTGAACCTCCCCATATATATGTATGGAGTGGTGTTTGCAAGTGAAAAGAAACTTTCTGTTCCCTTCAAGCTAGGTGAAGGACGGCTTTCACACACACTTATCTCTCAGAACTGAGCATGTGGAGAGACGTTCGTTCATCCAGCACAAAGGGAACGGGTTGCAGGAGAAACACTTACTCTGGTTTCTCAGTCTGTTTCCTAGTGCCGGTTTGAAGTGCCTGCCGTTTTCACTGTAAAACCGGGTTGGAGCTTGAACCTCCCCATATATATGTATGGAGTGGTGTTTGCAAGTGAAAAGAAACTTTGTGTTCCCTTCAAGCTAGGTGAAGGACGGCTTTCACACACACTTATCTCTTAGAACTGAGCATGTGGAGAGACGTTCGTTCATCCAGCACAAAGGGAACGGGTTGCAGGAGAAACACTTACTCTGGTTTCTCAGTCTGTTTCCTAGTGCCGGTTTGAACTGCCTGCCGGTTTCACTGTAAAACCGGGTTGGAGCTTGAACCTCCCCATATATATGTATGGAGTGGTGTTTGCAAGTGAAAAGAAACTTTGTGTTCCCTTCAAGCTAGGTGAAGGACGGCTTTCACACACACTTATCTCTCAGAACTGAGCATGTGGAGAGACGTTCGTTCATCCAGCACAAAGGGAACGGGTTGCAGGAGAAACACTTACTCTGGTTTCTCAGTCTGTTTCCTAGTGCCGGTTTGAAGTGCCTGCCGTTTTCACTGTAAAACCGGGTTGGAGCTTGAACCTCCCCATATATATGTATGGAGTGGAGTTTGCAAGTGAAAAGAAACTTTGTGTTCCCTTCAAGCTAGGTGAAGGACGGCTTTCACACACACTTATCTCTCAGAACTGAGCATGTGGAGAGACGTTCGTTCATCCAGCACAAAGGGAACGGGTTGCAGGAGAAACACTTACTCTGGTTTCTCAGTCTGTTTCCTAGTGCCGGTTTGAAGTGCCTGCCGTTTTCACTGTAAAACAGGGTTGGAGCTTGAACCTCCCCATATATATGTATGGAAAGGAGTTTGCAAGTGAAAAGAAACTTTGTGTTCCGTTCAAGCTAGGTGAAGGACGGCTTTCACACACACTTATCTCTCAGAACTGAGCATGTGGAGAGACGTTCGTTCATCCAGCACAAAGGGAACGGGTTGCAGGAGAAACACTTACTCTGGTTTCTCAGTCTGTTTCCTAGTGCTGGTTTGAAGTGCCTGCCGTTTTCACTGTAAAACGGGGTTGGAGCTTGAACCTCCCCATATATATGTATGGAGTGGTGTTTGCAAGTGAAAAGAAACTTTCTGTTCCCTTCAAGCTAGGTGAAGGACGGCTTTCACACACACTTATCTCTCAGAACTGAGCATGTGGAGAGACGTTCGTTCATCCAGCACAAAGGGAACGGGTTGCAGGAGAAACACTTACTCTGGTTTCTCAGTCTGTTTCCTAGTGCCGGTTTGAAGTGCCTGCCGTTTTCACTGTAAAACCGGGTTGGAGCTTGAACCTCCCCATATATATGTATGGAGTGGTGTTTGCAAGTGAAAAGAAACTTTGTGTTCCCTTCAAGCTAGGTGAAGGACGGCTTTCACACACACTTATCTCTTAGAACTGAGCATGTGGAGAGACGTTCGTTCATCCAGCACAAAGGGAACGGGTTGCAGGAGAAACACTTACTCTGGTTTCTCAGTCTGTTTCCTAGTGCCGGTTTGAACTGCCTGCCGGTTTCACTGTAAAACCGGGTTGGAGCTTGAACCTCCCCATATATATGTATGGAGTGGTGTTTGCAAGTGAAAAGAAACTTTGTGTTCCCTTCAAGCTAGGTGAAGGACGGCTTTCACACACACTTATCTCTCAGAACTGAGCATGTGGAGAGACGTTCGTTCATCCAGCACAAAGGGAACGGGTTGCAGGAGAAACACTTACTCTGGTTTCTCAGTCTGTTTCCTAGTGCCGGTTTGAAGTGCCTGCCGTTTTCACTGTAAAACCGGGTTGGAGCTTGAACCTCCCCATATATATGTATGGAGTGGAGTTTGCAAGTGAAAAGAAACTTTGTGTTCCCTTCAAGCTAGGTGAAGGACGGCTTTCACACACACTTATCTCTCAGAACTGAGCATGTGGAGAGACGTTCGTTCATCCAGCACAAAGGGAACGGGTTGCAGGAGAAACACTTACTCTGGTTTCTCAGTCTGTTTCCTAGTGCTGGTTTGAAGTGCCTGCCGTTTTCACTGTAAAACGGGGTTGGAGCTTGAACCTCCCCATATATATGTATGGAGTGGTGTTTGCAAGTGAAAAGAAACTTTCTGTTCCCTTCAAGCTAGGTGAAGGACGGCTTTCACACACACTTATCTCTCAGAACTGAGCATGTGGAGAGACGTTCGTTCATCCAGCACAAAGGGAACGGGTTGCAGGAGAAACACTTACTCTGGTTTCTCAGTCTGTTTCCTAGTGCCGGTTTGAAGTGCCTGCCGTTTTCACTGTAAAACCGGGTTGGAGCTTGAACCTCCCCATATATATGTATGGAGTGGTGTTTGCAAGTGAAAAGAAACTTTGTGTTCCCTTCAAGCTAGGTGAAGGACGGCTTTCACACACACTTATCTCTTAGAACTGAGCATGTGGAGAGACGTTCGTTCATCCAGCACAAAGGGAACGGGTTGCAGGAGAAACACTTACTCTGGTTTCTCAGTCTGTTTCCTAGTGCCGGTTTGAACTGCCTGCCGGTTTCACTGTAAAACCGGGTTGGAGCTTGAACCTCCCCATATATATGTATGGAGTGGTGTTTGCAAGTGAAAAGAAACTTTGTGTTCCCTTCAAGCTAGGTGAAGGACGGCTTTCACACACACTTATCTCTCAGAACTGAGCATGTGGAGAGACGTTCGTTCATCCAGCACAAAGGGAACGGGTTGCAGGAGAAACACTTACTCTGGTTTCTCAGTCTGTTTCCTAGTGCTGGTTTGAAGTGCCTGCCGTTTTCACTGTAAAACGGGGTTGGAGCTTGAACCTCCCCATATATATGTATGGAGTGGTGTTTGCAAGTGAAAAGAAACTTTCTGTTCCCTTCAAGCTAGGTGAAGGACGGCTTTCACACACACTTATCTCTCAGAACTGAGCATGTGGAGAGACGTTCGTTCATCCAGCACAAAGGGAACGGGTTGCAGGAGAAACACTTACTCTGGTTTCTCAGTCTGTTTCCTAGTGCCGGTTTGAAGTGCCTGCCGTTTTCACTGTAAAACCGGGTTGGAGCTTGAACCTCCCCCTATATATGTATGGAGTGGAGTTTGCAAGAGAAAAGAAACTTTGTGTTCCCTTCAAGCTAGGTGAAGGACGGCTTTCACACACACTTATCTCTCAGAACTGAGCATGTGGAGAGACGTTCGTTCATCCAGCACAAAGGGAACGGTTTGCAGGAGAATAACTTACTCTGGTTTCTCAGTCTGTTTCCTAGTGCCGGTTTGAAGTGCCTGCCGTTTTCACTGTAAAACCGGGTTGGAGCTTGAACCTCCCCATATATATGTATGGAGTGGAGTTTGCAAGTGAAAAGAAACTTTGTGTTCCCTTCAAGCTAGGTGAAGGACGGCTTTCACACACACTTATCTCTCAGAACTGAGCATGTGGAGAGACGTTCGTTCATCCAGCACAAAGGGAACGGGTTGCAGGAGAAACACTTACTCTGGTTTCTCAGTCTGTTTCCTAGTGCCGGTTTGAAGTGCCTGCCGTTTTCACTGTAAAACCGGGTTGGAGCTTGAACCTCCCCATATATATGTATGGAAAGGAGTTTGCAAGTGAAAAGAAACTTTGTGTTCCGATCAAGCTAGGTGAAGGACGGCTTTCACACACACTTATCTCTCAGAACTGAGCATGTGGAGAGACGTTCGTTCATCCAGCACAAAGGGAACGGGTTGCACGAGAAACACTTACTCTGGTTTCTCAGTCTGTTTCCTAGTGCCGGTTTGAAGTGCCTGCCGTTTTCACTGTAAAACCGGGTTGGAGCTTGAACCTCCCCATATATATGTATGGGGTGGTGTTTGCAAGTGAAAAGAAACTTTGTGTTCCCTTCAAGCTAGGTGAAGGACGGCTTTCACACACACTTATCTCTCAGAACTGAGCATGTGGAGAGACGTTCGTTCATCCAGCCCAAAGGGAACGGGTTGCAGGAGAAACACTTACTCTGGTTTCTCAGTCTGTTTCCTAGTGCCGGTTTGAAGTGCCTGCCGTTTTCACTGTAAAACCGGGTTGGAGCTTGAACCTCCCCATATATATGTATGGAGTGGAGTTTGCAAGTGAAAAGAAACTTTGTGTTCCCTTCAAGCTAGGTGAAGGACGGCTTTCACACACACTTATCTCTCAGAACTGAGCATGTGGAGAGACGTTCGTTCATCCAGCACAAAGGGAACGGGTTGCAGGAGAATCACTTAGTCTGGTTTCTCAGTCTGTTTCCTAGTGCCGGTTTGAAGTGCCTGCCGTTTTCACTGTAAAACCGGCCTGGAGCTTGAACCTCCCCATATATATGTATTTAGTGGAGTTTGCTACTGAAAAGAAACTTTGTGTTCCCTTCAAGCTAGGTGAAGGACGGCTTTCACACACACTTATCTCTCAGAACTGAGCATGTGGAGAGACGTTCGTTCATCCAGCACAAAGGGAACGGGTTGCAGGAGAAACACTTACTCTGGTTTCTCAGTCTGTTTCCTAGTGCCGGTTTGAAGTGCCTGCCGTTTTCACTGTAAAACCGGGTTGGAGCTTGAACCTCCCCATATATATGTATGGAGTGGAGTTTGCTACTGAAAAGAAACTTTGTGTTCCCTTCAAGCTAGGTGAAGGACGGCTTTCACACACACTTATCTCTCAGAACTGAGCATGTGGAGAGACGTTCGTTCATCCAGCACAAAGGGAACGGGTTGCAGGAGAAACACTTACTCTGGTTTCTCAGTCTGTTTCCTAGTGCCGGTTTGAAGTGCCTGCCGTTTTCACTGTAAAACCGGCCTGGAGCTTGAACCTCCCCATATATATGTATGGAGTGGAGTTTGCAGGTGAAAAGAAATTTTGTGTTCCCTTCAAGCTAGGTGAAGGACGGCTTTCACACACACTTATCTCTCAGAACTGAGCATGTGGAGAGACGTTCGTTCATCCAGCACAAAGGGAACGGGTTGCAGGAGAAACACTTACTCTGGTTTCTCAGTCTGTTTCCTAGTGCCGGTTTGAAGTGCCTGCCGTTTTCACTGTAAAACCGGGTTGGAGCTTGAACCTCCCCGTATATATGTATTTAGTGGAGTTTGCTACTGAAAAGAAACTTTGTGTTCCCTTCAAGCTAGGTGAAGGACGGCTTTCACACATACTTATCTCTCAGAACTGAGCATGTGGAGAGACGTTCGTTCATCCAGCACAAAGGGAACGGGTTGCAGGAGAAACACTTACTCTGGTTTCTCAGTCTGTTTCCTAGTGCCGGTTTGAAGTGCCTGCCGTTTTCACTGTAATACCGGGTTGGAGCTTGAACCTCCCCATATATATGTATGGAGTGGAGTTTGCTACTGAAAAGAAACTTTGTGTTCCCTTCAAGCTAGGTGAAGGACGGCTTTCACACACACTTATCTCTCAGAACTGAGCATGTGGAGAGACGTTCGTTCATCCAGCACAAAGGGAACGGGTTGCAGGAGAAACACTTACTCTGGTTTCTCAGTCTGTTTCCTAGTGCCGGTTTGAAGTGCCTGCCGTTTTCACTGTAAAACCGGGTTGGAGCTTGAACCTCCCCATAGATATGTATGGAGTGGAGTTTGCTACTGAAAAGAAACTTTGTGTTCCCTTCAAGCTAGGTGAAGGACGGCTTTCACACACACTTATCTCTCAGAACTGAGCATGTGGAGAGACGTTAGTTCATCCAGCACAAAGGGAACGGGTTGCAGGAGAAACACTTACACTGGTTTCTCAGTCTGTTTCCTAGTGCCGGTTTGAAGTGCCTGCCGTTTTCACTGTAAAACCGGGTTGGAGCTTGAACCTCCCCATATATATGTATGGAGTGGAGTTTGCAAGTGAAAAGAAACTTTGTGTTCCCTTCAAGCTAGGTGAAGGACGGCTTTCACACACACTTATCTCTCAGAACTGAGCATGTGGAGAGACGTTCGTTCATCCAGCACAAAGGGAACGGGTTGCAGGAGAATCACTTACTCTGGTTTCTCAGTCTGTTTCCTAGTGCCGGTTTGAAGTGCCTGCCGTTTTCACTGTAAAACCGGGTTGGAGCTTGAACCTCCCCATATATATGTATGGAAAGGAGTTTGCAAGTGAAAAGAAACTTTGTGTTCCGTTCAAGCTAGGTGAAGGACGGCTTTCACACACACTTATCTCTTAGAACTGAGCATGTGGAGAGACGTTCGTTCATCCAGCACAAAGGGAACGGGTTGCAGGAGAAACACTTACTCTGGTTTCTCAGTCTGTTTCCTAGTGCCGGTTTGAAGTGCCTGCCGTTTTCACTGTAAAACCGGGTTGGAGCTTGAACCTCCCCATATATATGTATGGAGTGGAGTTTGCTACTGAAAAGAAACTTTGTGTTCCCTTCAAGCTAGGTGAAGGACGGCTTTCACACACACTTATCTCTCAGAACTGAGCATGTGGAGAGACGTTCGTTCATCCAGCACAAAGGGAACGGGTTGCAGGAGAAACACTTACTCTGGTTTCTCAGTCTGTTTCCTAGTGCCGGTTTGAAGTGCCTGCCGTTTTCACTGTAAAACCGGCCTGGAGCTTGAACCTCCCCATATATATGTATGGAGTGGAGTTTGCAGGTGAAAAGAAATTTTTGTTCCCTTCAAGCTAGGTGAAGGACGGCTTTCACACACACTTATCTCTCAGAACTGAGCATGTGGAGAGACGTTCGTTCATCCAGCACAAAGGGAACGGGTTGCAGGAGAAACACTTACTCTGGTTTCTCAGTCTGTTTCCTAGTGCCGGTTTGAAGTGCCTGCCGTTTTCACTGTAAAACCGGGTTGGAGCTTGAACCTCCCCGTATATATGTATTTAGTGGAGTTTGCTACTGAAAAGAAACTTTGTGTTCCCTTCAAGCTAGGTGAAGGACGGCTTTCACACATACTTATCTCTCAGAACTGAGCATGTGGAGAGACGTTCGTTCATCCAGCACAAAGGGAACGGGTTGCAGGAGAAACACTTACTCTGGTTTCTCAGTCTGTTTCCTAGTGCCGGTTTGAAGTGCCTGCCGTTTTCACTGTAATACCGGGTTGGAGCTTGAACCTCCCCATATATATGTATGGAGTGGAGTTTGCTACTGAAAAGAAACTTTGTGTTCCCTTCAAGCTAGGTGAAGGACGGCTTTCACACACACTTATCTCTCAGAACTGAGCATGTGGAGAGACGTTCGTTCATCCAGCACAAAGGGAACGGGTTGCAGGAGAAACACTTTCTCTGGTTTCTCAGTCTGTTTCCTAGTGCCGGTTTGAAGTGCCTGCCGTTTTCACTGTAAAACCGGGTTGGAGCTTGAACCTCCCCATAGATATGTATGGAGTGGAGTTTGCTACTGAAAAGAAACTTTGTGTTCCCTTCAAGCTAGGTGAAGGACGGCTTTCACACACACTTATCTCTCAGAACTGAGCATGTGGAGAGACGTTAGTTCATCCAGCACAAAGGGAACGGGTTGCAGGAGAAACACTTACACTGGTTTCTCAGTCTGTTTCCTAGTGCCGGTTTGAAGTGCCTGCCGTTTTCACTGTAAAACCGGGTTGGAGCTTGAACCTCCCCATATATATGTATGGAGTGGAGTTTGCAAGTGAAAAGAAACTTTGTGTTCCCTTCAAGCTAGGTGAAGGACGGCTTTCACACACACTTATCTCTCAGAACTGAGCATGTGGAGAGACGTTCGTTCATCCAGCACAAAGGGAACGGGTTGCAGGAGAATCACTTACTCTGGTTTCTCAGTCTGTTTCCTAGTGCCGGTTTGAAGTGCCTGCCGTTTTCACTGTAAAACCGGGTTGGAGCTTGAACCTCCCCATATATATGTATGGAAAGGAGTTTGCAAGTGAAAAGAAACTTTGTGTTCCGTTCAAGCTAGGTGAAGGACGGCTTTCACACACACTTATCTCTTAGAACTGAGCATGTGGAGAGACGTTCGTTCATCCAGCACAAAGGGAACGGGTTGCAGGAGAAACACTTACTCTGGTTTCTCAGTCTGTTTCCTAGTGCCGGTTTGAAGTGCCTGCCGTTTTCACTGTAAAACCGGGTTGGAGCTTGAACCTCCCCATATATATGTATGGAGTGGTGTTTGCAAGTGAAAAGAAACTTTGTGTTCCCTTCAAGCTAGGTGAAGGACGGCTTTCACACACACTTATCTCTCAGAACTGAGCATGTGGAGAGACGTTCGTTCATCCAGCACAAAGGGAACGGGTTGCAGGAGAAACAATTACTCTGGTTTCTCAGTCTGTTTCCTAGTGCCGGTTTGAAGTGCCTGCCGTTTTCACTGTAAAACCGGCCTGGAGCTTGAACCTCCCCATATATATGTATGGAGTGGAGTTTGCAGGTGAAAAGAAATTTTTGTTCCCTTCAAGCTAGGTGAAGGACGGCTTTCACACACACTTATCTCTCAGAACTGAGCATGTGGAGAGACGTTCGTTCATCCAGCACAAAGGGAACGGGTTGCAGGAGAAACACTTACTCTGGTTTCTCAGTCTGTTTCCTAGTGCCGGTTTGAAGTGCCTGCCGTTTTCACTGTAAAACCGGGTTGGAGCTTGAACCTCCCCGTATATATGTATTTAGTGGAGTTTGCTACTGAAAAGAAACTTTGTGTTCCCTTCAAGCTAGGTGAAGGACGGCTTTCACACATACTTATCTCTCAGAACTGAGCATGTGGAGAGACGTTCGTTCATCCAGCACAAAGGGAACGGGTTGCAGGAGAAACACTTACTCTGGTTTCTCAGTCTGTTTCCTAGTGCCGGTTTGAAGTGCCTGCCGTTTTCACTGTAATACCGGGTTGGAGCTTGAACCTCCCCATATATATGTATGGAGTGGAGTTTGCTACTGAAAAGAAACTTTGTGTTCCCTTCAAGCTAGGTGAAGGACGGCTTTCACACACACTTATCTCTCAGAACTGAGCATGTGGAGAGACGTTCGTTCATCCAGCACAAAGGGAACGGGTTGCAGGAGAAACACTTTCTCTGGTTTCTCAGTCTGTTTCCTAGTGCCGGTTTGAAGTGCCTGCCGTTTTCACTGTAAAACCGGGTTGGAGCTTGAACCTCCCCATAGATATGTATGGAGTGGAGTTTGCTACTGAAAAGAAACTTTGTGTTCCCTTCAAGCTAGGTGAAGGACGGCTTTCACACACACTTATCTCTCAGAACTGAGCATGTGGAGAGACGTTAGTTCATCCAGCACAAAGGGAACGGGTTGCAGGAGAAACACTTACACTGGTTTCTCAGTCTGTTTCCTAGTGCCGGTTTGAAGTGCCTGCCGTTTTCACTGTAAAACCGGGTTGGAGCTTGAACCTCCCCATATATATGTATGGAGTGGAGTTTGCAAGTGAAAAGAAACTTTGTGTTCCCTTCAAGCTAGGTGAAGGACGGCTTTCACACACACTTATCTCTCAGAACTGAGCATGTGGAGAGACGTTCGTTCATCCAGCACAAAGGGAACGGGTTGCAGGAGAATCACTTACTCTGGTTTCTCAGTCTGTTTCCTAGTGCCGGTTTGAAGTGCCTGCCGTTTTCACTGTAAAACCGGGTTGGAGCTTGAACCTCCCCATATATATGTATGGAAAGGAGTTTGCAAGTGAAAAGAAACTTTGTGTTCCGTTCAAGCTAGGTGAAGGACGGCTTTCACACACACTTATCTCTTAGAACTGAGCATGTGGAGAGACGTTCGTTCATCCAGCACAAAGGGAACGGGTTGCAGGAGAAACACTTACTCTGGTTTCTCAGTCTGTTTCCTAGTGCCGGTTTGAAGTGCCTGCCGTTTTCACTGTAAAACCGGGTTGGAGCTTGAACCTCCCCATATATATGTATGGAGTGGTGTTTGCAAGTGAAAAGAAACTTTGTGTTCCCTTCAAGCTAGGTGAAGGACGGCTTTCACACACACTTATCTCTCAGAACTGAGCATGTGGAGAGACGTTCGTTCATCCAGCACAAAGGGAACGGGTTGCAGGAGAAACACTTACTCTGGTTTCTCAGTCTGTTTCCTAGTGCCGGTTTGAAGTGCCTGCCGTTTTCACTGTAAAACCGGGTTGGAGCTTGAACCTCCCCATTTATATGTATGGAGTGGGGTTTGCAAGTGAAAAGAAACTTTGTGTTCCCTTCAAGCTAGGTGAAGGACGGCTTTCACACACACTTATCTCTCAGAACTGAGCATGTGGAGAGACGTTCGTTCATCCAGCACAAAGGGAACGGGTTGCAGGAGAATCACTTAGTCTGGTTTCTCAGTCTGTTTCCTAGTGCCGGTTTGAAGTGCCTGCCGTTTTCACTGTAAAACCGGGTTGGAGCTTGAACCTCCCCGTATATATGTATTTAGTGGAGTTTGCTACTGAAAAGAAACTTTGTGGTCCCTTCAAGCTAGGTGAAGGACGGCTTTCACACACACTTATCTCTCAGAACTGAGCATGTGGAGAGACGTTCGTTCATCCAGCACAAAGGGAACGGGTTGCAGGAGAAACACTTACTCTGGTTTCTCAGTCTGTTTCCTAGTGCCGGTTTGAAGTGCCTGCCGTTTTCACTGTAAAACCGGGTTGGAGCTTGAACCTCCCCATATATATGTATGGAGTGGTGTTTGCAAGTGAAAAGAAACTTTGTGTTCCCTTCAAGCTAGGTGAAGGACGGCTTTCACACACACTTTTCTCTCAGAACTGAGCATGTGGAGAGACGTTCGTTCATCCAGCACAAAGGGAACGGGTTGCAGGAGAAACACTTACTCTGGTTTCTCAGTCTGTTTCCTAGTGCCGGTTTGAAGTGCCTGCCGTTTTCACTGTAAAACCGGGTTGGAGCTTGAACCTCCCCATATATATGTATGGAGTGGAGTTTGTAAGTGAAAAGAAACTTTGTGTTCCCTTCAAACTAGGTGAAGGACGGCTTTCACACACACTTATCTCTTAGAACTGAGCATGTGGAGAGACGTTCGTTCATCCAGCACAAAGGGAACGGGTTGCAGGAGAATCACTTACTCTGGTTTCTCAGTCTGTTTCCTAGTGCCGGTTTGAAGTGCCTGCCGTTTTCACTGTAAAAGCGGCCTGGAGCTTGAACCTCCCCATATATATGTATGGAAAGGAGTTTGCAAGTGAAAAGAAACTTTGTGTTCCCTTCAAGCTAGGTGAAGGACGGCTTTCACACACACTTATCTCTCAGAACTGAGCATGTGGAGAGACGTTCGTTCATCCAGCACAAAGGGAACGGGTTGCAGGAGAAACACTTACTCTGGTTTCTCAGTCTGTTTCCTAGTGCCGGTTTGAAGTGCCTGCCGTTTTCACTGTAAAACCGGGTTGGAGCTTGAACCTCCCCATATATATGTATGGAGTGGTGTTTGCAAGTGAAAAGAAACTTTGTGTTCCCTTCAAGCTAGGTGAAGGACGGCTTTCACACACACTTTTCTCTCAGAACTGAGCATGTGGAGAGACGTTCGTTCATCCAGCACAAAGGGAACGGGTTGCAGGAGAAACACTTACTCTGGTTTCTCAGTCTGTTTCCTAGTGCCGGTTTGAAGTGCCTGCCGTTTTCACTGTAAAACCGGGTTGGAGCTTGAACCTCCCCATATATATGTATGGAGTGGTGTTTGCAAGTGAAAAGAAACTTTGTGTTCCCTTCAAGCTAGGTGAAGGACGGCTTTCACACACACTTATCTCTCAGAACTGAGCATGTGGAGAGACGTTCGTTCATTCAGCACAAAGGGAATGGGTTGCAGGAGAAACACTTACTCTGCTTTCTCAGTCTGTTTCCTAGTGCCGGTTTGAAGTGCCTGCCGTTTTCACTGTAAAACCGGGTTGGAGCTTGAACCTCCCCATATATATGTATGGAGTGGAGTTTGTAAGTGAAAAGAAACTTTGTGTTCCCTTCAAACTAGGTGAAGGACGGCTTTCACACACACTTATCTCTCAGAACTGAGCATGTGGAGAGACGGTCGTTCATCCAGCACAAAGGGAACGGGTTGCAGGAGAATCACTTATTCTGGTTTCTCAGTCTGTTTCCTAGTGCCGGTTTGAAGTGCCTGCCGTTTTCACTGTAAAACCGGCCTGGAGCTTGAACCTCCCCATATATATGTATGGAAAGGAGTTTGCAAGTGAAAAGAAACTTTGTGTTCCCTTCAAGCTAGGTGAAGGACGGCTTTCACACACACTTATCTCTCAGAACTGAGCATGTGGAGAGACGTTCGTTCATCAAGCACAAAGGGAACGGGTTGCAGGAGAAACACTTACTCTGGTTTCTCAGTCTGTTTCCTAGTGCCGGTTTGAACTGCCTGCCGTTTTCACTGTAAAACCGGCCTGGAGCTTGAACCTCCCCATATATATGTATGGAGTGGAGTTTGCTACTGAAAAGAAACTTTGTGTTCCCTTCAAGCTAGGTGAAGGACGGCTTTCACACACACTTATCTCTCAGAACTGAGCATGTGGAGAGACGTTCGTTCATCCAGCACAAAGGGAACGGGTTGCAGGAGAAACACTTACTCTGGTTTCTCAGTCTGTTTCCTAGTGCCGGTTTGAAGTGCCTGCCGTTTTCACTGTAAAACCGGGTTGGAGCTTGAACCTCCCCATATATATGTATGGAGTGGTGTTTGCAAGTGAAAAGAAACTTTGTGTTCCCTTCAAGCTAGGTGAAGGACGGCTTTCACACACACTTATCTCTTAGAACTGAGCATGTGGAGAGACGTTCTTTCATCCAGCACAAAGGGAACGGGTTGCAGGAGAAACACTTACTCTGGTTTCTCAGTCTGTTTCCTAGTGCCGGTTTGAAGTGCCTGCCGTTTTCACTGTAAAACCGGGTTGGAGCTTGAACCTCCCCATATATATGTATGGAGTGGTGTTTGCAAGTGAAAAGAAACTTTGTGTTCCCTTCAAGCTAGGTGAAGGACGGCTTTCACACACACTTATCTCTTAGAACTGAGCATGTGGAGAGACGTTCGTTCATCCAGCACAAAGGGAACGGGTTGCAGGAGAAACACTTACTCTGGTTTCTCAGTCTGTTTCCTAGTGCCGGTTTGAAGTGCCTGCCGGTTTCACTGTAAAACCGGGTTGGAGCTTGAACCTCCCCATATATATGTATGGAGTGGTGTTTGCAAGTGAAAAGAAACTTTGTGTTCCCTTCAAGCTAGGTGAAGGACGGCTTTCACACACACTTATCTCTCAGAACTGAGCATGTGGAGAGACGTTCGTTCATCCAGCACAAAGGGAACGGGTTGCAGGAGAAACACTTACTCTGGTTTCTCAGTCTGTTTCCTAGTGCCGGTTTGAAGTGCCTGCCGTTTTCACTGTAAAACCGGGTTGGAGCTTGAACCTCCCCATATATATGTATGGAGTGGAGTTTGCAAGTGAAAAGAAACTTTGTGTTCCCTTCAAGCTAGGTGAAGGACGGCTTTCACACACACTTATCTCTCAGAACTGAGCATGTGGAGAGACGTTCGTTCATCCAGCACAAAGGGAACGGGTTGCAGGAGAAACACTTACTCTGGTTTCTCAGTCTGTTTCCAAGTGCCGGTTTGAAGTGCCTGCCGTTTTCACTGTAAAACAGGGTTGGAGCTTGAACCTCCCCATATATATGTATGGAAAGGAGTTTGCAAGTGAAAAGAAACTTTGTGTTCCGTTCAAGCTAGGTGAAGGACGGCTTTCACACACACTTATCTCTCAGAACTGAGCATGTGGAGAGACGTTCGTTCATCCAGCACAAAGGGAACGGGTTGCCGGAGAAACACTTACTCTGGTTTCTCAGTCTGTTTCCTAGTGCCGGTTTGAAGTGCCTGCCGTTTTCACTGTAAAACCGGGTTGGAGCTTGAACCTCCCCCTATATATGTATGGAGTGGAGTTTGCAAGATAAAAGAAACTTTGTGTTCCCTTCAAGCTAGGTGAAGGACGGCTTTCACACACACTTATCTCTCAGAACTGAGCATGTGGAGAGACGTTCGTTCATCCAGCACAAAGGGAACGGGTTGCAGGAGAATCACTTATTCTGGTTTCTCAGTCTGTTTCCTAGTGCCGGTTTGAAGTGCCTGCCGTTTTCACTGTAAAACCGGCCTGGAGCTTGAACCTCCCCATATATATGTATGGAAAGGAGTTTGCAAGTGAAAAGAAACTTTGTGTTCCCTTCAAGCTAGGTGAAGGACGGCTTTCACACACACTTATCTCTCAGAACTGAGCATGTGGAGAGACGTTCGTTCATCAAGCACAAAGGGAACGGGTTGCAGGAGAAACACTTACTCTGGTTTCTCAGTCTGTTTCCTAGTGCCGGTTTGAACTGCCTGCCGTTTTCACTGTAAAACCGGCCTGGAGCTTGAACCTCCCCATATATATGTATGGAGTGGAGTTTGCTACTGAAAAGAAACTTTGTGTTCCCTTCAAGCTAGGTGAAGGACGGCTTTCACACACACTTATCTCTCAGAACTGAGCATGTGGAGAGACGTTCGTTCATCCAGCACAAAGGGAACGGGTTGCAGGAGAAACACTTACTCTGGTTTCTCAGTCTGTTTCCTAGTGCCGGTTTGAAGTGCCTGCCGTTTTCACTGTAAAACCGGCCTGGAGCTTGAACCTCCCCATATATATGTATGGAGTGGAGTTTGCAGGTGAAAAGAAACTTTGTGTTCCCTTCAAGCTAGGTGAAGGACGGCTTTCACACACACTTATCTCTCAGAACTGAGCATGTGGAGAGACGTTCGTTCATCCAGCACAAAGGGAACGGGTTGCAGGAGAAACACTTACTCTGGTTTCTCAGTCTGTTTCCTAGTGCCGGTTTGAAGTGCCTGCCGTTTTCACTGTAAAACCGGGTTGGAGCTTGAACCTCCCCATATATATGTATGGAGTGGTGTTTGCAAGTGAAAAGAAACTTTGTGTTCCCTTCAAGCTAGGTGAAGGACGGCTTTCACACACACTTATCTCTTAGAACTGAGCATGTGGAGAGACGTTCTTTCATCCAGCACAAAGGGAACGGGTTGCAGGAGAAACACTTACTCTGGTTTCTCAGTCTGTTTCCTAGTGCCGGTTTGAAGTGCCTGCCGTTTTCACTGTAAAACCGGGTTGGAGCTTGAACCTCCCCATATATATGTATGGAGTGGTGTTTGCAAGTGAAAAGAAACTTTGTGTTCCCTTCAAGCTAGGTGAAGGACGGCTTTCACACACACTTATCTCTTAGAACTGAGCATGTGGAGAGACGTTCGTTCATCCAGCACAAAGGAACGGGTTGCAGGAGAAACACTTACTCTGGTTTCTCAGTCTGTTTCCTAGTGCCGGTTTGAAGTGCCTGCCGGTTTCACTGTAAAACCGGGTTGGAGCTTGAACCTCCCCATATATATGTATGGAGTGGTGTTTGCAAGTGAAAAGAAACTTTGTGTTCCCTTCAAGCTAGGTGAAGGACGGCTTTCACACACACTTATCTCTCAGAACTGAGCATGTGGAGAGACGTTCGTTCATCCAGCACAAAGGGAACGGGTTGCAGGAGAAACACTTACTCTGGTTTCTCAGTCTGTTTCCTAGTGCCGGTTTGAAGTGCCTGCCGTTTTCACTGTAAAACCGGGTTGGAGCTTGAACCTCCCCATATATATGTATGGAGTGGAGTTTGCAAGTGAAAAGAAACTTTGTGTTCCCTTCAAGCTAGGTGAAGGACGGCTTTCACACACACTTATCTCTCAGAACTGAGCATGTGGAGAGACGTTCGTTCATCCAGCACAAAGGGAACGGGTTGCAGGAGAAACACTTACTCTGGTTTCTCAGTCTGTTTCCTAGTGCCGGTTTGAAGTGCCTGCCGTTTTCACTGTAAAACCGGGTTGGAGCTTGAACCTCCCCATATATATGTATGGAAAGGAGTTTGCAAGTGAAAAGAAACTTTGTGTTCCGTTCAAGCTAGGTGAAGGACGGCTTTCACACACACTTATCTCTCAGAACTGAGCATGTGGAGAGACGTTCGTTCATCCAGCACAAAGGGAACGGGTTGCAGGAGAAACACTTACTCTGGTTTCTCAGTCTGTTTCCTAGTGCTGGTTTGAAGTGCCTGCCGTTTTCACTGTAAAACGGGGTTGGAGCTTGAACCTCCCCATATATATGTATGGAGTGTTGTTTGCAAGTGAAAAGAAACTTTCTGTTCCCTTCAAGCTAGGTGAAGGACGGCTTTCACACACACTTATCTCTCAGAACTGAGCATGTGGAGAGACGTTCGTTCATCCAGCACAAAGGGAACGGGTTGCAGGAGAAACACTTACTCTGGTTTCTCAGTCTGTTTCCTAGTGCCGGTTTGAAGTGCCTGCCGTTTTCACTGTAAAACCGGGTTGGAGCTTGAACCTCCCCCTATATATGTATGGAGTGGAGTTTGCAAGAGAAAAGAAACTTTGTGTTCCCTTCAAGCTAGGTGAAGGACGGCTTTCACACACACTTATCTCTCAGAACTGAGCATGTGGAGAGACGTTCGTTCATCCAGCACAAAGGGAACGGTTTGCAGGAGAATAACTTACTCTGGTTTCTCAGTCTGTTTCCTAGTGCCGGTTTGAAGTGCCTGCCGTTTTCACTGTAAAACCGGGTTGGAGCTTGAACCTCCCCATATATATGTATGGAGTGGAGTTTGCAAGTGAAAAGAAACTTTGTGTTCCCTTCAAGCTAGGTGAAGGACGGCTTTCACACACACTTATCTCTCAGAACTGAGCATGTGGAGAGACGTTCGTTCATCCAGCACAAAGGGAACGGGTTGCAGGAGAAACACTTACTCTGGTTTCTCAGTCTGTTTCCTAGTGCCGGTTTGAAGTGCCTGCCGTTTTCACTGTAAAACCGGGTTGGAGCTTGAACCTCCCCATATATATGTATGGAAAGGAGTTTGCAAGTGAAAAGAAACTTTGTGTTCCCTTCAAGCTAGGTGAAGGACGGCTTTCACACTCACTTATCTCTCAGAACTGAGCATGTGGAGAGACGTTCGTTCATCCAGCACAAAGGGAACGGGTTGCAGGAGAATCACTTATTCTGGTTTCTCAGTCTGTTTCCTAGTGCCGGTTTGAAGTGCCTGCCGTTTTCACTGTAAAACCGGCCTGGAGCTTGAACCTCCCCATATATATGTATGGAAAGGAGTTTGCAAGTGAAAAGAAACTTTGTGTTCCCTTCAAGCTAGGTGAAGGACGGCTTTCACACACACTTATCTCTCAGAACTGAGCATGTGGAGAGACGTTCGTTCATCAAGCACAAAGGGAACGGGTTGCAGGAGAAACACTTACTCTGGTTTCTCAGTCTGTTTCCTAGTGCCGGTTTGAACTGCCTGCCGTTTTCACTGTAAAACCGGCCTGGAGCTTGAACCTCCCCATATATATGTATGGAGTGGAGTTTGCAGGTGAAAAGAAACTTTGTGTTCCCTTCAAGCTAGGTGAAGGACGGCTTTCACACACACTTATCTCTCAGAACTGAGCATGTGGAGAGACGTTCGTTCATCCAGCACAAAGGGAACGGGTTGCAGGAGAAACACTTACTCTGGTTTCTCAGTCTGTTTCCTAGTGCCGGTTTGAAGTGCCTGCCGTTTTCACTGTAAAACCGGCCTGGAGCTTGAACCTCCCCATATATATGTATGGAGTGGAGTTTGCAGGTGAAAAGAAACTTTGTGTTCCCTTCAAGCTAGGTGAAGGACGGCTTTCACACACACTTATCTCTCAGAACTGAGCATGTGGAGAGACGTTCGTTCATCCAGCACAAAGGGAACGGGTTGCAGGAGAAACACTTACTCTGGTTTCTCAGTCTGTTTCCTAGTGCCGGTTTGAAGTGCCTGCCGTTTTCACTGTAAAACCGGGTTGGAGCTTGAACCTCCCCATATATATGTATGGAGTGGTGTTTGCAAGTGAAAAGAAACTTTGTGTTCCCTTCAAGCTAGGTGAAGGACGGCTTTCACACACACTTATCTCTCAGAACTGAGCATGTGGAGAGACGTTCTTTCATCCAGCACAAAGGGAACGGGTTGCAGGAGAAACACTTACTCTGGTTTCTCAGTCTGTTTCCTAGTGCCGGTTTGAAGTGCCTGCCGTTTTCACTGTAAAACCGGGTTGGAGCTTGAACCTCCCCATATATATGTATGGAGTGGTGTTTGCAAGTGAAAAGAAACTTTGTGTTCCCTTCAAGCTAGGTGAAGGACGGCTTTCACACACACTTATCTCTTAGAACTGAGCATGTGGAGAGACGTTCGTTCATCCAGCACAAAGGAACGGGTTGCAGGAGAAACACTTACTCTGGTTTCTCAGTCTGTTTCCTAGTGCCGGTTTGAAGTGCCTGCCGGTTTCACTGTAAAACCGGGTTGGAGCTTGAACCTCCCCATATATATGTATGGAGTGGTGTTTGCAAGTGAAAAGAAACTTTGTGTTCCCTTCAAGCTAGGTGAAGGACGGCTTTCACACACACTTATCTCTCAGAACTGAGCATGTGGAGAGACGTTCGTTCATCCAGCACAAAGGGAACGGGTTGCAGGAGAATCACTTATTCTGGTTTCTCAGTCTGTTTCCTAGTGCCGGTTTGAAGTGCCTGCCGTTTTCACTGTAAAACCGGCCTGGAGCTTGAACCTCCCCATATATATGTATGGAAAGGAGTTTGCAAGTGAAAAGAAACTTTGTGTTCCCTTCAAGCTAGGTGAAGGACGGCTTTCACACACACTTATCTCTCAGAACTGAGCATGTGGAGAGACGTTCGTTCATCAAGCACAAAGGGAACGGGTTGCAGGAGAAACACTTACTCTGGTTTCTCAGTCTGTTTCCTAGTGCCGGTTTGAACTGCCTGCCGTTTTCACTGTAAAACCGGCCTGGAGCTTGAACCTCCCCATATATATGTATGGAGTGGAGTTTGCAGGTGAAAAGAAACTTTGTGTTCCCTTCAAGCTAGGTGAAGGACGGCTTTCACACACACTTATCTCTCAGAACTGAGCATGTGGAGAGACGTTCGTTCATCCAGCACAAAGGGAACGGGTTGCAGGAGAAACACTTACTCTGGTTTCTCAGTCTGTTTCCTAGTGCCGGTTTGAAGTGCCTGCCGTTTTCACTGTAAAACCGGCCTGGAGCTTGAACCTCCCCATATATATGTATGGAGTGGAGTTTGCAGGTGAAAAGAAACTTTGTGTTCCCTTCAAGCTAGGTGAAGGACGGCTTTCACACACACTTATCTCTCAGAACTGAGCATGTGGAGAGACGTTCGTTCATCCAGCACAAAGGGAACGGGTTGCAGGAGAAACACTTACTCTGGTTTCTCAGTCTGTTTCCTAGTGCCGGTTTGAAGTGCCTGCCGTTTTCACTGTAAAACCGGGTTGGAGCTTGAACCTCCCCATATATATGTATGGAGTGGTGTTTGCAAGTGAAAAGAAACTTTGTGTTCCCTTCAAGCTAGGTGAAGGACGGCTTTCACACACACTTATCTCTCAGAACTGAGCATGTGGAGAGACGTTCTTTCATCCAGCACAAAGGGAACGGGTTGCAGGAGAAACACTTACTCTGGTTTCTCAGTCTGTTTCCTAGTGCCGGTTTGAAGTGCCTGCCGTTTTCACTGTAAAACCGGGTTGGAGCTTGAACCTCCCCATATATATGTATGGAGTGGTGTTTGCAAGTGAAAAGAAACTTTGTGTTCCCTTCAAGCTAGGTGAAGGACGGCTTTCACACACACTTATCTCTTAGAACTGAGCATGTGGAGAGACGTTCGTTCATCCAGCACAAAGGAACGGGTTGCAGGAGAAACACTTACTCTGGTTTCTCAGTCTGTTTCCTAGTGCCGGTTTGAAGTGCCTGCCGGTTTCACTGTAAAACCGGGTTGGAGCTTGAACCTCCCCATATATATGTATGGAGTGGTGTTTGCAAGTGAAAAGAAACTTTGTGTTCCCTTCAAGCTAGGTGAAGGACGGCTTTCACACACACTTATCTCTCAGAACTGAGCATGTGGAGAGACGTTCGTTCATCCAGCACAAAGGGAACGGGTTGCAGGAGAAACACTTACTCTGGTTTCTCAGTCTGTTTCCTAGTGCCGGTTTGAAGTGCCTGCCGTTTTCACTGTAAAACCGGGTTGGAGCTTGAACCTCCCCATATATATGTATGGAGTGGAGTTTGCAAGTGAAAAGAAACTTTGTGTTCCCTTCAAGCTAGGTGAAGGACGGCTTTCACACACACTTATCTCTCAGAACTGAGCATGTGGAGAGACGTTCGTTCATCCAGCACAAAGGGAACGGGTTGCAGGAGAAACACTTACTCTGGTTTCTCAGTCTGTTTCCTAGTGCCGGTTTGAAGTGCCTGCCGTTTTCACTGTAAAACCGGGTTGGAGCTTGAACCTCCCCATATATATGTATGGAAAGGAGTTTGCAAGTGAAAAGAAACTTTGTGTTCCGTTCAAGCTAGGTGAAGGACGGCTTTCACACACACTTATCTCTCAGAACTGAGCATGTGGAGAGACGTTCGTTCATCCAGCACAAAGGGAACGGGTTGCAGGAGAAACACTTACTCTGGTTTCTCAGTCTGTTTCCTAGTGCTGGTTTGAAGTGCCTGCCGTTTTCACTGTAAAACGGGGTTGGAGCTTGAACCTCCCCATATATATGTATGGAGTGTTGTTTGCAAGTGAAAAGAAACTTTCTGTTCCCTTCAAGCTAGGTGAAGGACGGCTTTCACACACACTTATCTCTCAGAACTGAGCATGTGGAGAGACGTTCGTTCATCCAGCACAAAGGGAACGGGTTGCAGGAGAAACACTTACTCTGGTTTCTCAGTCTGTTTCCTAGTGCCGGTTTGAAGTGCCTGCCGTTTTCACTGTAAAACCGGGTTGGAGCTTGAACCTCCCCCTATATATGTATGGAGTGGAGTTTGCAAGAGAAAAGAAACTTTGTGTTCCCTTCAAGCTAGGTGAAGGACGGCTTTCACACACACTTATCTCTCAGAACTGAGCATGTGGAGAGACGTTCGTTCATCCAGCACAAAGGGAACGGTTTGCAGGAGAATAACTTACTCTGGTTTCTCAGTCTGTTTCCTAGTGCCGGTTTGAAGTGCCTGCCGTTTTCACTGTAAAACCGGGTTGGAGCTTGAACCTCCCCATATATATGTATGGAGTGGAGTTTGCAAGTGAAAAGAAACTTTGTGTTCCCTTCAAGCTAGGTGAAGGACGGCTTTCACACACACTTATCTCTCAGAACTGAGCATGTGGAGAGACGTTCGTTCATCCAGCACAAAGGGAACGGGTTGCAGGAGAAACACTTACTCTGGTTTCTCAGTCTGTTTCCTAGTGCCGGTTTGAAGTGCCTGCCGTTTTCACTGTAAAACCGGGTTGGAGCTTGAACCTCCCCATATATATGTATGGAAAGGAGTTTGCAAGTGAAAAGAAACTTTGTGTTCCCTTCAAGCTAGGTGAAGGACGGCTTTCACACACACTTATCTCTCAGAACTGAGCATGTGGAGAGACGTTCGTTCATCCAGCACAAAGGGAACGGGTTGCAGGAGAATCACTTATTCTGGTTTCTCAGTCTGTTTCCTAGTGCCGGTTTGAAGTGCCTGCCGTTTTCACTGTAAAACCGGCCTGGAGCTTGAACCTCCCCATATATATGTATGGAAAGGAGTTTGCAAGTGAAAAGAAACTTTGTGTTCCCTTCAAGCTAGGTGAAGGACGGCTTTCACACACACTTATCTCTCAGAACTGAGCATGTGGAGAGACGTTCGTTCATCCAGCACAAAGGGAACGGGTTGCAGGAGAAACACTTACTCTGGTTTCTCAGTCTGTTTCCTAGTGCCGGTTTGAAGTGCCTGCCGTTTTCACTGTAAAACCGGCCTGGAGCTTGAACCTCCCCATATATATGTATGGAGTGGAGTTTGCTACTGAAAAGAAACTTTGTGTTCCCTTCAAGCTAGGTGAAGGACGGCTTTCACACACACTTATCTCTCAGAACTGAGCATGTGGAGAGACGTTCGTTCATCCAGCACAAAGGGAACGGGTTGCAGGAGAAACACTTACTCTGGTTTCTCAGTCTGTTTCCTAGTGCCGGTTTGAAGTGCCTGCCGTTTTCACTGTAAAACCGGCCTGGAGCTTGAACCTCCCCATATATATGTATGGAGTGGAGTTTGCAGGTGAAAAGAAACTTTGTGTTCCCTTCAAGCTAGGTGAAGGACGGCTTTCACACACACTTATCTCTCAGAACTGAGCATGTGGAGAGACGTTCGTTCATCCAGCACAAAGGGAACGGGTTGCAGGAGAAACACTTACTCTGGTTTCTCAGTCTGTTTCCTAGTGCCGGTTTGAAGTGCCTGCCGTTTTCACTGTAAAACCGGGTTGGAGCTTGAACCTCCCCATATATATGTATGGAGTGGTGTTTGCAAGTGAAAAGAAACTTTGTGTTCCCTTCAAGCTAGGTGAAGGACGGCTTTCACACACACTTATCTCTTAGAACTGAGCATGTGGAGAGACGTTCTTTCATCCAGCACAAAGGGAACGGGTTGCAGGAGAAACACTTACTCTGGTTTCTCAGTCTGTTTCCTAGTGCCGGTTTGAAGTGCCTGCCGTTTTCACTGTAAAACCGGGTTGGAGCTTGAACCTCCCCATATATATGTATGGAGTGGTGTTTGCAAGTGAAAAGAAACTTTGTGTTCCCTTCAAGCTAGGTGAAGGACGGCTTTCACACACACTTATCTCTTAGAACTGAGCATGTGGAGAGACGTTCGTTCATCCAGCACAAAGGAACGGGTTGCAGGAGAAACACTTACTCTGGTTTCTCAGTCTGTTTCCTAGTGCCGGTTTGAAGTGCCTGCCGGTTTCACTGTAAAACCGGGTTGGAGCTTGAACCTCCCCATATATATGTATGGAGTGGTGTTTGCAAGTGAAAAGAAACTTTGTGTTCCCTTCAAGCTAGGTGAAGGACGGCTTTCACACACACTTATCTCTCAGAACTGAGCATGTGGAGAGACGTTCGTTCATCCAGCACAAAGGGAACGGGTTGCAGGAGAAACACTTACTCTGGTTTCTCAGTCTGTTTCCTAGTGCTGGTTTGAAGTGCCTGCCGTTTTCACTGTAAAACGGGGTTGGAGCTTGAACCTCCCCATATATATGTATGGAGTGTTGTTTGCAAGTGAAAAGAAACTTTCTGTTCCCTTCAAGCTAGGTGAAGGACGGCTTTCACACACACTTATCTCTCAGAACTGAGCATGTGGAGAGACGTTCGTTCATCCAGCACAAAGGGAACGGGTTGCAGGAGAAACACTTACTCTGGTTTCTCAGTCTGTTTCCTAGTGCCGGTTTGAAGTGCCTGCCGTTTTCACTGTAAAACCGGGTTGGAGCTTGAACCTCCCCCTATATATGTATGGAGTGGAGTTTGCAAGAGAAAAGAAACTTTGTGTTCCCTTCAAGCTAGGTGAAGGACGGCTTTCACACACACTTATCTCTCAGAACTGAGCATGTGGAGAGACGTTCGTTCATCCAGCACAAAGGGAACGGTTTGCAGGAGAATAACTTACTCTGGTTTCTCAGTCTGTTTCCTAGTGCCGGTTTGAAGTGCCTGCCGTTTTCACTGTAAAACCGGGTTGGAGCTTGAACCTCCCCATATATATGTATGGAGTGGAGTTTGCAAGTGAAAAGAAACTTTGTGTTCCCTTCAAGCTAGGTGAAGGACGGCTTTCACACACACTTATCTCTCAGAACTGAGCATGTGGAGAGACGTTCGTTCATCCAGCACAAAGGGAACGGGTTGCAGGAGAAACACTTACTCTGGTTTCTCAGTCTGTTTCCTAGTGCCGGTTTGAAGTGCCTGCCGTTTTCACTGTAAAACCGGGTTGGAGCTTGAACCTCCCCATATATATGTATGGAAAGGAGCTTGCAAGTGAAAAGAAACTTTGTGTTCCGATCAAGCTAGGTGAAGGACGGCTTTCACACACACTTATCTCTCAGAACTGAGCATGTGGAGAGACGTTCGTTCATCCAGCACAAAGGGAACGGGTTGCAGGAGAAACACTTATTCTGGTTTCTCAGTCTGTTTCCTAGTGCCGGTTTGAAGTGCCTGCCGTTTTCACTGTAAAACCGGGTTGGAGCTTGAACCTCCCCATATATATGTATGGGGTGGTGTTTGCAAGTGAAAAGAAACTTTGTGTTCCCTTCAAGCTAGGTGAAGGACGGCTTTCACACACACTTATCTCTCAGAACTGAGCATGTGGAGAGACGTTCGTTCATCCAGCCCAAAGGGAACGGGTTGCAGGAGAAACACTTACTCTGGTTTCTCAGTCTGTTTCCTAGTGCCGGTTTGAAGTGCCTGCCGTTTTCACTGTAAAACCGGGTTGGAGCTTGAACCTCCCCATATATATGTATGGAGTGGAGTTTGCAAGTGAAAAGAAACTTTGTGTTCCCTTCAAGCTAGGTGAAGGACGGCTTTCACACACACTTATCTCTCAGAACTGAGCATGTGGAGAGACGTTCGTTCATCCAGCACAAAGGGAACGGGTTGCAGGAGAAACACTTACTCTGGTTTCTCAGTCTGTTTCCTAGTGCCGGTTTGAAGTGCCTGCCGTTTTCACTGTAAAACCGGCCTGGAGCTTGAACCTCCCCATATATATGTATGGAAAGGAGTTTGCAAGTGAAAAGAAACTTTGTGTTCCCTTCAAGCTAGGTGAAGGACGGCTTTCACACACACTTATCTCTCAGAACTGAGCATGTAGAGAGACGTTCGTTCATCCAGCACAAAGGGAACGGGTTGCAGGAGAAACACTTACTCTGGTTTCTCAGTCTGTTTCCTAGTGCCGGTTTGAAGTGCCTGCCGTTTTCACTGTAAAACCGGCCTGGAGCTTGAACCTCCCCATATATATCTATGGAGTGGAGTTTGCAACTGAAAAGAAACTTTGTGTTCCCTTCAAGCTAGGTGAACGACGGCTTTCACACACACTTATCTCTCAGAACTGAGCATGTGGAGAGACGTTCGTTCATCCAGTACAAAGGGAACGCGTTGCAGGAGAATCACTTATTCTGGTTTCTCAGTCTGTTTCCTAGTGCCGGTTTGAAGTGCCTGCCGTTTTCACTGTAAAACCGGGTTGGAGCTTGAACCTCCCCATATATATGTATGGAGTGGAGTTTGCTACTGAAAAGAAACTTTGTGTTCCCTTCAAGCTAGGTGAAGGACGGCTTTCACACACACTTATCTCTCAGAACTGAGCATGTGGAGAGACGTTCGTTCATCCAGCACAAAGGGAACGGGTTGCAGGAGAAACACTTACTCTGGTTTCTCAGTCTGTTTCCTAGTGCCGGTTTGAAGTGCCTGCCGTTTTCACTGTAAAACCGGGTTGGAGCTTGAACCTCCCCATATATATGTATGGAGTGGTGTTTGCAAGTGAAAAGAAACTTTGTGTTCCCTTCAAGCTAGGTGAAGGACGGCTTTCACACACACTTATCTCTTAGAACTGAGCATGTGGAGAGACGTTCGTTCATCCAGCACAAAGGGAACGGGTTGCAGGAGAAACACTTACTCTGGTTTCTCAGTCTGTTTCCTAGTGCCGGTTTGAAGTGCCTGCCGTTTTCACTGTAAAACCGGGTTGGAGCTTGAACCTCCCCATATATATGTATGGAGTGGAGTTTGCTACTGAAAAGAAACTTTGTGTTCCCTTCAAGCTAGGTGAAGGACGGCTTTCACACACACTTATCTCTCAGAACTGAGCATGTGGAGAGACGTTCGTTCATCCAGCACAAAGGGAACGGGTTGCAGGAGAAACACTTACTCTGGTTTCTCAGTCTGTTTCCTAGTGCCGGTTTGAAGTGCCTGCCGTTTTCACTGTAAAACCGGCCTGGAGCTTGAACCTCCCCATATATATGTATGGAGTGGAGTTTGCAGGTGAAAAGAAATTTTGTGTTCCCTTCAAGCTAGGTGAAGGACGGCTTTCACACACACTTATCTCTCAGAACTGAGCATGTGGAGAGACGTTCGTTCATCCAGCACAAAGGGAACGGGTTGCAGGAGAAACACTTACTCTGGTTTCTCAGTCTGTTTCCTAGTGCCGGTTTGAAGTGCCTGCCGTTTTCACTGTAAAACCGGGTTGGAGCTTGAACCTCCCCGTATATATGTATTTAGTGGAGTTTGCTACTGAAAAGAAACTTTGTGTTCCCTTCAAGCTAGGTGAAGGACGGCTTTCACACATACTTATCTCTCAGAACTGAGCATGTGGAGAGACGTTCGTTCATCCAGCACAAAGGGAACGGGTTGCAGGAGAAACACTTACTCTGGTTTCTCAGTCTGTTTCCTAGTGCCGGTTTGAAGTGCCTGCCGTTTTCACTGTAATACCGGGTTGGAGCTTGAACCTCCCCATATATATGTATGGAGTGGAGTTTGCTACTGAAAAGAAACTTTGTGTTCCCTTCAAGCTAGGTGAAGGACGGCTTTCACACACACTTATCTCTCAGAACTGAGCATGTGGAGAGACGTTCGTTCATCCAGCACAAAGGGAACGGGTTGCAGGAGAAACACTTACTCTGGTTTCTCAGTCTGTTTCCTAGTGCCGGTTTGAAGTGCCTGCCGTTTTCACTGTAAAACCGGGTTGGAGCTTGAACCTCCCCATAGATATGTATGGAGTGGAGTTTGCTACTGAAAAGAAACTTTGTGTTCCCTTCAAGCTAGGTGAAGGACGGCTTTCACACACACTTATCTCTCAGAACTGAGCATGTGGAGAGACGTTCGTTCATCCAGCACAAAGGGAACGGGTTGCAGGAGAAACACTTACACTGGTTTCTCAGTCTGTTTCCTAGTGCCGGTTTGAAGTGCCTGCCGTTTTCACTGTAAAACCGGGTTGGAGCTTGAACCTCCCCATATATATGTATGGAGTGGAGTTTGCAAGTGAAAAGAAACTTTGTGTTCCCTTCAAGCTAGGTGAAGGACGGCTTTCACACACACTTATCTCTCAGAACTGAGCATGTGGAGAGACGTTCGTTCATCCAGCACAAAGGGAACGGGTTGCAGGAGAATCACTTAGTCTGGTTTCTCAGTCTGTTTCCTAGTGCCGGTTTGAAGTGCCTGCCGTTTTCACTGTAAAACCGGCCTGGAGCTTGAACCTCCCCATATATATGTATTTAGTGGAGTTTGCTACTGAAAAGAAACTTTGTGTTCCCTTCAAGCTAGGTGAAGGACGGCTTTCACACACACTTATCTCTCAGAACTGAGCATGTGGAGAGACGTTCGTTCATCCAGCACAAAGGGAACGGGTTGCAGGAGAAACACTTACTCTGGTTTCTCAGTCTGTTTCCTAGTGCCGGTTTGAAGTGCCTGCCGTTTTCACTGTAAAACCGGCCTGGAGCTTGAACCTCCCCATATATATGTATGGAGTGGAGTTTGTAAGTGAAAAGAAACTTTGTGTTCCCTTCAAACTAGGTGAAGGACGGCTTTCACACACACTTATCTCTTAGAACTGAGCATGTGGAGAGACGTTCGTTCATCCAGCACAAAGGGAACGGGTTGCAGGAGAATCACTTACTCTGGTTTCTCAGTCTGTTTCCTAGTGCCGGTTTGAAGTGCCTGCCGTTTTCACTGTAAAAGCGGCCTGGAGCTTGAACCTCCCCATATATATGTATGGAAAGGAGTTTGCAAGTGAAAAGAAACTTTGTGTTCCCTTCAAGCTAGGTGAAGGACGGCTTTCACACACACTTATCTCTCAGAACTGAGCATGTGGAGAGACGTTCGTTCATCCAGCACAAAGGGAACGGGTTGCAGGAGAAACACTTACTCTGGTTTCTCAGTCTGTTTCCTAGTGCCGGTTTGAAGTGCCTGCCGTTTTTCACTGTAAAACCGGGTTGGAGCTTGAACCTCCCCATATATATGTATGGAGTGGTGTTTGCAAGTGAAAAGAAACTTTGTGTTCCCTTCAAGCTAGGTGAAGGACGGCTTTCACACACACTTTTCTCTCAGAACTGAGCATGTGGAGAGACGTTCGTTCATCCAGCACAAAGGGAACGGGTTGCAGGAGAAACACTTACTCTGGTTTCTCAGTCTGTTTCCTAGTGCCGGTTTGAAGTGCCTGCCGTTTTCACTGTAAAACCGGGTTGGAGCTTGAACCTCCCCATATATATGTATGGAGTGGTGTTTGCAAGTGAAAAGAAACTTTGTGTTCCCTTCAAGCTAGGTGAAGGACGGCTTTCACACACACTTATCTCTCAGAACTGAGCATGTGGAGAGACGTTCGTTCATTCAGCACAAAGGGAATGGGTTGCAGGAGAAACACTTACTCTGCTTTCTCAGTCTGTTTCCTAGTGCCGGTTTGAAGTGCCTGCCGTTTTCACTGTAAAACCGGGTTGGAGCTTGAACCTCCCCATATATATGTATGGAGTGGAGTTTGTAAGTGAAAAGAAACTTTGTGTTCCCTTCAAACTAGGTGAAGGACGGCTTTCACACACACTTATCTCTCAGAACTGAGCATGTGGAGAGACGGTCGTTCATCCAGCACAAAGGGAACGGGTTGCAGGAGAATCACTTATTCTGGTTTCTCAGTCTGTTTCCTAGTGCCGGTTTGAAGTGCCTGCCGTTTTCACTGTAAAACCGGCCTGGAGCTTGAACCTCCCCATATATATGTATGGAAAGGAGTTTGCAAGTGAAAAGAAACTTTGTGTTCCCTTCAAGCTAGGTGAAGGACGGCTTTCACACACACTTATCTCTCAGAACTGAGCATGTGGAGAGACGTTCGTTCATCAAGCACAAAGGGAACGGGTTGCAGGAGAAACACTTACTCTGGTTTCTCAGTCTGTTTCCTAGTGCCGGTTTGAACTGCCTGCCGTTTTCACTGTAAAACCGGCCTGGAGCTTGAACCTCCCCATATATATGTATGGAGTGGAGTTTGCTACTGAAAAGAAACTTTGTGTTCCCTTCAAGCTAGGTGAAGGACGGCTTTCACAGACACTTATCTCTCAGAACTGAGCATGTGGAGAGACGTTCGTTCATCCAGCACAAAGGGAACGGGTTGCAGGAGAAACACTTACTCTGGTTTCTCAGTCTGTTTCCTAGTGCCGGTTTGAAGTGCCTGCCGTTTTCACTGTAAAACCGGGTTGGAGCTTGAACCTCCCCATATATATGTATGGAGTGGTGTTTGCAAGTGAAAAGAAACTTTGTGTTCCCTTCAAGCTAGGTGAAGGACGGCTTTCACACACACTTATCTCTTAGAACTGAGCATGTGGAGAGACGTTCGTTCATCCAGCACAAAGGGAACGGGTTGCAGGAGAAACACTTACTCTGGTTTCTCAGTCTGTTTCCTAGTGCCGGTTTGAAGTGCCTGCCGTTTTCACTGTAAAACCGGGTTGGAGCTTGAACCTCCCCATATATATGTATGGAGTGGTGTTTGCAAGTGAAAAGAAACTTTGTGTTCCCTTCAAGCTAGGTGAAGGACGGCTTTCACACACACTTATCTCTCAGAACTGAGCATGTGGAGAGACGTTCGTTCATCCAGCACAAAGGGAACGGGTTGCAGGAGAAACACTTACTCTGGTTTCTCAGTCTGTTTCCTAGTGCCGGTTTGAAGTGCCTGCCGTTTTCACTGTAAAACCGGGTTGGAGCTTGAACCTCCCCATATATATGTATGGAGTGGAGTTTGCAAGTGAAAAGAAACTTTGTGTTCCCTTCAAGCTAGGTGAAGGACGGCTTTCACACACACTTATCTCTCAGAACTGAGCATGTGGAGAGACGTTCGTTCATCCAGCACAAAGGGAACGGGTTGCAGGAGAAACACTTACTCTGGTTTCTCAGTCTGTTTCCTAGTGCCGGTTTGAAGTGCCTGCCGTTTTCACTGTAAAACAGGGTTGGAGCTTGAACCTCCCCATATATATGTATGGAAAGGAGTTTGCAAGTGAAAAGAAACTTTGTGTTCCGTTCAAGCTAGGTGAAGGACGGCTTTGACACACACTTATCTCTCAGAACTGAGCATGTGGAGAGACGTTCGTTCATCCAGCACAAAGGGAACGGGTTGCAGGAGAAACACTTACTCTGGTTTCTCAGTCTGTTTCCTAGTGCTGGTTTGAAGTGCCTGCCGTTTTCACTGTAAAACGGGGTTGGAGCTTGAACCTCCCCATATATATGTATGGAGTGGTGTTTGCAAGTGAAAAGAAACTTTGTGTTCCCTTCAAGCTAGGTGAAGGACGGCTTTCACACACACTTATCTCTCAGAACTGAGCATGTGGAGAGACGTTCGTTCATCCAGCACAAAGGGAACGGGTTGCAGGAGAAACACTTACTCTGGTTTCTCAGTCTGTTTCCTAGTGCCGGTTTGAAGTGCCTGCCGTTTTCACTGTAAAACCGGGTTGGAGCTTGAACCTCCCCATATATATGTATGGAGTGGAGTTTGCAAGTGAAAAGAAACTTTGTGTTCCCTTCAAGCTAGGTGAAGGACGGCTTTCACACACACTTATCTCTCAGAACTGAGCATGTGGAGAGACGTTCGTTCATCCAGCACAAAGGGAACGGGTTGCAGGAGAAACACTTACTCTGGTTTCTCAGTCTGTTTCCTAGTGCCGGTTTGAAGTGCCTGCCGTTTTCACTGTAAAACAGGGTTGGAGCTTGAACCTCCCCATATATATGTATGGAAAGGAGTTTGCAAGTGAAAAGAAACTTTGTGTTCCGTTCAAGCTAGGTGAAGGACGGCTTTCACACACACTTATCTCTCAGAACTGAGCATGTGGAGAGACGTTCGTTCATCCAGCACAAAGGGAACGGGTTGCAGGAGAAACACTTACTCTGGTTTCTCAGTCTGTTTCCTAGTGCTGGTTTGAAGTGCCTGCCGTTTTCACTGTAAAACGGGGTTGGAGCTTGAACCTCCCCATATATATGTATGGAGTGGTGTTTGCAAGTGAAAAGAAACTTTCTGTTCCCTTCAAGCTAGGTGAAGGACGGCTTTCACACACACTTATCTCTCAGAACTGAGCATGTGGAGAGACGTTCGTTCATCCAGCACAAAGGGAACGGGTTGCAGGAGAAACACTTACTCTGGTTTCTCAGTCTGTTTCCTAGTGCCGGTTTGAAGTGCCTGCCGTTTTCACTGTAAAACCGGGTTGGAGCTTGAACCTCCCCCTATATATGTATGGAGTGGAGTTTGCAAGATAAAAGAAACTTTGTGTTCCCTTCAAGCTAGGTGAAGGACGGCTTTCACACACACTTATCTCTCAGAACTGAGCATGTGGAGAGACGTTCGTTCATCCAGCACAAAGGGAACGGGTTGCAGGAGAATCACTTATTCTGGTTTCTCAGTCTGTTTCCTAGTGCCGGTTTGAAGTGCCTGCCGTTTTCACTGTAAAACCGGCCTGGAGCTTGAACCTCCCCATATATATGTATGGAAAGGAGTTTGCAAGTGAAAAGAAACTTTGTGTTCCCTTCAAGCTAGGTGAAGGACGGCTTTCACACACACTTATCTCTCAGAACTGAGCATGTGGAGAGACGTTCGTTCATCAAGCACAAAGGGAACGGGTTGCAGGAGAAACACTTACTCTGGTTTCTCAGTCTGTTTCCTAGTGCCGGTTTGAACTGCCTGCCGTTTTCACTGTAAAACCGGCCTGGAGCTTGAACCTCCCCATATATATGTATGGAGTGGTGTTTGCAAGTGAAAAGAAACTTTGTGTTCCCTTCAAGCTAGGTGAAGGACGGCTTTCACACACACTTATCTCTTAGAACTGAGCATGTGGAGAGACGTTCTTTCATCCAGCACAAAGGGAACGGGTTGCAGGAGAAACACTTACTCTGGTTTCTCAGTCTGTTTCCTAGTGCCGGTTTGAAGTGCCTGCCGTTTTCACTGTAAAACCGGGTTGGAGCTTGAACCTCCCCATATATATGTATGGAGTGGTGTTTGCAAGTGAAAAGAAACTTTGTGTTCCCTTCAAGCTAGGTGAAGGACGGCTTTCACACACACTTATCTCTTAGAACTGAGCATGTGGAGAGACGTTCGTTCATCCAGCACAAAGGAACGGGTTGCAGGAGAAACACTTACTCTGGTTTCTCAGTCTGTTTCCTAGTGCCGGTTTGAAGTGCCTGCCGGTTTCACTGTAAAACCGGGTTGGAGCTTGAACCTCCCCATATATATGTATGGAGTGGTGTTTGCAAGTGAAAAGAAACTTTGTGTTCCCTTCAAGCTAGGTGAAGGACGGCTTTCACACACACTTATCTCTCAGAACTGAGCATGTGGAGAGACGTTCGTTCATCCAGCACAAAGGGAACGGGTTGCAGGAGAAACACTTACTCTGGTTTCTCAGTCTGTTTCCTAGTGCCGGTTTGAAGTGCCTGCCGTTTTCACTGTAAAACCGGGTTGGAGCTTGAACCTCCCCATATATATGTATGGAGTGGAGTTTGCAAGTGAAAAGAAACTTTGTGTTCCCTTCAAGCTAGGTGAAGGACGGCTTTCACACACACTTATCTCTCAGAACTGAGCATGTGGAGAGACGTTCGTTCATCCAGCACAAAGGGAACGGGTTGCAGGAGAAACACTTACTCTGGTTTCTCAGTCTGTTTCCTAGTGCCGGTTTGAAGTGCCTGCCGTTTTCACTGTAAAACCGGGTTGGAGCTTGAACCTCCCCATATATATGTATGGAAAGGAGTTTGCAAGTGAAAAGAAACTTTGTGTTCCGTTCAAGCTAGGTGAAGGACGGCTTTCACACACACTTATCTCTCAGAACTGAGCATGTGGAGAGACGTTCGTTCATCCAGCACAAAGGGAACGGGTTGCAGGAGAAACACTTACTCTGGTTTCTCAGTCTGTTTCCTAGTGCTGGTTTGAAGTGCCTGCCGTTTTCACTGTAAAACGGGGTTGGAGCTTGAACCTCCCCATATATATGTATGGAGTGGAGTTTGCAAGTGAAAAGAAACTTTGTGTTCCCTTCAAGCTAGGTGAAGGACGGCTTTCACACACACTTATCTCTCAGAACTGAGCATGTGGAGAGACGTTCGTTCATCCAGCACAAAGGGAACGGGTTGCAGGAGAAACACTTACTCTGGTTTCTCAGTCTGTTTCCTAGTGCCGGTTTGAAGTGCCTGCCGTTTTCACTGTAAAACAGGGTTGGAGCTTGAACCTCCCCATATATATGTATGGAAAGGAGTTTGCAAGTGAAAAGAAACTTTGTGTTCCGTTCAAGCTAGGTGAAGGACGGCTTTCACACACACTTATCTCTCAGAACTGAGCATGTGGAGAGACGTTCGTTCATCCAGCACAAAGGGAACGGGTTGCAGGAGAAACACTTACTCTGGTTTCTCAGTCTGTTTCCTAGTGCTGGTTTGAAGTGCCTGCCGTTTTCACT
The DNA here is from genome assembly GCF_048564905.1 of Vicugna pacos. Classification (NCBI taxonomy): domain Eukaryota; kingdom Metazoa; phylum Chordata; class Mammalia; order Artiodactyla; family Camelidae; genus Vicugna; species Vicugna pacos. The sequence continues at coordinate 2,709,983 of NW_027328742.1, forward strand.
GTAAAACGGGGTTGGAGCTTGAACCTCCCCATATATATGTATGGAGTGGTGTTTGCAAGTGAAAAGAAACTTTCTGTTCCCTTCAAGCTAGGTGAAGGACGGCTTTCACACACACTTATCTCTCAGAACTGAGCATGTGGAGAGACGTTCGTTCATCCAGCACAAAGGGAACGGGTTGCAGGAGAAACACTTACTCTGGTTTCTCAGTCTGTTTCCTAGTGCCGGTTTGAAGTGCCTGCCGTTTTCACTGTAAAACCGGGTTGGAGCTTGAACCTCCCCCTATATATGTATGGAGTGGAGTTTGCAAGATAAAAGAAACTTTGTGTTCCCTTCAAGCTAGGTGAAGGACGGCTTTCACACACACTTATCTCTCAGAACTGAGCATGTGGAGAGACGTTCGTTCATCCAGCACAAAGGGAACGGGTTGCAGGAGAATCACTTATTCTGGTTTCTCAGTCTGTTTCCTAGTGCCGGTTTGAAGTGCCTGCCGTTTTCACTGTAAAACCGGCCTGGAGCTTGAACCTCCCCATATATATGTATGGAAAGGAGTTTGCAAGTGAAAAGAAACTTTGTGTTCCCTTCAAGCTAGGTGAAGGACGGCTTTCACACACACTTATCTCTCAGAACTGAGCATGTGGAGAGACGTTCGTTCATCAAGCACAAAGGGAACGGGTTGCAGGAGAAACACTTACTCTGGTTTCTCAGTCTGTTTCCTAGTGCCGGTTTGAACTGCCTGCCGTTTTCACTGTAAAACCGGCCTGGAGCTTGAACCTCCCCATATATATGTATGGAGTGGTGTTTGCAAGTGAAAAGAAACTTTGTGTTCCCTTCAAGCTAGGTGAAGGACGGCTTTCACACACACTTATCTCTTAGAACTGAGCATGTGGAGAGACGTTCTTTCATCCAGCACAAAGGGAACGGGTTGCAGGAGAAACACTTACTCTGGTTTCTCAGTCTGTTTCCTAGTGCCGGTTTGAAGTGCCTGCCGTTTTCACTGTAAAACCGGGTTGGAGCTTGAACCTCCCCATATATATGTATGGAGTGGTGTTTGCAAGTGAAAAGAAACTTTGTGTTCCCTTCAAGCTAGGTGAAGGACGGCTTTCACACACACTTATCTCTTAGAACTGAGCATGTGGAGAGACGTTCGTTCATCCAGCACAAAGGAACGGGTTGCAGGAGAAACACTTACTCTGGTTTCTCAGTCTGTTTCCTAGTGCCGGTTTGAAGTGCCTGCCGGTTTCACTGTAAAACCGGGTTGGAGCTTGAACCTCCCCATATATATGTATGGAGTGGTGTTTGCAAGTGAAAAGAAACTTTGTGTTCCCTTCAAGCTAGGTGAAGGACGGCTTTCACACACACTTATCTCTCAGAACTGAGCATGTGGAGAGACGTTCGTTCATCCAGCACAAAGGGAACGGGTTGCAGGAGAAACACTTACTCTGGTTTCTCAGTCTGTTTCCTAGTGCCGGTTTGAAGTGCCTGCCGTTTTCACTGTAAAACCGGGTTGGAGCTTGAACCTCCCCATATATATGTATGGAGTGGAGTTTGCAAGTGAAAAGAAACTTTGTGTTCCCTTCAAGCTAGGTGAAGGACGGCTTTCACACACACTTATCTCTCAGAACTGAGCATGTGGAGAGACGTTCGTTCATCCAGCACAAAGGGAACGGGTTGCAGGAGAAACACTTACTCTGGTTTCTCAGTCTGTTTCCTAGTGCCGGTTTGAAGTGCCTGCCGTTTTCACTGTAAAACCGGGTTGGAGCTTGAACCTCCCCATATATATGTATGGAAAGGAGTTTGCAAGTGAAAAGAAACTTTGTGTTCCGTTCAAGCTAGGTGAAGGACGGCTTTCACACACACTTATCTCTCAGAACTGAGCATGTGGAGAGACGTTCGTTCATCCAGCACAAAGGGAACGGGTTGCAGGAGAAACACTTACTCTGGTTTCTCAGTCTGTTTCCTAGTGCTGGTTTGAAGTGCCTGCCGTTTTCACTGTAAAACGGGGTTGGAGCTTGAACCTCCCCATATATATGTATGGAGTGGTGTTTGCAAGTGAAAGAAACTTTCTGTTCCCTTCAAGCTAGGTGAAGGACGGCTTTCACACACACTTATCTCTCAGAACTGAGCATGTGGAGAGACGTTCGTTCATCCAGCACAAAGGGAACGGGTTGCAGGAGAAACACTTACTCTGGTTTCTCAGTCTGTTTCCTAGTGCCGGTTTGAAGTGCCTGCCGTTTTCACTGTAAAACCGGGTTGGAGCTTGAACCTCCCCCTATATATGTATGGAGTGGAGTTTGCAAGAGAAAAGAAACTTTGTGTTCCCTTCAAGCTAGGTGAAGGACGGCTTTCACACACACTTATCTCTCAGAACTGAGCATGTGGAGAGACGTTCGTTCATCCAGCACAAAGGGAACGGTTTGCAGGAGAATAACTTACTCTGGTTTCTCAGTCTGTTTCCTAGTGCCGGTTTGAAGTGCCTGCCGTTTTCACTGTAAAACCGGGTTGGAGCTTGAACCTCCCCATATATATGTATGGAGTGGAGTTTGCAAGTGAAAAGAAACTTTGTGTTCCCTTCAAGCTAGGTGAAGGACGGCTTTCACACACACTTATCTCTCAGAACTGAGCATGTGGAGAGACGTTCGTTCATCCAGCACAAAGGGAACGGGTTGCAGGAGAAACACTTACTCTGGTTTCTCAGTCTGTTTCCTAGTGCCGGTTTGAAGTGCCTGCCGTTTTCACTGTAAAACCGGGTTGGAGCTTGAACCTCCCCATATATATGTATGGAAAGGAGTTTGCAAGTGAAAAGAAACTTTGTGTTCCGATCAAGCTAGGTGAAGGACGGCTTTCACACACACTTATCTCTCAGAACTGAGCATGTGGAGAGACGTTCGTTCATCCAGCACAAAGGGAACGGGTTGCACGAGAAACACTTACTCTGGTTTCTCAGTCTGTTTCCTAGTGCCGGTTTGAAGTGCCTGCCGTTTTCACTGTAAAACCGGGTTGGAGCTTGAACCTCCCCATATATATGTATGGGGTGGTGTTTGCAAGTGAAAAGAAACTTTGTGTTCCCTTCAAGCTAGGTGAAGGACGGCTTTCACACACACTTATCTCTCAGAACTGAGCATGTGGAGAGACGTTCGTTCATCCAGCCCAAAGGGAACGGGTTGCAGGAGAAACACTTACTCTGGTTTCTCAGTCTGTTTCCTAGTGCCGGTTTGAAGTGCCTGCCGTTTTCACTGTAAAACCGGGTTGGAGCTTGAACCTCCCCATATATATGTATGGAGTGGAGTTTGCAAGTGAAAAGAAACTTTGTGTTCCCTTCAAGCTAGGTGAAGGACGGCTTTCACACACACTTATCTCTCAGAACTGAGCATGTGGAGAGACGTTCGTTCATCCAGCACAAAGGGAACGGGTTGCAGGAGAAACACTTACTCTGGTTTCTCAGTCTGTTTCCTAGTGCCGGTTTGAAGTGCCTGCCGTTTTCACTGTAAAACCGGGTTGGAGCTTGAACCTCCCCGTATATATGTATTTAGTGGAGTTTGCTACTGAAAAGAAACTTTGTGTTCCCTTCAAGCTAGGTGAAGGACGGCTTTCACACATACTTATCTCTCAGAACTGAGCATGTGGAGAGACGTTCGTTCATCCAGCACAAAGGGAACGGGTTGCAGGAGAAACACTTACTCTGGTTTCTCAGTCTGTTTCCTAGTGCCGGTTTGAAGTGCCTGCCGTTTTCACTGTAATACCGGGTTGGAGCTTGAACCTCCCCATATATATGTATGGAGTGGAGTTTGCTACTGAAAAGAAACTTTGTGTTCCCTTCAAGCTAGGTGAAGGACGGCTTTCACACACACTTATCTCTCAGAACTGAGCATGTGGAGAGACGTTCGTTCATCCAGCACAAAGGGAACGGGTTGCAGGAGAAACACTTACTCTGGTTTCTCAGTCTGTTTCCTAGTGCCGGTTTGAAGTGCCTGCCGTTTTCACTGTAAAACCGGGTTGGAGCTTGAACCTCCCCATATATATGTATGGAGTGGGGTTTGCAAGTGAAAAGAAACTTTGTGTTCCCTTCAAGCTAGGTGAAGGACGGCTTTCACACACACTTATCTCTCAGAACTGAGCATGTGGAGAGACGTTCGTTCATCCAGCACAAAGGGAACGGGTTGCAGGAGAATCACTTACTCTGGTTTCTCAGTCTGTTTCCTAGTGCCGGTTTGAAGTGCCTGCCGTTTTCACTGTAAAACCGGGTTGGAGCTTGAACCTCCCCATATATATGTATGGAAAGGAGTTTGCAAGTGAAAAGAAACTTTGTGTTCCGTTCAAGCTAGGTGAAGGACGGCTTTCACACACACTTATCTCTTAGAACTGAGCATGTGGAGAGACGTTCGTTCATCCAGCACAAAGGGAACGGGTTGCAGGAGAAACACTTACTCTGGTTTCTCAGTCTGTTTCCTAGTGCCGGTTTGAAGTGCCTGCCGTTTTCACTGTAAAACCGGGTTGGAGCTTGAACCTCCCCATATATATGTATGGAGTGGTGTTTGCAAGTGAAAAGAAACTTTGTGTTCCCTTCAAGCTAGGTGAAGGACGGCTTTCACACACACTTATCTCTCAGAACTGAGCATGTGGAGAGACGTTCGTTCATCCAGCACAAAGGGAACGGGTTGCAGGAGAAACACTTACTCTGGTTTCTCAGTCTGTTTCCTAGTGCCGGTTTGAAGTGCCTGCCGTTTTCACTGTAAAACCGGGTTGGAGCTTGAACCTCCCCATTTATATGTATGGAGTGGGGTTTGCAAGTGAAAAGAAACTTTGTGTTCCCTTCAAGCTAGGTGAAGGACGGCTTTCACACACACTTATCTCTCAGAACTGAGCATGTGGAGAGACGTTCGTTCATCCAGCACAAAGGGAACGGGTTGCAGGAGAATCACTTAGTCTGGTTTCTCAGTCTGTTTCCTAGTGCCGGTTTGAAGTGCCTGCCGTTTTCACTGTAAAACCGGGTTGGAGCTTGAACCTCCCCGTATATATGTATTTAGTGGAGTTTGCTACTGAAAAGAAACTTTGTGGTCCCTTCAAGCTAGGTGAAGGACGGCTTTCACACACACTTATCTCTCAGAACTGAGCATGTGGAGAGACGTTCGTTCATCCAGCACAAAGGGAACGGGTTGCAGGAGAAACACTTACTCTGGTTTCTCAGTCTGTTTCCTAGTGCCGGTTTGAAGTGCCTGCCGTTTTCACTGTAAAACCGGGTTGGAGCTTGAACCTCCCCATATATATGTATGGAGTGGTGTTTGCAAGTGAAAAGAAACTTTGTGTTCCCTTCAAGCTAGGTGAAGGACGGCTTTCACACACACTTTTCTCTCAGAACTGAGCATGTGGAGAGACGTTCGTTCATCCAGCACAAAGGGAACGGGTTGCAGGAGAAACACTTACTCTGGTTTCTCAGTCTGTTTCCTAGTGCCGGTTTGAAGTGCCTGCCGTTTTCACTGTAAAACCGGGTTGGAGCTTGAACCTCCCCATATATATGTATGGAGTGGAGTTTGTAAGTGAAAAGAAACTTTGTGTTCCCTTCAAACTAGGTGAAGGACGGCTTTCACACACACTTATCTCTTAGAACTGAGCATGTGGAGAGACGTTCGTTCATCCAGCACAAAGGGAACGGGTTGCAGGAGAATCACTTACTCTGGTTTCTCAGTCTGTTTCCTAGTGCCGGTTTGAAGTGCCTGCCGTTTTCACTGTAAAAGCGGCCTGGAGCTTGAACCTCCCCATATATATGTATGGAAAGGAGTTTGCAAGTGAAAAGAAACTTTGTGTTCCCTTCAAGCTAGGTGAAGGACGGCTTTCACACACACTTATCTCTCAGAACTGAGCATGTGGAGAGACGTTCGTTCATCCAGCACAAAGGGAACGGGTTGCAGGAGAAACACTTACTCTGGTTTCTCAGTCTGTTTCCTAGTGCCGGTTTGAAGTGCCTGCCGTTTTCACTGTAAAACCGGGTTGGAGCTTGAACCTCCCCATATATATGTATGGAGTGGTGTTTGCAAGTGAAAAGAAACTTTGTGTTCCCTTCAAGCTAGGTGAAGGACGGCTTTCACACACACTTTTCTCTCAGAACTGAGCATGTGGAGAGACGTTCGTTCATCCAGCACAAAGGGAACGGGTTGCAGGAGAAACACTTACTCTGGTTTCTCAGTCTGTTTCCTAGTGCCGGTTTGAAGTGCCTGCCGTTTTCACTGTAAAACCGGGTTGGAGCTTGAACCTCCCCATATATATGTATGGAGTGGTGTTTGCAAGTGAAAAGAAACTTTGTGTTCCCTTCAAGCTAGGTGAAGGACGGCTTTCACACACACTTATCTCTCAGAACTGAGCATGTGGAGAGACGTTCGTTCATTCAGCACAAAGGGAATGGGTTGCAGGAGAAACACTTACTCTGCTTTCTCAGTCTGTTTCCTAGTGCCGGTTTGAAGTGCCTGCCGTTTTCACTGTAAAACCGGGTTGGAGCTTGAACCTCCCCATATATATGTATGGAGTGGAGTTTGTAAGTGAAAAGAAACTTTGTGTTCCCTTCAAACTAGGTGAAGGACGGCTTTCACACACACTTATCTCTCAGAACTGAGCATGTGGAGAGACGGTCGTTCATCCAGCACAAAGGGAACGGGTTGCAGGAGAATCACTTATTCTGGTTTCTCAGTCTGTTTCCTAGTGCCGGTTTGAAGTGCCTGCCGTTTTCACTGTAAAACCGGCCTGGAGCTTGAACCTCCCCATATATATGTATGGAAAGGAGTTTGCAAGTGAAAAGAAACTTTGTGTTCCCTTCAAGCTAGGTGAAGGACGGCTTTCACACACACTTATCTCTCAGAACTGAGCATGTGGAGAGACGTTCGTTCATCAAGCACAAAGGGAACGGGTTGCAGGAGAAACACTTACTCTGGTTTCTCAGTCTGTTTCCTAGTGCCGGTTTGAACTGCCTGCCGTTTTCACTGTAAAACCGGCCTGGAGCTTGAACCTCCCCATATATATGTATGGAGTGGAGTTTGCTACTGAAAAGAAACTTTGTGTTCCCTTCAAGCTAGGTGAAGGACGGCTTTCACACACACTTATCTCTCAGAACTGAGCATGTGGAGAGACGTTCGTTCATCCAGCACAAAGGGAACGGGTTGCAGGAGAAACACTTACTCTGGTTTCTCAGTCTGTTTCCTAGTGCCGGTTTGAAGTGCCTGCCGTTTTCACTGTAAAACCGGGTTGGAGCTTGAACCTCCCCATATATATGTATGGAGTGGTGTTTGCAAGTGAAAAGAAACTTTGTGTTCCCTTCAAGCTAGGTGAAGGACGGCTTTCACACACACTTATCTCTTAGAACTGAGCATGTGGAGAGACGTTCTTTCATCCAGCACAAAGGGAACGGGTTGCAGGAGAAACACTTACTCTGGTTTCTCAGTCTGTTTCCTAGTGCCGGTTTGAAGTGCCTGCCGTTTTCACTGTAAAACCGGGTTGGAGCTTGAACCTCCCCATATATATGTATGGAGTGGTGTTTGCAAGTGAAAAGAAACTTTGTGTTCCCTTCAAGCTAGGTGAAGGACGGCTTTCACACACACTTATCTCTTAGAACTGAGCATGTGGAGAGACGTTCGTTCATCCAGCACAAAGGGAACGGGTTGCAGGAGAAACACTTACTCTGGTTTCTCAGTCTGTTTCCTAGTGCCGGTTTGAAGTGCCTGCCGGTTTCACTGTAAAACCGGGTTGGAGCTTGAACCTCCCCATATATATGTATGGAGTGGTGTTTGCAAGTGAAAAGAAACTTTGTGTTCCCTTCAAGCTAGGTGAAGGACGGCTTTCACACACACTTATCTCTCAGAACTGAGCATGTGGAGAGACGTTCGTTCATCCAGCACAAAGGGAACGGGTTGCAGGAGAAACACTTACTCTGGTTTCTCAGTCTGTTTCCTAGTGCCGGTTTGAAGTGCCTGCCGTTTTCACTGTAAAACCGGGTTGGAGCTTGAACCTCCCCATATATATGTATGGAGTGGAGTTTGCAAGTGAAAAGAAACTTTGTGTTCCCTTCAAGCTAGGTGAAGGACGGCTTTCACACACACTTATCTCTCAGAACTGAGCATGTGGAGAGACGTTCGTTCATCCAGCACAAAGGGAACGGGTTGCAGGAGAAACACTTACTCTGGTTTCTCAGTCTGTTTCCAAGTGCCGGTTTGAAGTGCCTGCCGTTTTCACTGTAAAACAGGGTTGGAGCTTGAACCTCCCCATATATATGTATGGAAAGGAGTTTGCAAGTGAAAAGGAACTTTGTGTTCCGTTCAAGCTAGGTGAAGGACGGCTTTCACACACACTTATCTCTCAGAACTGAGCATGTGGAGAGACGTTCGTTCATCCAGCACAAAGGGAACGGGTTGCAGGAGAAACACTTACTCTGGTTTCTCAGTCTGTTTCCTAGTGCTGGTTTGAAGTGCCTGCCGTTTTCACTGTAAAACGGGGTTGGAGCTTGAACCTCCCCATATATATGTATGGAGTGGTGTTTGCAAGTGAAAAGAAACTTTCTGTTCCCTTCAAGCTAGGTGAAGGACGGCTTTCACACACACTTATCTCTCAGAACTGAGCATGTGGAGAGACGTTCGTTCATCCAGCACAAAGGGAACGGGTTGCCGGAGAAACACTTACTCTGGTTTCTCAGTCTGTTTCCTAGTGCCGGTTTGAAGTGCCTGCCGTTTTCACTGTAAAACCGGGTTGGAGCTTGAACCTCCCCCTATATATGTATGGAGTGGAGTTTGCAAGATAAAAGAAACTTTGTGTTCCCTTCAAGCTAGGTGAAGGACGGCTTTCACACACACTTATCTCTCAGAACTGAGCATGTGGAGAGACGTTCGTTCATCCAGCACAAAGGGAACGGGTTGCAGGAGAATCACTTATTCTGGTTTCTCAGTCTGTTTCCTAGTGCCGGTTTGAAGTGCCTGCCGTTTTCACTGTAAAACCGGCCTGGAGCTTGAACCTCCCCATATATATGTATGGAAAGGAGTTTGCAAGTGAAAAGAAACTTTGTGTTCCCTTCAAGCTAGGTGAAGGACGGCTTTCACACACACTTATCTCTCAGAACTGAGCATGTGGAGAGACGTTCGTTCATCAAGCACAAAGGGAACGGGTTGCAGGAGAAACACTTACTCTGGTTTCTCAGTCTGTTTCCTAGTGCCGGTTTGAACTGCCTGCCGTTTTCACTGTAAAACCGGCCTGGAGCTTGAACCTCCCCATATATATGTATGGAGTGGAGTTTGCTACTGAAAAGAAACTTTGTGTTCCCTTCAAGCTAGGTGAAGGACGGCTTTCACACACACTTATCTCTCAGAACTGAGCATGTGGAGAGACGTTCGTTCATCCAGCACAAAGGGAACGGGTTGCAGGAGAAACACTTACTCTGGTTTCTCAGTCTGTTTCCTAGTGCCGGTTTGAAGTGCCTGCCGTTTTCACTGTAAAACCGGCCTGGAGCTTGAACCTCCCCATATATATGTATGGAGTGGAGTTTGCAGGTGAAAAGAAACTTTGTGTTCCCTTCAAGCTAGGTGAAGGACGGCTTTCACACACACTTATCTCTCAGAACTGAGCATGTGGAGAGACGTTCGTTCATCCAGCACAAAGGGAACGGGTTGCAGGAGAAACACTTACTCTGGTTTCTCAGTCTGTTTCCTAGTGCCGGTTTGAAGTGCCTGCCGTTTTCACTGTAAAACCGGGTTGGAGCTTGAACCTCCCCATATATATGTATGGAGTGGTGTTTGCAAGTGAAAAGAAACTTTGTGTTCCCTTCAAGCTAGGTGAAGGACGGCTTTCACACACACTTATCTCTTAGAACTGAGCATGTGGAGAGACGTTCTTTCATCCAGCACAAAGGGAACGGGTTGCAGGAGAAACACTTACTCTGGTTTCTCAGTCTGTTTCCTAGTGCCGGTTTGAAGTGCCTGCCGTTTTCACTGTAAAACCGGGTTGGAGCTTGAACCTCCCCATATATATGTATGGAGTGGTGTTTGCAAGTGAAAAGAAACTTTGTGTTCCCTTCAAGCTAGGTGAAGGACGGCTTTCACACACACTTATCTCTTAGAACTGAGCATGTGGAGAGACGTTCGTTCATCCAGCACAAAGGAACGGGTTGCAGGAGAAACACTTACTCTGGTTTCTCAGTCTGTTTCCTAGTGCCGGTTTGAAGTGCCTGCCGGTTTCACTGTAAAACCGGGTTGGAGCTTGAACCTCCCCATATATATGTATGGAGTGGTGTTTGCAAGTGAAAAGAAACTTTGTGTTCCCTTCAAGCTAGGTGAAGGACGGCTTTCACACACACTTATCTCTCAGAACTGAGCATGTGGAGAGACGTTCGTTCATCCAGCACAAAGGGAACGGGTTGCAGGAGAAACACTTACTCTGGTTTCTCAGTCTGTTTCCTAGTGCCGGTTTGAAGTGCCTGCCGTTTTCACTGTAAAACCGGGTTGGAGCTTGAACCTCCCCATATATATGTATGGAGTGGAGTTTGCAAGTGAAAAGAAACTTTGTGTTCCCTTCAAGCTAGGTGAAGGACGGCTTTCACACACACTTATCTCTCAGAACTGAGCATGTGGAGAGACGTTCGTTCATCCAGCACAAAGGGAACGGGTTGCAGGAGAAACACTTACTCTGGTTTCTCAGTCTGTTTCCTAGTGCCGGTTTGAAGTGCCTGCCGTTTTCACTGTAAAACCGGGTTGGAGCTTGAACCTCCCCATATATATGTATGGAAAGGAGTTTGCAAGTGAAAAGAAACTTTGTGTTCCGTTCAAGCTAGGTGAAGGACGGCTTTCACACACACTTATCTCTCAGAACTGAGCATGTGGAGAGACGTTCGTTCATCCAGCACAAAGGGAACGGGTTGCAGGAGAAACACTTACTCTGGTTTCTCAGTCTGTTTCCTAGTGCTGGTTTGAAGTGCCTGCCGTTTTCACTGTAAAACGGGGTTGGAGCTTGAACCTCCCCATATATATGTATGGAGTGTTGTTTGCAAGTGAAAAGAAACTTTCTGTTCCCTTCAAGCTAGGTGAAGGACGGCTTTCACACACACTTATCTCTCAGAACTGAGCATGTGGAGAGACGTTCGTTCATCCAGCACAAAGGGAACGGGTTGCAGGAGAAACACTTACTCTGGTTTCTCAGTCTGTTTCCTAGTGCCGGTTTGAAGTGCCTGCCGTTTTCACTGTAAAACCGGGTTGGAGCTTGAACCTCCCCCTATATATGTATGGAGTGGAGTTTGCAAGAGAAAAGAAACTTTGTGTTCCCTTCAAGCTAGGTGAAGGACGGCTTTCACACACACTTATCTCTCAGAACTGAGCATGTGGAGAGACGTTCGTTCATCCAGCACAAAGGGAACGGTTTGCAGGAGAATAACTTACTCTGGTTTCTCAGTCTGTTTCCTAGTGCCGGTTTGAAGTGCCTGCCGTTTTCACTGTAAAACCGGGTTGGAGCTTGAACCTCCCCATATATATGTATGGAGTGGAGTTTGCAAGTGAAAAGAAACTTTGTGTTCCCTTCAAGCTAGGTGAAGGACGGCTTTCACACACACTTATCTCTCAGAACTGAGCATGTGGAGAGACGTTCGTTCATCCAGCACAAAGGGAACGGGTTGCAGGAGAAACACTTACTCTGGTTTCTCAGTCTGTTTCCTAGTGCCGGTTTGAAGTGCCTGCCGTTTTCACTGTAAAACCGGGTTGGAGCTTGAACCTCCCCCTATATATGTATGGAGTGGAGTTTGCAAGATAAAAGAAACTTTGTGTTCCCTTCAAGCTAGGTGAAGGACGGCTTTCACACACACTTATCTCTCAGAACTGAGCATGTGGAGAGACGTTCGTTCATCCAGCACAAAGGGAACGGGTTGCAGGAGAATCACTTATTCTGGTTTCTCAGTCTGTTTCCTAGTGCCGGTTTGAAGTGCCTGCCGTTTTCACTGTAAAACCGGCCTGGAGCTTGAACCTCCCCATATATATGTATGGAAAGGAGTTTGCAAGTGAAAAGAAACTTTGTGTTCCCTTCAAGCTAGGTGAAGGACGGCTTTCACACACACTTATCTCTCAGAACTGAGCATGTGGAGAGACGTTCGTTCATCAAGCACAAAGGGAACGGGTTGCAGGAGAAACACTTACTCTGGTTTCTCAGTCTGTTTCCTAGTGCCGGTTTGAACTGCCTGCCGTTTTCACTGTAAAACCGGCCTGGAGCTTGAACCTCCCCATATATATGTATGGAGTGGTGTTTGCAAGTGAAAAGAAACTTTGTGTTCCCTTCAAGCTAGGTGAAGGACGGCTTTCACACACACTTATCTCTTAGAACTGAGCATGTGGAGAGACGTTCTTTCATCCAGCACAAAGGGAACGGGTTGCAGGAGAAACACTTACTCTGGTTTCTCAGTCTGTTTCCTAGTGCCGGTTTGAAGTGCCTGCCGTTTTCACTGTAAAACCGGGTTGGAGCTTGAACCTCCCCATATATATGTATGGAGTGGTGTTTGCAAGTGAAAAGAAACTTTGTGTTCCCTTCAAGCTAGGTGAAGGACGGCTTTCACACACACTTATCTCTTAGAACTGAGCATGTGGAGAGACGTTCGTTCATCCAGCACAAAGGAACGGGTTGCAGGAGAAACACTTACTCTGGTTTCTCAGTCTGTTTCCTAGTGCCGGTTTGAAGTGCCTGCCGGTTTCACTGTAAAACCGGGTTGGAGCTTGAACCTCCCCATATATATGTATGGAGTGGTGTTTGCAAGTGAAAAGAAACTTTGTGTTCCCTTCAAGCTAGGTGAAGGACGGCTTTCACACACACTTATCTCTCAGAACTGAGCATGTGGAGAGACGTTCGTTCATCCAGCACAAAGGGAACGGGTTGCAGGAGAAACACTTACTCTGGTTTCTCAGTCTGTTTCCTAGTGCCGGTTTGAAGTGCCTGCCGTTTTCACTGTAAAACCGGGTTGGAGCTTGAACCTCCCCATATATATGTATGGAGTGGAGTTTGCAAGTGAAAAGAAACTTTGTGTTCCCTTCAAGCTAGGTGAAGGACGGCTTTCACACACACTTATCTCTCAGAACTGAGCATGTGGAGAGACGTTCGTTCATCCAGCACAAAGGGAACGGGTTGCAGGAGAAACACTTACTCTGGTTTCTCAGTCTGTTTCCTAGTGCCGGTTTGAAGTGCCTGCCGTTTTCACTGTAAAACCGGGTTGGAGCTTGAACCTCCCCATATATATGTATGGAAAGGAGTTTGCAAGTGAAAAGAAACTTTGTGTTCCGTTCAAGCTAGGTGAAGGACGGCTTTCACACACACTTATCTCTCAGAACTGAGCATGTGGAGAGACGTTCGTTCATCCAGCACAAAGGGAACGGGTTGCAGGAGAAACACTTACTCTGGTTTCTCAGTCTGTTTCCTAGTGCTGGTTTGAAGTGCCTGCCGTTTTCACTGTAAAACGGGGTTGGAGCTTGAACCTCCCCATATATATGTATGGAGTGGTGTTTGCAAGTGAAAGAAACTTTCTGTTCCCTTCAAGCTAGGTGAAGGACGGCTTTCACACACACTTATCTCTCAGAACTGAGCATGTGGAGAGACGTTCGTTCATCCAGCACAAAGGGAACGGGTTGCAGGAGAAACACTTACTCTGGTTTCTCAGTCTGTTTCCTAGTGCCGGTTTGAAGTGCCTGCCGTTTTCACTGTAAAACCGGGTTGGAGCTTGAACCTCCCCCTATATATGTATGGAGTGGAGTTTGCAAGAGAAAAGAAACTTTGTGTTCCCTTCAAGCTAGGTGAAGGACGGCTTTCACACACACTTATCTCTCAGAACTGAGCATGTGGAGAGACGTTCGTTCATCCAGCACAAAGGGAACGGTTTGCAGGAGAATAACTTACTCTGGTTTCTCAGTCTGTTTCCTAGTGCCGGTTTGAAGTGCCTGCCGTTTTCACTGTAAAACCGGGTTGGAGCTTGAACCTCCCCATATATATGTATGGAGTGGAGTTTGCAAGTGAAAAGAAACTTTGTGTTCCCTTCAAGCTAGGTGAAGGACGGCTTTCACACACACTTATCTCTCAGAACTGAGCATGTGGAGAGACGTTCGTTCATCCAGCACAAAGGGAACGGGTTGCAGGAGAAACACTTACTCTGGTTTCTCAGTCTGTTTCCTAGTGCCGGTTTGAAGTGCCTGCCGTTTTCACTGTAAAACCGGGTTGGAGCTTGAACCTCCCCATATATATGTATGGAAAGGAGTTTGCAAGTGAAAAGAAACTTTGTGTTCCGATCAAGCTAGGTGAAGGACGGCTTTCACACACACTTATCTCTCAGAACTGAGCATGTGGAGAGACGTTCGTTCATCCAGCACAAAGGGAACGGGTTGCACGAGAAACACTTACTCTGGTTTCTCAGTCTGTTTCCTAGTGCCGGTTTGAAGTGCCTGCCGTTTTCACTGTAAAACCGGGTTGGAGCTTGAACCTCCCCATATATATGTATGGGGTGGTGTTTGCAAGTGAAAAGAAACTTTGTGTTCCCTTCAAGCTAGGTGAAGGACGGCTTTCACACACACTTATCTCTCAGAACTGAGCATGTGGAGAGACGTTCGTTCATCCAGCCCAAAGGGAACGGGTTGCAGGAGAAACACTTACTCTGGTTTCTCAGTCTGTTTCCTAGTGCCGGTTTGAAGTGCCTGCCGTTTTCACTGTAAAACCGGGTTGGAGCTTGAACCTCCCCATATATATGTATGGAGTGGAGTTTGCAAGTGAAAAGAAACTTTGTGTTCCCTTCAAGCTAGGTGAAGGACGGCTTTCACACACACTTATCTCTCAGAACTGAGCATGTGGAGAGACGTTCGTTCATCCAGCACAAAGGGAACGGGTTGCAGGAGAAACACTTACTCTGGTTTCTCAGTCTGTTTCCTAGTGCCGGTTTGAAGTGCCTGCCGTTTTCACTGTAAAACCGGGTTGGAGCTTGAACCTCCCCGTATATATGTATTTAGTGGAGTTTGCTACTGAAAAGAAACTTTGTGTTCCCTTCAAGCTAGGTGAAGGACGGCTTTCACACATACTTATCTCTCAGAACTGAGCATGTGGAGAGACGTTCGTTCATCCAGCACAAAGGGAACGGGTTGCAGGAGAAACACTTACTCTGGTTTCTCAGTCTGTTTCCTAGTGCCGGTTTGAAGTGCCTGCCGTTTTCACTGTAATACCGGGTTGGAGCTTGAACCTCCCCATATATATGTATGGAGTGGAGTTTGCTACTGAAAAGAAACTTTGTGTTCCCTTCAAGCTAGGTGAAGGACGGCTTTCACACACACTTATCTCTCAGAACTGAGCATGTGGAGAGACGTTCGTTCATCCAGCACAAAGGGAACGGGTTGCAGGAGAAACACTTACTCTGGTTTCTCAGTCTGTTTCCTAGTGCCGGTTTGAAGTGCCTGCCGTTTTCACTGTAAAACCGGGTTGGAGCTTGAACCTCCCCATATATATGTATGGAGTGGTGTTTGCAAGTGAAAAGAAACTTTGTGTTCCCTTCAAGCTAGGTGAAGGACGGCTTTCACACACACTTATCTCTCAGAACTGAGCATGTGGAGAGACGTTCTTTCATCCAGCACAAAGGGAACGGGTTGCAGGAGAAACACTTACTCTGGTTTCTCAGTCTGTTTCCTAGTGCCGGTTTGAAGTGCCTGCCGTTTTCACTGTAAAACCGGGTTGGAGCTTGAACCTCCCCATATATATGTATGGAGTGGTGTTTGCAAGTGAAAAGAAACTTTGTGTTCCCTTCAAGCTAGGTGAAGGACGGCTTTCACACACACTTATCTCTTAGAACTGAGCATGTGGAGAGACGTTCGTTCATCCAGCACAAAGGAACGGGTTGCAGGAGAAACACTTACTCTGGTTTCTCAGTCTGTTTCCTAGTGCCGGTTTGAAGTGCCTGCCGGTTTCACTGTAAAACCGGGTTGGAGCTTGAACCTCCCCATATATATGTATGGAGTGGTGTTTGCAAGTGAAAAGAAACTTTGTGTTCCCTTCAAGCTAGGTGAAGGACGGCTTTCACACACACTTATCTCTCAGAACTGAGCATGTGGAGAGACGTTCGTTCATCCAGCACAAAGGGAACGGGTTGCAGGAGAAACACTTACTCTGGTTTCTCAGTCTGTTTCCTAGTGCCGGTTTGAAGTGCCTGCCGTTTTCACTGTAAAACCGGGTTGGAGCTTGAACCTCCCCATATATATGTATGGAGTGGAGTTTGCAAGTGAAAAGAAACTTTGTGTTCCCTTCAAGCTAGGTGAAGGACGGCTTTCACACACACTTATCTCTCAGAACTGAGCATGTGGAGAGACGTTCGTTCATCCAGCACAAAGGGAACGGGTTGCAGGAGAAACACTTACTCTGGTTTCTCAGTCTGTTTCCTAGTGCCGGTTTGAAGTGCCTGCCGTTTTCACTGTAAAACCGGGTTGGAGCTTGAACCTCCCCATATATATGTATGGAAAGGAGTTTGCAAGTGAAAAGAAACTTTGTGTTCCGTTCAAGCTAGGTGAAGGACGGCTTTCACACACACTTATCTCTCAGAACTGAGCATGTGGAGAGACGTTCGTTCATCCAGCACAAAGGGAACGGGTTGCAGGAGAAACACTTACTCTGGTTTCTCAGTCTGTTTCCTAGTGCTGGTTTGAAGTGCCTGCCGTTTTCACTGTAAAACGGGGTTGGAGCTTGAACCTCCCCATATATATGTATGGAGTGTTGTTTGCAAGTGAAAAGAAACTTTCTGTTCCCTTCAAGCTAGGTGAAGGACGGCTTTCACACACACTTATCTCTCAGAACTGAGCATGTGGAGAGACGTTCGTTCATCCAGCACAAAGGGAACGGGTTGCAGGAGAAACACTTACTCTGGTTTCTCAGTCTGTTTCCTAGTGCCGGTTTGAAGTGCCTGCCGTTTTCACTGTAAAACCGGGTTGGAGCTTGAACCTCCCCCTATATATGTATGGAGTGGAGTTTGCAAGAGAAAAGAAACTTTGTGTTCCCTTCAAGCTAGGTGAAGGACGGCTTTCACACACACTTATCTCTCAGAACTGAGCATGTGGAGAGACGTTCGTTCATCCAGCACAAAGGGAACGGTTTGCAGGAGAATAACTTACTCTGGTTTCTCAGTCTGTTTCCTAGTGCCGGTTTGAAGTGCCTGCCGTTTTCACTGTAAAACCGGGTTGGAGCTTGAACCTCCCCATATATATGTATGGAGTGGAGTTTGCAAGTGAAAAGAAACTTTGTGTTCCCTTCAAGCTAGGTGAAGGACGGCTTTCACACACACTTATCTCTCAGAACTGAGCATGTGGAGAGACGTTCGTTCATCCAGCACAAAGGGAACGGGTTGCAGGAGAAACACTTACTCTGGTTTCTCAGTCTGTTTCCTAGTGCCGGTTTGAAGTGCCTGCCGTTTTCACTGTAAAACCGGGTTGGAGCTTGAACCTCCCCATATATATGTATGGAAAGGAGTTTGCAAGTGAAAAGAAACTTTGTGTTCCCTTCAAGCTAGGTGAAGGACGGCTTTCACACACACTTATCTCTCAGAACTGAGCATGTGGAGAGACGTTCGTTCATCCAGCACAAAGGGAACGGGTTGCAGGAGAATCACTTATTCTGGTTTCTCAGTCTGTTTCCTAGTGCCGGTTTGAAGTGCCTGCCGTTTTCACTGTAAAACCGGCCTGGAGCTTGAACCTCCCCATATATATGTATGGAAAGGAGTTTGCAAGTGAAAAGAAACTTTGTGTTCCCTTCAAGCTAGGTGAAGGACGGCTTTCACACACACTTATCTCTCAGAACTGAGCATGTGGAGAGACGTTCGTTCATCCAGCACAAAGGGAACGGGTTGCAGGAGAAACACTTACTCTGGTTTCTCAGTCTGTTTCCTAGTGCCGGTTTGAAGTGCCTGCCGTTTTCACTGTAAAACCGGCCTGGAGCTTGAACCTCCCCATATATATGTATGGAGTGGAGTTTGCTACTGAAAAGAAACTTTGTGTTCCCTTCAAGCTAGGTGAAGGACGGCTTTCACACACACTTATCTCTCAGAACTGAGCATGTGGAGAGACGTTCGTTCATCCAGCACAAAGGGAACGGGTTGCAGGAGAAACACTTACTCTGGTTTCTCAGTCTGTTTCCTAGTGCCGGTTTGAAGTGCCTGCCGTTTTCACTGTAAAACCGGCCTGGAGCTTGAACCTCCCCATATATATGTATGGAGTGGAGTTTGCAGGTGAAAAGAAACTTTGTGTTCCCTTCAAGCTAGGTGAAGGACGGCTTTCACACACACTTATCTCTCAGAACTGAGCATGTGGAGAGACGTTCGTTCATCCAGCACAAAGGGAACGGGTTGCAGGAGAAACACTTACTCTGGTTTCTCAGTCTGTTTCCTAGTGCCGGTTTGAAGTGCCTGCCGTTTTCACTGTAAAACCGGGTTGGAGCTTGAACCTCCCCATATATATGTATGGAGTGGTGTTTGCAAGTGAAAAGAAACTTTGTGTTCCCTTCAAGCTAGGTGAAGGACGGCTTTCACACACACTTATCTCTTAGAACTGAGCATGTGGAGAGACGTTCTTTCATCCAGCACAAAGGGAACGGGTTGCAGGAGAAACACTTACTCTGGTTTCTCAGTCTGTTTCCTAGTGCCGGTTTGAAGTGCCTGCCGTTTTCACTGTAAAACCGGGTTGGAGCTTGAACCTCCCCATATATATGTATGGAGTGGTGTTTGCAAGTGAAAAGAAACTTTGTGTTCCCTTCAAGCTAGGTGAAGGACGGCTTTCACACACACTTATCTCTTAGAACTGAGCATGTGGAGAGACGTTCGTTCATCCAGCACAAAGGAACGGGTTGCAGGAGAAACACTTACTCTGGTTTCTCAGTCTGTTTCCTAGTGCCGGTTTGAAGTGCCTGCCGGTTTCACTGTAAAACCGGGTTGGAGCTTGAACCTCCCCATATATATGTATGGAGTGGTGTTTGCAAGTGAAAAGAAACTTTGTGTTCCCTTCAAGCTAGGTGAAGGACGGCTTTCACACACACTTATCTCTCAGAACTGAGCATGTGGAGAGACGTTCGTTCATCCAGCACAAAGGGAACGGGTTGCAGGAGAAACACTTACTCTGGTTTCTCAGTCTGTTTCCTAGTGCTGGTTTGAAGTGCCTGCCGTTTTCACTGTAAAACGGGGTTGGAGCTTGAACCTCCCCATATATATGTATGGAGTGTTGTTTGCAAGTGAAAAGAAACTTTCTGTTCCCTTCAAGCTAGGTGAAGGACGGCTTTCACACACACTTATCTCTCAGAACTGAGCATGTGGAGAGACGTTCGTTCATCCAGCACAAAGGGAACGGGTTGCAGGAGAAACACTTACTCTGGTTTCTCAGTCTGTTTCCTAGTGCCGGTTTGAAGTGCCTGCCGTTTTCACTGTAAAACCGGGTTGGAGCTTGAACCTCCCCCTATATATGTATGGAGTGGAGTTTGCAAGAGAAAAGAAACTTTGTGTTCCCTTCAAGCTAGGTGAAGGACGGCTTTCACACACACTTATCTCTCAGAACTGAGCATGTGGAGAGACGTTCGTTCATCCAGCACAAAGGGAACGGTTTGCAGGAGAATAACTTACTCTGGTTTCTCAGTCTGTTTCCTAGTGCCGGTTTGAAGTGCCTGCCGTTTTCACTGTAAAACCGGGTTGGAGCTTGAACCTCCCCATATATATGTATGGAGTGGAGTTTGCAAGTGAAAAGAAACTTTGTGTTCCCTTCAAGCTAGGTGAAGGACGGCTTTCACACACACTTATCTCTCAGAACTGAGCATGTGGAGAGACGTTCGTTCATCCAGCACAAAGGGAACGGGTTGCAGGAGAAACACTTACTTTGGTTTCTCAGTCTGTTTCCTAGTGCCGGTTTGAAGTGCCTGCCGTTTTCACTGTAAAACCGGGTTGGAGCTTGAACCTCCCCATATATATGTATGGAAAGGAGCTTGCAAGTGAAAAGAAACTTTGTGTTCCGATCAAGCTAGGTGAAGGACGGCTTTCACACACACTTATCTCTCAGAACTGAGCATGTGGAGAGACGTTCGTTCATCCAGCACAAAGGGAACGGGTTGCAGGAGAAACACTTATTCTGGTTTCTCAGTCTGTTTCCTAGTGCCGGTTTGAAGTGCCTGCCGTTTTCACTGTAAAACCGGGTTGGAGCTTGAACCTCCCCATATATATGTATGGGGTGGTGTTTGCAAGTGAAAAGAAACTTTGTGTTCCCTTCAAGCTAGGTGAAGGACGGCTTTCACACACACTTATCTCTCAGAACTGAGCATGTGGAGAGACGTTCGTTCATCCAGCCCAAAGGGAACGGGTTGCAGGAGAAACACTTACTCTGGTTTCTCAGTCTGTTTCCTAGTGCCGGTTTGAAGTGCCTGCCGTTTTCACTGTAAAACCGGGTTGGAGCTTGAACCTCCCCATATATATGTATGGAGTGGAGTTTGCAAGTGAAAAGAAACTTTGTGTTCCCTTCAAGCTAGGTGAAGGACGGCTTTCACACACACTTATCTCTCAGAACTGAGCATGTGGAGAGACGTTCGTTCATCCAGCACAAAGGGAACGGGTTGCAGGAGAAACACTTACTCTGGTTTCTCAGTCTGTTTCCTAGTGCCGGTTTGAAGTGCCTGCCGTTTTCACTGTAAAACCGGCCTGGAGCTTGAACCTCCCCATATATATGTATGGAAAGGAGTTTGCAAGTGAAAAGAAACTTTGTGTTCCCTTCAAGCTAGGTGAAGGACGGCTTTCACACACACTTATCTCTCAGAACTGAGCATGTAGAGAGACGTTCGTTCATCCAGCACAAAGGGAACGGGTTGCAGGAGAAACACTTACTCTGGTTTCTCAGTCTGTTTCCTAGTGCCGGTTTGAAGTGCCTGCCGTTTTCACTGTAAAACCGGCCTGGAGCTTGAACCTCCCCATATATATCTATGGAGTGGAGTTTGCAACTGAAAAGAAACTTTGTGTTCCCTTCAAGCTAGGTGAACGACGGCTTTCACACACACTTATCTCTCAGAACTGAGCATGTGGAGAGACGTTCGTTCATCCAGTACAAAGGGAACGCGTTGCAGGAGAATCACTTATTCTGGTTTCTCAGTCTGTTTCCTAGTGCCGGTTTGAAGTGCCTGCCGTTTTCACTGTAAAACCGGGTTGGAGCTTGAACCTCCCCATATATATGTATGGAGTGGAGTTTGCTACTGAAAAGAAACTTTGTGTTCCCTTCAAGCTAGGTGAAGGACGGCTTTCACACACACTTATCTCTCAGAACTGAGCATGTGGAGAGACGTTCGTTCATCCAGCACAAAGGGAACGGGTTGCAGGAGAAACACTTACTCTGGTTTCTCAGTCTGTTTCCTAGTGCCGGTTTGAAGTGCCTGCCGTTTTCACTGTAAAACCGGGTTGGAGCTTGAACCTCCCCATATATATGTATGGAGTGGTGTTTGCAAGTGAAAAGAAACTTTGTGTTCCCTTCAAGCTAGGTGAAGGACGGCTTTCACACACACTTATCTCTTAGAACTGAGCATGTGGAGAGACGTTCGTTCATCCAGCACAAAGGGAACGGGTTGCAGGAGAAACACTTACTCTGGTTTCTCAGTCTGTTTCCTAGTGCCGGTTTGAAGTGCCTGCCGTTTTCACTGTAAAACCGGGTTGGAGCTTGAACCTCCCCATATATATGTATGGAGTGGAGTTTGCTACTGAAAAGAAACTTTGTGTTCCCTTCAAGCTAGGTGAAGGACGGCTTTCACACACACTTATCTCTCAGAACTGAGCATGTGGAGAGACGTTCGTTCATCCAGCACAAAGGGAACGGGTTGCAGGAGAAACACTTACTCTGGTTTCTCAGTCTGTTTCCTAGTGCCGGTTTGAAGTGCCTGCCGTTTTCACTGTAAAACCGGCCTGGAGCTTGAACCTCCCCATATATATGTATGGAGTGGAGTTTGCAGGTGAAAAGAAATTTTGTGTTCCCTTCAAGCTAGGTGAAGGACGGCTTTCACACACACTTATCTCTCAGAACTGAGCATGTGGAGAGACGTTCGTTCATCCAGCACAAAGGGAACGGGTTGCAGGAGAAACACTTACTCTGGTTTCTCAGTCTGTTTCCTAGTGCCGGTTTGAAGTGCCTGCCGTTTTCACTGTAAAACCGGGTTGGAGCTTGAACCTCCCCGTATATATGTATTTAGTGGAGTTTGCTACTGAAAAGAAACTTTGTGTTCCCTTCAAGCTAGGTGAAGGACGGCTTTCACACATACTTATCTCTCAGAACTGAGCATGTGGAGAGACGTTCGTTCATCCAGCACAAAGGGAACGGGTTGCAGGAGAAACACTTACTCTGGTTTCTCAGTCTGTTTCCTAGTGCCGGTTTGAAGTGCCTGCCGTTTTCACTGTAATACCGGGTTGGAGCTTGAACCTCCCCATATATATGTATGGAGTGGAGTTTGCTACTGAAAAGAAACTTTGTGTTCCCTTCAAGCTAGGTGAAGGACGGCTTTCACACACACTTATCTCTCAGAACTGAGCATGTGGAGAGACGTTCGTTCATCCAGCACAAAGGGAACGGGTTGCAGGAGAAACACTTACTCTGGTTTCTCAGTCTGTTTCCTAGTGCCGGTTTGAAGTGCCTGCCGTTTTCACTGTAAAACCGGGTTGGAGCTTGAACCTCCCCATAGATATGTATGGAGTGGAGTTTGCTACTGAAAAGAAACTTTGTGTTCCCTTCAAGCTAGGTGAAGGACGGCTTTCACACACACTTATCTCTCAGAACTGAGCATGTGGAGAGACGTTCGTTCATCCAGCACAAAGGGAACGGGTTGCAGGAGAAACACTTACACTGGTTTCTCAGTCTGTTTCCTAGTGCCGGTTTGAAGTGCCTGCCGTTTTCACTGTAAAACCGGGTTGGAGCTTGAACCTCCCCATATATATGTATGGAGTGGAGTTTGCAAGTGAAAAGAAACTTTGTGTTCCCTTCAAGCTAGGTGAAGGACGGCTTTCACACACACTTATCTCTCAGAACTGAGCATGTGGAGAGACGTTCGTTCATCCAGCACAAAGGGAACGGGTTGCAGGAGAATCACTTAGTCTGGTTTCTCAGTCTGTTTCCTAGTGCCGGTTTGAAGTGCCTGCCGTTTTCACTGTAAAACCGGCCTGGAGCTTGAACCTCCCCATATATATGTATTTAGTGGAGTTTGCTACTGAAAAGAAACTTTGTGTTCCCTTCAAGCTAGGTGAAGGACGGCTTTCACACACACTTATCTCTCAGAACTGAGCATGTGGAGAGACGTTCGTTCATCCAGCACAAAGGGAACGGGTTGCAGGAGAAACACTTACTCTGGTTTCTCAGTCTGTTTCCTAGTGCCGGTTTGAAGTGCCTGCCGTTTTCACTGTAAAACCGGCCTGGAGCTTGAACCTCCCCATATATATGTATGGAGTGGAGTTTGTAAGTGAAAAGAAACTTTGTGTTCCCTTCAAACTAGGTGAAGGACGGCTTTCACACACACTTATCTCTTAGAACTGAGCATGTGGAGAGACGTTCGTTCATCCAGCACAAAGGGAACGGGTTGCAGGAGAATCACTTACTCTGGTTTCTCAGTCTGTTTCCTAGTGCCGGTTTGAAGTGCCTGCCGTTTTCACTGTAAAAGCGGCCTGGAGCTTGAACCTCCCCATATATATGTATGGAAAGGAGTTTGCAAGTGAAAAGAAACTTTGTGTTCCCTTCAAGCTAGGTGAAGGACGGCTTTCACACACACTTATCTCTCAGAACTGAGCATGTGGAGAGACGTTCGTTCATCCAGCACAAAGGGAACGGGTTGCAGGAGAAACACTTACTCTGGTTTCTCAGTCTGTTTCCTAGTGCCGGTTTGAAGTGCCTGCCGTTTTTCACTGTAAAACCGGGTTGGAGCTTGAACCTCCCCATATATATGTATGGAGTGGTGTTTGCAAGTGAAAAGAAACTTTGTGTTCCCTTCAAGCTAGGTGAAGGACGGCTTTCACACACACTTTTCTCTCAGAACTGAGCATGTGGAGAGACGTTCGTTCATCCAGCACAAAGGGAACGGGTTGCAGGAGAAACACTTACTCTGGTTTCTCAGTCTGTTTCCTAGTGCCGGTTTGAAGTGCCTGCCGTTTTCACTGTAAAACCGGGTTGGAGCTTGAACCTCCCCATATATATGTATGGAGTGGTGTTTGCAAGTGAAAAGAAACTTTGTGTTCCCTTCAAGCTAGGTGAAGGACGGCTTTCACACACACTTATCTCTCAGAACTGAGCATGTGGAGAGACGTTCGTTCATTCAGCACAAAGGGAATGGGTTGCAGGAGAAACACTTACTCTGCTTTCTCAGTCTGTTTCCTAGTGCCGGTTTGAAGTGCCTGCCGTTTTCACTGTAAAACCGGGTTGGAGCTTGAACCTCCCCATATATATGTATGGAGTGGAGTTTGTAAGTGAAAAGAAACTTTGTGTTCCCTTCAAACTAGGTGAAGGACGGCTTTCACACACACTTATCTCTCAGAACTGAGCATGTGGAGAGACGGTCGTTCATCCAGCACAAAGGGAACGGGTTGCAGGAGAATCACTTATTCTGGTTTCTCAGTCTGTTTCCTAGTGCCGGTTTGAAGTGCCTGCCGTTTTCACTGTAAAACCGGCCTGGAGCTTGAACCTCCCCATATATATGTATGGAAAGGAGTTTGCAAGTGAAAAGAAACTTTGTGTTCCCTTCAAGCTAGGTGAAGGACGGCTTTCACACACACTTATCTCTCAGAACTGAGCATGTGTAGAGACGTTCGTTCATCAAGCACAAAGGGAACGGGTTGCAGGAGAAACACTTACTCTGGTTTCTCAGTCTGTTTCCTAGTGCCGGTTTGAACTGCCTGCCGTTTTCACTGTAAAACCGGCCTGGAGCTTGAACCTCCCCATATATATGTATGGAGTGGAGTTTGCTACTGAAAAGAAACTTTGTGTTCCCTTCAAGCTAGGTGAAGGACGGCTTTCACACACACTTATCTCTCAGAACTGAGCATGTGGAGAGACGTTCGTTCATCCAGCACAAAGGGAACGGGTTGCAGGAGAAACACTTACTCTGGTTTCTCAGTCTGTTTCCTAGTGCCGGTTTGAAGTGCCTGCCGTTTTCACTGTAAAACCGGGTTGGAGCTTGAACCTCCCCATATATATGTATGGAGTGGTGTTTGCAAGTGAAAAGAAACTTTGTGTTCCCTTCAAGCTAGGTGAAGGACGGCTTTCACACACACTTATCTCTTAGAACTGAGCATGTGGAGAGACGTTCTTTCATCCAGCACAAAGGGAACGGGTTGCAGGAGAAACACTTACTCTGGTTTCTCAGTCTGTTTCCTAGTGCCGGTTTGAAGTGCCTGCCGTTTTCACTGTAAAACCGGGTTGGAGCTTGAACCTCCCCATATATATGTATGGAGTGGTGTTTGCAAGTGAAAAGAAACTTTGTGTTCCCTTCAAGCTAGGTGAAGGACGGCTTTCACACACACTTATCTCTTAGAACTGAGCATGTGGAGAGACGTTCGTTCATCCAGCACAAAGGGAACGGGTTGCAGGAGAAACACTTACTCTGGTTTCTCAGTCTGTTTCCTAGTGCCGGTTTGAAGTGCCTGCCGGTTTCACTGTAAAACCGGGTTGGAGCTTGAACCTCCCCATATATATGTATGGAGTGGTGTTTGCAAGTGAAAAGAAACTTTGTGTTCCCTTCAAGCTAGGTGAAGGACGGCTTTCACACACACTTATCTCTCAGAACTGAGCATGTGGAGAGACGTTCGTTCATCCAGCACAAAGGGAACGGGTTGCAGGAGAAACACTTACTCTGGTTTCTCAGTCTGTTTCCTAGTGCCGGTTTGAAGTGCCTGCCGTTTTCACTGTAAAACCGGGTTGGAGCTTGAACCTCCCCATATATATGTATGGAGTGGAGTTTGCAAGTGAAAAGAAACTTTGTGTTCCCTTCAAGCTAGGTGAAGGACGGCTTTCACACACACTTATCTCTCAGAACTGAGCATGTGGAGAGACGTTCGTTCATCCAGCACAAAGGGAACGGGTTGCAGGAGAAACACTTACTCTGGTTTCTCAGTCTGTTTCCTAGTGCCGGTTTGAAGTGCCTGCCGTTTTCACTGTAAAACAGGGTTGGAGCTTGAACCTCCCCATATATATGTATGGAAAGGAGTTTGCAAGTGAAAAGAAACTTTGTGTTCCGTTCAAGCTAGGTGAAGGACGGCTTTCACACACACTTATCTCTCAGAACTGAGCATGTGGAGAGACGTTCGTTCATCCAGCACAAAGGGAACGGGTTGCAGGAGAAACACTTACTCTGGTTTCTCAGTCTGTTTCCTAGTGCTGGTTTGAAGTGCCTGCCGTTTTCACTGTAAAACGGGGTTGGAGCTTGAACCTCCCCATATATATGTATGGAGTGGTGTTTGCAAGTGAAAAGAAACTTTGTGTTCCCTTCAAGCTAGGTGAAGGACGGCTTTCACACACACTTATCTCTCAGAACTGAGCATGTGGAGAGACGTTCGTTCATCCAGCACAAAGGGAACGGGTTGCAGGAGAAACACTTACTCTGGTTTCTCAGTCTGTTTCCTAGTGCCGGTTTGAAGTGCCTGCCGTTTTCACTGTAAAACCGGGTTGGAGCTTGAACCTCCCCATATATATGTATGGAGTGGAGTTTGCAAGTGAAAAGAAACTTTGTGTTCCCTTCAAGCTAGGTGAAGGACGGCTTTCACACACACTTATCTCTCAGAACTGAGCATGTGGAGAGACGTTCGTTCATCCAGCACAAAGGGAACGGGTTGCAGGAGAAACACTTACTCTGGTTTCTCAGTCTGTTTCCTAGTGCCGGTTTGAAGTGCCTGCCGTTTTCACTGTAAAACAGGGTTGGAGCTTGAACCTCCCCATATATATGTATGGAAAGGAGTTTGCAAGTGAAAAGAAACTTTGTGTTCCGTTCAAGCTAGGTGAAGGACGGCTTTCACACACACTTATCTCTCAGAACTGAGCATGTGGAGAGACGTTCGTTCATCCAGCACAAAGGGAACGGGTTGCAGGAGAAACACTTACTCTGGTTTCTCAGTCTGTTTCCTAGTGCTGGTTTGAAGTGCCTGCCGTTTTCACTGTAAAACGGGGTTGGAGCTTGAACCTCCGCATATATATGTATGGAGTGGTGTTTGCAAGTGAAAAGAAACTTTCTGTTCCCTTCAAGCTAGGTGAAGGACGGCTTTCACACACACTTATCTCTCAGAACTGAGCATGTGGAGAGACGTTCGTTCATCCAGCACAAAGGGAACGGGTTGCAGGAGAAACACTTACTCTGGTTTCTCAGTCTGTTTCCTAGTGCCGGTTTGAAGTGCCTGCCGTTTTCACTGTAAAACCGGGTTGGAGCTTGAACCTCCCCCTATATATGTATGGAGTGGAGTTTGCAAGATAAAAGAAACTTTGTGTTCCCTTCAAGCTAGGTGAAGGACGGCTTTCACACACACTTATCTCTCAGAACTGAGCATGTGGAGAGACGTTCGTTCATCCAGCACAAAGGGAACGGGTTGCAGGAGAATCACTTATTCTGGTTTCTCAGTCTGTTTCCTAGTGCCGGTTTGAAGTGCCTGCCGTTTTCACTGTAAAACCGGCCTGGAGCTTGAACCTCCCCATATATATGTATGGAAAGGAGTTTGCAAGTGAAAAGAAACTTTGTGTTCCCTTCAAGCTAGGTGAAGGACGGCTTTCACACACACTTATCTCTCAGAACTGAGCATGTGGAGAGACGTTCGTTCATCAAGCACAAAGGGAACGGGTTGCAGGAGAAACACTTACTCTGGTTTCTCAGTCTGTTTCCTAGTGCCGGTTTGAACTGCCTGCCGTTTTCACTGTAAAACCGGCCTGGAGCTTGAACCTCCCCATATATATGTATGGAGTGGTGTTTGCAAGTGAAAAGAAACTTTGTGTTCCCTTCAAGCTAGGTGAAGGACGGCTTTCACACACACTTATCTCTTAGAACTGAGCATGTGGAGAGACGTTCTTTCATCCAGCACAAAGGGAACGGGTTGCAGGAGAAACACTTACTCTGGTTTCTCAGTCTGTTTCCTAGTGCCGGTTTGAAGTGCCTGCCGTTTTCACTGTAAAACCGGGTTGGAGCTTGAACCTCCCCATATATATGTATGGAGTGGTGTTTGCAAGTGAAAAGAAACTTTGTGTTCCCTTCAAGCTAGGTGAAGGACGGCTTTCACACACACTTATCTCTTAGAACTGAGCATGTGGAGAGACGTTCGTTCATCCAGCACAAAGGAACGGGTTGCAGGAGAAACACTTACTCTGGTTTCTCAGTCTGTTTCCTAGTGCCGGTTTGAAGTGCCTGCCGGTTTCACTTTAAAACCGGGTTGGAGCTTGAACCTCCCCATATATATGTATGGAGTGGTGTTTGCAAGTGAAAAGAAACTTTGTGTTCCCTTCAAGCTAGGTGAAGGACGGCTTTCACACACACTTATCTCTCAGAACTGAGCATGTGGAGAGACGTTCGTTCATCCAGCACAAAGGGAACGGGTTGCAGGAGAAACACTTACTCTGGTTTCTCAGTCTGTTTCCTAGTGCCGGTTTGAAGTGCCTGCCGTTTTCACTGTAAAACAGGGTTGGAGCTTGAACCTCCCCATATATATGTATGGAAAGGAGTTTGCAAGTGAAAAGAAACTTTGTGTTCCGTTCAAGCTAGGTGAAGGACGGCTTTCACACACACTTATCTCTCAGAACTGAGCATGTGGAGAGACGTTCGTTCATCCAGCACAAAGGGAACGGGTTGCAGGAGAAACACTTACTCTGGTTTCTCAGTCTGTTTCCTAGTGCTGGTTTGAAGTGCCTGCCGTTTTCACTGTAAAACGGGGTTGGAGCTTGAACCTCCCCATATATATGTATGGAGTGGTGTTTGCAAGTGAAAAGAAACTTTCTGTTCCCTTCAAGCTAGGTGAAGGACGGCTTTCACACACACTTATCTCTCAGAACTGAGCATGTGGAGAGACGTTCGTTCATCCAGCACAAAGGGAACGGGTTGCAGGAGAAACACTTACTCTGGTTTCTCAGTCTGTTTCCTAGTGCCGGTTTGAAGTGCCTGCCGTTTTCACTGTAAAACCGGGTTGGAGCTTGAACCTCCCCCTATATATGTATGGAGTGGAGTTTGCAAGATAAAAGAAACTTTGTGTTCCCTTCAAGCTAGGTGAAGGACGGCTTTCACACACACTTATCTCTCAGAACTGAGCATGTGGAGAGACGTTCGTTCATCCAGCACAAAGGGAACGGGTTGCAGGAGAATCACTTATTCTGGTTTCTCAGTCTGTTTCCTAGTGCCGGTTTGAAGTGCCTGCCGTTTTCACTGTAAAACCGGCCTGGAGCTTGAACCTCCCCATATATATGTATGGAAAGGAGTTTGCAAGTGAAAAGAAACTTTGTGTTCCCTTCAAGCTAGGTGAAGGACGGCTTTCACACACACTTATCTCTCAGAACTGAGCATGTGGAGAGACGTTCGTTCATCAAGCACAAAGGGAACGGGTTGCAGGAGAAACACTTACTCTGGTTTCTCAGTCTGTTTCCTAGTGCCGGTTTGAACTGCCTGCCGTTTTCACTGTAAAACCGGCCTGGAGCTTGAACCTCCCCATATATATGTATGGAGTGGTGTTTGCAAGTGAAAAGAAACTTTGTGTTCCCTTCAAGCTAGGTGAAGGACGGCTTTCACACACACTTATCTCTTAGAACTGAGCATGTGGAGAGACGTTCTTTCATCCAGCACAAAGGGAACGGGTTGCAGGAGAAACACTTACTCTGGTTTCTCAGTCTGTTTCCTAGTGCCGGTTTGAAGTGCCTGCCGTTTTCACTGTAAAACCGGGTTGGAGCTTGAACCTCCCCATATATATGTATGGAGTGGTGTTTGCAAGTGAAAAGAAACTTTGTGTTCCCTTCAAGCTAGGTGAAGGACGGCTTTCACACACACTTATCTCTTAGAACTGAGCATGTGGAGAGACGTTCGTTCATCCAGCACAAAGGAACGGGTTGCAGGAGAAACACTTACTCTGGTTTCTCAGTCTGTTTCCTAGTGCCGGTTTGAAGTGCCTGCCGGTTTCACTGTAAAACCGGGTTGGAGCTTGAACCTCCCCATATATATGTATGGAGTGGTGTTTGCAAGTGAAAAGAAACTTTGTGTTCCCTTCAAGCTAGGTGAAGGACGGCTTTCACACACACTTATCTCTCAGAACTGAGCATGTGGAGAGACGTTCGTTCATCCAGCACAAAGGGAACGGGTTGCAGGAGAAACACTTACTCTGGTTTCTCAGTCTGTTTCCTAGTGCCGGTTTGAAGTGCCTGCCGTTTTCACTGTAAAACCGGGTTGGAGCTTGAACCTCCCCATATATATGTATGGAGTGGAGTTTGCAAGTGAAAAGAAACTTTGTGTTCCCTTCAAGCTAGGTGAAGGACGGCTTTCACACACACTTATCTCTCAGAACTGAGCATGTGGAGAGACGTTCGTTCATCCAGCACAAAGGGAACGGGTTGCAGGAGAAACACTTACTCTGGTTTCTCAGTCTGTTTCCTAGTGCCGGTTTGAAGTGCCTGCCGTTTTCACTGTAAAACCGGGTTGGAGCTTGAACCTCCCCATATATATGTATGGAAAGGAGTTTGCAAGTGAAAAGAAACTTTGTGTTCCGTTCAAGCTAGGTGAAGGACGGCTTTCACACACACTTATCTCTCAGAACTGAGCATGTGGAGAGACGTTCGTTCATCCAGCACAAAGGGAACGGGTTGCAGGAGAAACACTTACTCTGGTTTCTCAGTCTGTTTCCTAGTGCTGGTTTGAAGTGCCTGCCGTTTTCACTGTAAAACGGGGTTGGAGCTTGAACCTCCCCATATATATGTATGGAGTGGTGTTTGCAAGTGAAAGAAACTTTCTGTTCCCTTCAAGCTAGGTGAAGGACGGCTTTCACACACACTTATCTCTCAGAACTGAGCATGTGGAGAGACGTTCGTTCATCCAGCACAAAGGGAACGGGTTGCAGGAGAAACACTTACTCTGGTTTCTCAGTCTGTTTCCTAGTGCCGGTTTGAAGTGCCTGCCGTTTTCACTGTAAAACCGGGTTGGAGCTTGAACCTCCCCCTATATATGTATGGAGTGGAGTTTGCAAGAGAAAAGAAACTTTGTGTTCCCTTCAAGCTAGGTGAAGGACGGCTTTCACACACACTTATCTCTCAGAACTGAGCATGTGGAGAGACGTTCGTTCATCCAGCACAAAGGGAACGGTTTGCAGGAGAATAACTTACTCTGGTTTCTCAGTCTGTTTCCTAGTGCCGGTTTGAAGTGCCTGCCGTTTTCACTGTAAAACCGGGTTGGAGCTTGAACCTCCCCATATATATGTATGGAGTGGAGTTTGCAAGTGAAAAGAAACTTTGTGTTCCCTTCAAGCTAGGTGAAGGACGGCTTTCACACACACTTATCTCTCAGAACTGAGCATGTGGAGAGACGTTCGTTCATCCAGCACAAAGGGAACGGGTTGCAGGAGAAACACTTACTCTGGTTTCTCAGTCTGTTTCCTAGTGCCGGTTTGAAGTGCCTGCCGTTTTCACTGTAAAACCGGGTTGGAGCTTGAACCTCCCCATATATATGTATGGAAAGGAGTTTGCAAGTGAAAAGAAACTTTGTGTTCCGATCAAGCTAGGTGAAGGACGGCTTTCACACACACTTATCTCTCAGAACTGAGCATGTGGAGAGACGTTCGTTCATCCAGCACAAAGGGAACGGGTTGCACGAGAAACACTTACTCTGGTTTCTCAGTCTGTTTCCTAGTGCCGGTTTGAAGTGCCTGCCGTTTTCACTGTAAAACCGGGTTGGAGCTTGAACCTCCCCATATATATGTATGGGGTGGTGTTTGCAAGTGAAAAGAAACTTTGTGTTCCCTTCAAGCTAGGTGAAGGACGGCTTTCACACACACTTATCTCTCAGAACTGAGCATGTGGAGAGACGTTCGTTCATCCAGCCCAAAGGGAACGGGTTGCAGGAGAAACACTTACTCTGGTTTCTCAGTCTGTTTCCTAGTGCCGGTTTGAAGTGCCTGCCGTTTTCACTGTAAAACCGGGTTGGAGCTTGAACCTCCCCATATATATGTATGGAGTGGAGTTTGCAAGTGAAAAGAAACTTTGTGTTCCCTTCAAGCTAGGTGAAGGACGGCTTTCACACACACTTATCTCTCAGAACTGAGCATGTGGAGAGACGTTCGTTCATCCAGCACAAAGGGAACGGGTTGCAGGAGAATCACTTAGTCTGGTTTCTCAGTCTGTTTCCTAGTGCCGGTTTGAAGTGCCTGCCGTTTTCACTGTAAAACCGGCCTGGAGCTTGAACCTCCCCATATATATGTATTTAGTGGAGTTTGCTACTGAAAAGAAACTTTGTGTTCCCTTCAAGCTAGGTGAAGGACGGCTTTCACACACACTTATCTCTCAGAACTGAGCATGTGGAGAGACGTTCGTTCATCCAGCACAAAGGGAACGGGTTGCAGGAGAAACACTTACTCTGGTTTCTCAGTCTGTTTCCTAGTGCCGGTTTGAAGTGCCTGCCGTTTTCACTGTAAAACCTGGTTGGAGCTTGAACCTCCCCATATATATGTATGGAAAGGAGCTTGCAAGTGAAAAGAAACTTTGTGTTCCGATCAAGCTAGGTGAAGGACGGCTTTCACACACACTTATCTCTCAGAACTGAGCATGTGGAGAGACGTTCGTTCATCCAGCACAAAGGGAACGGGTTGCAGGAGAAACACTTACTCTGGTTTCTCAGTCTGTTTCCTAGTGCCGGTTTGAAGTGCCTGCCGTTTTCACTGTAAAACCGGGTTGGAGCTTGAACCTCCCCATATATATGTATGGGGTGGTGTTTGCAAGTGAAAAGAAACTTTGTGTTCCCTTCAAGCTAGGTGAAGGACGGCTTTCACACACACTTATCTCTCAGAACTGAGCATGTGGAGAGACGTTCGTTCATCCAGCCCAAAGGGAACGGGTTGCAGGAGAAACACTTACTCTGGTTTCTCAGTCTGTTTCCTAGTGCCGGTTTGAAGTGCCTGCCGTTTTCACTGTAAAACCGGGTTGGAGCTTGAACCTCCCCATATATATGTATGGAGTGGAGTTTGCAAGTGAAAAGAAACTTTGTGTTCCCTTCAAGCTAGGTGAAGGACGGCTTTCACACACACTTATCTCTCAGAACTGAGCATGTGGAGAGACGTTCGTTCATCCAGCACAAAGGGAACGGGTTGCAGGAGAAACACTTACTCTGGTTTCTCAGTCTGTTTCCTAGTGCCGGTTTGAAGTGCCTGCCGTTTTCACTGTAAAACCGGCCTGGAGCTTGAACCTCCCCATATATATGTATGGAAAGGAGTTTGCAAGTGAAAAGAAACTTTGTGTTCCCTTCAAGCTAGGTGAAGGACGGCTTTCACACACACTTATCTCTCAGAACTGAGCATGTAGAGAGACGTTCGTTCATCCAGCACAAAGGGAACGGGTTGCAGGAGAAACACTTACTCTGGTTTCTCAGTCTGTTTCCTAGTGCCGGTTTGAAGTGCCTGCCGTTTTCACTGTAAAACCGGCCTGGAGCTTGAACCTCCCCATATATATGTATGGAGTGGAGTTTGCAACTGAAAAGAAACTTTGTGTTCCCTTCAAGCTAGGTGAACGACGGCTTTCACACACACTTATCTCTCAGAACTGAGCATGTGGAGAGACGTTCGTTCATCCAGTACAAAGGGAACGCGTTGCAGGAGAATCACTTATTCTGGTTTCTCAGTCTGTTTCCTAGTGCCGGTTTGAAGTGCCTGCCGTTTTCACTGTAAAACCGGGTTGGAGCTTGAACCTCCCCATATATATGTATGGAGTGGAGTTTGCTACTGAAAAGAAACTTTGTGTTCCCTTCAAGCTAGGTGAAGGACGGCTTTCACACACACTTATCTCTCAGAACTGAGGATGTGGAGAGACGTTCGTTCATCCAGCACAAAGGGAACGGGTTGCAGGAGAAACACTTACTCTGGTTTCTCAGTCTGTTTCCTAGTGCCGGTTTGAAGTGCCTGCCGTTTTCACTGTAAAACCGGGTTGGAGCTTGAACCTCCCCATATATATGTATGGAGTGGTGTTTGCAAGTGAAAAGAAACTTTGTGTTCCCTTCAAGCTAGGTGAAGGACGGCTTTCACACACACTTGTCTCTTAGAACTGAGCATGTGGAGAGACGTTCGTTCATCCAGCACAAAGGGAACGGGTTGCAGGAGAAACACTTACTCTGGTTTCTCAGTCTGTTTCCTAGTGCCGGTTTGAAGTGCCTGCCGTTTTCACTGTAAAACCGGGTTGGAGCTTGAACCTCCCCATATATATGTATGGAGTGGAGTTTGCTACTGAAAAGAAACTTTGTGTTCCCTTCAAGCTAGGTGAAGGACGGCTTTCACACACACTTATCTCTCAGAACTGAGCATGTGGAGAGACGTTCGTTCATCCAGCACAAAGGGAACGGGTTGCAGGAGAAACACTTACTCTGGTTTCTCAGTCTGTTTCCTAGTGCCGGTTTGAAGTGCCTGCCGTTTTCACTGTAAAACCGGCCTGGAGCTTGAACCTCCCCATATATATGTATGGAGTGGAGTTTGCAGGTGAAAAGAAATTTTGTGTTCCCTTCAAGCTAGGTGAAGGACGGCTTTCACACACACTTATCTCTCAGAACTGAGCATGTGGAGAGACGTTCGTTCATCCAGCACAAAGGGAACGGGTTGCAGGAGAAACACTTACTCTGGTTTCTCAGTCTGTTTCCTAGTGCCGGTTTGAAGTGCCTGCCGTTTTCACTGTAAAACCGGGTTGGAGCTTGAACCTCCCCGTATATATGTATTTAGTGGAGTTTGCTACTGAAAAGAAACTTTGTGTTCCCTTCAAGCTAGGTGAAGGACGGCTTTCACACATACTTATCTCTCAGAACTGAGCATGTGGAGAGACGTTCGTTCATCCAGCACAAAGGGAACGGGTTGCAGGAGAAACACTTACTCTGGTTTCTCAGTCTGTTTCCTAGTGCCGGTTTGAAGTGCCTGCCGTTTTCACTGTAATACCGGGTTGGAGCTTGAACCTCCCCATATATATGTATGGAGTGGAGTTTGCTACTGAAAAGAAACTTTGTGTTCCCTTCAAGCTAGGTGAAGGACGGCTTTCACACACACTTATCTCTCAGAACTGAGCATGTGGAGAGACGTTCGTTCATCCAGCACAAAGGGAACGGGTTGCAGGAGAAACACTTACTCTGGTTTCTCAGTCTGTTTCCTAGTGCCGGTTTGAAGTGCCTGCCGTTTTCACTGTAAAACCGGGTTGGAGCTTGAACCTCCCCATAGATATGTATGGAGTGGAGTTTGCTACTGAAAAGAAACTTTGTGTTCCCTTCAAGCTAGGTGAAGGACGGCTTTCACACACACTTATCTCTCAGAACTGAGCATGTGGAGAGACGTTAGTTCATCCAGCACAAAGGGAACGGGTTGCAGGAGAAACACTTACACTGGTTTCTCAGTCTGTTTCCTAGTGCCGGTTTGAAGTGCCTGCCGTTTTCACTGTAAAACCGGGTTGGAGCTTGAACCTCCCCATATATATGTATGGAGTGGAGTTTGCAAGTGAAAAGAAACTTTGTGTTCCCTTCAAGCTAGGTGAAGGACGGCTTTCACACACACTTATCTCTCAGAACTGAGCATGTGGAGAGACGTTCGTTCATCCAGCACAAAGGGAACGGGTTGCAGGAGAATCACTTACTCTGGTTTCTCAGTCTGTTTCCTAGTGCCGGTTTGAAGTGCCTGCCGTTTTCACTGTAAAACCGGGTTGGAGCTTGAACCTCCCCATATATATGTATGGAAAGGAGTTTGCAAGTGAAAAGAAACTTTGTGTTCCGTTCAAGCTAGGTGAAGGACGGCTTTCACAAACACTTATCTCTTAGAACTGAGCATGTGGAGAGACGTTCGTTCATCCAGCACAAAGGGAACGGGTTGCAGGAGAAACACTTACTCTGGTTTCTCAGTCTGTTTCCTAGTGCCGGTTTGAAGTGCCTGCCGTTTTCACTGTAAAACCGGGTTGGAGCTTGAACCTCCCCATATATATGTATGGAGTGGAGTTTGCTACTGAAAAGAAACTTTGTGTTCCCTTCAAGCTAGGTGAAGGACGGCTTTCACACACACTTATCTCTCAGAACTGAGCATGTGGAGAGACGTTCGTTCATCCAGCACAAAGGGAACGGGTTGCAGGAGAAACACTTACTCTGGTTTCTCAGTCTGTTTCCTAGTGCCGGTTTGAAGTGCCTGCCGTTTTCACTGTAAAACCGGCCTGGAGCTTGAACCTCCCCATATATATGTATGGAGTGGAGTTTGCAGGTGAAAAGAAATTTTTGTTCCCTTCAAGCTAGGTGAAGGACGGCTTTCACACACACTTATCTCTCAGAACTGAGCATGTGGAGAGACGTTCGTTCATCCAGCACAAAGGGAACGGGTTGCAGGAGAAACACTTACTCTGGTTTCTCAGTCTGTTTCCTAGTGCCGGTTTGAAGTGCCTGCCGTTTTCACTGTAAAACCGGGTTGGAGCTTGAACCTCCCCGTATATATGTATTTAGTGGAGTTTGCTACTGAAAAGAAACTTTGTGTTCCCTTCAAGCTAGGTGAAGGACGGCTTTCACACATACTTATCTCTCAGAACTGAGCATGTGGAGAGACGTTCGTTCATCCAGCACAAAGGGAACGGGTTGCAGGAGAAACACTTACTCTGGTTTCTCAGTCTGTTTCCTAGTGCCGGTTTGAAGTGCCTGCCGTTTTCACTGTAATACCGGGTTGGAGCTTGAACCTCCCCATATATATGTATGGAGTGGAGTTTGCTACTGAAAAGAAACTTTGTGTTCCCTTCAAGCTAGGTGAAGGACGGCTTTCACACACACTTATCTCTCAGAACTGAGCATGTGGAGAGACGTTCGTTCATCCAGCACAAAGGGAACGGGTTGCAGGAGAAACACTTTCTCTGGTTTCTCAGTCTGTTTCCTAGTGCCGGTTTGAAGTGCCTGCCGTTTTCACTGTAAAACCGGGTTGGAGCTTGAACCTCCCCATAGATATGTATGGAGTGGAGTTTGCTACTGAAAAGAAACTTTGTGTTCCCTTCAAGCTAGGTGAAGGACGGCTTTCACACACACTTATCTCTCAGAACTGAGCATGTGGAGAGACGTTAGTTCATCCAGCACAAAGGGAACGGGTTGCAGGAGAAACACTTACACTGGTTTCTCAGTCTGTTTCCTAGTGCCGGTTTGAAGTGCCTGCCGTTTTCACTGTAAAACCGGGTTGGAGCTTGAACCTCCCCATATATATGTATGGAGTGGAGTTTGCAAGTGAAAAGAAACTTTGTGTTCCCTTCAAGCTAGGTGAAGGACGGCTTTCACACACACTTATCTCTCAGAACTGAGCATGTGGAGAGACGTTCGTTCATCCAGCACAAAGGGAACGGGTTGCAGGAGAATCACTTACTCTGGTTTCTCAGTCTGTTTCCTAGTGCCGGTTTGAAGTGCCTGCCGTTTTCACTGTAAAACCGGGTTGGAGCTTGAACCTCCCCATATATATGTATGGAAAGGAGTTTGCAAGTGAAAAGAAACTTTGTGTTCCGTTCAAGCTAGGTGAAGGACGGCTTTCACACACACTTATCTCTTAGAACTGAGCATGTGGAGAGACGTTCGTTCATCCAGCACAAAGGGAACGGGTTGCAGGAGAAACACTTACTCTGGTTTCTCAGTCTGTTTCCTAGTGCCGGTTTGAAGTGCCTGCCGTTTTCACTGTAAAACCGGGTTGGAGCTTGAACCTCCCCATATATATGTATGGAGTGGTGTTTGCAAGTGAAAAGAAACTTTGTGTTCCCTTCAAGCTAGGTGAAGGACGGCTTTCACACACACTTATCTCTCAGAACTGAGCATGTGGAGAGACGTTCGTTCATCCAGCACAAAGGGAACGGGTTGCAGGAGAAACACTTACTCTGGTTTCTCAGTCTGTTTCCTAGTGCCGGTTTGAAGTGCCTGCCGTTTTCACTGTAAAACCGGGTTGGAGCTTGAACCTCCCCATTTATATGTATGGAGTGGGGTTTGCAAGTGAAAAGAAACTTTGTGTTCCCTTCAAGCTAGGTGAAGGACGGCTTTCACACACACTTTTCTCTCAGAACTGAGCATGTGGAGAGACGTTCGTTCATCCAGCACAAAGGGAACGGGTTGCAGGAGAATCACTTAGTCTGGTTTCTCAGTCTGTTTCCTAGTGCCGGTTTGAAGTGCCTGCCGTTTTCACTGTAAAACCGGGTTGGAGCTTGAACCTCCCCGTATATATGTATTTAGTGGAGTTTGCTACTGAAAAGAAACTTTGTGGTCCCTTCAAGCTAGGTGAAGGACGGCTTTCACACACACTTATCTCTCAGAACTGAGCATGTGGAGAGACGTTCGTTCATCCAGCACAAAGGGAACGGGTTGCAGGAGAAACACTTACTCTGGTTTCTCAGTCTGTTTCCTAGTGCCGGTTTGAAGTGCCTGCCGTTTTCACTGTAAAACCGGGTTGGAGCTTGAACCTCCCCATATATATGTATGGAGTGGTGTTTGCAAGTGAAAAGAAACTTTGTGTTCCCTTCAAGCTAGGTGAAGGACGGCTTTCACACACACTTTTCTCTCAGAACTGAGCATGTGGAGAGACGTTCGTTCATCCAGCACAAAGGGAACGGGTTGCAGGAGAAACACTTACTCTGGTTTCTCAGTCTGTTTCCTAGTGCCGGTTTGAAGTGCCTGCCGTTTTCACTGTAAAACCGGGTTGGAGCTTGAACCTCCCCATATATATGTATGGAGTGGAGTTTGTAAGTGAAAAGAAACTTTGTGTTCCCTTCAAACTAGGTGAAGGACGGCTTTCACACACACTTATCTCTTAGAACTGAGCATGTGGAGAGACGTTCGTTCATCCAGCACAAAGGGAACGGGTTGCAGGAGAATCACTTACTCTGGTTTCTCAGTCTGTTTCCTAGTGCCGGTTTGAAGTGCCTGCCGTTTTCACTGTAAAAGCGGCCTGGAGCTTGAACCTCCCCATATATATGTATGGAAAGGAGTTTGCAAGTGAAAAGAAACTTTGTGTTCCCTTCAAGCTAGGTGAAGGACGGCTTTCACACACACTTATCTCTCAGAACTGAGCATGTGGAGAGACGTTCGTTCATCCAGCACAAAGGGAACGGGTTGCAGGAGAAACACTTACTCTGGTTTCTCAGTCTGTTTCCTAGTGCCGGTTTGAAGTGCCTGCCGTTTTCACTGTAAAACCGGGTTGGAGCTTGAACCTCCCCATATATATGTATGGAGTGGTGTTTGCAAGTGAAAAGAAACTTTGTGTTCCCTTCAAGCTAGGTGAAGGACGGCTTTCACACACACTTTTCTCTCAGAACTGAGCATGTGGAGAGACGTTCGTTCATCCAGCACAAAGGGAACGGGTTGCAGGAGAAACACTTACTCTGGTTTCTCAGTCTGTTTCCTAGTGCCGGTTTGAAGTGCCTGCCGTTTTCACTGTAAAACCGGGTTGGAGCTTGAACCTCCCCATATATATGTATGGAGTGGTGTTTGCAAGTGAAAAGAAACTTTGTGTTCCCTTCAAGCTAGGTGAAGGACGGCTTTCACACACACTTATCTCTCAGAACTGAGCATGTGGAGAGACGTTCGTTCATTCAGCACAAAGGGAATGGGTTGCAGGAGAAACACTTACTCTGCTTTCTCAGTCTGTTTCCTAGTGCCGGTTTGAAGTGCCTGCCGTTTTCACTGTAAAACCGGGTTGGAGCTTGAACCTCCCCATATATATGTATGGAGT
Organism: Vicugna pacos; assembly: GCF_048564905.1. Lineage (NCBI taxonomy): Eukaryota > Metazoa > Chordata > Mammalia > Artiodactyla > Camelidae > Vicugna > Vicugna pacos. The sequence goes on from NW_027328742.1 coordinate 2,749,860, forward strand.
GGAGTTTGTAAGTGAAAAGAAACTTTGTGTTCCCTTCAAACTAGGTGAAGGACGGCTTTCACACACACTTATCTCTCAGAACTGAGCATGTGGAGAGACGGTCGTTCATCCAGCACAAAGGGAACGGGTTGCAGGAGAATCACTTATTCTGGTTTCTCAGTCTGTTTCCTAGTGCCGGTTTGAAGTGCCTGCCGTTTTCACTGTAAAACCGGCCTGGAGCTTGAACCTCCCCATATATATGTATGGAAAGGAGTTTGCAAGTGAAAAGAAACTTTGTGTTCCCTTCAAGCTAGGTGAAGGACGGCTTTCACACACACTTATCTCTCAGAACTGAGCATGTGGAGAGACGTTCGTTCATCAAGCACAAAGGGAACGGGTTGCAGGAGAAACACTTACTCTGGTTTCTCAGTCTGTTTCCTAGTGCCGGTTTGAACTGCCTGCCGTTTTCACTGTAAAACCGGCCTGGAGCTTGAACCTCCCCATATATATGTATGGAGTGGAGTTTGCTACTGAAAAGAAACTTTGTGTTCCCTTCAAGCTAGGTGAAGGACGGCTTTCACACACACTTATCTCTCAGAACTGAGCATGTGGAGAGACGTTCGTTCATCCAGCACAAAGGGAACGGGTTGCAGGAGAAACACTTACTCTGGTTTCTCAGTCTGTTTCCTAGTGCCGGTTTGAAGTGCCTGCCGTTTTCACTGTAAAACCGGGTTGGAGCTTGAACCTCCCCATATATATGTATGGAGTGGTGTTTGCAAGTGAAAAGAAACTTTGTGTTCCCTTCAAGCTAGGTGAAGGACGGCTTTCACACACACTTATCTCTTAGAACTGAGCATGTGGAGAGACGTTCTTTCATCCAGCACAAAGGGAACGGGTTGCAGGAGAAACACTTACTCTGGTTTCTCAGTCTGTTTCCTAGTGCCGGTTTGAAGTGCCTGCCGTTTTCACTGTAAAACCGGGTTGGAGCTTGAACCTCCCCATATATATGTATGGAGTGGTGTTTGCAAGTGAAAAGAAACTTTGTGTTCCCTTCAAGCTAGGTGAAGGACGGCTTTCACACACACTTATCTCTTAGAACTGAGCATGTGGAGAGACGTTCGTTCATCCAGCACAAAGGGAACGGGTTGCAGGAGAAACACTTACTCTGGTTTCTCAGTCTGTTTCCTAGTGCCGGTTTGAAGTGCCTGCCGGTTTCACTGTAAAACCGGGTTGGAGCTTGAACCTCCCCATATATATGTATGGAGTGGTGTTTGCAAGTGAAAAGAAACTTTGTGTTCCCTTCAAGCTAGGTGAAGGACGGCTTTCACACACACTTATCTCTCAGAACTGAGCATGTGGAGAGACGTTCGTTCATCCAGCACAAAGGGAACGGGTTGCAGGAGAAACACTTACTCTGGTTTCTCAGTCTGTTTCCTAGTGCCGGTTTGAAGTGCCTGCCGTTTTCACTGTAAAACCGGGTTGGAGCTTGAACCTCCCCATATATATGTATGGAGTGGAGTTTGCAAGTGAAAAGAAACTTTGTGTTCCCTTCAAGCTAGGTGAAGGACGGCTTTCACACACACTTATCTCTCAGAACTGAGCATGTGGAGAGACGTTCGTTCATCCAGCACAAAGGGAACGGGTTGCAGGAGAAACACTTACTCTGGTTTCTCAGTCTGTTTCCTAGTGCCGGTTTGAAGTGCCTGCCGTTTTCACTGTAAAACAGGGTTGGAGCTTGAACCTCCCCATATATATGTATGGAAAGGAGTTTGCAAGTGAAAAGAAACTTTGTGTTCCGTTCAAGCTAGGTGAAGGACGGCTTTCACACACACTTATCTCTCAGAACTGAGCATGTGGAGAGACGTTCGTTCATCCAGCACAAAGGGAACGGGTTGCAGGAGAAACACTTACTCTGGTTTCTCAGTCTGTTTCCTAGTGCTGGTTTGAAGTGCCTGCCGTTTTCACTGTAAAACGGGGTTGGAGCTTGAACCTCCCCATATATATGTATGGAGTGGTGTTTGCAAGTGAAAAGAAACTTTCTGTTCCCTTCAAGCTAGGTGAAGGACGGCTTTCACACACACTTATCTCTCAGAACTGAGCATGTGGAGAGACGTTCGTTCATCCAGCACAAAGGGAACGGGTTGCCGGAGAAACACTTACTCTGGTTTCTCAGTCTGTTTCCTAGTGCCGGTTTGAAGTGCCTGCCGTTTTCACTGTAAAACCGGGTTGGAGCTTGAACCTCCCCCTATATATGTATGGAGTGGAGTTTGCAAGATAAAAGAAACTTTGTGTTCCCTTCAAGCTAGGTGAAGGACGGCTTTCACACACACTTATCTCTCAGAACTGAGCATGTGGAGAGACGTTCGTTCATCCAGCACAAAGGGAACGGGTTGCAGGAGAATCACTTATTCTGGTTTCTCAGTCTGTTTCCTAGTGCCGGTTTGAAGTGCCTGCCGTTTTCACTGTAAAACCGGCCTGGAGCTTGAACCTCCCCATATATATGTATGGAAAGGAGTTTGCAAGTGAAAAGAAACTTTGTGTTCCCTTCAAGCTAGGTGAAGGACGGCTTTCACACACACTTATCTCTCAGAACTGAGCATGTGGAGAGACGTTCGTTCATCAAGCACAAAGGGAACGGGTTGCAGGAGAAACACTTACTCTGGTTTCTCAGTCTGTTTCCTAGTGCCGGTTTGAACTGCCTGCCGTTTTCACTGTAAAACCGGCCTGGAGCTTGAACCTCCCCATATATATGTATGGAGTGGAGTTTGCTACTGAAAAGAAACTTTGTGTTCCCTTCAAGCTAGGTGAAGGACGGCTTTCACACACACTTATCTCTCAGAACTGAGCATGTGGAGAGACGTTCGTTCATCCAGCACAAAGGGAACGGGTTGCAGGAGAAACACTTACTCTGGTTTCTCAGTCTGTTTCCTAGTGCCGGTTTGAAGTGCCTGCCGTTTTCACTGTAAAACCGGCCTGGAGCTTGAACCTCCCCATATATATGTATGGAGTGGAGTTTGCAGGTGAAAAGAAACTTTGTGTTCCCTTCAAGCTAGGTGAAGGACGGCTTTCACACACACTTATCTCTCAGAACTGAGCATGTGGAGAGACGTTCGTTCATCCAGCACAAAGGGAACGGGTTGCAGGAGAAACACTTACTCTGGTTTCTCAGTCTGTTTCCTAGTGCCGGTTTGAAGTGCCTGCCGTTTTCACTGTAAAACCGGGTTGGAGCTTGAACCTCCCCATATATATGTATGGAGTGGTGTTTGCAAGTGAAAAGAAACTTTGTGTTCCCTTCAAGCTAGGTGAAGGACGGCTTTCACACACACTTATCTCTTAGAACTGAGCATGTGGAGAGACGTTCTTTCATCCAGCACAAAGGGAACGGGTTGCAGGAGAAACACTTACTCTGGTTTCTCAGTCTGTTTCCTAGTGCCGGTTTGAAGTGCCTGCCGTTTTCACTGTAAAACCGGGTTGGAGCTTGAACCTCCCCATATATATGTATGGAGTGGTGTTTGCAAGTGAAAAGAAACTTTGTGTTCCCTTCAAGCTAGGTGAAGGACGGCTTTCACACACACTTATCTCTTAGAACTGAGCATGTGGAGAGACGTTCGTTCATCCAGCACAAAGGAACGGGTTGCAGGAGAAACACTTACTCTGGTTTCTCAGTCTGTTTCCTAGTGCCGGTTTGAAGTGCCTGCCGGTTTCACTGTAAAACCGGGTTGGAGCTTGAACCTCCCCATATATATGTATGGAGTGGTGTTTGCAAGTGAAAAGAAACTTTGTGTTCCCTTCAAGCTAGGTGAAGGACGGCTTTCACACACACTTATCTCTCAGAACTGAGCATGTGGAGAGACGTTCGTTCATCCAGCACAAAGGGAACGGGTTGCAGGAGAAACACTTACTCTGGTTTCTCAGTCTGTTTCCTAGTGCCGGTTTGAAGTGCCTGCCGTTTTCACTGTAAAACCGGGTTGGAGCTTGAACCTCCCCATATATATGTATGGAGTGGAGTTTGCAAGTGAAAAGAAACTTTGTGTTCCCTTCAAGCTAGGTGAAGGACGGCTTTCACACACACTTATCTCTCAGAACTGAGCATGTGGAGAGACGTTCGTTCATCCAGCACAAAGGGAACGGGTTGCAGGAGAAACACTTACTCTGGTTTCTCAGTCTGTTTCCTAGTGCCGGTTTGAAGTGCCTGCCGTTTTCACTGTAAAACCGGGTTGGAGCTTGAACCTCCCCATATATATGTATGGAAAGGAGTTTGCAAGTGAAAAGAAACTTTGTGTTCCGTTCAAGCTAGGTGAAGGACGGCTTTCACACACACTTATCTCTCAGAACTGAGCATGTGGAGAGACGTTCGTTCATCCAGCACAAAGGGAACGGGTTGCAGGAGAAACACTTACTCTGGTTTCGCAGTCTGTTTCCTAGTGCTGGTTTGAAGTGCCTGCCGTTTTCACTGTAAAACCGGGTTGGAGCTTGAACCTCCCCATATATATGTATGGAGTGTTGTTTGCAAGTGAAAAGAAACTTTCTGTTCCCTTCAAGCTAGGTGAAGGACGGCTTTCACACACACTTATCTCTCAGAACTGAGCATGTGGAGAGACGTTCGTTCATCCAGCACAAAGGGAACGGGTTGCAGGAGAAACACTTACTCTGGTTTCTCAGTCTGTTTCCTAGTGCCGGTTTGAAGTGCCTGCCGTTTTCACTGTAAAACCGGGTTGGAGCTTGAACCTCCCCCTATATATGTATGGAGTGGAGTTTGCAAGAGAAAAGAAACTTTGTGTTCCCTTCAAGCTAGGTGAAGGACGGCTTTCACACACACTTATCTCTCAGAACTGAGCATGTGGAGAGACGTTCGTTCATCCAGCACAAAGGGAACGGTTTGCAGGAGAATAACTTACTCTGGTTTCTCAGTCTGTTTCCTAGTGCCGGTTTGAAGTGCCTGCCGTTTTCACTGTAAAACCGGGTTGGAGCTTGAACCTCCCCATATATATGTATGGAGTGGAGTTTGCAAGTGAAAAGAAACTTTGTGTTCCCTTCAAGCTAGGTGAAGGACGGCTTTCACACACACTTATCTCTCAGAACTGAGCATGTGGAGAGACGTTCGTTCATCCAGCACAAAGGGAACGGGTTGCAGGAGAAACACTTACTCTGGTTTCTCAGTCTGTTTCCTAGTGCCGGTTTGAAGTGCCTGCCGTTTTCACTGTAAAACCGGGTTGGAGCTTGAACCTCCCCATATATATGTATGGAAAGGAGTTTGCAAGTGAAAAGAAACTTTGTGTTCCCTTCAAGCTAGGTGAAGGACGGCTTTCACACACACTTATCTCTCAGAACTGAGCATGTGGAGAGACGTTCGTTCATCCAGCACAAAGGGAACGGGTTGCAGGAGAATCACTTATTCTGGTTTCTCAGTCTGTTTCCTAGTGCCGGTTTGAAGTGCCTGCCGTTTTCACTGTAAAACCGGCCTGGAGCTTGAACCTCCCCATATATATGTATGGAAAGGAGTTTGCAAGTGAAAAGAAACTTTGTGTTCCCTTCAAGCTAGGTGAAGGACGGCTTTCACACACACTTATCTCTCAGAACTGAGCATGTGGAGAGACGTTCGTTCATCAAGCACAAAGGGAACGGGTTGCAGGAGAAACACTTACTCTGGTTTCTCAGTCTGTTTCCTAGTGCCGGTTTGAACTGCCTGCCGTTTTCACTGTAAAACCGGCCTGGAGCTTGAACCTCCCCATATATATGTATGGAGTGGAGTTTGCAGGTGAAAAGAAACTTTGTGTTCCCTTCAAGCTAGGTGAAGGACGGCTTTCACACACACTTATCTCTCAGAACTGAGCATGTGGAGAGACGTTCGTTCATCCAGCACAAAGGGAACGGGTTGCAGGAGAAACACTTACTCTGGTTTCTCAGTCTGTTTCCTAGTGCCGGTTTGAAGTGCCTGCCGTTTTCACTGTAAAACCGGCCTGGAGCTTGAACCTCCCCATATATATGTATGGAGTGGAGTTTGCAGGTGAAAAGAAACTTTGTGTTCCCTTCAAGCTAGGTGAAGGACGGCTTTCACACACACTTATCTCTCAGAACTGAGCATGTGGAGAGACGTTCGTTCATCCAGCACAAAGGGAACGGGTTGCAGGAGAAACACTTACTCTGGTTTCTCAGTCTGTTTCCTAGTGCCGGTTTGAAGTGCCTGCCGTTTTCACTGTAAAACCGGGTTGGAGCTTGAACCTCCCCATATATATGTATGGAGTGGTGTTTGCAAGTGAAAAGAAACTTTGTGTTCCCTTCAAGCTAGGTGAAGGACGGCTTTCACACACACTTATCTCTCAGAACTGAGCATGTGGAGAGACGTTCTTTCATCCAGCACAAAGGGAACGGGTTGCAGGAGAAACACTTACTCTGGTTTCTCAGTCTGTTTCCTAGTGCCGGTTTGAAGTGCCTGCCGTTTTCACTGTAAAACCGGGTTGGAGCTTGAACCTCCCCATATATATGTATGGAGTGGTGTTTGCAAGTGAAAAGAAACTTTGTGTTCCCTTCAAGCTAGGTGAAGGACGGCTTTCACACACACTTATCTCTTAGAACTGAGCATGTGGAGAGACGTTCGTTCATCCAGCACAAAGGAACGGGTTGCAGGAGAAACACTTACTCTGGTTTCTCAGTCTGTTTCCTAGTGCCGGTTTGAAGTGCCTGCCGGTTTCACTGTAAAACCGGGTTGGAGCTTGAACCTCCCCATATATATGTATGGAGTGGTGTTTGCAAGTGAAAAGAAACTTTGTGTTCCCTTCAAGCTAGGTGAAGGACGGCTTTCACACACACTTATCTCTCAGAACTGAGCATGTGGAGAGACGTTCGTTCATCCAGCACAAAGGGAACGGGTTGCAGGAGAAACACTTACTCTGGTTTCTCAGTCTGTTTCCTAGTGCCGGTTTGAAGTGCCTGCCGTTTTCACTGTAAAACCGGGTTGGAGCTTGAACCTCCCCATATATATGTATGGAGTGGAGTTTGCAAGTGAAAAGAAACTTTGTGTTCCCTTCAAGCTAGGTGAAGGACGGCTTTCACACACACTTATCTCTCAGAACTGAGCATGTGGAGAGACGTTCGTTCATCCAGCACAAAGGGAACGGGTTGCAGGAGAAACACTTACTCTGGTTTCTCAGTCTGTTTCCTAGTGCCGGTTTGAAGTGCCTGCCGTTTTCACTGTAAAACCGGGTTGGAGCTTGAACCTCCCCATATATATGTATGGAAAGGAGTTTGCAAGTGAAAAGAAACTTTGTGTTCCGTTCAAGCTAGGTGAAGGACGGCTTTCACACACACTTATCTCTCAGAACTGAGCATGTGGAGAGACGTTCGTTCATCCAGCACAAAGGGAACGGGTTGCAGGAGAAACACTTACTCTGGTTTCTCAGTCTGTTTCCTAGTGCTGGTTTGAAGTGCCTGCCGTTTTCACTGTAAAACGGGGTTGGAGCTTGAACCTCCCCATATATATGTATGGAGTGTTGTTTGCAAGTGAAAAGAAACTTTCTGTTCCCTTCAAGCTAGGTGAAGGACGGCTTTCACACACACTTATCTCTCAGAACTGAGCATGTGGAGAGACGTTCGTTCATCCAGCACAAAGGGAACGGGTTGCAGGAGAAACACTTACTCTGGTTTCTCAGTCTGTTTCCTAGTGCCGGTTTGAAGTGCCTGCCGTTTTCACTGTAAAACCGGGTTGGAGCTTGAACCTCCCCCTATATATGTATGGAGTGGAGTTTGCAAGAGAAAAGAAACTTTGTGTTCCCTTCAAGCTAGGTGAAGGACGGCTTTCACACACACTTATCTCTCAGAACTGAGCATGTGGAGAGACGTTCGTTCATCCAGCACAAAGGGAACGGTTTGCAGGAGAATAACTTACTCTGGTTTCTCAGTCTGTTTCCTAGTGCCGGTTTGAAGTGCCTGCCGTTTTCACTGTAAAACCGGGTTGGAGCTTGAACCTCCCCATATATATGTATGGAGTGGAGTTTGCAAGTGAAAAGAAACTTTGTGTTCCCTTCAAGCTAGGTGAAGGACGGCTTTCACACACACTTATCTCTCAGAACTGAGCATGTGGAGAGACGTTCGTTCATCCAGCACAAAGGGAACGGGTTGCAGGAGAAACACTTACTCTGGTTTCTCAGTCTGTTTCCTAGTGCCGGTTTGAAGTGCCTGCCGTTTTCACTGTAAAACCGGGTTGGAGCTTGAACCTCCCCATATATATGTATGGAAAGGAGTTTGCAAGTGAAAAGAAACTTTGTGTTCCGTTCAAGCTAGGTGAAGGACGGCTTTCACACACACTTATCTCTCAGAACTGAGCATGTGGAGAGACGTTCGTTCATCCAGCACAAAGGGAACGGGTTGCAGGAGAAACACTTACTCTGGTTTCTCAGTCTGTTTCCTAGTGCTGGTTTGAAGTGCCTGCCGTTTTCACTGTAAAACGGGGTTGGAGCTTGAACCTCCCCATATATATGTATGGAGTGTTGTTTGCAAGTGAAAAGAAACTTTCTGTTCCCTTCAAGCTAGGTGAAGGACGGCTTTCACACACACTTATCTCTCAGAACTGAGCATGTGGAGAGACGTTCGTTCATCCAGCACAAAGGGAACGGGTTGCAGGAGAAACACTTACTCTGGTTTCTCAGTCTGTTTCCTAGTGCCGGTTTGAAGTGCCTGCCGTTTTCACTGTAAAACCGGGTTGGAGCTTGAACCTCCCCCTATATATGTATGGAGTGGAGTTTGCAAGAGAAAAGAAACTTTGTGTTCCCTTCAAGCTAGGTGAAGGACGGCTTTCACACACACTTATCTCTCAGAACTGAGCATGTGGAGAGACGTTCGTTCATCCAGCACAAAGGGAACGGTTTGCAGGAGAATAACTTACTCTGGTTTCTCAGTCTGTTTCCTAGTGCCGGTTTGAAGTGCCTGCCGTTTTCACTGTAAAACCGGGTTGGAGCTTGAACCTCCCCATATATATGTATGGAGTGGAGTTTGCAAGTGAAAAGAAACTTTGTGTTCCCTTCAAGCTAGGTGAAGGACGGCTTTCACACACACTTATCTCTCAGAACTGAGCATGTGGAGAGACGTTCGTTCATCCAGCACAAAGGGAACGGGTTGCAGGAGAAACACTTACTCTGGTTTCTCAGTCTGTTTCCTAGTGCCGGTTTGAAGTGCCTGCCGTTTTCACTGTAAAACCGGGTTGGAGCTTGAACCTCCCCATATATATGTATGGAAAGGAGTTTGCAAGTGAAAAGAAACTTTGTGTTCCCTTCAAGCTAGGTGAAGGACGGCTTTCACACACACTTATCTCTCAGAACTGAGCATGTGGAGAGACGTTCGTTCATCCAGCACAAAGGGAACGGGTTGCAGGAGAATCACTTATTCTGGTTTCTCAGTCTGTTTCCTAGTGCCGGTTTGAAGTGCCTGCCGTTTTCACTGTAAAACCGGCCTGGAGCTTGAACCTCCCCATATATATGTATGGAAAGGAGTTTGCAAGTGAAAAGAAACTTTGTGTTCCCTTCAAGCTAGGTGAAGGACGGCTTTCACACACACTTATCTCTCAGAACTGAGCATGTGGAGAGACGTTCGTTCATCCAGCACAAAGGGAACGGGTTGCAGGAGAAACACTTACTCTGGTTTCTCAGTCTGTTTCCTAGTGCCGGTTTGAAGTGCCTGCCGTTTTCACTGTAAAACCGGCCTGGAGCTTGAACCTCCCCATATATATGTATGGAGTGGAGTTTGCTACTGAAAAGAAACTTTGTGTTCCCTTCAAGCTAGGTGAAGGACGGCTTTCACACACACTTATCTCTCAGAACTGAGCATGTGGAGAGACGTTCGTTCATCCAGCACAAAGGGAACGGGTTGCAGGAGAAACACTTACTCTGGTTTCTCAGTCTGTTTCCTAGTGCCGGTTTGAAGTGCCTGCCGTTTTCACTGTAAAACCGGCCTGGAGCTTGAACCTCCCCATATATATGTATGGAGTGGAGTTTGCAGGTGAAAAGAAACTTTGTGTTTCCTTCAAGCTAGGTGAAGGACGGCTTTCACACACACTTATCTCTCAGAACTGAGCATGTGGAGAGACGTTCGTTCATCCAGCACAAAGGGAACGGGTTGCAGGAGAAACACTTACTCTGGTTTCTCAGTCTGTTTCCTAGTGCCGGTTTGAAGTGCCTGCCGTTTTCACTGTAAAACCGGGTTGGAGCTTGAACCTCCCCATATATATGTATGGAGTGGTGTTTGCAAGTGAAAAGAAACTTTGTGTTCCCTTCAAGCTAGGTGAAGGACGGCTTTCACACACACTTATCTCTTAGAACTGAGCATGTGGAGAGACGTTCTTTCATCCAGCACAAAGGGAACGGGTTGCAGGAGAAACACTTACTCTGGTTTCTCAGTCTGTTTCCTAGTGCCGGTTTGAAGTGCCTGCCGTTTTCACTGTAAAACCGGGTTGGAGCTTGAACCTCCCCATATATATGTATGGAGTGGTGTTTGCAAGTGAAAAGAAACTTTGTGTTCCCTTCAAGCTAGGTGAAGGACGGCTTTCACACACACTTATCTCTCAGAACTGAGCATGTGGAGAGACGTTCGTTCATCCAGCACAAAGGGAACGGGTTGCAGGAGAAACACTTACTCTGGTTTCTCAGTCTGTTTCCTAGTGCTGGTTTGAAGTGCCTGCCGTTTTCACTGTAAAACGGGGTTGGAGCTTGAACCTCCCCATATATATGTATGGAGTGTTGTTTGCAAGTGAAAAGAAACTTTCTGTTCCCTTCAAGCTAGGTGAAGGACGGCTTTCACACACACTTATCTCTCAGAACTGAGCATGTGGAGAGACGTTCGTTCATCCAGCACAAAGGGAACGGGTTGCAGGAGAAACACTTACTCTGGTTTCTCAGTCTGTTTCCTAGTGCCGGTTTGAAGTGCCTGCCGTTTTCACTGTAAAACCGGGTTGGAGCTTGAACCTCCCCCTATATATGTATGGAGTGGAGTTTGCAAGAGAAAAGAAACTTTGTGTTCCCTTCAAGCTAGGTGAAGGACGGCTTTCACACACACTTATCTCTCAGAACTGAGCATGTGGAGAGACGTTCGTTCATCCAGCACAAAGGGAACGGTTTGCAGGAGAATAACTTACTCTGGTTTCTCAGTCTGTTTCCTAGTGCCGGTTTGAAGTGCCTGCCGTTTTCACTGTAAAACCGGGTTGGAGCTTGAACCTCCCCATATATATGTATGGAGTGGAGTTTGCAAGTGAAAAGAAACTTTGTGTTCCCTTCAAGCTAGGTGAAGGACGGCTTTCACACACACTTATCTCTCAGAACTGAGCATGTGGAGAGACGTTCGTTCATCCAGCACAAAGGGAACGGGTTGCAGGAGAAACACTTACTCTGGTTTCTCAGTCTGTTTCCTAGTGCCGGTTTGAAGTGCCTGCCGTTTTCACTGTAAAACCGGGTTGGAGCTTGAACCTCCCCATATATATGTATGGAAAGGAGCTTGCAAGTGAAAAGAAACTTTGTGTTCCCTTCAAGCTAGGTGAAGGACGGCTTTCACACACACTTATCTCTCAGAACTGAGCATGTGGAGAGACGTTCGTTCATCCAGCACAAAGGGAACGGGTTGCAGGAGAAACACTTACTCTGGTTTCTCAGTCTGTTTCCTAGTGCCGGTTTGAAGTGCCTGCCGTTTTCACTGTAAAACCGGGTTGGAGCTTGAACCTCCCCATATATATGTATGGAGTGGAGTTTGCAAGTGAAAAGAAACTTTGTGTTCCCTTCAAGCTAGGTGAAGGACGGCTTTCACACACACTTATCTCTCAGAACTGAGCATGTGGAGAGACGTTCGTTCATCCAGCACAAAGGGAACGGGTTGCAGGAGAAACACTTACTCTGGTTTCTCAGTCTGTTTCCTAGTGCCGGTTTGAAGTGCCTGCCGTTTTCACTGTAAAACCGGGTTGGAGCTTGAACCTCCCCATATATATGTATGGAAAGGAGTTTGCAAGTGAAAAGAAACTTTGTGTTCCGTTCAAGCTAGGTGAAGGACGGCTTTCACACACACTTATCTCTCAGAACTGAGCATGTGGAGAGACGTTCGTTCATCCAGCACAAAGGGAACGGGTTGCAGGAGAAACACTTACTCTGGTTTCTCAGTCTGTTTCCTAGTGCTGGTTTGAAGTGCCTGCCGTTTTCACTGTAAAACGGGGTTGGAGCTTGAACCTCCCCATATATATGTATGGAGTGTTGTTTGCAAGTGAAAAGAAACTTTCTGTTCCCTTCAAGCTAGGTGAAGGACGGCTTTCACACACACTTATCTCTCAGAACTGAGCATGTGGAGAGACGTTCGTTCATCCAGCACAAAGGGAACGGGTTGCAGGAGAAACACTTACTCTGGTTTCTCAGTCTGTTTCCTAGTGCCGGTTTGAAGTGCCTGCCGTTTTCACTGTAAAACCGGGTTGGAGCTTGAACCTCCCCCTATATATGTATGGAGTGGAGTTTGCAAGAGAAAAGAAACTTTGTGTTCCCTTCAAGCTAGGTGAAGGACGGCTTTCACACACACTTATCTCTCAGAACTGAGCATGTGGAGAGACGTTCGTTCATCCAGCACAAAGGGAACGGTTTGCAGGAGAATAACTTACTCTGGTTTCTCAGTCTGTTTCCTAGTGCCGGTTTGAAGTGCCTGCCGTTTTCACTGTAAAACCGGGTTGGAGCTTGAACCTCCCCATATATATGTATGGAGTGGAGTTTGCAAGTGAAAAGAAACTTTGTGTTCCCTTCAAGCTAGGTGAAGGACGGCTTTCACACACACTTATCTCTCAGAACTGAGCATGTGGAGAGACGTTCGTTCATCCGGCACAAAGGGAACGGGTTGCAGGAGAAACACTTACTCTGGTTTCTCAGTCTGTTTCCTAGTGCCGGTTTGAAGTGCCTGCCGTTTTCACTGTAAAACCGGGTTGGAGCTTGAACCTCCCCATATATATGTATGGAAAGGAGTTTGCAAGTGAAAAGAAACTTTGTGTTCCCTTCAAGCTAGGTGAAGGACGGCTTTCACACACACTTATCTCTCAGAACTGAGCATGTGGAGAGACGTTCGTTCATCCAGCACAAAGGGAACGGGTTGCAGGAGAATCACTTATTCTGGTTTCTCAGTCTGTTTCCTAGTGCCGGTTTGAAGTGCCTGCCGTTTTCACTGTAAAACCGGCCTGGAGCTTGAACCTCCCCATATATATGTATGGAAAGGAGTTTGCAAGTGAAAAGAAACTTTGTGTTCCCTTCAAGCTAGGTGAAGGACGGCTTTCACACACACTTATCTCTCAGAACTGAGCATGTGGAGAGACGTTCGTTCATCCAGCACAAAGGGAACGGGTTGCAGGAGAAACACTTACTCTGGTTTCTCAGTCTGTTTCCTAGTGCCGGTTTGAAGTGCCTGCCGTTTTCACTGTAAAACCGGCCTGGAGCTTGAACCTCCCCATATATATGTATGGAGTGGAGTTTGCTACTGAAAAGAAACTTTGTGTTCCCTTCAAGCTAGGTGAAGGACGGCTTTCACACACACTTATCTCTCAGAACTGAGCATGTGGAGAGACGTTCGTTCATCCAGCACAAAGGGAACGGGTTGCAGGAGAAACACTTACTCTGGTTTCTCAGTCTGTTTCCTAGTGCCGGTTTGAAGTGCCTGCCGTTTTCACTGTAAAACCGGCCTGGAGCTTGAACCTCCCCATATATATGTATGGAGTGGAGTTTGCAGGTGAAAAGAAACTTTGTGTTCCCTTCAAGCTAGGTGAAGGACGGCTTTCACACACACTTATCTCTCAGAACTGAGCATGTGGAGAGACGTTCGTTCATCCAGCACAAAGGGAACGGGTTGCAGGAGAAACACTTACTCTGGTTTCTCAGTCTGTTTCCTAGTGCCGGTTTGAAGTGCCTGCCGTTTTCACTGTAAAACCGGGTTGGAGCTTGAACCTCCCCATATATATGTATGGAGTGGTGTTTGCAAGTGAAAAGAAACTTTGTGTTCCCTTCAAGCTAGGTGAAGGACGGCTTTCACACACACTTATCTCTTAGAACTGAGCATGTGGAGAGACGTTCTTTCATCCAGCACAAAGGGAACGGGTTGCAGGAGAAACACTTACTCTGGTTTCTCAGTCTGTTTCCTAGTGCCGGTTTGAAGTGCCTGCCGTTTTCACTGTAAAACCGGGTTGGAGCTTGAACCTCCCCATATATATGTATGGAGTGGTGTTTGCAAGTGAAAAGAAACTTTGTGTTCCCTTCAAGCTAGGTGAAGGACGGCTTTCACACACACTTATCTCTTAGAACTGAGCATGTGGAGAGACGTTCGTTCATCCAGCACAAAGGAACGGGTTGCAGGAGAAACACTTACTCTGGTTTCTCAGTCTGTTTCCTAGTGCCGGTTTGAAGTGCCTGCCGGTTTCACTGTAAAACCGGGTTGGAGCTTGAACCTCCCCATATATATGTATGGAGTGGTGTTTGCAAGTGAAAAGAAACTTTGTGTTCCCTTCAAGCTAGGTGAAGGACGGCTTTCACACACACTTATCTCTCAGAACTGAGCATGTGGAGAGACGTTCGTTCATCCAGCACAAAGGGAACGGGTTGCAGGAGAAACACTTACTCTGGTTTCTCAGTCTGTTTCCTAGTGCTGGTTTGAAGTGCCTGCCGTTTTCACTGTAAAACGGGGTTGGAGCTTGAACCTCCCCATATATATGTATGGAGTGTTGTTTGCAAGTGAAAAGAAACTTTCTGTTCCCTTCAAGCTAGGTGAAGGACGGCTTTCACACACACTTATCTCTCAGAACTGAGCATGTGGAGAGACGTTCGTTCATCCAGCACAAAGGGAACGGGTTGCAGGAGAAACACTTACTCTGGTTTCTCAGTCTGTTTCCTAGTGCCGGTTTGAAGTGCCTGCCGTTTTCACTGTAAAACCGGGTTGGAGCTTGAACCTCCCCCTATATATGTATGGAGTGGAGTTTGCAAGAGAAAAGAAACTTTGTGTTCCCTTCAAGCTAGGTGAAGGACGGCTTTCACACACACTTATCTCTCAGAACTGAGCATGTGGAGAGACGTTCGTTCATCCAGCACAAAGGGAACGGTTTGCAGGAGAATAACTTACTCTGGTTTCTCAGTCTGTTTCCTAGTGCCGGTTTGAAGTGCCTGCCGTTTTCACTGTAAAACCGGGTTGGAGCTTGAACCTCCCCATATATATGTATGGAGTGGAGTTTGCAAGTGAAAAGAAACTTTGTGTTCCCTTCAAGCTAGGTGAAGGACGGCTTTCACACACACTTATCTCTCAGAACTGAGCATGTGGAGAGACGTTCGTTCATCCAGCACAAAGGGAACGGGTTGCAGGAGAAACACTTACTCTGGTTTCTCAGTCTGTTTCCTAGTGCCGGTTTGAAGTGCCTGCCGTTTTCACTGTAAAACCGGGTTGGAGCTTGAACCTCCCCATATATATGTATGGAAAGGAGCTTGCAAGTGAAAAGAAACTTTGTGTTCCGATCAAGCTAGGTGAAGGACGGCTTTCACACACACTTATCTCTCAGAACTGAGCATGTGGAGAGACGTTCGTTCATCCAGCACAAAGGGAACGGGTTGCAGGAGAAACACTTATTCTGGTTTCTCAGTCTGTTTCCTAGTGCCGGTTTGAAGTGCCTGCCGTTTTCACTGTAAAACCGGGTTGGAGCTTGAACCTCCCCATATATATGTATGGGGTGGTGTTTGCAAGTGAAAAGAAACTTTGTGTTCCCTTCAAGCTAGGTGAAGGACGGCTTTCACACACACTTATCTCTCAGAACTGAGCATGTGGAGAGACGTTCGTTCATCCAGCCCAAAGGGAACGGGTTGCAGGAGAAACACTTACTCTGGTTTCTCAGTCTGTTTCCTAGTGCCGGTTTGAAGTGCCTGCCGTTTTCACTGTAAAACCGGGTTGGAGCTTGAACCTCCCCATATATATGTATGGAGTGGAGTTTGCAAGTGAAAAGAAACTTTGTGTTCCCTTCAAGCTAGGTGAAGGACGGCTTTCACACACACTTATCTCTCAGAACTGAGCATGTGGAGAGACGTTCGTTCATCCAGCACAAAGGGAACGGGTTGCAGGAGAAACACTTACTCTGGTTTCTCAGTCTGTTTCCTAGTGCCGGTTTGAAGTGCCTGCCGTTTTCACTGTAAAACCGGCCTGGAGCTTGAACCTCCCCATATATATGTATGGAAAGGAGTTTGCAAGTGAAAAGAAACTTTGTGTTCCCTTCAAGCTAGGTGAAGGACGGCTTTCACACACACTTATCTCTCAGAACTGAGCATGTAGAGAGACGTTCGTTCATCCAGCACAAAGGGAACGGGTTGCAGGAGAAACACTTACTCTGGTTTCTCAGTCTGTTTCCTAGTGCCGGTTTGAAGTGCCTGCCGTTTTCACTGTAAAACCGGCCTGGAGCTTGAACCTCCCCATATATATGTATGGAGTGGAGTTTGCAACTGAAAAGAAACTTTGTGTTCCCTTCAAGCTAGGTGAACGACGGCTTTCACACACACTTATCTCTCAGAACTGAGCATGTGGAGAGACGTTCGTTCATCCAGTACAAAGGGAACGCGTTGCAGGAGAATCACTTATTCTGGTTTCTCAGTCTGTTTCCTAGTGCCGGTTTGAAGTGCCTGCCGTTTTCACTGTAAAACCGGGTTGGAGCTTGAACCTCCCCATATATATGTATGGAGTGGAGTTTGCTACTGAAAAGAAACTTTGTGTTCCCTTCAAGCTAGGTGAAGGACGGCTTTCACACACACTTATCTCTCAGAACTGAGCATGTGGAGAGACGTTCGTTCATCCAGCACAAAGGGAACGGGTTGCAGGAGAAACACTTACTCTGGTTTCTCAGTCTGTTTCCTAGTGCCGGTTTGAAGTGCCTGCCGTTTTCACTGTAAAACCGGGTTGGAGCTTGAACCTCCCCATATATATGTATGGAGTGGTGTTTGCAAGTGAAAAGAAACTTTGTGTTCCCTTCAAGCTAGGTGAAGGACGGCTTTCACACACACTTATCTCTTAGAACTGAGCATGTGGAGAGACGTTCGTTCATCCAGCACAAAGGGAACGGGTTGCAGGAGAAACACTTACTCTGGTTTCTCAGTCTGTTTCCTAGTGCCGGTTTGAAGTGCCTGCCGTTTTCACTGTAAAACCGGGTTGGAGCTTGAACCTCCCCATATATATGTATGGAGTGGAGTTTGCTACTGAAAAGAAACTTTGTGTTCCCTTCAAGCTAGGTGAAGGACGGCTTTCACACACACTTATCTCTCAGAACTGAGCATGTGGAGAGACGTTCGTTCATCCAGCACAAAGGGAACGGGTTGCAGGAGAAACACTTACTCTGGTTTCTCAGTCTGTTTCCTAGTGCCGGTTTGAAGTGCCTGCCGTTTTCACTGTAAAACCGGCCTGGAGCTTGAACCTCCCCATATATATGTATGGAGTGGAGTTTGCAGGTGAAAAGAAATTTTGTGTTCCCTTCAAGCTAGGTGAAGGACGGCTTTCACACACACTTATCTCTCAGAACTGAGCATGTGGAGAGACGTTCGTTCATCCAGCACAAAGGGAACGGGTTGCAGGAGAAACACTTACTCTGGTTTCTCAGTCTGTTTCCTAGTGCCGGTTTGAAGTGCCTGCCGTTTTCACTGTAAAACCGGGTTGGAGCTTGAACCTCCCCGTATATATGTATTTAGTGGAGTTTGCTACTGAAAAGAAACTTTGTGTTCCCTTCAAGCTAGGTGAAGGACGGCTTTCACACATACTTATCTCTCAGAACTGAGCATGTGGAGAGACGTTCGTTCATCCAGCACAAAGGGAACGGGTTGCAGGAGAAACACTTACTCTGGTTTCTCAGTCTGTTTCCTAGTGCCGGTTTGAAGTGCCTGCCGTTTTCACTGTAATACCGGGTTGGAGCTTGAACCTCCCCATATATATGTATGGAGTGGAGTTTGCTACTGAAAAGAAACTTTGTGTTCCCTTCAAGCTAGGTGAAGGACGGCTTTCACACACACTTATCTCTCAGAACTGAGCATGTGGAGAGACGTTCGTTCATCCAGCACAAAGGGAACGGGTTGCAGGAGAAACACTTACTCTGGTTTCTCAGTCTGTTTCCTAGTGCCGGTTTGAAGTGCCTGCCGTTTTCACTGTAAAACCGGGTTGGAGCTTGAACCTCCCCATAGATATGTATGGAGTGGAGTTTGCTACTGAAAAGAAACTTTGTGTTCCCTTCAAGCTAGGTGAAGGACGGCTTTCACACACACTTATCTCTCAGAACTGAGCATGTGGAGAGACGTTCGTTCATCCAGCACAAAGGGAACGGGTTGCAGGAGAAACACTTACACTGGTTTCTCAGTCTGTTTCCTAGTGCCGGTTTGAAGTGCCTGCCGTTTTCACTGTAAAACCGGGTTGGAGCTTGAACCTCCCCATATATATGTATGGAGTGGAGTTTGCAAGTGAAAAGAAACTTTGTGTTCCCTTCAAGCTAGGTGAAGGACGGCTTTCACACACACTTATCTCTCAGAACTGAGCATGTGGAGAGACGTTCGTTCATCCAGCACAAAGGGAACGGGTTGCAGGAGAATCACTTAGTCTGGTTTCTCAGTCTGTTTCCTAGTGCCGGTTTGAAGTGCCTGCCGTTTTCACTGTAAAACCGGCCTGGAGCTTGAACCTCCCCATATATATGTATTTAGTGGAGTTTGCTACTGAAAAGAAACTTTGTGTTCCCTTCAAGCTAGGTGAAGGACGGCTTTCACACACACTTATCTCTCAGAACTGAGCATGTGGAGAGACGTTCGTTCATCCAGCACAAAGGGAACGGGTTGCAGGAGAAACACTTACTCTGGTTTCTCAGTCTGTTTCCTAGTGCCGGTTTGAAGTGCCTGCCGTTTTCACTGTAAAACCGGGTTGGAGCTTGAACCTCCCCATATATATGTATGGAAAGGAGCTTGCAAGTGAAAAGAAACTTTGTGTTCCGATCAAGCTAGGTGAAGGACGGCTTTCACACACACTTATCTCTCAGAACTGAGCATGTGGAGAGACGTTCGTTCATCCAGCACAAAGGGAACGGGTTGCAGGAGAAACACTTATTCTGGTTTCTCAGTCTGTTTCCTAGTGCCGGTTTGAAGTGCCTGCCGTTTTCACTGTAAAACCGGGTTGGAGCTTGAACCTCCCCATATATATGTATGGGGTGGTGTTTGCAAGTGAAAAGAAACTTTGTGTTCCCTTCAAGCTAGGTGAAGGACGGCTTTCACACACACTTATCTCTCAGAACTGAGCATGTGGAGAGACGTTCGTTCATCCAGCCCAAAGGGAACGGGTTGCAGGAGAAACACTTACTCTGGTTTCTCAGTCTGTTTCCTAGTGCCGGTTTGAAGTGCCTGCCGTTTTCACTGTAAAACCGGGTTGGAGCTTGAACCTCCCCATATATATGTATGGAGTGGAGTTTGCAAGTGAAAAGAAACTTTGTGTTCCCTTCAAGCTAGGTGAAGGACGGCTTTCACACACACTTATCTCTCAGAACTGAGCATGTGGAGAGACGTTCGTTCATCCAGCACAAAGGGAACGGGTTGCAGGAGAAACACTTACTCTGGTTTCTCAGTCTGTTTCCTAGTGCCGGTTTGAAGTGCCTGCCGTTTTCACTGTAAAACCGGCCTGGAGCTTGAACCTCCCCATATATATGTATGGAAAGGAGTTTGCAAGTGAAAAGAAACTTTGTGTTCCCTTCAAGCTAGGTGAAGGACGGCTTTCACACACACTTATCTCTCAGAACTGAGCATGTAGAGAGACGTTCGTTCATCCAGCACAAAGGGAACGGGTTGCAGGAGAAACACTTACTCTGGTTTCTCAGTCTGTTTCCTAGTGCCGGTTTGAAGTGCCTGCCGTTTTCACTGTAAAACCGGCCTGGAGCTTGAACCTCCCCATATATATGTATGGAGTGGAGTTTGCAACTGAAAAGAAACTTTGTGTTCCCTTCAAGCTAGGTGAACGACGGCTTTCACACACACTTATCTCTCAGAACTGAGCATGTGGAGAGACGTTCGTTCATCCAGTACAAAGGGAACGCGTTGCAGGAGAATCACTTATTCTGGTTTCTCAGTCTGTTTCCTAGTGCCGGTTTGAAGTGCCTGCCGTTTTCACTGTAAAACCGGGTTGGAGCTTGAACCTCCCCATATATATGTATGGAGTGGAGTTTGCTACTGAAAAGAAACTTTGTGTTCCCTTCAAGCTAGGTGAAGGACGGCTTTCACACACACTTATCTCTCAGAACTGAGCATGTGGAGAGACGTTCGTTC
This sequence comes from Vicugna pacos, assembly GCF_048564905.1. NCBI lineage: Eukaryota > Metazoa > Chordata > Mammalia > Artiodactyla > Camelidae > Vicugna > Vicugna pacos. The sequence continues at coordinate 2,770,133 of NW_027328742.1, forward strand.
ATCCAGCACAAAGGGAACGGGTTGCAGGAGAAACACTTACTCTGGTTTCTCAGTCTGTTTCCTAGTGCCGGTTTGAAGTGCCTGCCGTTTTCACTGTAAAACCGGGTTGGAGCTTGAACCTCCCCATATATATGTATGGAGTGGTGTTTGCAAGTGAAAAGAAACTTTGTGTTCCCTTCAAGCTAGGTGAAGGACGGCTTTCACACACACTTATCTCTTAGAACTGAGCATGTGGAGAGACGTTCGTTCATCCAGCACAAAGGGAACGGGTTGCAGGAGAAACACTTACTCTGGTTTCTCAGTCTGTTTCCTAGTGCCGGTTTGAAGTGCCTGCCGTTTTCACTGTAAAACCGGGTTGGAGCTTGAACCTCCCCATATATATGTATGGAGTGGAGTTTGCTACTGAAAAGAAACTTTGTGTTCCCTTCAAGCTAGGTGAAGGACGGCTTTCACACACACTTATCTCTCAGAACTGAGCATGTGGAGAGACGTTCGTTCATCCAGCACAAAGGGAACGGGTTGCAGGAGAAACACTTACTCTGGTTTCTCAGTCTGTTTCCTAGTGCCGGTTTGAAGTGCCTGCCGTTTTCACTGTAAAACCGGCCTGGAGCTTGAACCTCCCCATATATATGTATGGAGTGGAGTTTGCAGGTGAAAAGAAATTTTGTGTTCCCTTCAAGCTAGGTGAAGGACGGCTTTCACACACACTTATCTCTCAGAACTGAGCATGTGGAGAGACGTTCGTTCATCCAGCACAAAGGGAACGGGTTGCAGGAGAAACACTTACTCTGGTTTCTCAGTCTGTTTCCTAGTGCCGGTTTGAAGTGCCTGCCGTTTTCACTGTAAAACCGGGTTGGAGCTTGAACCTCCCCGTATATATGTATTTAGTGGAGTTTGCTACTGAAAAGAAACTTTGTGTTCCCTTCAAGCTAGGTGAAGGACGGCTTTCACACATACTTATCTCTCAGAACTGAGCATGTGGAGAGACGTTCGTTCATCCAGCACAAAGGGAACGGGTTGCAGGAGAAACACTTACTCTGGTTTCTCAGTCTGTTTCCTAGTGCCGGTTTGAAGTGCCTGCCGTTTTCACTGTAATACCGGGTTGGAGCTTGAACCTCCCCATATATATGTATGGAGTGGAGTTTGCTACTGAAAAGAAACTTTGTGTTCCCTTCAAGCTAGGTGAAGGACGGCTTTCACACACACTTATCTCTCAGAACTGAGCATGTGGAGAGACGTTCGTTCATCCAGCACAAAGGGAACGGGTTGCAGGAGAAACACTTACTCTGGTTTCTCAGTCTGTTTCCTAGTGCCGGTTTGAAGTGCCTGCCGTTTTCACTGTAAAACCGGGTTGGAGCTTGAACCTCCCCATAGATATGTATGGAGTGGAGTTTGCTACTGAAAAGAAACTTTGTGTTCCCTTCAAGCTAGGTGAAGGACGGCTTTCACACACACTTATCTCTCAGAACTGAGCATGTGGAGAGACGTTCGTTCATCCAGCACAAAGGGAACGGGTTGCAGGAGAAACACTTACACTGGTTTCTCAGTCTGTTTCCTAGTGCCGGTTTGAAGTGCCTGCCGTTTTCACTGTAAAACCGGGTTGGAGCTTGAACCTCCCCATATATATGTATGGAGTGGAGTTTGCAAGTGAAAAGAAACTTTGTGTTCCCTTCAAGCTAGGTGAAGGACGGCTTTCACACACACTTATCTCTCAGAACTGAGCATGTGGAGAGACGTTCGTTCATCCAGCACAAAGGGAACGGGTTGCAGGAGAATCACTTACTCTGGTTTCTCAGTCTGTTTCCTAGTGCCGGTTTGAAGTGCCTGCCGTTTTCACTGTAAAACCGGGTTGGAGCTTGAACCTCCCCATATATATGTATGGAAAGGAGTTTGCAAGTGAAAAGAAACTTTGTGTTCCGTTCAAGCTAGGTGAAGGACGGCTTTCACACACACTTATCTCTTAGAACTGAGCATGTGGAGAGACGTTCGTTCATCCAGCACAAAGGGAACGGGTTGCAGGAGAAACACTTACTCTGGTTTCTCAGTCTGTTTCCTAGTGCCGGTTTGAAGTGCCTGCCGTTTTCACTGTAAAACCGGGTTGGAGCTTGAACCTCCCCATATATATGTATGGAGTGGAGTTTGCTACTGAAAAGAAACTTTGTGTTCCCTTCAAGCTAGGTGAAGGACGGCTTTCACACACACTTATCTCTCAGAACTGAGCATGTGGAGAGACGTTCGTTCATCCAGCACAAAGGGAACGGGTTGCAGGAGAAACACTTACTCTGGTTTCTCAGTCTGTTTCCTAGTGCCGGTTTGAAGTGCCTGCCGTTTTCACTGTAAAACCGGCCTGGAGCTTGAACCTCCCCATATATATGTATGGAGTGGAGTTTGCAGGTGAAAAGAAATTTTTGTTCCCTTCAAGCTAGGTGAAGGACGGCTTTCACACACACTTATCTCTCAGAACTGAGCATGTGGAGAGACGTTCGTTCATCCAGCACAAAGGGAACGGGTTGCAGGAGAAACACTTACTCTGGTTTCTCAGTCTGTTTCCTAGTGCCGGTTTGAAGTGCCTGCCGTTTTCACTGTAAAACCGGGTTGGAGCTTGAACCTCCCCGTATATATGTATTTAGTGGAGTTTGCTACTGAAAAGAAACTTTGTGTTCCCTTCAAGCTAGGTGAAGGACGGCTTTCACACATACTTATCTCTCAGAACTGAGCATGTGGAGAGACGTTCGTTCATCCAGCACAAAGGGAACGGGTTGCAGGAGAAACACTTACTCTGGTTTCTCAGTCTGTTTCCTAGTGCCGGTTTGAAGTGCCTGCCGTTTTCACTGTAATACCGGGTTGGAGCTTGAACCTCCCCATATATATGTATGGAGTGGAGTTTGCTACTGAAAAGAAACTTTGTGTTCCCTTCAAGCTAGGTGAAGGACGGCTTTCACACACACTTATCTCTCAGAACTGAGCATGTGGAGAGACGTTCGTTCATCCAGCACAAAGGGAACGGGTTGCAGGAGAAACACTTACTCTGGTTTCTCAGTCTGTTTCCTAGTGCCGGTTTGAAGTGCCTGCCGTTTTCACTGTAAAACCGGGTTGGAGCTTGAACCTCCCCATAGATATGTATGGAGTGGAGTTTGCTACTGAAAAGAAACTTTGTGTTCCCTTCAAGCTAGGTGAAGGACGGCTTTCACACACACTTATCTCTCAGAACTGAGCATGTGGAGAGACGTTAGTTCATCCAGCACAAAGGGAACGGGTTGCAGGAGAAACACTTACACTGGTTTCTCAGTCTGTTTCCTAGTGCCGGTTTGAAGTGCCTGCCGTTTTCACTGTAAAACCGGGTTGGAGCTTGAACCTCCCCATATATATGTATGGAGTGGAGTTTGCAAGTGAAAAGAAACTTTGTGTTCCCTTCAAGCTAGGTGAAGGACGGCTTTCACACACACTTATCTCTCAGAACTGAGCATGTGGAGAGACGTTCGTTCATCCAGCACAAAGGGAACGGGTTGCAGGAGAATCACTTACTCTGGTTTCTCAGTCTGTTTCCTAGTGCCGGTTTGAAGTGCCTGCCGTTTTCACTGTAAAACCGGGTTGGAGCTTGAACCTCCCCATATATATGTATGGAAAGGAGTTTGCAAGTGAAAAGAAACTTTGTGTTCCGTTCAAGCTAGGTGAAGGACGGCTTTCACACACACTTATCTCTTAGAACTGAGCATGTGGAGAGACGTTCGTTCATCCAGCACAAAGGGAACGGGTTGCAGGAGAAACACTTACTCTGGTTTCTCAGTCTGTTTCCTAGTGCCGGTTTGAAGTGCCTGCCGTTTTCACTGTAAAACCGGGTTGGAGCTTGAACCTCCCCATATATATGTATGGAGTGGTGTTTGCAAGTGAAAAGAAACTTTGTGTTCCCTTCAAGCTAGGTGAAGGACGGCTTTCACACACACTTATCTCTCAGAACTGAGCATGTGGAGAGACGTTCGTTCATCCAGCACAAAGGGAACGGGTTGCAGGAGAAACACTTACTCTGGTTTCTCAGTCTGTTTCCTAGTGCCGGTTTGAAGTGCCTGCCGTTTTCACTGTAAAACCGGGTTGGAGCTTGAACCTCCCCATAGATATGTATGGAGTGGAGTTTGCTACTGAAAAGAAACTTTGTGTTCCCTTCAAGCTAGGTGAAGGACGGCTTTCACACACACTTATCTCTCAGAACTGAGCATGTGGAGAGACGTTCGTTCATCCAGCACAAAGGGAACGGGTTGCAGGAGAAACACTTACACTGGTTTCTCAGTCTGTTTCCTAGTGCCGGTTTGAAGTGCCTGCCGTTTTCACTGTAAAACCGGGTTGGAGCTTGAACCTCCCCATATATATGTATGGAGTGGAGTTTGCAAGTGAAAAGAAACTTTGTGTTCCCTTCAAGCTAGGTGAAGGACGGCTTTCACACACACTTATCTCTCAGAACTGAGCATGTGGAGAGACGTTCGTTCATCCAGCACAAAGGGAACGGGTTGCAGGAGAATCACTTACTCTGGTTTCTCAGTCTGTTTCCTAGTGCCGGTTTGAAGTGCCTGCCGTTTTCACTGTAAAACCGGGTTGGAGCTTGAACCTCCCCATATATATGTATGGAAAGGAGTTTGCAAGTGAAAAGAAACTTTGTGTTCCGTTCAAGCTAGGTGAAGGACGGCTTTCACACACACTTATCTCTTAGAACTGAGCATGTGGAGAGACGTTCGTTCATCCAGCACAAAGGGAACGGGTTGCAGGAGAAACACTTACTCTGGTTTCTCAGTCTGTTTCCTAGTGCCGGTTTGAAGTGCCTGCCGTTTTCACTGTAAAACCGGGTTGGAGCTTGAACCTCCCCATATATATGTATGGAGTGGAGTTTGCTACTGAAAAGAAACTTTGTGTTCCCTTCAAGCTAGGTGAAGGACGGCTTTCACACACACTTATCTCTCAGAACTGAGCATGTGGAGAGACGTTCGTTCATCCAGCACAAAGGGAACGGGTTGCAGGAGAAACACTTACTCTGGTTTCTCAGTCTGTTTCCTAGTGCCGGTTTGAAGTGCCTGCCGTTTTCACTGTAAAACCGGCCTGGAGCTTGAACCTCCCCATATATATGTATGGAGTGGAGTTTGCAGGTGAAAAGAAATTTTTGTTCCCTTCAAGCTAGGTGAAGGACGGCTTTCACACACACTTATCTCTCAGAACTGAGCATGTGGAGAGACGTTCGTTCATCCAGCACAAAGGGAACGGGTTGCAGGAGAAACACTTACTCTGGTTTCTCAGTCTGTTTCCTAGTGCCGGTTTGAAGTGCCTGCCGTTTTCACTGTAAAACCGGGTTGGAGCTTGAACCTCCCCGTATATATGTATTTAGTGGAGTTTGCTACTGAAAAGAAACTTTGTGTTCCCTTCAAGCTAGGTGAAGGACGGCTTTCACACATACTTATCTCTCAGAACTGAGCATGTGGAGAGACGTTCGTTCATCCAGCACAAAGGGAACGGGTTGCAGGAGAAACACTTACTCTGGTTTCTCAGTCTGTTTCCTAGTGCCGGTTTGAAGTGCCTGCCGTTTTCACTGTAATACCGGGTTGGAGCTTGAACCTCCCCATATATATGTATGGAGTGGAGTTTGCTACTGAAAAGAAACTTTGTGTTCCCTTCAAGCTAGGTGAAGGACGGCTTTCACACACACTTATCTCTCAGAACTGAGCATGTGGAGAGACGTTCGTTCATCCAGCACAAAGGGAACGGGTTGCAGGAGAAACACTTACTCTGGTTTCTCAGTCTGTTTCCTAGTGCCGGTTTGAAGTGCCTGCCGTTTTCACTGTAAAACCTGGTTGGAGCTTGAACCTCCCCATAGATATGTATGGAGTGGAGTTTGCTACTGAAAAGAAACTTTGTGTTCCCTTCAAGCTAGGTGAAGGACGGCTTTCACACACACTTATCTCTCAGAACTGAGCATGTGGAGAGACGTTAGTTCATCCAGCACAAAGGGAACGGGTTGCAGGAGAAACACTTACACTGGTTTCTCAGTCTGTTTCCTAGTGCCGGTTTGAAGTGCCTGCCGTTTTCACTGTAAAACCGGGTTGGAGCTTGAACCTCCCCGTATATATGTATGGAGTGGAGTTTGCAAGTGAAAAGAAACTTTGTGTTCCCTTCAAGCTAGGTGAAGGACGGCTTTCACACACACTTATCTCTCAGAACTGAGCATGTGGAGAGACGTTCGTTCATCCAGCACAAAGGGAACGGGTTGCAGGAGAATCACTTACTCTGGTTTCTCAGTCTGTTTCCTAGTGCCGGTTTGAAGTGCCTGCCGTTTTCACTGTAAAACCGGGTTGGAGCTTGAACCTCCCCATATATATGTATGGAAAGGAGTTTGCAAGTGAAAAGAAACTTTGTGTTCCGTTCAAGCTAGGTGAAGGACGGCTTTCACACACACTTATCTCTTAGAACTGAGCATGTGGAGAGACGTTCGTTCATCCAGCACAAAGGGAACGGGTTGCAGGAGAAACACTTACTCTGGTTTCTCAGTCTGTTTCCTAGTGCCGGTTTGAAGTGCCTGCCGTTTTCACTGTAAAACCGGGTTGGAGCTTGAACCTCCCCATATATATGTATGGAGTGGTGTTTGCAAGTGAAAAGAAACTTTGTGTTCCCTTCAAGCTAGGTGAAGGACGGCTTTCACACACACTTATCTCTCAGAACTGAGCATGTGGAGAGACGTTCGTTCATCCAGCACAAAGGGAACGGGTTGCAGGAGAAACACTTACTCTGGTTTCTCAGTCTGTTTCCTAGTGCCGGTTTGAAGTGCCTGCCGTTTTCACTGTAAAACCGGGTTGGAGCTTGAACCTCCCCATTTATATGTATGGAGTGGGGTTTGCAAGTGAAAAGAAATTTTGTGTTCCCTTCAAGCTAGGTGAAGGACGGCTTTCACACACACTTATCTCTCAGAACTGAGCATGTGGAGAGACGTTCGTTCATCCAGCACAAAGGGAACGGGTTGCAGGAGAATCACTTAGTCTGGTTTCTCAGTCTGTTTCCTAGTGCCGGTTTGAAGTGCCTGCCGTTTTCACTGTAAAACCGGGTTGGAGCTTGAACCTCCCCGTATATATGTATTTAGTGGAGTTTGCTACTGAAAAGAAACTTTGTGGTCCCTTCAAGCTAGGTGAAGGACGGCTTTCACACACACTTATCTCTCAGAACTGAGCATGTGGAGAGACGTTCGTTCATCCAGCACAAAGGGAACGGGTTGCAGGAGAAACACTTACTCTGGTTTCTCAGTCTGTTTCCTAGTGCCGGTTTGAAGTGCCTGCCGTTTTCACTGTAATACCGTGTGGGAGCTTGAACCTCCCCATATATATGTATGGAGTGGAGTTTGCTACTGAAAAGAAACTTTGTGTTCCCTTCAAGCTAGGTGAAGGACGGCTTTCACACACACTTATCTCTCAGAACTGAGCATGTGGAGAGACGTTCGTTCATCCAGCACAAAGGGAACGGGTTGCAGGAGAAACACTTACTCTGGTTTCTCAGTCTGTTTCCTAGTGCCGGTTTGAAGTGCCTGCCGTTTTCACTGTAAAACCGGGTTGGAGCTTGAACCTCCCCATAGATATGTATGGAGTGGAGTTTGCTACTGAAAAGAAACTTTGTGTTCCCTTCAAGCTAGGTGAAGGACGGCTTTCACACACACTTATCTCTCAGAACTGAGCATGTGGAGAGACGTTAGTTCATCCAGCACAAAGGGAACGGGTTGCAGGAGAAACACTTACACTGGTTTCTCAGTCTGTTTCCTAGTGCCGGTTTGAAGTGCCTGCCGTTTTCACTGTAAAACCGGGTTGGAGCTTGAACCTCCCCATATATATGTATGGAGTGGAGTTTGCAAGTGAAAAGAAACTTTGTGTTCCCTTCAAGCTAGGTGAAGGACGGCTTTCACACACACTTATCTCTCAGAACTGAGCATGTGGAGAGACGTTCGTTCATCCAGCACAAAGGGAACGGGTTGCAGGAGAAACACTTACTCTGGTTTCTCAGTCTGTTTCCTAGTGCCGGTTTGAAGTGCCTGCCGTTTTCACAGTAAAACCGGGTTGGAGCTTGAACCTCCCCATATATATGTATGGAGTGGTGTTTGCAAGTGAAAAGAAACTTTGTGTTCCCTTCAAGCTAGGTGAAGGACGGCTTTCACACACACTTATCTCTCAGAACTGAGCATGTGGAGAGACGTTCGTTCATCCAGCACAAAGGGAACGGGTTGCAGAAGAACAATTACTCTGGTTTCTCAGTCTGTTTCCTAGTGCAGGTTTGAAGTGCCTGCCGTTTTCACTGTAAAACCGGGTTGGAGCTTGAACCTCCCCATATATATGTATGGAGTGGAGTTTGCAAGTGAAAAGAAACTTTGTGTTCCCTTCAAGCTAGGTGAAGGACGGCTTTCACACACACTTATCTCTCAGAACTGAGCATGTGGAGAGACGTTCGTTCATCCAGCACAAAGGGAACGGGTTGCAGGAGAATCACTTAGTCTGGTTTCTCAGTCTGTTTCCTAGTGCCGGTTTGAAGTGCCTGCCGTTTTTACTGTAAAACCGGGTTGGAGCTTGAACCTCCCCATATATATGTATGGAGTGGAGTTTGCAAGTGAAAAGAAACTTTGTGTTCCCTTCAAGCTAGGTGAAGGACGGCTTTCACACACACTTATCTCTCAGAACTGAGCATGTGGAGAGACGTTCGTTCATCCAGCACAAAGGGAACGGGTTGCAGGAGAAACACTTACTCTGGTTTCTCAGTCTGTTTCCTAGTGCCGGTTTGAAGGGCCTGCCGTTTTCACTGTAAAACCGGCCTGGAGCTTGAACCTCCCCATACATATGTATGGAGTGGAGTTTGCTACTGAAAAGAAACTTTGTGTTCCCTTCAAGCTAGGTGAAGGACGGCTTTCACACACACTTATCTCTCAGAACTGAGCATGTGGAGAGACGTTCGTTCATCCAGCACAAAGGGAACGGGTTGCAGGAGAAACACTTACTCTGGTTTCTCAGTCTGTTTCCTAGTGCTGGTTTGAAGTGCCTGCCGTTTTCACTGTAAAACGGGGTTGGAGCTTGAACCTCCCCATATATATGTATGGAGTGTTGTTTGCAAGTGAAAAGAAACTTTCTGTTCCCTTCAAGCTAGGTGAAGGACGGCTTTCACACACACTTATCTCTCAGAACTGAGCATGTGGAGAGACGTTCGTTCATCCAGCACAAAGGGAACGGGTTGCAGGAGAAACACTTACTCTGGTTTCTCAGTCTGTTTCCTAGTGCCGGTTTGAAGTGCCTGCCGTTTTCACTGTAAAACCGGGTTGGAGCTTGAACCTCCCCCTATATATGTATGGAGTGGAGTTTGCAAGAGAAAAGAAACTTTGTGTTCCCTTCAAGCTAGGTGAAGGACGGCTTTCACACACACTTATCTCTCAGAACTGAGCATGTGGAGAGACGTTCGTTCATCCAGCACAAAGGGAACGGTTTGCAGGAGAATAACTTACTCTGGTTTCTCAGTCTGTTTCCTAGTGCCGGTTTGAAGTGCCTGCCGTTTTCACTGTAAAACCGGGTTGGAGCTTGAACCTCCCCATATATATGTATGGAGTGGAGTTTGCAAGTGAAAAGAAACTTTGTGTTCCCTTCAAGCTAGGTGAAGGACGGCTTTCACACACACTTATCTCTCAGAACTGAGCATGTGGAGAGACGTTCGTTCATCCAGCACAAAGGGAACGGGTTGCAGGAGAAACACTTACTCTGGTTTCTCAGTCTGTTTCCTAGTGCCGGTTTGAAGTGCCTGCCGTTTTCACTGTAAAACCGGGTTGGAGCTTGAACCTCCCCATATATATGTATGGAAAGGAGTTTGCAAGTGAAAAGAAACTTTGTGTTCCCTTCAAGCTAGGTGAAGGACGGCTTTCACACACACTTATCTCTCAGAACTGAGCATGTGGAGAGACGTTCGTTCATCCAGCACAAAGGGAACGGGTTGCAGGAGAAACACTTACTCTGGTTTCTCAGTCTGTTTCCTAGTGCCGGTTTGAAGTGCCTGCCGTTTTCACTGTAAAACCTGGTTGGAGCTTGAACCTCCCCATAGATATGTATGGAGTGGAGTTTGCTACTGAAAAGAAACTTTGTGTTCCCTTCAAGCTAGGTGAAGGACGGCTTTCACACACACTTATCTCTCAGAACTGAGCATGTGGAGAGACGTTAGTTCATCCAGCACAAAGGGAACGGGTTGCAGGAGAAACACTTACACTGGTTTCTCAGTCTGTTTCCTAGTGCCGGTTTGAAGTGCCTGCCGTTTTCACTGTAAAACCGGGTTGGAGCTTGAACCTCCCCGTATATATGTATGGAGTGGAGTTTGCAAGTGAAAAGAAACTTTGTGTTCCCTTCAAGCTAGGTGAAGGACGGCTTTCACACACACTTATCTCTCAGAACTGAGCATGTGGAGAGACGTTCGTTCATCCAGCACAAAGGGAACGGGTTGCAGGAGAATCACTTACTCTGGTTTCTCAGTCTGTTTCCTAGTGCCGGTTTGAAGTGCCTGCCGTTTTCACTGTAAAACCGGGTTGGAGCTTGAACCTCCCCATATATATGTATGGAAAGGAGTTTGCAAGTGAAAAGAAACTTTGTGTTCCGTTCAAGCTAGGTGAAGGACGGCTTTCACACACACTTATCTCTTAGAACTGAGCATGTGGAGAGACGTTCGTTCATCCAGCACAAAGGGAACGGGTTGCAGGAGAAACACTTACTCTGGTTTCTCAGTCTGTTTCCTAGTGCCGGTTTGAAGTGCCTGCCGTTTTCACTGTAAAACCGGGTTGGAGCTTGAACCTCCCCATATATATGTATGGAGTGGTGTTTGCAAGTGAAAAGAAACTTTGTGTTCCCTTCAAGCTAGGTGAAGGACGGCTTTCACACACACTTATCTCTCAGAACTGAGCATGTGGAGAGACGTTCGTTCATCCAGCACAAAGGGAACGGGTTGCAGGAGAAACACTTACTCTGGTTTCTCAGTCTGTTTCCTAGTGCCGGTTTGAAGTGCCTGCCGTTTTCACTGTAAAACCGGGTTGGAGCTTGAACCTCCCCATTTATATGTATGGAGTGGGGTTTGCAAGTGAAAAGAAATTTTGTGTTCCCTTCAAGCTAGGTGAAGGACGGCTTTCACACACACTTATCTCTCAGAACTGAGCATGTGGAGAGACGTTCGTTCATCCAGCACAAAGGGAACGGGTTGCAGGAGAATCACTTAGTCTGGTTTCTCAGTCTGTTTCCTAGTGCCGGTTTGAAGTGCCTGCCGTTTTCACTGTAAAACCGGGTTGGAGCTTGAACCTCCCCGTATATATGTATTTAGTGGAGTTTGCTACTGAAAAGAAACTTTGTGGTCCCTTCAAGCTAGGTGAAGGACGGCTTTCACACACACTTATCTCTCAGAACTGAGCATGTGGAGAGACGTTCGTTCATCCAGCACAAAGGGAACGGGTTGCAGGAGAAACACTTACTCTGGTTTCTCAGTCTGTTTCCTAGTGCCGGTTTGAAGTGCCTGCCGTTTTCACTGTAATACCGTGTGGGAGCTTGAACCTCCCCATATATATGTATGGAGTGGAGTTTGCTACTGAAAAGAAACTTTGTGTTCCCTTCAAGCTAGGTGAAGGACGGCTTTCACACACACTTATCTCTCAGAACTGAGCATGTGGAGAGACGTTCGTTCATCCAGCACAAAGGGAACGGGTTGCAGGAGAAACACTTACTCTGGTTTCTCAGTCTGTTTCCTAGTGCCGGTTTGAAGTGCCTGCCGTTTTCACTGTAAAACCGGGTTGGAGCTTGAACCTCCCCATAGATATGTATGGAGTGGAGTTTGCAAGTGAAAAGAAACTTTGTGTTCCCTTCAAGCTAGGTGAAGGACGGCTTTCACACACACTTATCTCTCAGAACTGAGCATGTGGAGAGACGTTAGTTCATCCAGCACAAAGGGAACGGGTTGCAGGAGAAACACTTACACTGGTTTCTCAGTCTGTTTCCTAGTGCCGGTTTGAAGTGCCTGCCGTTTTCACTGTAAAACCGGGTTGGAGCTTGAACCTCCCCATATATATGTATGGAGTGGAGTTTGCAAGTGAAAAGAAACTTTGTGTTCCCTTCAAGCTAGGTGAAGGACGGCTTTCACACACACTTATCTCTCAGAACTGAGCATGTGGAGAGACGTTCGTTCATCCAGCACAAAGGGAACGGGTTGCAGGAGAAACACTTACTCTGGTTTCTCAGTCTGTTTCCTAGTGCCGGTTTGAAGTGCCTGCCGTTTTCACAGTAAAACCGGGTTGGAGCTTGAACCTCCCCATATATATGTATGGAGTGGTGTTTGCAAGTGAAAAGAAACTTTGTGTTCCCTTCAAGCTAGGTGAAGGACGGCTTTCACACACACTTATCTCTCAGAACTGAGCATGTGGAGAGACGTTCGTTCATCCAGCACAAAGGGAACGGGTTGCAGAAGAACAATTACTCTGGTTTCTCAGTCTGTTTCCTAGTGCAGGTTTGAAGTGCCTGCCGTTTTCACTGTAAAACCGGGTTGGAGCTTGAACCTCCCCATATATATGTATGGAGTGGAGTTTGCAAGTGAAAAGAAACTTTGTGTTCCCTTCAAGCTAGGTGAAGGACGGCTTTCACACACACTTATCTCTCAGAACTGAGCATGTGGAGAGACGTTCGTTCATCCAGCACAAAGGGAACGGGTTGCAGGAGAATCACTTAGTCTGGTTTCTCAGTCTGTTTCCTAGTGCCGGTTTGAAGTGCCTGCCGTTTTTACTGTAAAACCGGGTTGGAGCTTGAACCTCCCCATATATATGTATGGAGTGGAGTTTGCAAGTGAAAAGAAACTTTGTGTTCCCTTCAAGCTAGGTGAAGGACGGCTTTCACACACACTTATCTCTCAGAACTGAGCATGTGGAGAGACGTTCGTTCATCCAGCACAAAGGGAACGGGTTGCAGGAGAAACACTTACTCTGGTTTCTCAGTCTGTTTCCTAGTGCCGGTTTGAAGGGCCTGCCGTTTTCACTGTAAAACCGGCCTGGAGCTTGAACCTCCCCATACATATGTATGGAGTGGAGTTTGCTACTGAAAAGAAACTTTGTGTTCCCTTCAAGCTAGGTGAAGGACGGCTTTCACACACACTTATCTCTCAGAACTGAGCATGTGGAGAGACGTTCGTTCATCCAGCACAAAGGGAACGGGTTGCAGGAGAAACACTTACTCTGGTTTCTCAGTCTGTTTCCTAGTGCTGGTTTGAAGTGCCTGCCGTTTTCACTGTAAAACGGGGTTGGAGCTTGAACCTCCCCATATATATGTATGGAGTGTTGTTTGCAAGTGAAAAGAAACTTTCTGTTCCCTTCAAGCTAGGTGAAGGACGGCTTTCACACACACTTATCTCTCAGAACTGAGCATGTGGAGAGACGTTCGTTCATCCAGCACAAAGGGAACGGGTTGCAGGAGAAACACTTACTCTGGTTTCTCAGTCTGTTTCCTAGTGCCGGTTTGAAGTGCCTGCCGTTTTCACTGTAAAACCGGGTTGGAGCTTGAACCTCCCCCTATATATGTATGGAGTGGAGTTTGCAAGAGAAAAGAAACTTTGTGTTCCCTTCAAGCTAGGTGAAGGACGGCTTTCACACACACTTATCTCTCAGAACTGAGCATGTGGAGAGACGTTCGTTCATCCAGCACAAAGGGAACGGTTTGCAGGAGAATAACTTACTCTGGTTTCTCAGTCTGTTTCCTAGTGCCGGTTTGAAGTGCCTGCCGTTTTCACTGTAAAACCGGGTTGGAGCTTGAACCTCCCCATATATATGTATGGAGTGGAGTTTGCAAGTGAAAAGAAACTTTGTGTTCCCTTCAAGCTAGGTGAAGGACGGCTTTCACACACACTTATCTCTCAGAACTGAGCATGTGGAGAGACGTTCGTTCATCCAGCACAAAGGGAACGGGTTGCAGGAGAAACACTTACTCTGGTTTCTCAGTCTGTTTCCTAGTGCCGGTTTGAAGTGCCTGCCGTTTTCACTGTAAAACCGGGTTGGAGCTTGAACCTCCCCATATATATGTATGGAAAGGAGTTTGCAAGTGAAAAGAAACTTTGTGTTCCCTTCAAGCTAGGTGAAGGACGGCTTTCACACACACTTATCTCTCAGAACTGAGCATGTGGAGAGACGTTCGTTCATCCAGCACAAAGGGAACGGGTTGCAGGAGAATCACTTATTCTGGTTTCTCAGTCTGTTTCCTAGTGCCGGTTTGAAGTGCCTGCCGTTTTCACTGTAAAACCGGCCTGGAGCTTGAACCTCCCCATATATATGTATGGAAAGGAGTTTGCAAGTGAAAAGAAACTTTGTGTTCCCTTCAAGCTAGGTGAAGGACGGCTTTCACACACACTTATCTCTCAGAACTGAGCATGTGGAGAGACGTTCGTTCATCCAGCACAAAGGGAACGGGTTGCAGGAGAAACACTTACTCTGGTTTCTCAGTCTGTTTCCTAGTGCCGGTTTGAAGTGCCTGCCGTTTTCACTGTAAAACCGGCCTGGAGCTTGAACCTCCCCATATATATGTATGGAGTGGAGTTTGCTACTGAAAAGAAACTTTGTGTTCCCTTCAAGCTAGGTGAAGGACGGCTTTCACACACACTTATCTCTCAGAACTGAGCATGTGGAGAGACGTTCGTTCATCCAGCACAAAGGGAACGGGTTGCAGGAGAAACACTTACTCTGGTTTCTCAGTCTGTTTCCTAGTGCCGGTTTGAAGTGCCTGCCGTTTTCACTGTAAAACCGGCCTGGAGCTTGAACCTCCCCATATATATGTATGGAGTGGAGTTTGCAGGTGAAAAGAAACTTTGTGTTCCCTTCAAGCTAGGTGAAGGACGGCTTTCACACACACTTATCTCTCAGAACTGAGCATGTGGAGAGACGTTCGTTCATCCAGCACAAAGGGAACGGGTTGCAGGAGAAACACTTACTCTGGTTTCTCAGTCTGTTTCCTAGTGCCGGTTTGAAGTGCCTGCCGTTTTCACTGTAAAACCGGGTTGGAGCTTGAACCTCCCCATATATATGTATGGAGTGGTGTTTGCAAGTGAAAAGAAACTTTGTGTTCCCTTCAAGCTAGGTGAAGGACGGCTTTCACACACACTTATCTCTTAGAACTGAGCATGTGGAGAGACGTTCTTTCATCCAGCACAAAGGGAACGGGTTGCAGGAGAAACACTTACTCTGGTTTCTCAGTCTGTTTCCTAGTGCCGGTTTGAAGTGCCTGCCGTTTTCACTGTAAAACCGGGTTGGAGCTTGAACCTCCCCATATATATGTATGGAGTGGTGTTTGCAAGTGAAAAGAAACTTTGTGTTCCCTTCAAGCTAGGTGAAGGACGGCTTTCACACACACTTATCTCTTAGAACTGAGCATGTGGAGAGACGTTCGTTCATCCAGCACAAAGGAACGGGTTGCAGGAGAAACACTTACTCTGGTTTCTCAGTCTGTTTCCTAGTGCCGGTTTGAAGTGCCTGCCGGTTTCACTGTAAAACCGGGTTGGAGCTTGAACCTCCCCATATATATGTATGGAGTGGTGTTTGCAAGTGAAAAGAAACTTTGTGTTCCCTTCAAGCTAGGTGAAGGACGGCTTTCACACACACTTATCTCTTAGAACTGAGCATGTGGAGAGACGTTCTTTCATCCAGCACAAAGGGAACGGGTTGCAGGAGAAACACTTACTCTGGTTTCTCAGTCTGTTTCCTAGTGCCGGTTTGAAGTGCCTGCCGTTTTCACTGTAAAACCGGGTTGGAGCTTGAACCTCCCCATATATATGTATGGAGTGGTGTTTGCAAGTGAAAAGAAACTTTGTGTTCCCTTCAAGCTAGGTGAAGGACGGCTTTCACACACACTTATCTCTTAGAACTGAGCATGTGGAGAGACGTTCGTTCATCCAGCACAAAGGAACGGGTTGCAGGAGAAACACTTACTCTGGTTTCTCAGTCTGTTTCCTAGTGCCGGTTTGAAGTGCCTGCCGGTTTCACTGTAAAACCGGGTTGGAGCTTGAACCTCCCCATATATATGTATGGAGTGGTGTTTGCAAGTGAAAAGAAACTTTGTGTTCCCTTCAAGCTAGGTGAAGGACGGCTTTCACACACACTTATCTCTCAGAACTGAGCATGTGGAGAGACGTTCGTTCATCCAGCACAAAGGGAACGGGTTGCAGGAGAAACACTTACTCTGGTTTCTCAGTCTGTTTCCTAGTGCTGGTTTGAAGTGCCTGCCGTTTTCACTGTAAAACGGGGTTGGAGCTTGAACCTCCCCATATATATGTATGGAGTGTTGTTTGCAAGTGAAAAGAAACTTTCTGTTCCCTTCAAGCTAGGTGAAGGACGGCTTTCACACACACTTATCTCTCAGAACTGAGCATGTGGAGAGACGTTCGTTCATCCAGCACAAAGGGAACGGGTTGCAGGAGAAACACTTACTCTGGTTTCTCAGTCTGTTTCCTAGTGCCGGTTTGAAGTGCCTGCCGTTTTCACTGTAAAACCGGGTTGGAGCTTGAACCTCCCCCTATATATGTATGGAGTGGAGTTTGCAAGAGAAAAGAAACTTTGTGTTCCCTTCAAGCTAGGTGAAGGACGGCTTTCACACACACTTATCTCTCAGAACTGAGCATGTGGAGAGACGTTCGTTCATCCAGCACAAAGGGAACGGTTTGCAGGAGAATAACTTACTCTGGTTTCTCAGTCTGTTTCCTAGTGCCGGTTTGAAGTGCCTGCCGTTTTCACTGTAAAACCGGGTTGGAGCTTGAACCTCCCCATATATATGTATGGAGTGGAGTTTGCAAGTGAAAAGAAACTTTGTGTTCCCTTCAAGCTAGGTGAAGGACGGCTTTCACACACACTTATCTCTCAGAACTGAGCATGTGGAGAGACGTTCGTTCATCCAGCACAAAGGGAACGGGTTGCAGGAGAAACACTTACTCTGGTTTCTCAGTCTGTTTCCTAGTGCCGGTTTGAAGTGCCTGCCGTTTTCACTGTAAAACCGGGTTGGAGCTTGAACCTCCCCATATATATGTATGGAAAGGAGCTTGCAAGTGAAAAGAAACTTTGTGTTCCGATCAAGCTAGGTGAAGGACGGCTTTCACACACACTTATCTCTCAGAACTGAGCATGTGGAGAGACGTTCGTTCATCCAGCACAAAGGGAACGGGTTGCAGGAGAAACACTTATTCTGGTTTCTCAGTCTGTTTCCTAGTGCCGGTTTGAAGTGCCTGCCGTTTTCACTGTAAAACCGGGTTGGAGCTTGAACCTCCCCATATATATGTATGGGGTGGTGTTTGCAAGTGAAAAGAAACTTTGTGTTCCCTTCAAGCTAGGTGAAGGACGGCTTTCACACACACTTATCTCTCAGAACTGAGCATGTGGAGAGACGTTCGTTCATCCAGCCCAAAGGGAACGGGTTGCAGGAGAAACACTTACTCTGGTTTCTCAGTCTGTTTCCTAGTGCCGGTTTGAAGTGCCTGCCGTTTTCACTGTAAAACCGGGTTGGAGCTTGAACCTCCCCATATATATGTATGGAGTGGAGTTTGCAAGTGAAAAGAAACTTTGTGTTCCCTTCAAGCTAGGTGAAGGACGGCTTTCACACACACTTATCTCTCAGAACTGAGCATGTGGAGAGACGTTCGTTCATCCAGCACAAAGGGAACGGGTTGCAGGAGAAACACTTACTCTGGTTTCTCAGTCTGTTTCCTAGTGCCGGTTTGAAGTGCCTGCCGTTTTCACTGTAAAACCGGCCTGGAGCTTGAACCTCCCCATATATATGTATGGAAAGGAGTTTGCAAGTGAAAAGAAACTTTGTGTTCCCTTCAAGCTAGGTGAAGGACGGCTTTCACACACACTTATCTCTCAGAACTGAGCATGTAGAGAGACGTTCGTTCATCCAGCACAAAGGGAACGGGTTGCAGGAGAAACACTTACTCTGGTTTCTCAGTCTGTTTCCTAGTGCCGGTTTGAAGTGCCTGCCGTTTTCACTGTAAAACCGGCCTGGAGCTTGAACCTCCCCATATATATGTATGGAGTGGAGTTTGCAACTGAAAAGAAACTTTGTGTTCCCTTCAAGCTAGGTGAACGACGGCTTTCACACACACTTATCTCTCAGAACTGAGCATGTGGAGAGACGTTCGTTCATCCAGTACAAAGGGAACGCGTTGCAGGAGAATCACTTATTCTGGTTTCTCAGTCTGTTTCCTAGTGCCGGTTTGAAGTGCCTGCCGTTTTCACTGTAAAACCGGGTTGGAGCTTGAACCTCCCCATATATATGTATGGAGTGGAGTTTGCTACTGAAAAGAAACTTTGTGTTCCCTTCAAGCTAGGTGAAGGACGGCTTTCACACACACTTATCTCTCAGAACTGAGCATGTGGAGAGACGTTCGTTCATCCAGCACAAAGGGAACGGGTTGCAGGAGAAACACTTACTCTGGTTTCTCAGTCTGTTTCCTAGTGCCGGTTTGAAGTGCCTGCCGTTTTCACTGTAAAACCGGGTTGGAGCTTGAACCTCCCCATATATATGTATGGAGTGGTGTTTGCAAGTGAAAAGAAACTTTGTGTTCCCTTCAAGCTAGGTGAAGGACGGCTTTCACACACACTTATCTCTTAGAACTGAGCATGTGGAGAGACGTTCGTTCATCCAGCACAAAGGGAACGGGTTGCAGGAGAAACACTTACTCTGGTTTCTCAGTCTGTTTCCTAGTGCCGGTTTGAAGTGCCTGCCGTTTTCACTGTAAAACCGGGTTGGAGCTTGAACCTCCCCATATATATGTATGGAGTGGAGTTTGCTACTGAAAAGAAACTTTGTGTTCCCTTCAAGCTAGGTGAAGGACGGCTTTCACACACACTTATCTCTCAGAACTGAGCATGTGGAGAGACGTTCGTTCATCCAGCACAAAGGGAACGGGTTGCAGGAGAAACACTTACTCTGGTTTCTCAGTCTGTTTCCTAGTGCCGGTTTGAAGTGCCTGCCGTTTTCACTGTAAAACCGGCCTGGAGCTTGAACCTCCCCATATATATGTATGGAGTGGAGTTTGCAGGTGAAAAGAAATTTTGTGTTCCCTTCAAGCTAGGTGAAGGACGGCTTTCACACACACTTATCTCTCAGAACTGAGCATGTGGAGAGACGTTCGTTCATCCAGCACAAAGGGAACGGGTTGCAGGAGAAACACTTACTCTGGTTTCTCAGTCTGTTTCCTAGTGCCGGTTTGAAGTGCCTGCCGTTTTCACTGTAAAACCGGGTTGGAGCTTGAACCTCCCCGTATATATGTATTTAGTGGAGTTTGCTACTGAAAAGAAACTTTGTGTTCCCTTCAAGCTAGGTGAAGGACGGCTTTCACACATACTTATCTCTCAGAACTGAGCATGTGGAGAGACGTTCGTTCATCCAGCACAAAGGGAACGGGTTGCAGGAGAAACACTTACTCTGGTTTCTCAGTCTGTTTCCTAGTGCCGGTTTGAAGTGCCTGCCGTTTTCACTGTAATACCGGGTTGGAGCTTGAACCTCCCCATATATATGTATGGAGTGGAGTTTGCTACTGAAAAGAAACTTTGTGTTCCCTTCAAGCTAGGTGAAGGACGGCTTTCACACACACTTATCTCTCAGAACTGAGCATGTGGAGAGACGTTCGTTCATCCAGCACAAAGGGAACGGGTTGCAGGAGAAACACTTACTCTGGTTTCTCAGTCTGTTTCCTAGTGCCGGTTTGAAGTGCCTGCCGTTTTCACTGTAAAACCGGGTTGGAGCTTGAACCTCCCCATAGATATGTATGGAGTGGAGTTTGCTACTGAAAAGAAACTTTGTGTTCCCTTCAAGCTAGGTGAAGGACGGCTTTCACACACACTTATCTCTCAGAACTGAGCATGTGGAGAGACGTTCGTTCATCCAGCACAAAGGGAACGGGTTGCAGGAGAAACACTTACACTGGTTTCTCAGTCTGTTTCCTAGTGCCGGTTTGAAGTGCCTGCCGTTTTCACTGTAAAACCGGGTTGGAGCTTGAACCTCCCCATATATATGTATGGAGTGGAGTTTGCAAGTGAAAAGAAACTTTGTGTTCCCTTCAAGCTAGGTGAAGGACGGCTTTCACACACACTTATCTCTCAGAACTGAGCATGTGGAGAGACGTTCGTTCATCCAGCACAAAGGGAACGGGTTGCAGGAGAATCACTTAGTCTGGTTTCTCAGTCTGTTTCCTAGTGCCGGTTTGAAGTGCCTGCCGTTTTCACTGTAAAACCGGCCTGGAGCTTGAACCTCCCCATATATATGTATTTAGTGGAGTTTGCTACTGAAAAGAAACTTTGTGTTCCCTTCAAGCTAGGTGAAGGACGGCTTTCACACACACTTATCTCTCAGAACTGAGCATGTGGAGAGACGTTCGTTCATCCAGCACAAAGGGAACGGGTTGCAGGAGAAACACTTACTCTGGTTTCTCAGTCTGTTTCCTAGTGCCGGTTTGAAGTGCCTGCCGTTTTCACTGTAAAACCGGGTTGGAGCTTGAACCTCCCCATATATATGTATGGAAAGGAGCTTGCAAGTGAAAAGAAACTTTGTGTTCCGATCAAGCTAGGTGAAGGACGGCTTTCACACACACTTATCTCTCAGAACTGAGCATGTGGAGAGACGTTCGTTCATCCAGCACAAAGGGAACGGGTTGCAGGAGAAACACTTATTCTGGTTTCTCAGTCTGTTTCCTAGTGCCGGTTTGAAGTGCCTGCCGTTTTCACTGTAAAACCGGGTTGGAGCTTGAACCTCCCCATATATATGTATGGGGTGGTGTTTGCAAGTGAAAAGAAACTTTGTGTTCCCTTCAAGCTAGGTGAAGGACGGCTTTCACACACACTTATCTCTCAGAACTGAGCATGTGGAGAGACGTTCGTTCATCCAGCCCAAAGGGAACGGGTTGCAGGAGAAACACTTACTCTGGTTTCTCAGTCTGTTTCCTAGTGCCGGTTTGAAGTGCCTGCCGTTTTCACTGTAAAACCGGGTTGGAGCTTGAACCTCCCCATATATATGTATGGAGTGGAGTTTGCAAGTGAAAAGAAACTTTGTGTTCCCTTCAAGCTAGGTGAAGGACGGCTTTCACACACACTTATCTCTCAGAACTGAGCATGTGGAGAGACGTTCGTTCATCCAGCACAAAGGGAACGGGTTGCAGGAGAAACACTTACTCTGGTTTCTCAGTCTGTTTCCTAGTGCCGGTTTGAAGTGCCTGCCGTTTTCACTGTAAAACCGGCCTGGAGCTTGAACCTCCCCATATATATGTATGGAAAGGAGTTTGCAAGTGAAAAGAAACTTTGTGTTCCCTTCAAGCTAGGTGAAGGACGGCTTTCACACACACTTATCTCTCAGAACTGAGCATGTAGAGAGACGTTCGTTCATCCAGCACAAAGGGAACGGGTTGCAGGAGAAACACTTACTCTGGTTTCTCAGTCTGTTTCCTAGTGCCGGTTTGAAGTGCCTGCCGTTTTCACTGTAAAACCGGCCTGGAGCTTGAACCTCCCCATATATATGTATGGAGTGGAGTTTGCAACTGAAAAGAAACTTTGTGTTCCCTTCAAGCTAGGTGAACGACGGCTTTCACACACACTTATCTCTCAGAACTGAGCATGTGGAGAGACGTTCGTTCATCCAGTACAAAGGGAACGCGTTGCAGGAGAATCACTTATTCTGGTTTCTCAGTCTGTTTCCTAGTGCCGGTTTGAAGTGCCTGCCGTTTTCACTGTAAAACCGGGTTGGAGCTTGAACCTCCCCATATATATGTATGGAGTGGAGTTTGCTACTGAAAAGAAACTTTGTGTTCCCTTCAAGCTAGGTGAAGGACGGCTTTCACACACACTTATCTCTCAGAACTGAGCATGTGGAGAGACGTTCGTTCATCCAGCACAAAGGGAACGGGTTGCAGGAGAAACACTTACTCTGGTTTCTCAGTCTGTTTCCTAGTGCCGGTTTGAAGTGCCTGCCGTTTTCACTGTAAAACCGGGTTGGAGCTTGAACCTCCCCATATATATGTATGGAGTGGTGTTTGCAAGTGAAAAGAAACTTTGTGTTCCCTTCAAGCTAGGTGAAGGACGGCTTTCACACACACTTATCTCTTAGAACTGAGCATGTGGAGAGACGTTCGTTCATCCAGCACAAAGGGAACGGGTTGCAGGAGAAACACTTACTCTGGTTTCTCAGTCTGTTTCCTAGTGCCGGTTTGAAGTGCCTGCCGTTTTCACTGTAAAACCGGGTTGGAGCTTGAACCTCCCCATATATATGTATGGAGTGGAGTTTGCTACTGAAAAGAAACTTTGTGTTCCCTTCAAGCTAGGTGAAGGACGGCTTTCACACACACTTATCTCTCAGAACTGAGCATGTGGAGAGACGTTCGTTCATCCAGCACAAAGGGAACGGGTTGCAGGAGAAACACTTACTCTGGTTTCTCAGTCTGTTTCCTAGTGCCGGTTTGAAGTGCCTGCCGTTTTCACTGTAAAACCGGCCTGGAGCTTGAACCTCCCCATATATATGTATGGAGTGGAGTTTGCAGGTGAAAAGAAATTTTGTGTTCCCTTCAAGCTAGGTGAAGGACGGCTTTCACACACACTTATCTCTCAGAACTGAGCATGTGGAGAGACGTTCGTTCATCCAGCACAAAGGGAACGGGTTGCAGGAGAAACACTTACTCTGGTTTCTCAGTCTGTTTCCTAGTGCCGGTTTGAAGTGCCTGCCGTTTTCACTGTAAAACCGGGTTGGAGCTTGAACCTCCCCGTATATATGTATTTAGTGGAGTTTGCTACTGAAAAGAAACTTTGTGTTCCCTTCAAGCTAGGTGAAGGACGGCTTTCACACATACTTATCTCTCAGAACTGAGCATGTGGAGAGACGTTCGTTCATCCAGCACAAAGGGAACGGGTTGCAGGAGAAACACTTACTCTGGTTTCTCAGTCTGTTTCCTAGTGCCGGTTTGAAGTGCCTGCCGTTTTCACTGTAATACCGGGTTGGAGCTTGAACCTCCCCATATATATGTATGGAGTGGAGTTTGCTACTGAAAAGAAACTTTGTGTTCCCTTCAAGCTAGGTGAAGGACGGCTTTCACACACACTTATCTCTCAGAACTGAGCATGTGGAGAGACGTTCGTTCATCCAGCACAAAGGGAACGGGTTGCAGGAGAAACACTTACTCTGGTTTCTCAGTCTGTTTCCTAGTGCCGGTTTGAAGTGCCTGCCGTTTTCACTGTAAAACCGGGTTGGAGCTTGAACCTCCCCATAGATATGTATGGAGTGGAGTTTGCTACTGAAAAGAAACTTTGTGTTCCCTTCAAGCTAGGTAAAGGACGGCTTTCACACACACTTATCTCTCAGAACTGAGCATGTGGAGAGACGTTCGTTCATCCAGCACAAAGGGAACGGGTTGCAGGAGAAACACTTACACTGGTTTCTCAGTCTGTTTCCTAGTGCCGGTTTGAAGTGCCTGCCGTTTTCACTGTAAAACCGGGTTGGAGCTTGAACCTCCCCATATATATGTATGGAGTGGAGTTTGCAAGTGAAAAGAAACTTTGTGTTCCCTTCAAGCTAGGTGAAGGACGGCTTTCACACACACTTATCTCTCAGAACTGAGCATGTGGAGAGACGTTCGTTCATCCAGCACAAAGGGAACGGGTTGCAGGAGAATCACTTACTCTGGTTTCTCAGTCTGTTTCCTAGTGCCGGTTTGAAGTGCCTGCCGTTTTCACTGTAAAACCGGGTTGGAGCTTGAACCTCCCCATATATATGTATGGAAAGGAGTTTGCAAGTGAAAAGAAACTTTGTGTTCCGTTCAAGCTAGGTGAAGGACGGCTTTCACACACACTTATCTCTTAGAACTGGGCATGTGGAGAGACGTTCGTTCATCCAGCACAAAGGGAACGGGTTGCAGGAGAAACACTTACTCTGGTTTCTCAGTCTGTTTCCTAGTGCCGGTTTGAAGTGCCTGCCGTTTTCACTGTAAAACCGGGTTGGAGCTTGAACCTCCCCATATATATGTATGGAGTGGAGTTTGCTACTGAAAAGAAACTTTGTGTTCCCTTCAAGCTAGGTGAAGGACGGCTTTCACACACACTTATCTCTCAGAACTGAGCATGTGGAGAGACGTTCGTTCATCCAGCACAAAGGGAACGGGTTGCAGGAGAAACACTTACTCTGGTTTCTCAGTCTGTTTCCTAGTGCCGGTTTGAAGTGCCTGCCGTTTTCACTGTAAAACCGGCCTGGAGCTTGAACCTCCCCATATATATGTATGGAGTGGAGTTTGCAGGTGAAAAGAAATTTTTGTTCCCTTCAAGCTAGGTGAAGGACGGCTTTCACACACACTTATCTCTCAGAACTGAGCATGTGGAGAGACGTTCGTTCATCCAGCACAAAGGGAACGGGTTGCAGGAGAAACACTTACTCTGGTTTCTCAGTCTGTTTCCTAGTGCCGGTTTGAAGTGCCTGCCGTTTTCACTGTAAAACCGGGTTGGAGCTTGAACCTCCCCGTATATATGTATTTAGTGGAGTTTGCTACTGAAAAGAAACTTTGTGTTCCCTTCAAGCTAGGTGAAGGACGGCTTTCACACATACTTATCTCTCAGAACTGAGCATGTGGAGAGACGTTCGTTCATCCAGCACAAAGGGAACGGGTTGCAGGAGAAACACTTACTCTGGTTTCTCAGTCTGTTTCCTAGTGCCGGTTTGAAGTGCCTGCCGTTTTCACTGTAATACCGGGTTGGAGCTTGAACCTCCCCATATATATGTATGGAGTGGAGTTTGCTACTGAAAAGAAACTTTGTGTTCCCTTCAAGCTAGGTGAAGGACGGCTTTCACACACACTTATCTCTCAGAACTGAGCATGTGGAGAGACGTTCGTTCATCCAGCACAAAGGGAACGGGTTGCAGGAGAAACACTTACTCTGGTTTCTCAGTCTGTTTCCTAGTGCCGGTTTGAAGTGCCTGCCGTTTTCACTGTAAAACCGGGTTGGAGCTTGAACCTCCCCATAGATATGTATGGAGTGGAGTTTGCTACTGAAAAGAAACTTTGTGTTCCCTTCAAGCTAGGTGAAGGACGGCTTTCACACACACTTATCTCTCAGAACTGAGCATGTGGAGAGACGTTAGTTCATCCAGCACAAAGGGAACGGGTTGCAGGAGAAACACTTACACTGGTTTCTCAGTCTGTTTCCTAGTGCCGGTTTGAAGTGCCTGCCGTTTTCACTGTAAAACCGGGTTGGAGCTTGAACCTCCCCATATATATGTATGGAGTGGAGTTTGCAAGTGAAAAGAAACTTTGTGTTCCCTTCAAGCTAGGTGAAGGACGGCTTTCACACACACTTATCTCTCAGAACTGAGCATGTGGAGAGACGTTCGTTCATCCAGCACAAAGGGAACGGGTTGCAGGAGAATCACTTACTCTGGTTTCTCAGTCTGTTTCCTAGTGCCGGTTTGAAGTGCCTGCCGTTTTCACTGTAAAACCGGGTTGGAGCTTGAACCTCCCCATATATATGTATGGAAAGGAGTTTGCAAGTGAAAAGAAACTTTGTGTTCCGTTCAAGCTAGGTGAAGGACGGCTTTCACACACACTTATCTCTTAGAACTGAGCATGTGGAGAGACGTTCGTTCATCCAGCACAAAGGGAACGGGTTGCAGGAGAAACACTTACTCTGGTTTCTCAGTCTGTTTCCTAGTGCCGGTTTGAAGTGCCTGCCGTTTTCACTGTAAAACCGGGTTGGAGCTTGAACCTCCCCATATATATGTATGGAGTGGTGTTTGCAAGTGAAAAGAAACTTTGTGTTCCCTTCAAGCTAGGTGAAGGACGGCTTTCACACACACTTATCTCTCAGAACTGAGCATGTGGAGAGACGTTCGTTCATCCAGCACAAAGGGAACGGGTTGCAGGAGAAACACTTACTCTGGTTTCTCAGTCTGTTTCCTAGTGCCGGTTTGAAGTGCCTGCCGTTTTCACTGTAAAACCGGGTTGGAGCTTGAACCTCCCCATAGATATGTATGGAGTGGAGTTTGCTACTGAAAAGAAACTTTGTGTTCCCTTCAAGCTAGGTGAAGGACGGCTTTCACACACACTTATCTCTCAGAACTGAGCATGTGGAGAGACGTTCGTTCATCCAGCACAAAGGGAACGGGTTGCAGGAGAAACACTTACACTGGTTTCTCAGTCTGTTTCCTAGTGCCGGTTTGAAGTGCCTGCCGTTTTCACTGTAAAACCGGGTTGGAGCTTGAACCTCCCCATATATATGTATGGAGTGGAGTTTGCAAGTGAAAAGAAACTTTGTGTTCCCTTCAAGCTAGGTGAAGGACGGCTTTCACACACACTTATCTCTCAGAACTGAGCATGTGGAGAGACGTTCGTTCATCCAGCACAAAGGGAACGGGTTGCAGGAGAATCACTTACTCTGGTTTCTCAGTCTGTTTCCTAGTGCCGGTTTGAAGTGCCTGCCGTTTTCACTGTAAAACCGGGTTGGAGCTTGAACCTCCCCATATATATGTATGGAAAGGAGTTTGCAAGTGAAAAGAAACTTTGTGTTCCGTTCAAGCTAGGTGAAGGACGGCTTTCACACACACTTATCTCTTAGAACTGAGCATGTGGAGAGACGTTCGTTCATCCAGCACAAAGGGAACGGGTTGCAGGAGAAACACTTACTCTGGTTTCTCAGTCTGTTTCCTAGTGCCGGTTTGAAGTGCCTGCCGTTTTCACTGTAAAACCGGGTTGGAGCTTGAACCTCCCCATATATATGTATGGAGTGGAGTTTGCTACTGAAAAGAAACTTTGTGTTCCCTTCAAGCTAGGTGAAGGACGGCTTTCACACACACTTATCTCTCAGAACTGAGCATGTGGAGAGACGTTCGTTCATCCAGCACAAAGGGAACGGGTTGCAGGAGAAACACTTACTCTGGTTTCTCAGTCTGTTTCCTAGTGCCGGTTTGAAGTGCCTGCCGTTTTCACTGTAAAACCGGCCTGGAGCTTGAACCTCCCCATATATATGTATGGAGTGGAGTTTGCAGGTGAAAAGAAATTTTTGTTCCCTTCAAGCTAGGTGAAGGACGGCTTTCACACACACTTATCTCTCAGAACTGAGCATGTGGAGAGACGTTCGTTCATCCAGCACAAAGGGAACGGGTTGCAGGAGAAACACTTACTCTGGTTTCTCAGTCTGTTTCCTAGTGCCGGTTTGAAGTGCCTGCCGTTTTCACTGTAAAACCGGGTTGGAGCTTGAACCTCCCCGTATATATGTATTTAGTGGAGTTTGCTACTGAAAAGAAACTTTGTGTTCCCTTCAAGCTAGGTGAAGGACGGCTTTCACACATACTTATCTCTCAGAACTGAGCATGTGGAGAGACGTTCGTTCATCCAGCACAAAGGGAACGGGTTGCAGGAGAAACACTTACTCTGGTTTCTCAGTCTGTTTCCTAGTGCCGGTTTGAAGTGCCTGCCGTTTTCACTGTAATACCGGGTTGGAGCTTGAACCTCCCCATATATATGTATGGAGTGGAGTTTGCTACTGAAAAGAAACTTTGTGTTCCCTTCAAGCTAGGTGAAGGACGGCTTTCACACACACTTATCTCTCAGAACTGAGCATGTGGAGAGACGTTCGTTCATCCAGCACAAAGGGAACGGGTTGCAGGAGAAACACTTACTCTGGTTTCTCAGTCTGTTTCCTAGTGCCGGTTTGAAGTGCCTGCCGTTTTCACTGTAAAACCGGGTTGGAGCTTGAACCTCCCCATTTATATGTATGGAGTGGGGTTTGCAAGTGAAAAGAAACTTTGTGTTCCCTTCAAGCTAGGTGAAGGACGGCTTTCACACACACTTATCTCTCAGAACTGAGCATGTGGAGAGACGTTCGTTCATCCAGCACAAAGGGAACGGGTTGCAGGAGAATCACTTAGTCTGGTTTCTCAGTCTGTTTCCTAGTGCCGGTTTGAAGTGCCTGCCGTTTTCACTGTAAAACCGGGTTGGAGCTTGAACCTCCCCGTATATATGTATTTAGTGGAGTTTGCTACTGAAAAGAAACTTTGTGGTCCCTTCAAGCTAGGTGAAGGACGGCTTTCACACACACTTATCTCTCAGAACTGAGCATGTGGAGAGACGTTCGTTCATCCAGCACAAAGGGAACGGGTTGCAGGAGAAACACTTACTCTGGTTTCTCAGTCTGTTTCCTAGTGCCGGTTTGAAGTGCCTGCCGTTTTCACTGTAATACCGTGTGGGAGCTTGAACCTCCCCATATATATGTATGGAGTGGAGTTTGCTACTGAAAAGAAACTTTGTGTTCCCTTCAAGCTAGGTGAAGGACGGCTTTCACACACACTTATCTCTCAGAACTGAGCATGTGGAGAGACGTTCGTTCATCCAGCACAAAGGGAACGGGTTGCAGGAGAAACACTTACTCTGGTTTCTCAGTCTGTTTCCTAGTGCCGGTTTGAAGTGCCTGCCGTTTTCACTGTAAAACCGGGTTGGAGCTTGAACCTCCCCATAGATATGTATGGAGTGGAGTTTGCTACTGAAAAGAAACTTTGTGTTCCCTTCAAGCTAGGTGAAGGACGGCTTTCACACACACTTATCTCTCAGAACTGAGCATGTGGAGAGACGTTAGTTCATCCAGCACAAAGGGAACGGGTTGCAGGAGAAACACTTACACTGGTTTCTCAGTCTGTTTCCTAGTGCCGGTTTGAAGTGCCTGCCGTTTTCACTGTAAAACCGGGTTGGAGCTTGAACCTCCCCATATATATGTATGGAGTGGAGTTTGCAAGTGAAAAGAAACTTTGTGTTCCCTTCAAGCTAGGTGAAGGACGGCTTTCACACACACTTATCTCTCAGAACTGAGCATGTGGAGAGACGTTCGTTCATCCAGCACAAAGGGAACGGGTTGCAGGAGAAACACTTACTCTGGTTTCTCAGTCTGTTTCCTAGTGCCGGTTTGAAGTGCCTGCCGTTTTCACAGTAAAACCGGGTTGGAGCTTGAACCTCCCCATATATATGTATGGAGTGGTGTTTGCAAGTGAAAAGAAACTTTGTGTTCCCTTCAAGCTAGGTGAAGGACGGCTTTCACACACACTTATCTCTCAGAACTGAGCATGTGGAGAGACGTTCGTTCATCCAGCACAAAGGGAACGGGTTGCAGAAGAACAATTACTCTGGTTTCTCAGTCTGTTTCCTAGTGCAGGTTTGAAGTGCCTGCCGTTTTCACTGTAAAACCGGGTTGGAGCTTGAACCTCCCCATATATATGTATGGAGTGGAGTTTGCAAGTGAAAAGAAACTTTGTGTTCCCTTCAAGCTAGGTGAAGGACGGCTTTCACACACACTTATCTCTCAGAACTGAGCATGTGGAGAGACGTTCGTTCATCCAGCACAAAGGGAACGGGTTGCAGGAGAATCACTTAGTCTGGTTTCTCAGTCTGTTTCCTAGTGCCGGTTTGAAGTGCCTGCCGTTTTTACTGTAAAACCGGGTTGGAGCTTGAACCTCCCCATATATATGTATGGAGTGGAGTTTGCAAGTGAAAAGAAACTTTGTGTTCCCTTCAAGCTAGGTGAAGGACGGCTTTCACACACACTTATCTCTCAGAACTGAGCATGTGGAGAGACGTTCGTTCATCCAGCACAAAGGGAACGGGTTGCAGGAGAAACACTTACTCTGGTTTCTCAGTCTGTTTCCTAGTGCCGGTTTGAAGGGCCTGCCGTTTTCACTGTAAAACCGGCCTGGAGCTTGAACCTCCCCATACATATGTATGGAGTGGAGTTTGCTACTGAAAAGAAACTTTGTGTTCCCTTCAAGCTAGGTGAAGGACGGCTTTCACACACACTTATCTCTCAGAACTGAGCATGTGGAGAGACGTTCGTTCATCCAGCACAAAGGGAACGGGTTGCAGGAGAAACACTTACTCTGGTTTCTCAGTCTGTTTCCTAGTGCCGGTTTGAAGTGCCTGCCGTTTTCACTGTAAAACCGGGTTGGAGCTTGAACCTCCCCATATATATGTATGGAGTGGAGTTTGCTACTGAAAAGAAACTTTGTGTTCCCTTCAAGCTAGGTGAAGGACGGCTTTCACACACACTTATCTCTCAGAACTGAGCATGTGGAGAGATGTTCGTTCATCCAGCACAAAGGGAACGGGTTGCAGGAGAAACACTTACTCTGGTTTCTCAGTCTGTTTCCTAGTGCCGGTTTGAAGTGCCTGCCGTTTTCACTGTAATACCGGGTTGGAGCTTGAACCTCCCCATATATATGTATGGAGTGGAGTTTGCTACTGAAAAGAAACTTTGTGTTCCCTTCAAGCTAGGTGAAGGACGGCTTTCACACACACTTATCTCTCAGAACTGAGCATGTGGAGAGACGTTCGTTCATCCAGCACAAAGGGAACGGGTTGCAGGAGAAACACTTACTCTGGTTTCTCAGTCTGTTTCCTAGTGCCGGTTTGAAGTGCCTGCCGTTTTCACTGTAAAACCGGGTTGGAGCTTGAACCTCCCCATAGATATGTATGGAGTGGAGTTTGCTACTGAAAAGAAACTTTGTGTTCCCTTCAAGCTAGGTGAAGGACGGCTTTCACACACACTTATCTCTCAGAACTGAGCATGTGGAGAGACGTTAGTTCATCCAGCACAAAGGGAACGGGTTGCAGGAGAAACACTTACACTGGTTTCTCAGTCTGTTTCCTAGTGCCGGTTTGAAGTGCCTGCCGTTTTCACTGTAAAACCGGGTTGGAGCTTGAACCTCCCCATATATATGTATGGAGTGGAGTTTGCAAGTGAAAAGAAACTTTGTGTTCCCTTCAAGCTAGGTGAAGGACGGCTTTCACACACACTTATCTCTCAGAACTGAGCATGTGGAGAGACGTTCGTTCATCCAGCACAAAGGGAACGGGTTGCAGGAGAATCACTTACTCTGGTTTCTCAGTCTGTTTCCTAGTGCCGGTTTGAAGTGCCTGCCGTTTTCACTGTAAAACCGGGTTGGAGCTTGAACCTCCCCATATATATGTATGGAAAGGAGTTTGCAAGTGAAAAGAAACTTTGTGTTCCGTTCAAGCTAGGTGAAGGACGGCTTTCACACACACTTATCTCTTAGAACTGAGCATGTGGAGAGACGTTCGTTCATCCAGCACAAAGGGAACGGGTTGCAGGAGAAACACTTACTCTGGTTTCTCAGTCTGTTTCCTAGTGCCGGTTTGAAGTGCCTGCCGTTTTCACTGTAAAACCGGGTTGGAGCTTGAACCTCCCCATATATATGTATGGAGTGGAGTTTGCTACTGAAAAGAAACTTTGTGTTCCCTTCAAGCTAGGTGAAGGACGGCTTTCACACACACTTATCTCTCAGAACTGAGCATGTGGAGAGACGTTCGTTCATCCAGCACAAAGGGAACGGGTTGCAGGAGAAACACTTACTCTGGTTTCTCAGTCTGTTTCCTAGTGCCGGTTTGAAGTGCCTGCCGTTTTCACTGTAAAACCGGCCTGGAGCTTGAACCTCCCCATATATATGTATGGAGTGGAGTTTGCAGGTGAAAAGAAATTTTGTGTTCCCTTCAAGCTAGGTGAAGGACGGCTTTCACACACACTTATCTCTCAGAACTGAGCATGTGGAGAGACGTTCGTTCATCCAGCACAAAGGGAACGGGTTGCAGGAGAAACACTTACTCTGGTTTCTCAGTCTGTTTCCTAGTGCCGGTTTGAAGTGCCTGCCGTTTTCACTGTAAAACCGGGTTGGAGCTTGAACCTCCCCGTATATATGTATTTAGTGGAGTTTGCTACTGAAAAGAAACTTTGTGTTCCCTTCAAGCTAGGTGAAGGACGGCTTTCACACACACTTATCTCTCAGAACTGAGCATGTGGAGAGACGTTCGTTCATCCAGCACAAAGGGAACGGGTTGCAGGAGAAACACTTACTCTGGTTTCTCAGTCTGTTTCCTAGTGCCGGTTTGAAGTGCCTGCCGTTTTCACTGTAATACCGGGTTGGAGCTTGAACCTCCCCATATATATGTATGGAGTGGAGTTTGCTACTGAAAAGAAACTTTGTGTTCCCTTCAAGCTAGGTGAAGGACGGCTTTCACACACACTTATCTCTCAGAACTGAGCATGTGGAGAGACGTTCGTTCATCCAGCACAAAGGGAACGGGTTGCAGGAGAAACACTTACTCTGGTTTCTCAGTCTGTTTCCTAGTGCCGGTTTGAAGTGCCTGCCGTTTTCACTGTAAAACCGGGTTGGAGCTTGAACCTCCCCATAGATATGTATGGAGTGGAGTTTGCTACTGAAAAGAAACTTTGTGTTCCCTTCAAGCTAGGTGAAGGACGGCTTTCACACACACTTATCTCTCAGAACTGAGCATGTGGAGAGACGTTAGTTCATCCAGCACAAAGGGAACGGGTTGCAGGAGAAACACTTACACTGGTTTCTCAGTCTGTTTCCTAGTGCCGGTTTGAAGTGCCTGCCGTTTTCACTGTAAAACCGGGTTGGAGCTTGAACCTCCCCATATATATGTATGGAGTGGAGTTTGCAAGTGAAAAGAAACTTTGTGTTCCCTTCAAGCTAGGTGAAGGACGGCTTTCACACACACTTATCTCTCAGAACTGAGCATGTGGAGAGACGTTCGTTCATCCAGCACAAAGGGAACGGGTTGCAGGAGAATCACTTACTCTGGTTTCTCAGTCTGTTTCCTAGTGCCGGTTTGAAGTGCCTGCCGTTTTCACTGTAAAACCGGGTTGGAGCTTGAACCTCCCCATATATATGTATGGAAAGGAGTTTGCAAGTGAAAAGAAACTTTGTGTTCCGTTCAAGCTAGGTGAAGGACGGCTTTCACACACACTTATCTCTTAGAACTGAGCATGTGGAGAGACGTTCGTTCATCCAGCACAAAGGGAACGGGTTGCAGGAGAAACACTTACTCTGGTTTCTCAGTCTGTTTCCTAGTGCCGGTTTGAAGTGCCTGCCGTTTTCACTGTAAAACCGGGTTGGAGCTTGAACCTCCCCATATATATGTATGGAGTGGTGTTTGCAAGTGAAAAGAAACTTTGTGTTCCCTTCAAGCTAGGTGAAGGACGGCTTTCACACACACTTATCTCTCAGAACTGAGCATGTGGAGAGACGTTCGTTCATCCAGCACAAAGGGAACGGGTTGCAGGAGAAACACTTACTCTGGTTTCTCAGTCTGTTTCCTAGTGCCGGTTTGAAGTGCCTGCCGTTTTCACTGTAAAACCGGGTTGGAGCTTGAACCTCCCCATTTATATGTATGGAGTGGGGTTTGCAACTGAAAAGAAACTTTGTGTTCCCTTCAAGCTAGGTGAAGGACGGCTTTCACACACAATTATCTCTCAGAACTGAGCATGTGGAGAGACGTTCGTTCATCCAGCACAAAGGGAACGGGTTGCAGGAGAATCACTTAGTCTGGTTTCTCAGTCTGTTTCCTAGTGCCGGTTTGAAGTGCCTGCCGTTTTCACTGTAAAACCGGGTTGGAGCTTGAACCTCCCCGTATATATGTATTTAGTGGAGTTTGCTACTGAAAAGAAACTTTGTGGTCCCTTCAAGCTAGGTGAAGGACGGCTTTCACACACACTTATCTCTCAGAACTGAGCATGTGGAGAGACGTTCGTTCATCCAGCACAAAGGGAACGGGTTGCAGGAGAAACACTTACTCTGGTTTCTCAGTCTGTTTCCTAGTGCCGGTTTGAAGTGCCTGCCGTTTTCACTGTAATACCGTGTGGGAGCTTGAACATCCCCATATATATGTATGGAGTGGAGTTTGCTACTGAAAAGAAACTTTGTGTTCCCTTCAAGCTAGGTGAAGGACGGCTTTCACACACACTTATCTCTCAGAACTGAGCATGTGGAGAGACGTTCGTTCATCCAGCACAAAGGGAACGGGTTGCAGGAGAAACACTTACTCTGGTTTCTCAGTCTGTTTCCTAGTGCCGGTTTGAAGTGCCTGCCGTTTTCACTGTAAAACCGGGTTGGAGCTTGAACCTCCCCATAGATATGTATGGAGTGGAGTTTGCAAGTGAAAAGAAACTTTGTGTTCCCTTCAAGCTAGGTGAAGGACGGCTTTCACACACACTTATCTCTCAGAACTGAGCATGTGGAGAGACGTTAGTTCATCCAGCACAAAGGGAACGGGTTGCAGGAGAAACACTTACACTGGTTTCTCAGTCTGTTTCCTAGTGCCGGTTTGAAGTGCCTGCCGTTTTCACTGTAAAACCGGGTTGGAGCTTGAACCTCCCCATATATATGTATGGAGTGGAGTTTGCAAGTGAAAAGAAACTTTGTGTTCCCTTCAAGCTAGGTGAAGGACGGCTTTCACACACACTTATCTCTCAGAACTGAGCATGTGGAGAGACGTTCGTTCATCCAGCACAAAGGGAACGGGTTGCAGGAGAATCACTTACTCTGGTTTCTCAGTCTGTTTCCTAGTGCCGGTTTGAAGTGCCTGCCGTTTTCACTGTAAAACCGGGTTGGAGCTTGAACCTCCCCATATATATGTATGGAAAGGAGTTTGCAAGTGAAAAGAAACTTTGTGTTCCGTTCAAGCTAGGTGAAGGACGGCTTTCACACACACTTATCTCTTAGAACTGAGCATGTGGAGAGACGTTCGTTCATCCAGCACAAAGGGAACGGGTTGCAGGAGAAACACTTACTCTGGTTTCTCAGTCTGTTTCCTAGTGCCGGTTTGAAGTGCCTGCCGTTTTCACTGTAAAACCGGGTTGGAGCTTGAACCTCCCCATATATATGTATGGAGTGGAGTTTGCTACTGAAAAGAAACTTTGTGTTCCCTTCAAGCTAGGTGAAGGACGGCTTTCACACACAATTATCTCTCAGAACTGAGCATGTGGAGAGACGTTCGTTCATCCAGCACAAAGGGAACGGGTTGCAGGAGAAACACTTACTCTGGTTTCTCAGTCTGTTTCCTAGTGCCGGTTTGAAGTGCCTGCCGTTTTCACTGTAAAACCGGCCTGGAGCTTGAACCTCCCCATATATATGTATGGAGTGGAGTTTGCAGGTGAAAAGAAATTTTGTGTTCCCTTCAAGCTAGGTGAAGGACGGCTTTCACACACACTTATCTCTCAGAACTGAGCATGTGGAGAGACGTTCGTTCATCCAGCACAAAGGGAACGGGTTGCAGGAGAAACACTTACTCTGGTTTCTCAGTCTGTTTCCTAGTGCCGGTTTGAAGTGCCTGCCGTTTTCACTGTAAAACCGGGTTGGAGCTTGAACCTCCCCGGATATATGTATTTAGTGGAGTTTGCTACTGAAAAGAAACTTTGTGTTCCCTTCAAGCTAGGTGAAGGACGGCTTTCACACATACTTATCTCTCAGAACTGAGCATGTGGAGAGACGTTCGTTCATCCAGCACAAAGGGAACGGGTTGCAGGAGAAACACTTACTCTGGTTTCTCAGTCTGTTTCCTAGTGCCGGTTTGAAGTGCCTGCCGTTTTCACTGTAATACCGGGTTGGAGCTTGAACCTCCCCATATATATGTATGGAGTGGAGTTTGCTACTGAAAAGAAACTTTGTGTTCCCTTCAAGCTAGGTGAAGGACGGCTTTCACACACACTTATCTCTCAGAACTGAGCATGTGGAGAGACGTTCGTTCATCCAGCACAAAGGGAACGGGTTGCAGGAGAAACACTTACTCTGGTTTCTCAGTCTGTTTCCTAGTGCCGGTTTGAAGTGCCTGCCGTTTTCACTGTAAAACCGGGTTGGAGCTTGAACCTCCCCATAGATATGTATGGAGTGGAGTTTGCTACTGAAAAGAAACTTTGTGTTCCCTTCAAGCTAGGTGAAGGACGGCTTTCACACACACTTATCTCTCAGAACTGAGCATGTGGAGAGACGTTAGTTCATCCAGCACAAAGGGAACGGGTTGCAGGAGAAACACTTACACTGGTTTCTCAGTCTGTTTCCTAGTGCCGGTTTGAAGTGCCTGCCGTTTTCACTGTAAAACCGGGTTGGAGCTTGAACCTCCCCATATATATGTATGGAGTGGAGTTTGCAAGTGAAAAGAAACTTTGTGTTCCCTTCAAGCTAGGTGAAGGACGGCTTTCACACACACTTATCTCTCAGAACTGAGCATGTGGAGAGACGTTCGTTCATCCAGCACAAAGGGAACGGGTTGCAGGAGAATCACTTACTCTGGTTTCTCAGTCTGTTTCCTAGTGCCGGTTTGAAGTGCCTGCCGTTTTCACTGTAAAACCGGGTTGGAGCTTGAACCTCCCCATATATATGTATGGAAAGGAGTTTGCAAGTGAAAAGAAACTTTGTGTTCCGTTCAAGCTAGGTGAAGGACGGCTTTCACACACACTTATCTCTTAGAACTGAGCATGTGGAGAGACGTTCGTTCATCCAGCACAAAGGGAACGGGTTGCAGGAGAAACACTTACTCTGGTTTCTCAGTCTGTTTCCTAGTGCCGGTTTGAAGTGCCTGCCGTTTTCACTGTAAAACCGGGTTGGAGCTTGAACCTCCCCATATATATGTATGGAGTGGTGTTTGCAAGTGAAAAGAAACTTTGTGTTCCCTTCAAGCTAGGTGAAGGACGGCTTTCACACACACTTATCTCTCAGAACTGAGCATGTGGAGAGACGTTCGTTCATCCAGCACAAAGGGAACGGGTTGCAGGAGAAACACTTACTCTGGTTTCTCAGTCTGTTTCCTAGTGCCGGTTTGAAGTGCCTGCCGTTTTCACTGTAAAACCGGGTTGGAGCTTGAACCTCCCCATATATATGTATGGAGTGGAGTTTGCTACTGAAAAGAAACTTTGTGTTCCCTTCAAGCTAGGTGAAGGACGGCTTTCACACACACTTATCTCTCAGAACTGAGCATGTGGAGAGACGTTCGTTCATCCAGCACAAAGGGAACGGGTTGCAGGAGAAACACTTACTCTGGTTTCTCAGTCTGTTTCCTAGTGCCGGTTTGAAGTGCCTGCCGTTTTCACTGTAAAACCGGGTTGGAGCTTGAACCTCCCCATATATATGTATGGAGTGGAGTTTGCTACTGAAAAGAAACTTTGTGTTCCCTTCAAGCTAGGTGAAGGACGGCTTTCACACACAATTATCTCTCAGAACTGAGCATGTGGAGAGACGTTCGTTCATCCAGCACAAAGGGAACGGGTTGCAGGAGAAACACTTACTCTGGTTTCTCAGTCTGTTTCCTAGTGCCGGTTTGAAGTGCCTGCCGTTTTCACTGTAAAACCGGCCTGGAGCTTGAACCTCCCCATATATATGTATGGAGTGGAGTTTGCAGGTGAAAAGAAATTTTGTGTTCCCTTCAAGCTAGGTGAAGGACGGCTTTCACACACACTTATCTCTCAGAACTGAGCATGTGGAGAGACGTTCGTTCATCCAGCACAAAGGGAACGGGTTGCAGGAGAAACACTTACTCTGGTTTCTCAGTCTGTTTCCTAGTGCCGGTTTGAAGTGCCTGCCGTTTTCACTGTAAAACCGGGTTGGAGCTTGAACCTCCCCGGATATATGTATTTAGTGGAGTTTGCTACTGAAAAGAAACTTTGTGTTCCCTTCAAGCTAGGTGAAGGACGGCTTTCACACATACTTATCTCTCAGAACTGAGCATGTGGAGAGACGTTCGTTCATCCAGCACAAAGGGAACGGGTTGCAGGAGAAACACTTACTCTGGTTTCTCAGTCTGTTTCCTAGTGCCGGTTTGAAGTGCCTGCCGTTTTCACTGTAATACCGGGTTGGAGCTTGAACCTCCCCATATATATGTATGGAGTGGAGTTTGCTACTGAAAAGAAACTTTGTGTTCCCTTCAAGCTAGGTGAAGGACGGCTTTCACACACACTTATCTCTCAGAACTGAGCATGTGGAGAGACGTTCGTTCATCCAGCACAAAGGGAACGGGTTGCAGGAGAAACACTTACTCTGGTTTCTCAGTCTGTTTCCTAGTGCCGGTTTGAAGTGCCTGCCGTTTTCACTGTAAAACCGGGTTGGAGCTTGAACCTCCCCATAGATATGTATGGAGTGGAGTTTGCTACTGAAAAGAAACTTTGTGTTCCCTTCAAGCTAGGTGAAGGACGGCTTTCACACACACTTATCTCTCAGAACTGAGCATGTGGAGAGACGTTAGTTCATCCAGCACAAAGGGAACGGGTTGCAGGAGAAACACTTACACTGGTTTCTCAGTCTGTTTCCTAGTGCCGGTTTGAAGTGCCTGCCGTTTTCACTGTAAAACCGGGTTGGAGCTTGAACCTCCCCATATATATGTATGGAGTGGAGTTTGCAAGTGAAAAGAAACTTTGTGTTCCCTTCAAGCTAGGTGAAGGACGGCTTTCACACACACTTATCTCTCAGAACTGAGCATGTGGAGAGACGTTCGTTCATCCAGCACAAAGGGAACGGGTTGCAGGAGAATCACTTACTCTGGTTTCTCAGTCTGTTTCCTAGTGCCGGTTTGAAGTGCCTGCCGTTTTCACTGTAAAACCGGGTTGGAGCTTGAACCTCCCCATATATATGTATGGAAAGGAGTTTGCAAGTGAAAAGAAACTTTGTGTTCCGTTCAAGCTAGGTGAAGGACGGCTTTCACACACACTTATCTCTTAGAACTGAGCATGTGGAGAGACGTTCGTTCATCCAGCACAAAGGGAACGGGTTGCAGGAGAAACACTTACTCTGGTTTCTCAGTCTGTTTCCTAGTGCCGGTTTGAAGTGCCTGCCGTTTTCACTGTAAAACCGGGTTGGAGCTTGAACCTCCCCATATATATGTATGGAGTGGTGTTTGCAAGTGAAAAGAAACTTTGTGTTCCCTTCAAGCTAGGTGAAGGACGGCTTTCACACACACTTATCTCTCAGAACTGAGCATGTGGAGAGACGTTCGTTCATCCAGCACAAAGGGAACGGGTTGCAGGAGAAACACTTACTCTGGTTTCTCAGTCTGTTTCCTAGTGCCGGTTTGAAGTGCCTGCCGTTTTCACTGTAAAACCGGGTTGGAGCTTGAACCTCCCCATTTATATGTATGGAGTGGGGTTTGCAACTGAAAAGAAACTTTGTGTTCCCTTCAAGCTAGGTGAAGGACGGCTTTCACACACACTTATCTCTCAGAACTGAGCATGTGGAGAGACGTTCGTTCATCCAGCACAAAGGGAACGGGTTGCAGGAGAATCACTTAGTCTGGTTTCTCAGTCTGTTTCCTAGTGCCGGTTTGAAGTGCCTGCCGTTTTCACTGTAAAACCGGGTTGGAGCTTGAACCTCCCCGTATATATGTATTTAGTGGAGTTTGCTACTGAAAAGAAACTTTGTGGTCCCTTCAAGCTAGGTGAAGGACGGCTTTCACACACACTTATCTCTCAGAACTGAGCATGTGGAGAGACGTTCGTTCATCCAGCACAAAGGGAACGGGTTGCAGGAGAAACACTTACTCTGGTTTCTCAGTCTGTTTCCTAGTGCCGGTTTGAAGTGCCTGCCGTTTTCACTGTAATACCGTGTGGGAGCTTGAACATCCCCATATATATGTATGGAGTGGAGTTTGCTACTGAAAAGAAACTTTGTGTTCCCTTCAAGCTAGGTGAAGGACGGCTTTCACACACACTTATCTCTCAGAACTGAGCATGTGGAGAGACGTTCGTTCATCCAGCACAAAGGGAACGGGTTGCAGGAGAAACACTTACTCTGGTTTCTCAGTCTGTTTCCTAGTGCCGGTTTGAAGTGCCTGCCGTTTTCACTGTAAAACCGGGTTGGAGCTTGAACCTCCCCATAGATATGTATGGAGTGGAGTTTGCAAGTGAAAAGAAACTTTGTGTTCCCTTCAAGCTAGGTGAAGGACGGCTTTCACACACACTTATCTCTCAGAACTGAGCATGTGGAGAGACGTTAGTTCATCCAGCACAAAGGGAACGGGTTGCAGGAGAAACACTTACACTGGTTTCTCAGTCTGTTTCCTAGTGCCGGTTTGAAGTGCCTGCCGTTTTCACTGTAAAACCGGGTTGGAGCTTGAACCTCCCCATATATATGTATGGAGTGGAGTTTGCAAGTGAAAAGAAACTTTGTGTTCCCTTCAAGCTAGGTGAAGGACGGCTTTCACACACACTTATCTCTCAGAACTGAGCATGTGGAGAGACGTTCGTTCATCCAGCACAAAGGGAACGGGTTGCAGGAGAATCACTTACTCTGGTTTCTCAGTCTGTTTCCTAGTGCCGGTTTGAAGTGCCTGCCGTTTTCACTGTAAAACCGGGTTGGAGCTTGAACCTCCCCATATATATGTATGGAAAGGAGTTTGCAAGTGAAAAGAAACTTTGTGTTCCGTTCAAGCTAGGTGAAGGACGGCTTTCACACACACTTATCTCTTAGAACTGAGCATGTGGAGAGACGTTCGTTCATCCAGCACAAAGGGAACGGGTTGCAGGAGAAACACTTACTCTGGTTTCTCAGTCTGTTTCCTAGTGCCGGTTTGAAGTGCCTGCCGTTTTCACTGTAAAACCGGGTTGGAGCTTGAACCTCCCCATATATATGTATGGAGTGGTGTTTGCAAGTGAAAAGAAACTTTGTGTTCCCTTCAAGCTAGGTGAAGGACGGCTTTCACACACACTTATCTCTCAGAACTGAGCATGTGGAGAGACGTTCGTTCATCCAGCACAAAGGGAACGGGTTGCAGGAGAAACACTTACTCTGGTTTCTCAGTCTGTTTCCTAGTGCCGGTTTGAAGTGCCTGCCGTTTTCACTGTAAAACCGGGTTGGAGCTTGAACCTCCCCATTTATATGTATGGAGTGGGGTTTGCAACTGAAAAGAAACTTTGTGTTCCCTTCAAGCTAGGTGAAGGACGGCTTTCACACACACTTATCTCTCAGAACTGAGCATGTGGAGAGACGTTCGTTCATCCAGCACAAAGGGAACGGGTTGCAGGAGAATCACTTAGTCTGGTTTCTCAGTCTGTTTCCTAGTGCCGGTTTGAAGTGCCTGCCGTTTTCACTGTAAAACCGGGTTGGAGCTTGAACCTCCCCGTATATATGTATTTAGTGGAGTTTGCTACTGAAAAGAAACTTTGTGGTCCCTTCAAGCTAGGTGAAGGACGGCTTTCACACACACTTATCTCTCAGAACTGAGCATGTGGAGAGACGTTCGTTCATCCAGCACAAAGGGAACGGGTTGCAGGAGAAACACTTACTCTGGTTTCTCAGTCTGTTTCCTAGTGCCGGTTTGAAGTGCCTGCCGTTTTCACTGTAATACCGTGTGGGAGCTTGAACCTCCCCATATATATGTATGGAGTGGAGTTTGCTACTGAAAAGAAACTTTGTGTTCCCTTCAAGCTAGGTGAAGGACGGCTTTCACACACACTTATCTCTCAGAACTGAGCATGTGGAGAGACGTTCGTTCATCCAGCACAAAGGGAACGGGTTGCAGGAGAAACACTTACTCTGGTTTCTCAGTCTGTTTCCTAGTGCCGGTTTGAAGTGCCTGCCGTTTTCACTGTAAAACCGGGTTGGAGCTTGAACCTCCCCATAGATATGTATGGAGTGGAGTTTGCTACTGAAAAGAAACTTTGTGTTCCCTTCAAGCTAGGTGAAGGACGGCTTTCACACACACTTATCTCTCAGAACTGAGCATGTGGAGAGACGTTAGTTCATCCAGCACAAAGGGAACGGGTTGCAGGAGAAACACTTACACTGGTTTCTCAGTCTGTTTCCTAGTGCCGGTTTGAAGTGCCTGCCGTTTTCACTGTAAAACCGGGTTGGAGCTTGAACCTCCCCATATATATGTATGGAGTGGAGTTTGCAAGTGAAAAGAAACTTTGTGTTCCCTTCAAGCTAGGTGAAGGACGGCTTTCACACACACTTATCTCTCAGAATTGAGCATGTGGAGAGACGTTCGTTCAT
This sequence comes from Vicugna pacos, assembly GCF_048564905.1. Classification (NCBI taxonomy): domain Eukaryota; kingdom Metazoa; phylum Chordata; class Mammalia; order Artiodactyla; family Camelidae; genus Vicugna; species Vicugna pacos. Next base: position 2,811,958 of record NW_027328742.1, read on the forward strand.
CCAGCACAAAGGGAACGGGTTGCAGGAGAAACACTTACTCTGGTTTCTCAGTCTGTTTCCTAGTGCCGGTTTGAAGTGCCTGCCGTTTTCACAGTAAAACCGGGTTGGAGCTTGAACCTCCCCATATATATGTATGGAGTGGTGTTTGCAAGTGAAAAGAAACTTTGTGTTCCCTTCAAGCTAGGTGAAGGACGGCTTTCACACACACTTATCTCTCAGAACTGAGCATGTGGAGAGACGTTCGTTCATCCAGCACAAAGGGTACGGGTTGCAGGAGAATCACTTAGTCTGGTTTCTCAGTCTGTTTCCTAGTGCCGGTTTGAAGTGCCTGCCGTTTTCACTGTAAAACCGGGTTGGAGCTTGAACCTCCCCGTATATATGTATTTAGTGGAGTTTGCTACTGAAAAGAAACTTTGTGGTCCCTTCAAGCTAGGTGAAGGACGGCTTTCACACACACTTATCTCTCAGAACTGAGCATGTGGAGAGACGTTCGTTCATCCAGCACAAAGGGAACGGGTTGCAGGAGAAACACTTACTCTGGTTTCTCAGTCTGTTTCCTAGTGCCGGTTTGAAGTGCCTGCCGTTTTCACTGTAATACCGTGTGGGAGCTTGAACATCCCCATATATATGTATGGAGTGGAGTTTGCTACTGAAAAGAAACTTTGTGTTCCCTTCAAGCTAGGTGAAGGACGGCTTTCACACACACTTATCTCTCAGAACTGAGCATGTGGAGAGACGTTCGTTCATCCAGCACAAAGGGAACGGGTTGCAGGAGAAACACTTACTCTGGTTTCTCAGTCTGTTTCCTAGTGCCGGTTTGAAGTGCCTGCCGTTTTCACTGTAAAACCGGGTTGGAGCTTGAACCTCCCCATAGATATGTATGGAGTGGAGTTTGCAAGTGAAAAGAAACTTTGTGTTCCCTTCAAGCTAGGTGAAGGACGGCTTTCACACACACTTATCTCTCAGAACTGAGCATGTGGAGAGACGTTAGTTCATCCAGCACAAAGGGAACGGGTTGCAGGAGAAACACTTACACTGGTTTCTCAGTCTGTTTCCTAGTGCCGGTTTGAAGTGCCTGCCGTTTTCACTGTAAAACCGGGTTGGAGCTTGAACCTCCCCATATATATGTATGGAGTGGAGTTTGCAAGTGAAAAGAAACTTTGTGTTCCCTTCAAGCTAGGTGAAGGACGGCTTTCACACACACTTATCTCTCAGAACTGAGCATGTGGAGAGACGTTCGTTCATCCAGCACAAAGGGAACGGGTTGCAGGAGAATCACTTACTCTGGTTTCTCAGTCTGTTTCCTAGTGCCGGTTTGAAGTGCCTGCCGTTTTCACTGTAAAACCGGGTTGGAGCTTGAACCTCCCCATATATATGTATGGAAAGGAGTTTGCAAGTGAAAAGAAACTTTGTGTTCCGTTCAAGCTAGGTGAAGGACGGCTTTCACACACACTTATCTCTTAGAACTGAGCATGTGGAGAGACGTTCGTTCATCCAGCACAAAGGGAACGGGTTGCAGGAGAAACACTTACTCTGGTTTCTCAGTCTGTTTCCTAGTGCCGGTTTGAAGTGCCTGCCGTTTTCACTGTAAAACCGGGTTGGAGCTTGAACCTCCCCATATATATGTATGGAGTGGTGTTTGCAAGTGAAAAGAAACTTTGTGTTCCCTTCAAGCTAGGTGAAGGACGGCTTTCACACACACTTATCTCTCAGAACTGAGCATGTGGAGAGACGTTCGTTCATCCAGCACAAAGGGAACGGGTTGCAGGAGAAACACTTACTCTGGTTTCTCAGTCTGTTTCCTAGTGCCGGTTTGAAGTGCCTGCCGTTTTCACTGTAAAACCGGGTTGGAGCTTGAACCTCCCCATTTATATGTATGGAGTGGGGTTTGCAACTGAAAAGAAACTTTGTGTTCCCTTCAAGCTAGGTGAAGGACGGCTTTCACACACACTTATCTCTCAGAACTGAGCATGTGGAGAGACGTTCGTTCATCCAGCACAAAGGGAACGGGTTGCAGGAGAATCACTTAGTCTGGTTTCTCAGTCTGTTTCCTAGTGCCGGTTTGAAGTGCCTGCCGTTTTCACTGTAAAACCGGGTTGGAGCTTGAACCTCCCCGTATATATGTATTTAGTGGAGTTTGCTACTGAAAAGAAACTTTGTGGTCCCTTCAAGCTAGGTGAAGGACGGCTTTCACACACACTTATCTCTCAGAACTGAGCATGTGGAGAGACGTTCGTTCATCCAGCACAAAGGGAACGGGTTGCAGGAGAAACACTTACTCTGGTTTCTCAGTCTGTTTCCTAGTGCCGGTTTGAAGTGCCTGCCGTTTTCACTGTAATACCGTGTGGGAGCTTGAACCTCCCCATATATATGTATGGAGTGGAGTTTGCTACTGAAAAGAAACTTTGTGTTCCCTTCAAGCTAGGTGTAGGACGGCTTTCACACACACTTATCTCTCAGAACTGAGCATGTGGAGAGACGTTCGTTCATCCAGCACAAAGGGAACGGGTTGCAGGAGAAACACTTACTCTGGTTTCTCAGTCTGTTTCCTAGTGCCGGTTTGAAGTGCCTGCCGTTTTCACTGTAAAACCGGGTTGGAGCTTGAACCTCCCCATAGATATGTATGGAGTGGAGTTTGCTACTGAAAAGAAACTTTGTGTTCCCTTCAAGCTAGGTGAAGGACGGCTTTCACACACACTTATCTCTCAGAACTGAGCATGTGGAGAGACGTTAGTTCATCCAGCACAAAGGGAACGGGTTGCAGGAGAAACACTTACACTGGTTTCTCAGTCTGTTTCCTAGTGCCGGTTTGAAGTGCCTGCCGTTTTCACTGTAAAACCGGGTTGGAGCTTGAACCTCCCCATATATATGTATGGAGTGGAGTTTGCAAGTGAAAAGAAACTTTGTGTTCCCTTCAAGCTAGGTGAAGGACGGCTTTCACACACACTTATCTCTCAGAACTGAGCATGTGGAGAGACGTTCGTTCATCCAGCACAAAGGGAACGGGTTGCAGGAGAAACACTTACTCTGGTTTCTCAGTCTGTTTCCTAGTGCCGGTTTGAAGTGCCTGCCTTTTTCACAGTAAAACCGGGTTGGAGCTTGAACCTCCCCATATATATGTATGGAGTGGTGTTTGCAAGTGAAAAGAAACTTTGTGTTCCCTTCAAGCTAGGTGAAGGACGGCTTTCACACACACTTATCTCTCAGAACTGAGCATGTGGAGAGACGTTCGTTCATCCAGCACAAAGGGAACGGGTTGCAGAAGAACAATTACTCTGGTTTCTCAGTCTGTTTCCTAGTGCAGGTTTGAAGTGCCTGCCGTTTTCACTGTAAAACCGGGTTGGAGCTTGAACCTCCCCATATGTATGTATGGAGTGGAGTTTGCAAGTGAAAAGAAACTTTGTGTTCCCTTCAAGCTAGGTGAAGGACGGCTTTCACACACACTTATCTCTCAGAACTGAGCATGTGGAGAGACGTTCGTTCATCCAGCACAAAGGGAACGGGTTGCAGGAGAATCACTTAGTCTGGTTTCTCAGTCTGTTTCCTAGTGCCGGTTTGAAGTGCCTGCCGTTTTTACTGTAAAACCGGGTTGGAGCTTGAACCTCCCCATATATATGTATGGAGTGGAGTTTGCAAGTGAAAAGAAACTTTGTGTTCCCTTCAAGCTAGGTGAAGGACGGCTTTCACACACACTTATCTCTCAGAACTGAGCATGTGGAGAGACGTTCGTTCATCCAGCACAAAGGGAACGGGTTGCAGGAGAAACACTTACTCTGGTTTCTCAGTCTGTTTCCTAGTGCCGGTTTGAAGGGCCTGCCGTTTTCACTGTAAAACCGGCCTGGAGCTTGAACCTCCCCATACATATGTATGGAGTGGAGTTTGCTACTGAAAAGAAACTTTGTGTTCCCTTCAAGCTAGGTGAAGGACGGCTTTCACACACACTTATCTCTCAGAACTGAGCATGTGGAGAGACGTTCGTTCATCCAGCACAAAGGGAACGGGTTGCAGGAGAAACACTTACTCTGGTTTCTCAGTCTGTTTCCTAGTGCCGGTTTGAAGTGCCTGCCGTTTTCACTGTAAAACCGGGTTGGAGCTTGAACCTCCCCATATATATGTATGGAGTGGAGTTTGCTACTGAAAAGAAACTTTGTGTTCCCTTCAAGCTAGGTGAAGGACGGCTTTCACACACACTTATCTCTCAGAACTGAGCATGTGGAGAGATGTTCGTTCATCCAGCACAAAGGGAACGGGTTGCAGGAGAAACACTTACTCTGGTTTCTCAGTCTGTTTCCTAGTGCCGGTTTGAAGTGCCTGCCGTTTTCACTGTAAAACCGGGTTGGAGCTTGAACCTCCCCATATATATGTATGGAGTGGAGTTTGCAAGTGAAAAGAAACTTTGTGTTCCCTTCAAGCTAGGTGAAGGACGGCTTACACACACACTTATCTCTCAGAACTGAGCATGTGGAGAGACGTTCGTTCATCCAGCTCAAAGGGAACGGGTTGCAGGAGAAACACTTACTCTGGTTTCTCAGTCTGTTTCCTAGTGTCGGTTTGAAGTGCCTGCCGTTTTCACTGTAAAACCGGCCTGGAGCTTGAACCTCCCCATATATATGTATGGAAAGGAGTTTGCAAGTGAAAAGAAACTTTGTGTTCACTTCAAGCTAGGTGAAGGACGGCTTTCACACACACTTATCTCTCAGAACTGAGCATGTAGAGAGACGTTCGTTCATCCAGCACAAAGGGAACGGGTTGCAGGAGAAACACTTACTCTGGTTTCTCAGTCTGTTTCCTACTGCCGGTTTGAAGTGCCTGCCGTTTTCACTGTAAAACCGGCCTGGAGCTTGAACCTCCCCATATATATGTATGGAGTGGAGTTTGCAACTGAAAAGAAACTTTGTGTTCCCTTCAAGCTAGGTGAACGACGGCTTTCACACACACTTATCTCTCAGAACTGAGCATGTGGAGAGACGTTCGTTCATCCAGTACAAAGGGAACGCGTTGCAGGAGAATCACTTATTCTGGTTTCTCAGTCTGTTTCCTAGTGCCGGTTTGAAGTGCCTGCCGTTTTCACTGTAAAACCGGGTTGGAGCTTGAACCTCCCCATATATATGTATGGAGTGGAGTTTGCTACTGATAAGAAACTTTGTGTTCCCTTCAAGCTAGGTGAAGGACGGCTTTCACTCACAATTATCTCTTAGAACTGAGCATGTGGAGAGACGTTCGTTCATCCAGCACAAAGGGAACGGGTTGCAGGAGAAACACTTACTCTGGTTTCTCAGTCTGTTTCCTAGTGCCGGTTTGAAGTGCCTGCCGTTTTCACTGTAAAACCGGGTTGGAGCTTGAACCTCCCCATATATATGTATGGATTGGAGTTTGCAAGTGAAAAGAAACTTTGTGTTCCCTTCAAGCTAGGTGAAGGACGGCTTTCACACACACTTATCTCTCAGAACTGAGCATGTGGAGAGACGTTCGTTCATCCAGCACAAAGGGAACGGGTTGCAGGAGAAACACTTACTCTGGTTTCTCAGTCTGTTTCCTAGTGCCGGTTTGAAGTGCCTGCCGTTTTCACTGTAAAACCGGGTTGGAGCTTGAACCTCCCCTTATATATGTATGGAAAGGAGTTTGTAAGTGAAAAGAAACTTTGTGTTCCGTTCAAGCTAGGTGAAGGACGGCTTTCACACACACTTATCTCTCAGAACTGAGCATGTGGAGAGACGTTCGTTCATCCAGCACAAAGGGAACGGGTTGCAGGAGAAACACTTACTCTGGTTTCTCAGTCTGTTTCCTAGTGCCGGTTTGAAGTGCCTGCCGTTTTCACTGTAAAACCGGGTTGGAGCTTGAACCTCCCCATAGATATGTATGGAGTGAAGTTTGCTACTGAAAAGAAACTTTGTGTTCCCTTCAAGCTAGGTGAAGGACGGCTTTCACACACACTTATCTCTCAGAACTGAGCATGTGGAGAGACGTTCGTTCATCCAGCACAAAGGGAACGGGTTGCAGTTGAAACACTTACTCTGGTTTCTCAGTCTGTTTCCTAGTGCCTGTTTGAAGTGCCTGCCGTTTTCACTGTAAAACCGGGTTGGAGCTTGAACCTCCCCCTATATATGTATGGAGTGGAGTTTGCAAGTGAAAAGAAACTTTGTGTTCCCTTCAAGCTAGGTGAAGGACGGCTTTCACACACACTTATCTCTCAGAACTGAGCATGTGGAGAGACGTTCGTTCATCCAGCACAAAGGGAACAGGTTGCAGGAGAATCACTTACTCTGGTTTCTCAGTCTCTTTCCTAGTGCCGGTTTGAAGTGCCTGCCGTTTTCACTGTAAAACCGGGTTGGAGCTTGAACCACCCCATATATATGTATGGAGTGGAGTTTGCTACTGAAAAGAAACTTTGTGTTCCCTTCAAGCTAGGTGAAGGACGGCTTTCACACACACTTATCTCTCAGAACTGAGCATGTGGAGAGACGTTCGTTCATCCAGCACAAAGGGAACGGGTTGCAGGAGAAACACTTACTCTGGTTTCTCAGTCTGTTTCCTAGTGCCGGTTTGAAGTGCCTGCCGTTTTCACTGTAAAACCGGCCTGGAGCTTGAACCTCCCCATATATATGTATGGAGTGGAGTTTGCAGGTGAAAAGAAATTTTGTGTTCCCTTCAAGCTAGGTGAAGGACGGCTTTCACACACACTTATCTCTCAGAACTGAGCATGTAGAGAGACGTTCGTTCATCCAGCACAAAGGGAACGGGTTGCAGGAGAAACACTTACTCTGGTTTCTCAGTCTGTTTCCTAGTGCCGGTTTGAAGTGCCTGCCGTTTTCACTGTAAAACCGGCCTGGAGCTTGAACCTCCCCATATATATGTATGGAGTGGAGTTTGCAACTGAAAAGAAACTTTGTGTTCCCTTCAAGCTAGGTGAAGGACGGCTTTCACACACACTTATCTCTCAGAACTGAGCATGTGGAGAGACGTTCGTTCATCCAGCACAAAGGGAACGGGTTGCAGGAGAATCACTTATTCTGGTTTCTCAGTCTGTTTCCTAGTGCCGGTTTGAAGTGCCTGCCGTTTTCACTGTAAAACCGGCCTGGAGCTTGAACCTCCCCATATATATGTATGGAGTGGAGTTTGCTACTGAAAAGAAACTTTGTGTTCCCTTCAAGCTAGGTGAAGGACGGCTTTCACACACACTTATCTCTCAGAACTGAGCATGTGGAGAGACGTTCGTTCATCCAGCACAAAGGGAACGGGTTGCAGGAGAAACACTTACTCTGGTTTCTCAGTCTGTTTCCTAGTGCCGGTTTGAAGTGCCTGCCGTTTTCACTGTAAAACCGGCCTGGAGCTTGAACCTCCCCATATATATGTATGGAGTGGAGTTTGCAAGTGAAAAGAAATTTTGTGTTCCCTTCAAGCTAGGTGAAGGACGGCTTTCACACACACTTATCTCTCAGAACTCAGCATGTGGAGAGACGTTCGTTCATCCAGCACAAAGGTAACGGGTTGCAGGAGAAACACTTACTCTGGTTTCTCAGTCTGTTTCCTAGTGCCGGTTTGAAGTGCCTGCCGTTTTCACTGTAAAACCGGGTTGGAGCTTGAACCTCCCCATATATATGTATGGAGTGGTGTTTGCAAGTGGAAAGAAACTTTGTGTTCCCTTCAAGCTAGGTGAAGGACGGCTTTCACACACAATTATCTCTTAGAACTGAGCATGTGGAGAGACGTTCGTTCATCCAGCACAAAGGGAACGGGTTGCAGGAGAAACACTTACTCTGGTTTCTCAGTCTGTTTCCTAGTGCCGGTTTGAAGTGCCTGCCGTTTTCCCTGTAAAACCGGGTTGGAGCTTGAACCTCCCCATATATATGTATGGATTGGAGTTTGCAAGTGAAAAGAAATTTTGTGTTCCCTTCAAGCTAGGTGAAGTACGGCTTTCACACACACTTATCTCTCAGAACTGAGCATGTGGAGAGACGTTCGTTCATCCAGCACAAAGGGAACGGGTTGCAGGAGAAACACTTACTCTGGTTTCTCAGTCTGTTTCCTAGTGCCGGTTTGAAGTGCCTGCCGTTTTCACTGTAAAACCGGGTTGGAGCTTGAACCTCCCCATATATATGTATGGAGTGGAGTTTGCAGGTGAAAAGAAATTTTGTGTTCCCTTCAAGCTAGGTGAAGGACGGCTTTCACACACACTTATCTCTCAGAACTGAGCATGTGGAGAGACGTTCGTTCATCCAGCACAAAGGGAACGGGTTGCAGGAGAAACACTTACTCTGGTTTCTCAGTCTGTTTCCTAGTGCCGGTTTGAAGTGCCTGCCGTTTTCACTGTAAAACCGGGTTGGAGCTTGAACCTCCCCATATATATGTATGGAAAGGAGTTTGCAAGTGAAAAGAAACTTTGTGTTCCGTTCAAGCTAGGTGAAGGACGGCTTTCACACACACTTATCTCTCAGAACTGAGCATGTGGAGAGACGTTCGTTCATCCAGCACAAAGGGAACGGGTTGCAGGAGAAACACTTACTCTGGTTTCTCAGTCTGTTTCCTAGTGCCGGTTTGAAGTGCCTGCCGTTTTCACTGTAAAACCGGGTTGGAGCTTGAACTTCCCCATATATATGTATGGAGTGGTGTTTGCAAGTGAAAAGAAACTTTGTGTTCCCTTCAAGCTAGGTGAAGGACGGCTTTCACACACACTTATCTCTCAGAACTGAGCATGTGGAGAGACGTTCGTTCATCCAGCACAAAGGGAACGGGTTGCAGGAGAAACACTTACTCTGGTTTCTGAGTCTGTTTCCTAGTGCCGGTTTGAAGTGCCTGCCGTTTTCACTGTAAAACCGGGTTGGAGCTTGAACCTCCCCATATATATGTATGGAGTGGAGTTTGCAAGTGAAAAGAAACTTTGTGTTCCCTTCAAGCTAGGTGAAGGACGGCTTTCACACACACTTATCTCTCAGAACTGAGCATGTGGAGAGACGTTCGTTCATCCAGCACAAAGGGAACGGGTTGCAGGAGAAACACTTACTCTGGTTTCTCAGTCTGTTTCCTAGTGCCGGTTTGAAGTGCCTGCCGTTTTCACTGTAAAACCGGGTTGGAGCTTGAACCTCCCCCTATATATGTATGGAGTGGAGTTTGCAAGTGAAAAGAAACTTTGTGTTCCCTTCAAGCTAGGTGAAGGACGGCTTTCACACACACTTATCTCTCAGAACTGAGCATGTGGAGAGACGTTCGTTCATCCAGCACAAAGGGAACGGGTTGCAGGAGAAACACTTACTCTGGTTTCTCAGTCTGTTTCCTAGTGCCGGTTTGAAGTGCCTGCCGTTTTCACTGTAAAACCGGGTTGGAGCTTAAACCTCCCCATATATATGTATGGAGTGGAGTTTGCTCCTGAAAAGAAACTTTGTGTTTCCTTCAAGCTAGGTGAAGGACGGCTTTCACACACACTTATCTCTCAGAACTGAGCATGTGGAGAGACGTTCGTTCATCCAGCACAAAGGGAACGGGTTGCAGGAGAAACACTTACTCTGGTTTCTCAGTCTGTTTCCTAGTGCCGGTTTGAAGTGCCTGCCGTTTTCACTGTAAAACCGGGTTGGAGCTTGAACCTCCCCCTATATATGTATGGAGTGGAGTTTGCAAGTGAAAAGAAACTTTGTGTTCCCTTCAAGCTAGGTGAAGGACGGCTTTCACACACACTTATCTCTCAGAACTGAGCATGTGGAGAGACGTTCGTTCATCCAGCACAAAGGGAACGGGTTGCAGGAGAAACACTTACTCTGGTTTCTCAGTCTGTTTCCTAGTGCCGGTTTGAAGTGCCTGCCGTTTTCACTGTAAAACCGGGTTGGAGCTTGAACCTCCCCATATATATGTATGGAAAGGAGTTTGCAAGTGAAAAGAAACTTTGTGTTCCGTTCAAGCTAGGTGAAGGACGGCTTTCACACACACTTATCTCTCAGAACTGAGCATGTGGAGAGACGTTCGTTCATCCAGCACAAAGGGAACGGGTTGCAGGAGAAACACTTACTCTGGTTTCTCAGTCTGTTTCCTAGTGCCGGTTTGAAGTGCCTGCCGTTTTCACTGTAAAACCGGGTTGGAGCTTGAACCTCCCCATATATATGTATGGAGTGGTGTTTGCTACTGAAAAGAAACTTTGTGTTCCCTTCAAGCTAGGTGAAGGACGGCTTTCACACACACTTATCTCTCAGAACTGAGCATGTGGAGAGACGTTCGTTCATCCAGCACAAAGGGAACGGGTTGCAGGAGAAACACTTACTCTGGTTTCTCAGTCTGTTTCCTAGTGCCGGTTTGAAGTGCCTGCCGTTTTCACTGTAAAACCGGGTTGGAGCTTGAACCTCCCCCTATATATGTATGGAGTGGAGTTTGCAAGTGAAAAGAAACTTTGTGTTCCCTTCAAGCTAGGTGAAGGACGGCTGTCACACACACTTATCTCTCAGAACTGAGCATGTGGAGAGACGTTCGTTCATCCAGCACAAAGGGAACAGGTTGCAGGAGAATCACTTACTCTGGTTTCTCAGTCTGTTTCCTAGTGCCGGTTTGAAGTGCCTGCCGTTTTCACTGTAAAACCGAGTTGGAGCTTGAACCTCCCCATATATATGTATGGAAAGGAGTTTGCTACTGAAAAGAAACTTTGTGTTCCCTTCAAGCTAGGTGAAGGACGGCTTTCACACACACTTATCTCTCAGAACTGAGCATGTGGAGAGACGTTCGTTCATCCAGCACAAAGGGAACGGGTTGCAGGAGAAACACTTACTCTGGTTTCTCAGTCTGTTTCCTAGTGCCGGTTTGAAGTGCCTGCCGTTTTCACTGTAAAACCGGGTTGGAGCTTGAACCTCCCCATATATATGTATGGAGTGGAGTTTGCAGGTGAAAAGAAATTTTGTGTTCCCTTCAAGCTAGGTGAAGGACGGCTTTCACACACAGTTATCTCTCAGAACTGAGCATGTGGAGAGACGTTCGTTCATCCAGCACAAAGGGAACGGGTTGCAGGAGAAACACTTACTCTGGTTTCTCAGTCTGTTTCCTAGTGCCGGTTTGAAGTGCCTGCCGTTTTCACTGTAAAACCGGGTTGGAGCTTGAACCTCCCCATATATATGTATGTTGTGGTGTTTGCAAGTGAAAAGAAACTTTGTGTTCCCTTCAAGCTAGGTGAAGGACGGCTTTCACACACACTTATCTCTTAGAACTGAGCATGTGGAGAGACGTTCGTTCATCCAGCACAAAGGGAACGGGTTGCAGGAGAAACACTTACTCTGGTTTCTCAGTCTGTTTCCTAGTGCCGGTTTGAAGTGCCTGCCGTTTTCCCTGTAAAACCGGGTTGGAGCTTGAACCTCCCCATATATATGTATGGATTGGAGTTTGCAAGTGAAAAGAAACTTTGTGTTCCCTTCAAGCTAGGTGAAGGACGGCTTTCACACACACTTATCTCTCAGAACTGAGCATGTGGAGAGACGTTCGTTCATCCAGCACAAAGGGAACGGGTTGCAGGAGAAACACTTACTCTGGTTTCTCAGTCTGTTTCCTAGTGCCGGTTTGAAGTGCCTGCCGTTTTCACTGTAAAACCGGGTTGGAGCTTGAACCTCCCCATATATATGTATGGAGTGGAGTTTGCAGGTGAAAAGAAATTTTGTGTTCCCTTCAAGCTAGGTGAAGGACGGCTTTCACACACACTTATCTCTCAGAACTGAGCATGTGGAGAGACGTTCGTTCATCCAGCACAAAGGGAACGGGTTGCAGGAGAAACACTTACTCTGGTTTCTCAGTCTGTTTCCTAGTGCCGGTTTGAAGTGCCTGCCGTTTTCACTGTAAAACCGGGTTGGAGCTTGAACCTCCCCATATATATGTATGGAAAGGAGTTTGCAAGTGAAAAGAAACTTTGTGTTCCGTTCAAGCTAGGTGAAGGACGGCTTTCACACACACTTATCTCTCAGAACTGAGCATGTGGAGAGACGTTCGTTCATCCAGCACAAAGGGAACGGGTTGCAGGAGAAACACTTACTCTGGTTTCTCAGTCTGTTTCCTAGTGCCGGTTTGAAGTGCCTGCCGTTTTCACTGTAAAACCGGGTTGGAGCTTGAACTTCCCCATATATATGTATGGAGTGGTGTTTGCAAGTGAAAAGAAACTTTGTGTTCCCTTCAAGCTAGGTGAAGGACGGCTTTCACACACACTTATCTCTCAGAACTGAGCATGTGGAGAGACGTTCGTTCATCCAGCACAAAGGGAACGGGTTGCAGGAGAAACACTTACTCTGGTTTCTCAGTCTGTTTCCTAGTGCCGGTTTGAAGTGCCTGCCGTTTTCACTGTAAAACCGGGTTGGAGCTTGAACCTCCCCATATATATGTATGGAGTGGAGTTTGCAAGTGAAAAGAAACTTTGTGTTCCCTTCAAGCTAGGTGAAGGACGGCTTTCACACACACTTATCTCTCAGAACTGAGCATGTGGAGAGACGTTCGTTCATCCAGCACAAAGGGAACGGGTTGCAGGAGAAACACTTACTCTGGTTTCTCAGTCTGTTTCCTAGTGCCGGTTTGAAGTGCCTGCCGTTTTCACTGTAAAACCGGGTTGGAGCTTGATCCTCCCCATATATATGTATGGAAAGGAGTTTGCAAGTGAAAAGAAACTTTGTGTTCCGTTCAAGCTAGGTGAAGGACGGCTTTCACACACACTTATCTCTCAGAACTGAGCATGTGGAGAGACGTTCGTTCATCCAGCACAAAGGGAACGGGTTGCAGGAGAAACACTTACTCTGGTTTCTCAGTCTGTTTCCTAGTGCCGGTTTGAAGTGCCTGCCGTTTTCACTGTAAAACCGGGTTGGAGCTTGAACCTCCCCATATATATGTATGGAGTGGAGTTTGCTCCTGAAAAGAAACTTTGTGTTTCCTTCAAGCTAGGTGAAGGACGGCTTTCACACACACTTATCTCTCAGAACTGAGCATGTGGAGAGACGTTCGTTCATCCAGCACAAAGGGAACGGGTTGCAGGAGAAACACTTACTCTGGTTTCTCAGTCTGTTTCCTAGTGCCGGTTTGAAGTGCCTGCCGTGTTCACTGTAAAACCGGCCTGGAGCTTGAACCTCCCCATATATATGTATGGAGTGGAGTTTGCAAGTGAAAAGAAATTTTGTGTTCCCTTCAAGCTAGGTGAAGGACGGCTTTCACACACACTTATCTCTCAGAACTGAGCATGTGGAGAGACGTTCGTTCATCCAGCACAAAGGGAACGGGTTGCAGGAGAAACACTTACTCTGGTTTCTCAGTCTGTTTCCTAGTGCCGGTTTGAAGTGCCTGCCGTTTTCACTGTAAAACCGGGTTGGAGCTTGAACCTCCCCCTATATATGTATGGAGTGGAGTTTGCAAGTGAAAAGAAACTTTGTGTTCCCTTCAAGCTAGGTGAAGGACGGCTTTCACACACACTTATCTCTCAGAACTGAGCATGTGGAGAGACGTTCGTTCATCCAGCACAAAGGGAACGGGTTGCAGGAGAAACACTTACTCTGGTTTCTCAGTCTGTTTCCTAGTGCCGGTTTGAAGTGCCTGCCGTTTTCACTGTAAAACCGGGTTGGAGCTTGAACCTCCCCATATATATGTATGGAGTGGAGTTTGCAAGTGAAAAGAAACTTTGTGTTCCCTTCAAGCTAGGTGAAGGACGGCTTTCACACACACTTATCTCTCAGAACTGAGCATGTGGAGAGACGTTCGTTCATCCAGCACAAAGGGAACGGGTTGCAGGAGAAACACTTACTCTGGTTTCTCAGTCTGTTTCCTAGTGCCGGTTTGAAGTGCCTGCCGTTTTCACTGTAAAACCGGGTTGGAGCTTGAACCTCCCCATATATATGTATGGAGTGGAGTTTGCTCCTGAAAAGAAACTTTGTGTTTCCTTCAAGCTAGGTGAAGGACGGCTTTCACACACACTTATCTCTCAGAACTGAGCATGTGGAGAGACGTTCGTTCATCCAGCACAAAGGGAACGGGTTGCAGGAGAAACACTTACTCTGGTTTCTCAGTCTGTTTCCTAGTGCCGGTTTGAAGTGCCTGCCGTTTTCACTGTAAAACCGGGTTGGAGCTTGAACCTCCCCCTATATATGTATGGAGTGGAGTTTGCAAGTGAAAAGAAACTTTGTGTTCCCTTCAAGCTAGGTGAAGGACGGCTTTCACACACACTTATCTCTCAGAACTGAGCATGTGGAGAGACGTTCGTTCATCCAGCACAAAGGGAACGGGTTGCAGGAGAAACACTTACTCTGGTTTCTCAGTCTGTTTCCTAGTGCCGGTTTGAAGTGCCTGCCGTTTTCACTGTAAAACCGGGTTGGAGCTTGAACCTCCCCATATATATGTATGGAAAGGAGTTTGCAAGTGAAAAGAAACTTTGTGTTCCGTTCAAGCTAGGTGAAGGACGGCTTTCACACACACTTATCTCTCAGAACTGAGCATGTGGAGAGACGTTCGTTCATCCAGCACAAAGGGAACGGGTTGCAGGAGAAACACTTACTCTGGTTTCTCAGTCTGTTTCCTAGTGCCGGTTTGAAGTGCCTGCCGTTTTCACTGTAAAACCGGGTTGGAGCTTGAACCTCCCCATATATATGTATGGAGTGGTGTTTGCTACTGAAAAGAAACTTTGTGTTCCCTTCAAGCTAGGTGAAGGACGGCTTTCACACACACTTATCTCTCAGAACTGAGCATGTGGAGAGACGTTCGTTCATCCAGCACAAAGGGAACGGGTTGCAGGAGAAACACTTACTCTGGTTTCTCAGTCTGTTTCCTAGTGCCGGTTTGAAGTGCCTGCCGTTTTCACTGTAAAACCGGGTTGGAGCTTGAACCTCCCCCTATATATGTATGGAGTGGAGTTTGCAAGTGAAAAGAAACTTTGTGTTCCCTTCAAGCTAGGTGAAGGACGGCTGTCACACACACTTATCTCTCAGAACTGAGCATGTGGAGAGACGTTCGTTCATCCAGCACAAAGGGAACAGGTTGCAGGAGAATCACTTACTCTGGTTTCTCAGTCTGTTTCCTAGTGCCGGTTTGAAGTGCCTGCCGTTTTCACTGTAAAACCGAGTTGGAGCTTGAACCTCCCCATATATATGTATGGAAAGGAGTTTGCTACTGAAAAGAAACTTTGTGTTCCCTTCAAGCTAGGTGAAGGACGGCTTTCACACACACTTATCTCTCAGAACTGAGCATGTGGAGAGACGTTCGTTCATCCAGCACAAAGGGAACGGGTTGCAGGAGAAACACTTACTCTGGTTTCTCAGTCTGTTTCCTAGTGCCGGTTTGAAGTGCCTGCCGTTTTCACTGTAAAACCGGGTTGGAGCTTGAACCTCCCCATATATATGTATGGAGTGGAGTTTGCAGGTGAAAAGAAATTTTTTGTTCCCTTCAAGCTAGGTGAAGGACGGCTTTCACACACAGTTATCTCTCAGAACTGAGCATGTGGAGAGACGTTCGTTCATCCAGCACAAAGGGAACGGGTTGCAGGAGAAACACTTACTCTGGTTTCTCAGTCTGTTTCCTAGTGCCGGTTTGAAGTGCCTGCCGTTTTCACTGTAAAACCGGGTTGGAGCTTGAACCTCCCCATATATATGTATGTTGTGGTGTTTGCAAGTGAAAAGAAACTTTGTGTTCCCTTCAAGCTAGGTGAAGGACGGCTTTCACACACACTTATCTCTTAGAACTGAGCATGTGGAGAGACGTTCGTTCATCCAGCACAAAGGGAACGGGTTGCAGGAGAAACACTTACTCTGGTTTCTCAGTCTGTTTCCTAGTGCCGGTTTGAAGTGCCTGCCGTTTTCCCTGTAAAACCGGGTTGGAGCTTGAACCTCCCCATATATATGTATGGATTGGAGTTTGCAAGTGAAAAGAAACTTTGTGTTCCCTTCAAGCTAGGTGAAGGACGGCTTTCACACACACTTATCTCTCAGAACTGAGCATGTGGAGAGACGTTCGTTCATCCAGCACAAAGGGAACGGGTTGCAGGAGAAACACTTACTCTGGTTTCTCAGTCTGTTTCCTAGTGCCGGTTTGAAGTGCCTGCCGTTTTCACTGTAAAACCGGGTTGGAGCTTGAACCTCCCCATATATATGTATGGAGTGGAGTTTGCAGGTGAAAAGAAATTTTGTGTTCCCTTCAAGCTAGGTGAAGGACGGCTTTCACACACACTTATCTCTCAGAACTGAGCATGTGGAGAGACGTTCGTTCATCCAGCACAAAGGGAACGGGTTGCAGGAGAAACACTTACTCTGGTTTCTCAGTCTGTTTCCTAGTGCCGGTTTGAAGTGCCTGCCGTTTTCACTGTAAAACCGGGTTGGAGCTTGAACCTCCCCATATATATGTATGGAAAGGAGTTTGCAAGTGAAAAGAAACTTTGTGTTCCGTTCAAGCTAGGTGAAGGACGGCTTTCACACACACTTATCTCTCAGAACTGAGCATGTGGAGAGACGTTCGTTCATCCAGCACAAAGGGAACGGGTTGCAGGAGAAACACTTACTCTGGTTTCTCAGTCTGTTTCCTAGTGCCGGTTTGAAGTGCCTGCCGTTTTCACTGTAAAACCGGGTTGGAGCTTGAACTTCCCCATATATATGTATGGAGTGGTGTTTGCAAGTGAAAAGAAACTTTGTGTTCCCTTCAAGCTAGGTGAAGGACGGCTTTCACACACACTTATCTCTCAGAACTGAGCATGTGGAGAGACGTTCGTTCATCCAGCACAAAGGGAACGGGTTGCAGGAGAAACACTTACTCTGGTTTCTCAGTCTGTTTCCTAGTGCCGGTTTGAAGTGCCTGCCGTTTTCACTGTAAAACCGGGTTGGAGCTTGAACCTCCCCATATATATGTATGGAGTGGAGTTTGCAAGTGAAAAGAAACTTTGTGTTCCCTTCAAGCTAGGTGAAGGACGGCTTTCACACACACTTATCTCTCAGAACTGAGCATGTGGAGAGACGTTCGTTCATCCAGCACAAAGGGAACGGGTTGCAGGAGAAACACTTACTCTGGTTTCTCAGTCTGTTTCCTAGTGCCGGTTTGAAGTGCCTGCCGTTTTCACTGTAAAACCGGGTTGGAGCTTGATCCTCCCCATATATATGTATGGAAAGGAGTTTGCAAGTGAAAAGAAACTTTGTGTTTCCTTCAAGCTAGGTGAAGGACGGCTTTCACACACACTTATCTCTCAGAACTGAGCATGTGGAGAGACGTTCGTTCATCCAGCACAAAGGGAACGGGTTGCAGGAGAAACACTTACTCTGGTTTCTCAGTCTGTTTCCTAGTGCCGGTTTGAAGTGCCTGCCGTGTTCACTGTAAAACCGGCCTGGAGCTTGAACCTCCCCATATATATGTATGGAGTGGAGTTTGCAAGTGAAAAGAAATTTTGTGTTCCCTTCAAGCTAGGTGAAGGACGGCTTTCACACACACTTATCTCTCAGAACTGAGCATGTGGAGAGACGTTCGTTCATCCAGCACAAAGGGAACGGGTTGCAGGAGAAACACTTACTCTGGTTTCTCAGTCTGTTTCCTAGTGCCGGTTTGAAGTGCCTGCCGTTTTCACTGTAAAACCGGGTTGGAGCTTGAACCTCCCCCTATATATGTATGGAGTGGAGTTTGCAAGTGAAAAGAAACTTTGTGTTCCCTTCAAGCTAGGTGAAGGACGGCTTTCACACACACTTATCTCTCAGAACTGAGCATGTGGAGAGACGTTCGTTCATCCAGCACAAAGGGAACGGGTTGCAGGAGAAACACTTACTCTGGTTTCTCAGTCTGTTTCCTAGTGCCGGTTTGAAGTGCCTGCCGTTTTCACTGTAAAACCGGGTTGGAGCTTGAACCTCCCCATATATATGTATGGAAAGGAGTTTGCAAGTGAAAAGAAACTTTGTGTTCCGTTCAAGCTAGGTGAAGGACGGCTTTCACACACACTTATCTCTCAGAACTGAGCATGTGGAGAGACGTTCGTTCATCCAGCACAAAGGGAACGGGTTGCAGGAGAAACACTTACTCTGGTTTCTCAGTCTGTTTCCTAGTGCCGGTTTGAAGTGCCTGCCGTTTTCACTGTAAAACCGGGTTGGAGCTTGAACCTCCCCATATATATGTATGGAGTGGTGTTTGCTACTGAAAAGAAACTTTGTGTTCCCTTCAAGCTAGGTGAAGGACGGCTTTCACACACACTTATCTCTCAGAACTGAGCATGTGGAGAGACGTTCGTTCATCCAGCACAAAGGGAACGGGTTGCAGGAGAAACACTTACTCTGGTTTCTCAGTCTGTTTCCTAGTGCCGGTTTGAAGTGCCTGCCGTTTTCACTGTAAAACCGGGTTGGAGCTTGAACCTCCCCCTATATATGTATGGAGTGGAGTTTGCAAGTGAAAAGAAACTTTGTGTTCCCTTCAAGCTAGGTGAAGGACGGCTGTCACACACACTTATCTCTCAGAACTGAGCATGTGGAGAGACGTTCGTTCATCCAGCACAAAGGGAACAGGTTGCAGGAGAATCACTTACTCTGGTTTCTCAGTCTGTTTCCTAGTGCCGGTTTGAAGTGCCTGCCGTTTTCACTGTAAAACCGAGTTGGAGCTTGAACCTCCCCATATATATGTATGGAAAGGAGTTTGCTACTGAAAAGAAACTTTGTGTTCCCTTCAAGCTAGGTGAAGGACGGCTTTCACACACACTTATCTCTCAGAACTGAGCATGTGGAGAGACGTTCGTTCATCCAGCACAAAGGGAACGGGTTGCAGGAGAAACACTTACTCTGGTTTCTCAGTCTGTTTCCTAGTGCCGGTTTGAAGTGCCTGCCGTTTTCACTGTAAAACCGGGTTGGAGCTTGAACCTCCCCATATATATGTATGGAGTGGAGTTTGCAGGTGAAAAGAAATTTTGTGTTCCCTTCAAGCTAGGTGAAGGACGGCTTTCACACACAGTTATCTCTCAGAACTGAGCATGTGGAGAGACGTTCGTTCATCCAGCACAAAGGGAACGGGTTGCAGGAGAAACACTTACTCTGGTTTCTCAGTCTGTTTCCTAGTGCCGGTTTGAAGTGCCTGCCGTTTTCACTGTAAAACCGGGTTGGAGCTTGAACCTCCCCATATATATGTATGTTTTGGTGTTTGCAAGTGAAAAGAAACTTTGTGTTCCCTTCAAGCTAGGTGAAGGACGGCTTTCACACACACTTATCTCTTAGAACTGAGCATGTGGAGAGACGTTCGTTCATCCAGCACAAAGGGAACGGGTTGCAGGAGAAACACTTACTCTGGTTTCTCAGTCTGTTTCCTAGTGCCGGTTTGAAGTGCCTGCCGTTTTCACTGTAAAACCGGGTTGGAGCTTGAACCTCCCCATATATATGTATGGATTGGAGTTTGCAAGTGAAAAGAAACTTTGTGTTCCCTTCAAGCTAGGTGAAGGACGGCTTTCACACACACTTATCTCTCAGAACTGAGCATGTGGAGAGACGTTCGTTCATCCAGCACAAAGGGAACGGGTTGCAGGAGAAACACTTACTCTGGTTTCTCAGTCTGTTTCCTAGTGCCGGTTTGAAGTGCCTGCCGTTTTCACTGTAAAACCGGGTTGGAGCTTGAACCTCCCCATATATATGTATGGAAAGGAGTTTGCAAGTGAAAAGAAACTTTGTGTTCCCTTCAAGCTAGGTGAAGGACGGCTTTCACACACACTTATCTCTCAGAACTGAGCATGTGGAGAGACGTTCGTTCATCCAGCACAAAGGGAACGGGTTGCAGGAGAAACACTTACTCTGGTTTCTCAGTCTGTTTCCTAGTGCCGGTTTGAAGTGCCTGCCGTTTTCACTGTAAAACCGGGTTGGAGCTTGAACCTCCCCATATATATGTATGGAGTGTAGTTTGCAAGTGAAAAGAAACTTTGTGTTCCCTTCAAGCTAGGTGAAGGACGGCTTTCACACACACTTATCTCTCAGAACTGAGCATGTGGAGAGACGTTCGTTCATCCAGCACAAAGGGAACGGGTTGCAGGAGAAACACTTACTCTGGTTTCTCAGTCTGTTTCCTAGTGCCGGTTTGAAGTGCCTGCCGTTTTCACTGTAAAACCGGGTTGGAGCTTGAACCTCCCCATATATATGTATGGAAAGGAGTTTGCAAGTGAAAAGAAACTTTGTGTTCCCTTCAAGCTAGGTGAAGGACGGCTTTCACACACACTTATCTCTCAGAACTGAGCATGTGGAGAGACGTTCGTTCATCCAGCACAAAGGGAACGGGTTGCAGGAGAAACACTTACTCTGGTTTCTCAGTCTGTTTCCTAGTGCCGGTTTGAAGTGCCTGCCGTTTTCACTGTAAAACCGGGTTGGAGCTTGAACCTCCCCATATATATGTATGGAGTGGTGTTTGCTACTGAAAAGAAACTTTGTGTTCCCTTCAAGCTAGGTGAAGGACGGCTTTCACACACACTTATCTCTCAGAACTGAGTATGTGGAGAGACGTTCGTTCATCCAGCACAAAGGGAACGGGTTGCAGGAGAAACACTTACTCTGGTTTCTCAGTCTGTTTCCTAGTGCCGGTTTGAAGTGCCTGCCGTTTTCACTGTAAAACCGGGTTGGAGCTTGAACCTCCCCCTATATATGTATGGAGTGGAGTTTGCAAGTGAAAAGAAACTTTGTGTTCCCTTCAAGCTAGGTGAAGGACGGCTGTCACACACACTTATCTCTCAGAACTGAGCATGTGGAGAGACGTTCGTTCATCCAGCACAAAGGGAACAGGTTGCAGGAGAATCACTTACTCTGGTTTCTCAGTCTGTTTCCTAGTGCCGGTTTGAAGTGCCTGCCGTTTTCACTGTAAAACCGAGTTGGAGCTTGAACCTCCCCATATATATGTATGGAAAGGAGTTTGCTACTGAAAAGAAACTTTGTGTTCCCTTCAAGCTAGGTGAAGGACGGCTTTCACACACACTTATCTCTCAGAACTGAGCATGTGGAGAGACGTTCGTTCATCCAGCACAAAGGGAACGGGTTGCAGGAGAAACACTTACTCTGGTTTCTCAGTCTGTTTCCTAGTGCCGGTTTGAAGTGCCTGCCGTTTTCACTGTAAAACCGGGTTGGAGCTTGAACCTCCCCATATATATGTATGGAGTGGAGTTTGCAGGTGAAAAGAAATTTTGTGTTCCCTTCAAGCTAGGTGAAGGACGGCTTTCACACACAGTTATCTCTCAGAACTGAGCATGTGGAGAGACGTTCGTTCATCCAGCACAAAGGGAACGGGTTGCAGGAGAAACACTTACTCTGGTTTCTCAGTCTGTTTCCTAGTGCCGGTTTGAAGTGCCTGCCGTTTTCACTGTAAAACCGGGTTGGAGCTTGAACCTCCCCATATATATGTATGGAAAGGAGTTTGCAAGTGAAAAGAAACTTTGTGTTCCGTTCAAGCTAGGTGAAGGACGGCTTTCACACACACTTATCTCTCAGAACTGAGCATGTGGAGAGACGTTCGTTCATCCAGCACAAAGGGAACGGGTTGCAGGAGAAACACTTACTCTGGTTTCTCAGTCTGTTTCCTAGTGCCGGTTTGAAGTGCCTGCCGTTTTCACTGTAAAACCGGGTTGGAGCTTGAACCTCCCCATATATATGTATGGAGTGGTGTTTGCTACTGAAAAGAAACTTTGTGTTCCCTTCAAGCTAGGTGAAGGACGGCTTTCACACACACTTAGCTCTCAGAACTGAGCATGTGGAGAGACGTTCGTTCATCCAGCACAAAGGGAACGGGTTGCAGGAGAAACACTTACTCTGGTTTCTCAGTCTGTTTCCTAGTGCCGGTTTGAAGTGCCTGCCGTTTTCACTGTAAAACCGGGTTGGAGCTTGAACCTCCCCCTATATATGTATGGAGTGGAGTTTGCAAGTGAAAAGAAACTTTGTGTTCCCTTCAAGCTAGGTGAAGGACGGCTGTCACACACACTTATCTCTCAGAACTGAGCATGTGGAGAGACGTTCGTTCATCCAGCACAAAGGGAACAGGTTGCAGGAGAATCACTTACTCTGGTTTCTCAGTCTGTTTCCTAGTGCCGGTTTGAAGTGCCTGCCGTTTTCACTGTAAAACCGAGTTGGAGCTTGAACCTCCCCATATATATGTATGGAAAGGAGTTTGCTACTGAAAAGAAACTTTGTGTTCCCTTCAAGCTAGGTGAAGGACGGCTTTCACACACACTTATCTCTCAGAACTGAGCATGTGGAGAGACGTTCGTTCATCCAGCACAAAGGGAACGGGTTGCAGGAGAAACACTTACTCTGGTTTCTCAGTCTGTTTCCTAGTGCCGGTTTGAAGTGCCTGCCGTTTTCACTGTAAAACCGGGTTGGAGCTTGAACCTCCCCATATATATGTATGGAGTGGAGTTTGCAGGTGAAAAGAAATTTTGTGTTCCCTTCAAGCTAGGTGAAGGACGGCTTTCACACACAGTTATCTCTCAGAACTGAGCATGTGGAGAGACGTTCGTTCATCCAGCACAAAGGGAACGGGTTGCAGGAGAAACACTTACTCTGGTTTCTCAGTCTGTTTCCTAGTGCCGGTTTGAAGTGCCTGCCGTTTTCACTGTAAAACCGGGTTGGAGCTTGAACCTCCCCATATATATGTATGTTGTGGTGTTTGCTACTGAAAAGAAACTTTGTGTTCCCTTCAAGCTAGGTGAAGGACGGCTTTCACACACACTTATCTCTTAGAACTGAGCATGTGGAGAGACGTTCGTTCATCCAGCACAAAGGGAACGGGTTGCAGGAGAAACACTTACTCTGGTTTCTCAGTCTGTTTCCTAGTGCCGGTTTGAAGTGCCTGCCGTTTTCACTGTAAAACCGGGTTGGAGCTTGAACCTCCCCATATATATGTATGGATTGGAGTTTGCAAGTGAAAAGAAACTTTGTGTTCCCTTCAAGCTAGGTGAAGGACGGCTTTCACACACACTTATCTCTCAGAACTGAGCATGTGGAGAGACGTTCGTTCATCCAGCACAAAGGGAACGGGTTGCAGGAGAAACACTTACTCTGGTTTCTCAGTCTGTTTCCTAGTGCCGGTTTGAAGTGCCTGCCGTTTTCACTGTAAAACCGGGTTGGAGCTTGAACCTCCCCATATATATGTATGGAAAGGAGTTTGCAAGTGAAAAGAAACTTTGTGTTCCCTTCAAGCTAGGTGAAGGACGGCTTTCACACACACTTATCTCTCAGAACTGAGCATGTGGAGAGACGTTCGTTCATCCAGCACAAAGGGAACGGGTTGCAGGAGAAACACTTACTCTGGTTTCTCAGTCTGTTTCCTAGTGCCGGTTTGAAGTGCCTGCCGTTTTCACTGTAAAACCGGGTTGGAGCTTGAACCTCCCCATATATATGTATGGAGTGTAGTTTGCAAGTGAAAAGAAACTTTGTGTTCCCTTCAAGCTAGGTGAAGGACGGCTTTCACACACACTTATCTCTCAGAACTGAGCATGTGGAGAGACGTTCGTTCATCCAGCACAAAGGGAACGGGTTGCAGGAGAAACACTTACTCTGGTTTCTCAGTCTGTTTCCTAGTGCCGGTTTGAAGTGCCTGCCGTTTTCACTGTAAAACCGGGTTGGAGCTTGAACCTCCCCATATATATGTATGGAAAGGAGTTTGCAAGTGAAAAGAAACTTTGTGTTCCGTTCAAGCTAGGTGAAGGACGGCTTTCACACACACTTATCTCTCAGAACTGAGCATGTGGAGAGACGTTCGTTCATCCAGCACAAAGGGAACGGGTTGCAGGAGAAACACTTACTCTGGTTTCTCAGTCTGTTTCCTAGTGCCGGTTTGAAGTGCCTGCCGTTTTCACTGTAAAACCGGGTTGGAGCTTGAACCTCCCCATATATATGTATGGAGTGGTGTTTGCTACTGAAAAGAAACTTTGTGTTCCCTTCAAGCTAGGTGAAGGACGGCTTTCACACACACTTATCTCTCAGAACTGAGCATGTGGAGAGACGTTCGTTCATCCAGCACAAAGGGAACGGGTTGCAGGAGAAACACTTACTCTGGTTTCTCAGTCTGTTTCCTAGTGCCGGTTTGAAGTGCCTGCCGTTTTCACTGTAAAACCGGGTTGGAGCTTGAACCTCCCCCTATATATGTATGGAGTGTAGTTTGCAAGTGAAAAGAAACTTTGTGTTCCCTTCAAGCTAGGTGAAGGACGGCTGTCACACACACTTATCTCTCAGAACTGAGCATGTGGAGAGACGTTCGTTCATCCAGCACAAAGGGAACAGGTTGCAGGAGAATTACTTACTCTGGTTTCTCAGTCTGTTTCCTAGTGCCGGTTTGAAGTGCCTGCCGTTTTCACTGTAAAACCGAGTTGGAGCTTGAACCTCCCCATATATATGTATGGAAAGGAGTTTGCTACTGAAAAGAAACTTTGTGTTCCCTTCAAGCTAGGTGAAGGACGGCTTTCACACACACTTATCTCTCAGAACTGAGCATGTGGAGAGACGTTTGTTCATCCAGCACAAAGGGAACGGGTTGCAGGAGAAACACTTACTCTGGTTTCTCAGTCTGTTTCCTAGTGCCGGTTTGAAGTGCCTGCCGTTTTCACTGTAAAACCGGGTTGGAGCTTGAACCTCCCCATATATATGTATGGAGTGGAGTTTGCAGGTGAAAAGAAATTTTGTGTTCCCTTCAAGCTAGGTGAAGGACGGCTTTCACACACAGTTATCTCTCAGAACTGAGCATGTGGAGAGACGTTCGTTCATCCAGCACAAAGGGAACGGGTTGCAGGAGAAACACTTACTCTGGTTTCTCAGTCTGTTTCCTAGTGCCGGTTGGAAGTGCCTGCCGTTTTCACTGTAAAACCGGGTTGGAGCTTGAACCTCCCCATATATATGTATGTTGTGGTGTTTGCAAGTGAAAAGAAACTTTGTGTTCCGTTCAAGCTAGGTGAAGGACGGCTTTCACACACACTTATCTCTTAGAACTGAGCATGTGGAGAGACGTTCGTTCATCCAGCACAAAGGGAACGGGTTGCAGGAGAAACACTTACTCTGGTTTCTCAGTCTGTTTCCTAGTGCCGGTTTGAAGTGCCTGCCGTTTTCACTGTAAAACCGGGTTGGAGCTTGAACCTCCCCATATATATGTATGGATTGGAGTTTGCAAGTGAAAAGAAACTTTGTGTTCCCTTCAAGCTAGGTGAAGGACGGCTTTCACACACACTTATCTCTCAGAACTGAGCATGTGGAGAGACGTTCGTTCATCCAGCACAAAGGGAACGGGTTGCAGGAGAAACACTTACTCTGGTTTCTCAGTCTGTTTCCTAGTGCCGGTTTGAAGTGCCTGCCGTTTTCACTGTAAAACCGGGTTGGAGCTTGAACCTCCCCATATATATGTATGGAGTGTAGTTTGCAAGTGAAAAGAAACTTTGTGTTCCCTTCAAGCTAGGTGAAGGACGGCTTTCACACACACTTATCTCTCAGAACTGAGCATGTGGAGAGACGTTCGTTCATCCAGCACAAAGGGAACGGGTTGCAGGAGAATCACTTATTCTGGTTTCTCAGTCTGTTTCCTAGTGCCGGTTTGAAGTGCCTGCCGTTTTCACTGTAAAACCGACCTGGAGCTTGAACCTCCCCATATATATGTATGGAAAGGAGTTTGCAAGTGAAAAGAAACTTTGTGTTCCCTTCAAGCTAGGTGAAGGACGGCTTTCACACACACTTATCTCTCAGAACTGAGCATGTGGAGAGACGTTCGTTCATCAAGCACAAAGGGAACGGGTTGCAGGAGAAACACTTACTCTGGTTTCTCAGTCTGTTTCCTAGTGCCGGTTTGAACTGCCTGCCGTTTTCACTGTAAAACCGGCCTGGAGCTTGAACCTCCCCATATATATGTATGGAGTGGAGTTTGCTACTGAAAAGAAACTTTGTGTTCCCTTCAAGCTAGGTGAAGGACGGCTTTCACACACACTTATCTCTCAGAACTGAGCATGTGGAGAGACGTTCGTTCATCCAGCACAAAGGGAACGGGTTGCAGGAGAAACACTTACTCTGGTTTCTCAGTCTGTTTCCTAGTGCCGGTTTGAAGTGCCTGCCGTTTTCACTGTAAAACCGGCCTGGAGCTTGAACCTCCCCATATATATGTATGGAGTGGAGTTTGCAGGTGAAAAGAAACTTTGTGTTCCCTTCAAGCTAGGTGAAGGACGGCTTTCACACACACTTATCTCTCAGAACTGAGCATGTGGAGAGACGTTCGTTCATCCAGCACAAAGGGAACGGGTTGCAGGAGAAACACTTACTCTGGTTTCTCAGTCTGTTTCCTAGTGCCGGTTTGAAGTGCCTGCCGTTTTCACTGTAAAACCGGGTTGGAGCTTGAACCTCCCCATATATATGTATGGAGTGGTGTTTGCAAGTGAAAAGAAACTTTGTGTTCCCTTCAAGCTAGGTGAAGGACGGCTTTCACACACACTTATCTCTTAGAACTGAGCATGTGGAGAGACGTTCTTTCATCCAGCACAAAGGGAACGGGTTGCAGGAGAAACACTTACTCTGGTTTCTCAGTCTGTTTCCTAGTGCCGGTTTGAAGTGCCTGCCGTTTTCACTGTAAAACCGGGTTGGAGCTTGAACCTCCCCATATATATGTATGGAGTGGTGTTTGCAAGTGAAAAGAAACTTTGTGTTCCCTTCAAGCTAGGTGAAGGACGGCTTTCACACACACTTATCTCTTAGAACTGAGCATGTGGAGAGACGTTCGTTCATCCAGCACAAAGGAACGGGTTGCAGGAGAAACACTTACTCTGGTTTCTCAGTCTGTTTCCTAGTGCCGGTTTGAAGTGCCTGCCGGTTTCACTGTAAAACCGGGTTGGAGCTTGAACCTCCCCATATATATGTATGGAGTGGTGTTTGCAAGTGAAAAGAAACTTTGTGTTCCCTTCAAGCTAGGTGAAGGACGGCTTTCACACACACTTATCTCTCAGAACTGAGCATGTGGAGAGACGTTCGTTCATCCAGCACAAAGGGAACGGGTTGCAGGAGAAACACTTACTCTGGTTTCTCAGTCTGTTTCCTAGTGCCGGTTTGAAGTGCCTGCCGTTTTCACTGTAAAACCGGGTTGGAGCTTGAACCTCCCCATATATATGTATGGAAAGGAGTTTGCAAGTGAAAAGAAACTTTGTGTTCCGTTCAAGCTAGGTGAAGGACGGCTTTCACACACACTTATCTCTCAGAACTGAGCATGTGGAGAGACGTTCGTTCATCCAGCACAAAGGGAACGGGTTGCAGGAGAAACACTTACTCTGGTTTCTCAGTCTGTTTCCTAGTGCTGGTTTGAAGTGCCTGCCGTTTTCACTGTAAAACGGGGTTGGAGCTTGAACCTCCCCATATATATGTATGGAGTGGTGTTTGCAAGTGAAAAGAAACTTTCTGTTCCCTTCAAGCTAGGTGAAGGACGGCTTTCACACACACTTATCTCTCAGAACTGAGCATGTGGAGAGACGTTCGTTCATCCAGCACAAAGGGAACGGGTTGCAGGAGAAACACTTACTCTGGTTTCTCAGTCTGTTTCCTAGTGCCGGTTTGAAGTGCCTGCCGTTTTCACTGTAAAACCGGGTTGGAGCTTGAACCTCCCCCTATATATGTATGGAGTGGAGTTTGCAAGAGAAAAGAAACTTTGTGTTCCCTTCAAGCTAGGTGAAGGACGGCTTTCACACACACTTATCTCTCAGAACTGAGCATGTGGAGAGACGTTCGTTCATCCAGCACAAAGGGAACGGTTTGCAGGAGAATAACTTACTCTGGTTTCTCAGTCTGTTTCCTAGTGCCGGTTTGAAGTGCCTGCCGTTTTCACTGTAAAACCGGGTTGGAGCTTGAACCTCCCCATATATATGTATGGAGTGGAGTTTGCAAGTGAAAAGAAACTTTGTGTTCCCTTCAAGCTAGGTGAAGGACGGCTTTCACACACACTTATCTCTCAGAACTGAGCATGTGGAGAGACGTTCGTTCATCCAGCACAAAGGGAACGGGTTGCAGGAGAAACACTTACTCTGGTTTCTCAGTCTGTTTCCTAGTGCCGGTTTGAAGTGCCTGCCGTTTTCACTGTAAAACCGGGTTGGAGCTTGAACCTCCCCATATATATGTATGGAAAGGAGTTTGCAAGTGAAAAGAAACTTTGTGTTCCGATCAAGCTAGGTGAAGGACGGCTTTCACACACACTTATCTCTCAGAACTGAGCATGTGGAGAGACGTTCGTTCATCCAGCACAAAGGGAACGGGTTGCACGAGAAACACTTACTCTGGTTTCTCAGTCTGTTTCCTAGTGCCGGTTTGAAGTGCCTGCCGTTTTCACTGTAAAACCGGGTTGGAGCTTGAACCTCCCCATATATATGTATGGGGTGGTGTTTGCAAGTGAAAAGAAACTTTGTGTTCCCTTCAAGCTAGGTGAAGGACGGCTTTCACACACACTTATCTCTCAGAACTGAGCATGTGGAGAGACGTTCGTTCATCCAGCCCAAAGGGAACGGGTTGCAGGAGAAACACTTACTCTGGTTTCTCAGTCTGTTTCCTAGTGCCGGTTTGAAGTGCCTGCCGTTTTCACTGTAAAACCGGGTTGGAGCTTGAACCTCCCCATATATATGTATGGAGTGGAGTTTGCAAGTGAAAAGAAACTTTGTGTTCCCTTCAAGCTAGGTGAAGGACGGCTTTCACACACACGTATCTCTCAGAACTGAGCATGTGGAGAGACGTTCGTTCATCCAGCACAAAGGGAACGGGTTGCAGGAGAATCACTTAGTCTGGTTTCTCAGTCTGTTTCCTAGTGCCGGTTTGAAGTGCCTGCCGTTTTCACTGTAAAACCGGCCTGGAGCTTGAACCTCCCCATATATATGTATTTAGTGGAGTTTGCTACTGAAAAGAAACTTTGTGTTCCCTTCAAGCTAGGTGAAGGACGGCTTTCACACACACTTATCTCTCAGAACTGAGCATGTGGAGAGACGTTCGTTCATCCAGCACAAAGGGAACGGGTTGCAGGAGAAACACTTACTCTGGTTTCTCAGTCTGTTTCCTAGTGCCGGTTTGAAGTGCCTGCCGTTTTCACTGTAAAACCGGGTTGGAGCTTGAACCTCCCCATATATATGTATGGAAAGGAGCTTGCAAGTGAAAAGAAACTTTGTGTTCCGATCAAGCTAGGTGAAGGACGGCTTTCACACACACTTATCTCTCAGAACTGAGCATGTGGAGAGACGTTCGTTCATCCAGCACAAAGGGAACGGGTTGCAGGAGAAACACTTACTCTGGTTTCTCAGTCTGTTTCCTAGTGCCGGTTTGAAGTGCCTGCCGTTTTCACTGTAAAACCGGGTTGGAGCTTGAACCTCCCCATATATATGTATGGGGTGGTGTTTGCAAGTGAAAAGAAACTTTGTGTTCCCTTCAAGCTAGGTGAAGGACGGCTTTCACACACACTTATCTCTCAGAACTGAGCATGTGGAGAGACGTTCGTTCATCCAGCCCAAAGGGAACGGGTTGCAGGAGAAACACTTACTCTGGTTTCTCAGTCTGTTTCCTAGTGCCGGTTTGAAGTGCCTGCCGTTTTCACTGTAAAACCGGGTTGGAGCTTGAACCTCCCCATATATATGTATGGAGTGGAGTTTGCAAGTGAAAAGAAACTTTGTGTTCCCTTCAAGCTAGGTGAAGGACGGCTTTCACACACACTTATCTCTCAGAACTGAGCATGTGGAGAGACGTTCGTTCATCCAGCACAAAGGGAACGGGTTGCAGGAGAAACACTTACTCTGGTTTCTCAGTCTGTTTCCTAGTGCCGGTTTGAAGTGCCTGCCGTTTTCACTGTAAAACCGGCCTGGAGCTTGAACCTCCCCATATATATGTATGGAAAGGAGTTTGCAAGTGAAAAGAAACTTTGTGTTCCCTTCAAGCTAGGTGAAGGACGGCTTTCACACACACTTATCTCTCAGAACTGAGCATGTAGAGAGACGTTCGTTCATCCAGCACAAAGGGAACGGGTTGCAGGAGAAACACTTACTCTGGTTTCTCAGTCTGTTTCCTAGTGCCGGTTTGAAGTGCCTGCCGTTTTCACTGTAAAACCGGCCTGGAGCTTGAACCTCCCCATATATATGTATGGAGTGGAGTTTGCAACTGAATAGAAACTTTGTGTTCCCTTCAAGCTAGGTGAACGACGGCTTTCACACACACTTATCTCTCAGAACTGAGCATGTGGAGAGACGTTCGTTCATCCAGTACAAAGGGAACGCGTTGCAGGAGAATCACTTATTCTGGTTTCTCAGTCTGTTTCCTAGTGCCGGTTTGAAGTGCCTGCCGTTTTCACTGTAAAACCGGGTTGGAGCTTGAACCTCCCCATATATATGTATGGAGTGGAGTTTGCTACTGAAAAGAAACTTTGTGTTCCCTTCAAGCTAGGTGAAGGACGGCTTTCACACACACTTATCTCTCAGAACTGAGCATGTGGAGAGACGTTCGTTCATCCAGCACAAAGGGAACGGGTTGCAGGAGAAACACTTACTCTGGTTTCTCAGTCTGTTTCCTAGTGCCGGTTTGAAGTGCCTGCCGTTTTCACTGTAAAACCGGGTTGGAGCTTGAACCTCCCCATATATATGTATGGAGTGGTGTTTGCAAGTGAAAAGAAACTTTGTGTTCCCTTCAAGCTAGGTGAAGGACGGCTTTCACACACACTTATCTCTTAGAACTGAGCATGTGGAGAGACGTTCGTTCATCCAGCACAAAGGGAACGGGTTGCAGGAGAAACACTTACTCTGGTTTCTCAGTCTGTTTCCTAGTGCCGGTTTGAAGTGCCTGCCGTTTTCACTGTAAAACCGGGTTGGAGCTTGAACCTCCCCATATATATGTATGGAGTGGAGTTTGCTACTGAAAAGAAACTTTGTGTTCCCTTCAAGCTAGGTGAAGGACGGCTTTCACACACACTTATCTCTCAGAACTGAGCATGTGGAGAGACGTTCGTTCATCCAGCACAAAGGGAACGGGTTGCAGGAGAAACACTTACTCTGGTTTCTCAGTCTGTTTCCTAGTGCCGGTTTGAAGTGCCTGCCGTTTTCACTGTAAAACCGGCCTGGAGCTTGAACCTCCCCATATATATGTATGGAGTGGAGTTTGCAGGTGAAAAGAAATTTTGTGTTCCCTTCAAGCTAGGTGAAGGACGGCTTTCACACACACTTATCTCTCAGAACTGAGCATGTGGAGAGACGTTCGTTCATCCAGCACAAAGGGAACGGGTTGCAGGAGAAACACTTACTCTGGTTTCTCAGTCTGTTTCCTAGTGCCGGTTTGAAGTGCCTGCCGTTTTCACTGTAAAACCGGGTTGGAGCTTGAACCTCCCCGTATATATGTATTTAGTGGAGTTTGCTACTGAAAAGAAACTTTGTGTTCCCTTCAAGCTAGGTGAAGGACGGCTTTCACACATACTTATCTCTCAGAACTGAGCATGTGGAGAGACGTTCGTTCATCCAGCACAAAGGGAACGGGTTGCAGGAGAAACACTTACTCTGGTTTCTCAGTCGGTTTCCTAGTGCCGGTTTGAAGTGCCTGCCGTTTTCACTGTAATACCGGGTTGGAGCTTGAACCTCCCCATATATATGTATGGAGTGGAGTTTGCTACTGAAAAGAAACTTTGTGTTCCCTTCAAGCTAGGTGAAGGACGGCTTTCACACACACTTATCTCTCAGAACTGAGCATGTGGAGAGACGTTCGTTCATCCAGCACAAAGGGAACGGGTTGCAGGAGAAACACTTACTCTGGTTTCTCAGTCTGTTTCCTAGTGCCGGTTTGAAGTGCCTGCCGTTTTCACTGTAAAACCGGGTTGGAGCTTGAACCTCCCCATAGATATGTATGGAGTGGAGTTTGCTACTGAAAAGAAACTTTGTGTTCCCTTCAAGCTAGGTGAAGGACGGCTTTCACACACACTTATCTCTCAGAACTGAGCATGTGGAGAGACGTTCGTTCATCCAGCACAAAGGGAACGGGTTGCAGGAGAAACACTTACTCTGGTTTCTCAGTCTGTTTCCTAGTGCCGGTTTGAAGTGCCTGCCGTTTTCACTGTAAAACCGGGTTGGAGCTTGAACCTCCCCATATATATGTATGGAAAGGAGCTTGCAAGTGAAAAGAAACTTTGTGTTCCGATCAAGCTAGGTGAAGGACTGCTTTCACACACACTTATCTCTCAGAACTGAGCATGTGGAGAGACGTTCGTTCATCCAGCACAAAGGGAACGGGTTGCAGGAGAAACACTTACTCTGGTTTCTCAGTCTGTTTCCTAGTGCCGGTTTGAAGTGCCTGCCGTTTTCACTGTAAAACCGGGTTGGAGCTTGAACCTCCCCATATATATGTATGGGGTGGTGTTTGCAAGTGAAAAGAAACTTTGTGTTCCCTTCAAGCTAGGTGAAGGACGGCTTTCACACACACTTATCTCTCAGAACTGAGCATGTGGAGAGACGTTCGTTCATCCAGCACAAAGGGAACGGGTTGCAGGAGAAACACTTACTCTGGTTTCTCAGTCTGTTTCCTAGTGCCGGTTTGAAGTGCCTGCCGTTTTCACTGTAAAACCGGGTTGGAGCTTGAACCTCCCCATATATATGTATGGAGTGGAGTTTGCAAGTGAAAAGAAACTTTGTGTTCCCTTCAAGCTAGGTGAAGGACGGCTTTCACACACACTTATCTCTCAGAACTGAGCATGTGGAGAGACGTTCGTTCATCCAGCACAAAGGGAACGGGTTGCAGGAGAAACACTTACTCTGGTTTCTCAGTCTGTTTCCTAGTGCCGGTTTGAAGTGCCTGCCGTTTTCACTGTAAAACCGGGTTGGAGCTTGAACCTCCCCATATATATGTATGGAGTGGAGTTTGCAAGTGAAAAGAAACTTTGTGTTCCCTTCAAGCTAGGTGAAGGACGGCTTTCACACACACTTATCTCTTAGAACTGAGCATGTGGAGAGACGTTCGTTCATCCAGCACAAAGGGAACGGGTTGCAGGAGAAACACTTACTCTGGTTTCTCAGTCTGTTTCCTAGTGCCGGTTTGAAGTGCCTGCCGTTTTCACTGTAAAACCGGGTTGGAGCTTGAACCTCCCCATATATATGTATGGAGTGGAGTTTGCTACTGAAAAGAAACTTTGTGTTCCCTTCAAGCTAGGTGAAGGACGGCTTTCACACACACTTATCTCTCAGAACTGAGCATGTGGAGAGACGTTCGTTCATCCAGCACAAAGGGAACGGGTTGCAGGAGAAACACTTACTCTGGTTTCTCAGTCTGTTTCCTAGTGCCGGTTTGAAGTGCCTGCCGTTTTCACTGTAAAACCGGCCTGGAGCTTGAACCTCCCCATATATATGTATGGAGTGGAGTTTGCAGGTGAAAAGAAATTTTGTGTTCCCTTCAAGCTAGGTGAAGGACGGCTTTCACACACACTTATCTCTCAGAACTGAGCATGTGGAGAGACGTTCGTTCATCCAGCACAAAGGGAACGGGTTGCAGGAGAAACACTTACTCTGGTTTCTCAGTCTGTTTCCTAGTGCCGGTTTGAAGTGCCTGCCGTTTTCACAGTAAAACCGGGTTGGAGCTTGAACCTCCCCGTATATATGTATTTAGTGGAGTTTGCTACTGAAAAGAAACTTTGTGTTCCCTTCAAGCTAGGTGAAGGACGGCTTTCACACATACTTATCTCTCAGAACTGAGCATGTGGAGAGACGTTCGTTCATCCAGCACAAAGGGAACGGGTTGCAGGAGAAACACTTACTCTGGTTTCTCAGTCGGTTTCCTAGTGCCGGTTTGAAGTGCCTGCCGTTTTCACTGTAATACCGGGTTGGAGCTTGAACCTCCCCATATATATGTATGGAGTGGAGTTTGCTACTGAAAAGAAACTTTGTGTTCCCTTCAAGCTAGGTGAAGGACGGCTTTCACACACACTTATCTCTCAGAACTGAGCATGTGGAGAGACGTTCGTTCATCCAGCACAAAGGGAACGGGTTGCAGGAGAAACACTTACTCTGGTTTCTCAGTCTGTTTCCTAGTGCCGGTTTGAAGTGCCTGCCGTTTTCACTGTAAAACCGGGTTGGAGCTTGAACCTCCCCATAGATATGTATGGAGTGGAGTTTGCTACTGAAAAGAAACTTTGTGTTCCCTTCAAGCTAGGTGAAGGACGGCTTTCACACACACTTATCTCTCAGAACTGAGCATGTGGAGAGACGTTCGTTCATCCAGCACAAAGGGAACGGGTTGCAGGAGAAACACTTACTCTGGTTTCTCAGTCTGTTTCCTAGTGCCGGTTTGAAGTGCCTGCCGTTTTCACTGTAATACCGGGTTGGAGCTTGAACCTCCCCATATATATGTATGGAAAGGAGCTTGCAAGTGAAAAGAAACTTTGTGTTCCGATCAAGCTAGGTGAAGGACGGCTTTCACACACACTTATCTCTCAGAACTGAGCATGTGGAGAGACGTTCGTTCATCCAGCACAAAGGGAACGGGTTGCAGGAGAAACACTTACTCTGGTTTCTCAGTCTGTTTCCTAGTGCCGGTTTGAAGTGCCTGCCGTTTTCACTGTAAAACCGGGTTGGAGCTTGAACCTCCCCATATATATGTATGGGGTGGTGTTTGCAAGTGAAAAGAAACTTTGTGTTCCCTTCAAGCTAGGTGAAGGACGGCTTTCACACACACTTATCTCTCAGAACTGAGCATGTGGAGAGACGTTCGTTCATCCAGCACAAAGGGAACGGGTTGCAGGAGAAACACTTACTCTGGTTTCTCAGTCTGTTTCCTAGTGCCGGTTTGAAGTGCCTGCCGTTTTCACTGTAAAACCGGGTTGGAGCTTGAACCTCCCCATATATATGTATGGAGTGGAGTTTGCAAGTGAAAAGAAACTTTGTGTTCCCTTCAAGCTAGGTGAAGGACGGCTTTCACACACACTTATCTCTCAGAACTGAGCATGTGGAGAGACGTTCGTTCATCCAGCACAAAGGGAACGGGTTGCAGGAGAAACACTTACTCTGGTTTCTCAGTCTGTTTCCTAGTGCCGGTTTGAAGTGCCTGCCGTTTTCACTGTAAAACCGGCCTGGAGCTTGAACCTCCCCATATATATGTATGGAAAGGAGTTTGCAAGTGAAAAGAAACTTTGTGTTCCCTTCAAGCTAGGTGAAGGACGGCTTTCACACACACTTATCTCTCAGAACTGAGCATGTAGAGAGACGTTCGTTCATCCAGCACAAAGGGAACGGGTTGCAGGAGAAACACTTACTCTGGTTTCTCAGTCTGTTTCCTAGTGCCGGTTTGAAGTGCCTGCCGTTTTCACTGTAAAACCGGCCTGGAGCTTGAACCTCCCCATATATATGTATGGAGTGGAGTTTGCAACTGAAAAGAAACTTTGTGTTCCCTTCAAGCTAGGTGAACGACGGCTTTCACACACACTTATCTCTCAGAACTGAGCATGTGGAGAGACGTTCGTTCATCCAGTACAAAGGGAACGCGTTGCAGGAGAATCACTTATTCTGGTTTCTCAGTCTGTTTCCTAGTGCCGGTTTGAAGTGCCTGCCGTTTTCACTGTAAAACCGGGTTGGAGCTTGAACCTCCCCATATATATGTATGGAGTGGAGTTTGCTACTGAAAAGAAACTTTGTGTTCCCTTCAAGCTAGGTGAAGGACGGCTTTCACACACACTTATCTCTCAGAACTGAGCATGTGGAGAGACGTTCGTTCATCCAGCACAAAGGGAACGGGTTGCAGGAGAAACACTTACTCTGGTTTCTCAGTCTGTTTCCTAGTGCCGGTTTGAAGTGCCTGCCGTTTTCACTGTAAAACCGGGTTGGAGCTTGAACCTCCCCATATATATGTATGGAGTGGTGTTTGCAAGTGAAAAGAAACTTTGTGTTCCCTTCAAGCTAGGTGAAGGACGGCTTTCACACACACTTATCTCTTAGAACTGAGCATGTGGAGAGACGTTCGTTCATCCAGCACAAAGGGAACGGGTTGCAGGAGAAACACTTACTCTGGTTTCTCAGTCTGTTTCCTAGTGCCGGTTTGAAGTGCCTGCCGTTTTCACTGTAAAACCGGGTTGGAGCTTGAACCTCCCCATATATATGTATGGAGTGGAGTTTGCTACTGAAAAGAAACTTTGTGTTCCCTTCAAGCTAGGTGAAGGACGGCTTTCACACACACTTATCTCTCAGAACTGAGCATGTGGAGAGACGTTCGTTCATCCAGCACAAAGGGAACGGGTTGCAGGAGAAACACTTACTCTGGTTTCTCAGTCTGTTTCCTAGTGCCGGTTTGAAGTGCCTGCCTTTTTCACTGTAAAACCGGCCTGGAGCTTGAACCTCCCCATATATATGTATGGAGTGGAGTTTGCAGGTGAAAAGAAATTTTGTGTTCCCTTCAAGCTAGGTGAAGGACGGCTTTCACACACACTTATCTCTCAGAACTGAGCATGTGGAGAGACGTTCGTTCATCCAGCACAAAGGGAACGGGTTGCAGGAGAAACACTTACTCTGGTTTCTCAGTCTGTTTCCTAGTGCCGGTTTGAAGTGCCTGCCGTTTTCACTGTAAAACCGGGTTGGAGCTTGAACCTCCCCGTATATATGTATTTAGTGGAGTTTGCTACTGAAAAGAAACTTTGTGTTCCCTTCAAGCTAGGTGAAGGACGGCTTTCACACATACTTATCTCTCAGAACTGAGCATGTGGAGAGACGTTCGTTCATCCAGCACAAAGGGAACGGGTTGCAGGAGAAACACTTACTCTGGTTTCTCAGTCTGTTTCCTAGTGCCGGTTTGAAGTGCCTGCCGTTTTCACTGTAAAACCGGGTTGGAGCTTGAACCTCCCCATATATATGTATGGAGTGGTGTTTGCAAGTGAAAAGAAACTTTGTGTTCCCTTCAAGCTAGGTGAAGGACGGCTTTCACACACACTTATCTCTCAGAACTGAGCATGTGGAGAGACGTTCGTTCATCCAGCACAAAGGGAACGGGTTGCAGGAGAAACACTTACTCTGGTTTCTCAGTCTGTTTCCTAGTGCCGGTTTGAAGTGCCTGCCGTTTTCACTGTAAAACCGGGTTGGAGCTTGAACCTCCCCATAGATATGTATGGAGTGGAGTTTGCTACTGAAAAGAAACTTTGTGTTCCCTTCAAGCTAGGTGAAGGACGGCTTTCACACACACTTATCTCTCAGAACTGAGCATGTGGAGAGACGTTCGTTCATCCAGCACAAAGGGAACGGGTTGCAGGAGAAACACTTACTCTGGTTTCTCAGTCTGTTTCCTAGTGCCGGTTTGAAGTGCCTGCCGTTTTCACTGTAAAACCGGGTTGGAGCTTGAACCTCCCCATATATATGTATGGAAAGGAGCTTGCAAGTGAAAAGAAACTTTGTGTTCCGATCAAGCTAGGTGAAGGACGGCTTTCACACACACTTATCTCTCAGAACTGAGCATGTGGAGAGACGTTCGTTCATCCAGCACAAAGGGAACGGGTTGCAGGAGAAACACTTACTCTGGTTTCTCAGTCTGTTTCCTAGTGCCGGTTTGAAGTGCCTGCCGTTTTCACTGTAAAACCGGGTTGGAGCTTGAACCTCCCCATATATATGTATGGGGTGGTGTTTGCAAGTGAAAAGAAACTTTGTGTTCCCTTCAAGCTAGGTGAAGGACGGCTTTCACACACACTTATCTCTCAGAACTGAGCATGTGGAGAGACGTTCGTTCATCCAGCACAAAGGGAACGGGTTGCAGGAGAAACACTTACTCTGGTTTCTCAGTCTGTTTCCTAGTGCCGGTTTGAAGTGCCTGCCGTTTTCACTGTAAAACCGGGTTGGAGCTTGAACCTCCCCATAGATATGTATGGAGTGGAGTTTGCAAGTGAAAAGAAACTTTGTGTTCCCTTCAAGCTAGGTGAAGGACGGCTTTCACACACACTTATCTCTCAGAACTGAGCATGTGGAGAGACGTTCGTTCATCCAGCACAAAGGGAACGGGTTGCAGGAGAAACACTTACTCTGGTTTCTCAGTCTGTTTCCTAGTGCCGGTTTGAAGTGCCTGCCGTTTTCACTGTAAAACCGGCCTGGAGCTTGAACCTCCCCATATATATGTATGGAAAGGAGTTTGCAAGTGAAAAGAAACTTTGTGTTCCCTTCAAGCTAGGTGAAGGACGGCTTTCACACACACTTATCTCTCAGAACTGAGCATGTAGAGAGACGTTCGTTCATCCAGCACAAAGGGAACGGGTTGCAGGAGAAACACTTACTCTGGTTTCTCAGTCTGTTTCCTAGTGCCGGTTTGAAGTGCCTGCCGTTTTCACTGTAAAACCGGCCTGGAGCTTGAACCTCCCCATATATATGTATGGAGTGGAGTTTGCAACTGAAAAGAAACTTTGTGTTCCCTTCAAGCTAGGTGAACGACGGCTTTCACACACACTTATCTCTCAGAACTGAGCATGTGGAGAGACGTTCGTTCATCCAGTACAAAGGGAACGCGTTGCAGGAGAATCACTTATTCTGGTTTCTCAGTCTGTTTCCTAGTGCCGGTTTGAAGTGCCTGCCGTTTTCACTGTAAAACCGGGTTGGAGCTTGAACCTCCCCATATATATGTATGGAGTGGAGTTTGCTACTGAAAAGAAACTTTGTGTTCCCTTCAAGCTAGGTGAAGGACGGCTTTCACACACACTTATCTCTCAGAACTGAGCATGTGGAGAGACGTTCGTTCATCCAGCACAAAGGGAACGGGTTGCAGGAGAAACACTTACTCTGGTTTCTCAGTCTGTTTCCTAGTGCCGGTTTGAAGTGCCTGCCGTTTTCACTGTAAAACCGGGTTGGAGCTTGAACCTCCCCATATATATGTATGGAGTGGTGTTTGCAAGTGAAAAGAAACTTTGTGTTCCCTTCAAGCTAGGTGAAGGACGGCTTTCACACACACTTATCTCTTAGAACTGAGCATGTGGAGAGACGTTCGTTCATCCAGCACAAAGGGAACGGGTTGCAGGAGAAACACTTACTCTGGTTTCTCAGTCTGTTTCCTAGTGCCGGTTTGAAGTGCCTGCCGTTTTCACTGTAAAACCGGGTTGGAGCTTGAACCTCCCCATATATATGTATGGAGTGGAGTTTGCTACTGAAAAGAAACTTTGTGTTCCCTTCAAGCTAGGTGAAGGACGGCTTTCACACACACTTATCTCTCAGAACTGAGCATGTGGAGAGACGTTCGTTCATCCAGCACAAAGGGAACGGGTTGCAGGAGAAACACTTACTCTGGTTTCTCAGTCTGTTTCCTAGTGCCGGTTTGAAGTGCCTGCCTTTTTCACTGTAAAACCGGCCTGGAGCTTGAACCTCCCCATATATATGTATGGAGTGGAGTTTGCAGGTGAAAAGAAATTTTGTGTTCCCTTCAAGCTAGGTGAAGGACGGCTTTCACACACACTTATCTCTCAGAACTGAGCATGTGGAGAGACGTTCGTTCATCCAGCACAAAGGGAACGGGTTGCAGGAGAAACACTTACTCTGGTTTCTCAGTCTGTTTCCTAGTGCCGGTTTGAAGTGCCTGCCGTTTTCACTGTAAAACCGGGTTGGAGCTTGAACCTCCCCGTATATATGTATTTAGTGGAGTTTGCTACTGAAAAGAAACTTTGTGTTCCCTTCAAGCTAGGTGAAGGACGGCTTTCACACATACTTATCTCTCAGAACTGAGCATGTGGAGAGACGTTCGTTCATCCAGCACAAAGGGAACGGGTTGCAGGAGAAACACTTACTCTGGTTTCTCAGTCTGTTTCCTAGTGCCGGTTTGAAGTGCCTGCCGTTTTCACTGTAAAACCGGGTTGGAGCTTGAACCTCCCCATATATATGTATGGAGTGGTGTTTGCAAGTGAAAAGAAACTTTGTGTTCCCTTCAAGCTAGGTGAAGGACGGCTTTCACACACACTTATCTCTCAGAACTGAGCATGTGGAGAGACGTTCGTTCATCCAGCACAAAGGGAACGGGTTGCAGGAGAAACACTTACTCTGGTTTCTCAGTCTGTTTCCTAGTGCCGGTTTGAAGTGCCTGCCGTTTTCACTGTAAAACCGGGTTGGAGCTTGAACCTCCCCATAGATATGTATGGAGTGGAGTTTGCTACTGAAAAGAAACTTTGTGTTCCCTTCAAGCTAGGTGAAGGACGGCTTTCACACACACTTATCTCTCAGAACTGAGCATGTGGAGAGACGTTCGTTCATCCAGCACAAAGGG
Organism: Vicugna pacos; assembly: GCF_048564905.1. Taxonomy (NCBI): domain Eukaryota; kingdom Metazoa; phylum Chordata; class Mammalia; order Artiodactyla; family Camelidae; genus Vicugna; species Vicugna pacos. Next base: position 2,852,058 of record NW_027328742.1, read on the forward strand.
AACGGGTTGCAGGAGAAACACTTACACTGGTTTCTCAGTCTGTTTCCTAGTGCCGGTTTGAAGTGCCTGCCGTTTTCACTGTAAAACCGGGTTGGAGCTTGAACCTCCCCATATATATGTATGGAGTGGAGTTTGCAAGTGAAAAGAAACTTTGTGTTCCCTTCAAGCTAGGTGAAGGACGGCTTTCACACACACTTATCTCTCAGAACTGAGCATGTGGAGAGACGTTCGTTCATCCAGCACAAAGGGAACGGGTTGCAGGAGAATCACTTACTCTGGTTTCTCAGTCTGTTTCCTAGTGCCGGTTTGAAGTGCCTGCCGTTTTCACTGTAAAACCGGGTTGGAGCTTGAACCTCCCCATATATATGTATGGAAAGGAGTTTGCAAGTGAAAAGAAACTTTGTGTTCCGTTCAAGCTAGGTGAAGGACGGCTTTCACACACACTTATCTCTTAGAACTGAGCATGTGGAGAGACGTTCGTTCATCCAGCACAAAGGGAACGGGTTGCAGGAGAAACACTTACTCTGGTTTCTCAGTCTGTTTCCTAGTGCCGGTTTGAAGTGCCTGCCGTTTTCACTGTAAAACCGGGTTGGAGCTTGAACCTCCCCATATATATGTATGGAGTGGAGTTTGCTACTGAAAAGAAACTTTGTGTTCCCTTCAAGCTAGGTGAAGGACGGCTTTCACACACACTTATCTCTCAGAACTGAGCATGTGGAGAGACGTTCGTTCATCCAGCACAAAGGGAACGGGTTGCAGGAGAAACACTTACTCTGGTTTCTCAGTCTGTTTCCTAGTGCCGGTTTGAAGTGCCTGCCGTTTTCACTGTAAAACCGGCCTGGAGCTTGAACCTCCCCATATATATGTATGGAGTGGAGTTTGCAGGTGAAAAGAAATTTTTGTTCCCTTCAAGCTAGGTGAAGGACGGCTTTCACACACACTTATCTCTCAGAACTGAGCATGTGGAGAGACGTTCGTTCATCCAGCACAAAGGGAACGGGTTGCAGGAGAAACACTTACTCTGGTTTCTCAGTCTGTTTCCTAGTGCCGGTTTGAAGTGCCTGCCGTTTTCACTGTAAAACCGGGTTGGAGCTTGAACCTCCCCGTATATATGTATTTAGTGGAGTTTGCTACTGAAAAGAAACTTTGTGTTCCCTTCAAGCTAGGTGAAGGACGGCTTTCACACATACTTATCTCTCAGAACTGAGCATGTGGAGAGACGTTCGTTCATCCAGCACAAAGGGAACGGGTTGCAGGAGAAACACTTACTCTGGTTTCTCAGTCTGTTTCCTAGTGCCGGTTTGAAGTGCCTGCCGTTTTCACTGTAATACCGGGTTGGAGCTTGAACCTCCCCATATATATGTATGGAGTGGAGTTTGCTACTGAAAAGAAACTTTGTGTTCCCTTCAAGCTAGGTGAAGGACGGCTTTCACACACACTTATCTCTCAGAACTGAGCATGTGGAGAGACGTTCGTTCATCCAGCACAAAGGGAACGGGTTGCAGGAGAAACACTTACTCTGGTTTCTCAGTCTGTTTCCTAGTGCCGGTTTGAAGTGCCTGCCGTTTTCACTGTAAAACCGGGTTGGAGCTTGAACCTCCCCATAGATATGTATGGAGTGGAGTTTGCTACTGAAAAGAAACTTTGTGTTCCCTTCAAGCTAGGTGAAGGACGGCTTTCACACACACTTATCTCTCAGAACTGAGCATGTGGAGAGACGTTAGTTCATCCAGCACAAAGGGAACGGGTTGCAGGAGAAACACTTACACTGGTTTCTCAGTCTGTTTCCTAGTGCCGGTTTGAAGTGCCTGCCGTTTTCACTGTAAAACCGGGTTGGAGCTTGAACCTCCCCATATATATGTATGGAGTGGAGTTTGCAAGTGAAAAGAAACTTTGTGTTCCCTTCAAGCTAGGTGAAGGACGGCTTTCACACACACTTATCTCTCAGAACTGAGCATGTGGAGAGACGTTCGTTCATCCAGCACAAAGGGAACGGGTTGCAGGAGAATCACTTACTCTGGTTTCTCAGTCTGTTTCCTAGTGCCGGTTTGAAGTGCCTGCCGTTTTCACTGTAAAACCGGGTTGGAGCTTGAACCTCCCCATATATATGTATGGAAAGGAGTTTGCAAGTGAAAAGAAACTTTGTGTTCCGTTCAAGCTAGGTGAAGGACGGCTTTCACACACACTTATCTCTCAGAACTGAGCATGTGGAGAGACGTTCGTTCATCCAGCACAAAGGGAACGGGTTGCAGGAGAAACACTTACTCTGGTTTCTCAGTCTGTTTCCTAGTGCCGGTTTGAAGTGCCTGCCGTTTTCACTGTAAAACCGGGTTGGAGCTTGAACCTCCCCATATATATGTATGGAGTGGTGTTTGCAAGTGAAAAGAAACTTTGTGTTCCCTTCAAGCTAGGTGAAGGACGGCTTTCACACACACTTATCTCTCAGAACTGAGCATGTGGAGAGACGTTCGTTCATCCAGCACAAAGGGAACGGGTTGCAGGAGAAACACTTACTCTGGTTTCTCAGTCTGTTTCCTAGTGCCGGTTTGAAGTGCCTGCCTTTTTCACTGTAAAACCGGCCTGGAGCTTGAACCTCCCCATATATATGTATGGAGTGGAGTTTGCAGGTGAAAAGAAATTTTGTGTTCCCTTCAAGCTAGGTGAAGGACGGCTTTCACACACACTTATCTCTCAGAACTGAGCATGTGGAGAGACGTTCGTTCATCCAGCACAAAGGGAACGGGTTGCAGGAGAAACACTTACTCTGGTTTCTCAGTCTGTTTCCTAGTGCCGGTTTGAAGTGCCTGCCGTTTTCACTGTAAAACCGGGTTGGAGCTTGAACCTCCCCGTATATATGTATTTAGTGGAGTTTGCTACTGAAAAGAAACTTTGTGTTCCCTTCAAGCTAGGTGAAGGACGGCTTTCACACATACTTATCTCTCAGAACTGAGCATGTGGAGAGACGTTCGTTCATCCAGCACAAAGGGAACGGGTTGCAGGAGAAACACTTACTCTGGTTTCTCAGTCTGTTTCCTAGTGCCGGTTTGAAGTGCCTGCCGTTTTCACTGTAAAACCGGGTTGGAGCTTGAACCTCCCCATATATATGTATGGAGTGGTGTTTGCAAGTGAAAAGAAACTTTGTGTTCCCTTCAAGCTAGGTGAAGGACGGCTTTCACACACACTTATCTCTCAGAACTGAGCATGTGGAGAGACGTTCGTTCATCCAGCACAAAGGGAACGGGTTGCAGGAGAAACACTTACTCTGGTTTCTCAGTCTGTTTCCTAGTGCCGGTTTGAAGTGCCTGCCGTTTTCACTGTAAAACCGGGTTGGAGCTTGAACCTCCCCATAGATATGTATGGAGTGGAGTTTGCTACTGAAAAGAAACTTTGTGTTCCCTTCAAGCTAGGTGAAGGACGGCTTTCACACACACTTATCTCTCAGAACTGAGCATGTGGAGAGACGTTCGTTCATCCAGCACAAAGGGAACGGGTTGCAGGAGAAACACTTACACTGGTTTCTCAGTCTGTTTCCTAGTGCCGGTTTGAAGTGCCTGCCGTTTTCACTGTAAAACCGGGTTGGAGCTTGAACCTCCCCATATATATGTATGGAGTGGAGTTTGCAAGTGAAAAGAAACTTTGTGTTCCCTTCAAGCTAGGTGAAGGACGGCTTTCACACACACTTATCTCTCAGAACTGAGCATGTGGAGAGACGTTCGTTCATCCAGCACAAAGGGAACGGGTTGCAGGAGAATCACTTACTCTGGTTTCTCAGTCTGTTTCCTAGTGCCGGTTTGAAGTGCCTGCCGTTTTCACTGTAAAACCGGGTTGGAGCTTGAACCTCCCCATATATATGTATGGAAAGGAGTTTGCAAGTGAAAAGAAACTTTGTGTTCCGTTCAAGCTAGGTGAAGGACGGCTTTCACACACACTTATCTCTTAGAACTGAGCATGTGGAGAGACGTTCGTTCATCCAGCACAAAGGGAACGGGTTGCAGGAGAAACACTTACTCTGGTTTCTCAGTCTGTTTCCTAGTGCCGGTTTGAAGTGCCTGCCGTTTTCACTGTAAAACCGGGTTGGAGCTTGAACCTCCCCATATATATGTATGGAGTGGAGTTTGCTACTGAAAAGAAACTTTGTGTTCCCTTCAAGCTAGGTGAAGGACGGCTTTCACACACACTTATCTCTCAGAACTGAGCATGTGGAGAGACGTTCGTTCATCCAGCACAAAGGGAACGGGTTGCAGGAGAAACACTTACTCTGGTTTCTCAGTCTGTTTCCTAGTGCCGGTTTGAAGTGCCTGCCGTTTTCACTGTAAAACCGGCCTGGAGCTTGAACCTCCCCATATATATGTATGGAGTGGAGTTTGCAGGTGAAAAGAAATTTTTGTTCCCTTCAAGCTAGGTGAAGGACGGCTTTCACACACACTTATCTCTCAGAACTGAGCATGTGGAGAGACGTTCGTTCATCCAGCACAAAGGGAACGGGTTGCAGGAGAAACACTTACTCTGGTTTCTCAGTCTGTTTCCTAGTGCCGGTTTGAAGTGCCTGCCGTTTTCACTGTAAAACCGGGTTGGAGCTTGAACCTCCCCGTATATATGTATTTAGTGGAGTTTGCTACTGAAAAGAAACTTTGTGTTCCCTTCAAGCTAGGTGAAGGACGGCTTTCACACATACTTATCTCTCAGAACTGAGCATGTGGAGAGACGTTCGTTCATCCAGCACAAAGGGAACGGGTTGCAGGAGAAACACTTACTCTGGTTTCTCAGTCTGTTTCCTAGTGCCGGTTTGAAGTGCCTGCCGTTTTCACTGTAATACCGGGTTGGAGCTTGAACCTCCCCATATATATGTATGGAGTGGAGTTTGCTACTGAAAAGAAACTTTGTGTTCCCTTCAAGCTAGGTGAAGGACGGCTTTCACACACACTTATCTCTCAGAACTGAGCATGTGGAGAGACGTTCGTTCATCCAGCACAAAGGGAACGGGTTGCAGGAGAAACACTTACTCTGGTTTCTCAGTCTGTTTCCTAGTGCCGGTTTGAAGTGCCTGCCGTTTTCACTGTAAAACCGGGTTGGAGCTTGAACCTCCCCATAGATATGTATGGAGTGGAGTTTGCTACTGAAAAGAAACTTTGTGTTCCCTTCAAGCTAGGTGAAGGACGGCTTTCACACACACTTATCTCTCAGAACTGAGCATGTGGAGAGACGTTAGTTCATCCAGCACAAAGGGAACGGGTTGCAGGAGAAACACTTACACTGGTTTCTCAGTCTGTTTCCTAGTGCCGGTTTGAAGTGCCTGCCGTTTTCACTGTAAAACCGGGTTGGAGCTTGAACCTCCCCATATATATGTATGGAGTGGAGTTTGCAAGTGAAAAGAAACTTTGTGTTCCCTTCAAGCTAGGTGAAGGACGGCTTTCACACACACTTATCTCTCAGAACTGAGCATGTGGAGAGACGTTCGTTCATCCAGCACAAAGGGAACGGGTTGCAGGAGAATCACTTACTCTGGTTTCTCAGTCTGTTTCCTAGTGCCGGTTTGAAGTGCCTGCCGTTTTCACTGTAAAACCGGGTTGGAGCTTGAACCTCCCCATATATATGTATGGAAAGGAGTTTGCAAGTGAAAAGAAACTTTGTGTTCCGTTCAAGCTAGGTGAAGGACGGCTTTCACACACACTTATCTCTCAGAACTGAGCATGTGGAGAGACGTTCGTTCATCCAGCACAAAGGGAACGGGTTGCAGGAGAAACACTTACTCTGGTTTCTCAGTCTGTTTCCTAGTGCCGGTTTGAAGTGCCTGCCGTTTTCACTGTAAAACCGGGTTGGAGCTTGAACCTCCCCATATATATGTATGGAGTGGTGTTTGCAAGTGAAAAGAAACTTTGTGTTCCCTTCAAGCTAGGTGAAGGACGGCTTTCACACACACTTATCTCTCAGAACTGAGCATGTGGAGAGACGTTCGTTCATCCAGCACAAAGGGAACGGGTTGCAGGAGAAACACTTACTCTGGTTTCTCAGTCTGTTTCCTAGTGCCGGTTTGAAGTGCCTGCCGTTTTCACTGTAAAACCGGGTTGGAGCTTGAACCTCCCCATTTATATGTATGGAGTGGGGTTTGCAAGTGAAAAGAAACTTTGTGTTCCCTTCAAGCTAGGTGAAGGACGGCTTTCACACACACTTATCTCTCAGAACTGAGCATGTGGAGAGACGTTCGTTCATCCAGCACAAAGGGAACGGGTTGCAGGAGAATCACTTAGTCTGGTTTCTCAGTCTGTTTCCTAGTGCCGGTTTGAAGTGCCTGCCGTTTTCACTGTAAAACCGGGTTGGAGCTTGAACCTCCCCGTATATATGTATTTAGTGGAGTTTGCTACTGAAAAGAAACTTTGTGGTCCCTTCAAGCTAGGTGAAGGACGGCTTTCACACACACTTATCTCTCAGAACTGAGCATGTGGAGAGACGTTCGTTCATCCAGCACAAAGGGAACGGGTTGCAGGAGAAACACTTACTCTGGTTTCTCAGTCTGTTTCCTAGTGCCGGTTTGAAGTGCCTGCCGTTTTCACTGTAAAACCGGGTTGGAGCTTGAACCTCCCCATATATATGTATGGAGTGGTGTTTGCAAGTGAAAAGAAACTTTGTGTTCCCTTCAAGCTAGGTGAAGGACGGCTTTCACACACACTTTTCTCTCAGAACTGAGCATGTGGAGAGACGTTCGTTCATCCAGCACAAAGGGAACGGGTTGCAGGAGAAACACTTACTCTGGTTTCTCAGTCTGTTTCCTAGTGCCGGTTTGAAGTGCCTGCCGTTTTCACTGTAAAACCGGGTTGGAGCTTGAACCTCCCCATATATATGTATGGAGTGGAGTTTGTAAGTGAAAAGAAACTTTGTGTTCCCTTCAAACTAGGTGAAGGACGGCTTTCACACACACTTATCTCTTAGAACTGAGCATGTGGAGAGACGTTCGTTCATCCAGCACAAAGGGAACGGGTTGCAGGAGAATCACTTACTCTGGTTTCTCAGTCTGTTTCCTAGTGCCGGTTTGAAGTGCCTGCCGTTTTAACTGTAAAAGCGGCCTGGAGCTTGAACCTCCCCATATATATGTATGGAAAGGAGTTTGCAAGTGAAAAGAAACTTTGTGTTCCCTTCAAGCTAGGTGAAGGACGGCTTTCACACACACTTATCTCTCAGAACTGAGCATGTGGAGAGACGTTCGTTCATCCAGCACAAAGGGAACGGGTTGCAGGAGAAACACTTACTCTGGTTTCTCAGTCTGTTTCCTAGTGCCGGTTTGAAGTGCCTGCCGTTTTCACTGTAAAACCGGGTTGGAGCTTGAACCTCCCCATATATATGTATGGAGTGGTGTTTGCAAGTGAAAAGAAACTTTGTGTTCCCTTCAAGCTAGGTGAAGGACGGCTTTCACACACACTTTTCTCTCAGAACTGAGCATGTGGAGAGACGTTCGTTCATCCAGCACAAAGGGAACGGGTTGCAGGAGAAACACTTACTCTGGTTTCTCAGTCTGTTTCCTAGTGCCGGTTTGAAGTGCCTGCCGTTTTCACTGTAAAACCGGGTTGGAGCTTGAACCTCCCCATATATATGTATGGAGTGGTGTTTGCAAGTGAAAAGAAACTTTGTGTTCCCTTCAAGCTAGGTGAAGGACGGCTTTCACACACACTTATCTCTCAGAACTGAGCATGTGGAGAGACGTTCGTTCATTCAGCACAAAGGGAATGGGTTGCAGGAGAAACACTTACTCTGCTTTCTCAGTCTGTTTCCTAGTGCCGGTTTGAAGTGCCTGCCGTTTTCACTGTAAAACCGGGTTGGAGCTTGAACCTCCCCATATATATGTATGGAGTGGAGTTTGTAAGTGAAAAGAAACTTTGTGTTCCCTTCAAACTAGGTGAAGGACGGCTTTCACACACACTTATCTCTCAGAACTGAGCATGTGGAGAGACGGTCGTTCATCCAGCACAAAGGGAACGGGTTGCAGGAGAATCACTTATTCTGGTTTCTCAGTCTGTTTCCTAGTGCCGGTTTGAAGTGCCTGCCGTTTTCACTGTAAAACCGGCCTGGAGCTTGAACCTCCCCATATATATGTATGGAAAGGAGTTTGCAAGTGAAAAGAAACTTTGTGTTCCCTTCAAGCTAGGTGAAGGACGGCTTTCACACACACTTATCTCTCAGAACTGAGCATGTGGAGAGACGTTCGTTCATCCAGCACAAAGGGAACGGGTTGCAGGAGAAACACTTACTCTGGTTTCTCAGTCTGTTTCCTAGTGCCGGTTTGAAGTGCCTGCCGTTTTCACTGTAAAACCGGGTTGGAGCTTGAACCTCCCCATTTATATGTATGGAGTGGGGTTTGCAAGTGAAAAGAAACTTTGTGTTCCCTTCAAGCTAGGTGAAGGACGGCTTTCACACACACTTATCTCTCAGAACTGAGCATGTGGAGAGACGTTCGTTCATCCAGCACAAAGGGAACGGGTTGCAGGAGAATCACTTAGTCTGGTTTCTCAGTCTGTTTCCTAGTGCCGGTTTGAAGTGCCTGCCGTTTTCACTGTAAAACCGGGTTGGAGCTTGAACCTCCCCGTATATATGTATTTAGTGGAGTTTGCTACTGAAAAGAAACTTTGTGGTCCCTTCAAGCTAGGTGAAGGACGGCTTTCACACACACTTATCTCTCAGAACTGAGCATGTGGAGAGACGTTCGTTCATCCAGCACAAAGGGAACGGGTTGCAGGAGAAACACTTACTCTGGTTTCTCAGTCTGTTTCCTAGTGCCGGTTTGAAGTGCCTGCCGTTTTCACTGTAAAACCGGGTTGGAGCTTGAACCTCCCCATATATATGTATGGAGTGGTGTTTGCAAGTGAAAAGAAACTTTGTGTTCCCTTCAAGCTAGGTGAAGGACGGCTTTCACACACACTTTTCTCTCAGAACTGAGCATGTGGAGAGACGTTCGTTCATCCAGCACAAAGGGAACGGGTTGCAGGAGAAACACTTACTCTGGTTTCTCAGTCTGTTTCCTAGTGCCGGTTTGAAGTGCCTGCCGTTTTCACTGTAAAACCGGGTTGGAGCTTGAACCTCCCCATATATATGTATGGAGTGGAGTTTGTAAGTGAAAAGAAACTTTGTGTTCCCTTCAAACTAGGTGAAGGACGGCTTTCACACACACTTATCTCTTAGAACTGAGCATGTGGAGAGACGTTCGTTCATCCAGCACAAAGGGAACGGGTTGCAGGAGAATCACTTACTCTGGTTTCTCAGTCTGTTTCCTAGTGCCGGTTTGAAGTGCCTGCCGTTTTAACTGTAAAAGCGGCCTGGAGCTTGAACCTCCCCATATATATGTATGGAAAGGAGTTTGCAAGTGAAAAGAAACTTTGTGTTCCCTTCAAGCTAGGTGAAGGACGGCTTTCACACACACTTATCTCTCAGAACTGAGCATGTGGAGAGACGTTCGTTCATCCAGCACAAAGGGAACGGGTTGCAGGAGAAACACTTACTCTGGTTTCTCAGTCTGTTTCCTAGTGCCGGTTTGAAGTGCCTGCCGTTTTCACTGTAAAACCGGGTTGGAGCTTGAACCTCCCCATATATATGTATGGAGTGGTGTTTGCAAGTGAAAAGAAACTTTGTGTTCCCTTCAAGCTAGGTGAAGGACGGCTTTCACACACACTTTTCTCTCAGAACTGAGCATGTGGAGAGACGTTCGTTCATCCAGCACAAAGGGAACGGGTTGCAGGAGAAACACTTACTCTGGTTTCTCAGTCTGTTTCCTAGTGCCGGTTTGAAGTGCCTGCCGTTTTCACTGTAAAACCGGGTTGGAGCTTGAACCTCCCCATATATATGTATGGAGTGGTGTTTGCAAGTGAAAAGAAACTTTGTGTTCCCTTCAAGCTAGGTGAAGGACGGCTTTCACACACACTTATCTCTCAGAACTGAGCATGTGGAGAGACGTTCGTTCATTCAGCACAAAGGGAATGGGTTGCAGGAGAAACACTTACTCTGCTTTCTCAGTCTGTTTCCTAGTGCCGGTTTGAAGTGCCTGCCGTTTTCACTGTAAAACCGGGTTGGAGCTTGAACCTCCCCATATATATGTATGGAGTGGAGTTTGTAAGTGAAAAGAAACTTTGTGTTCCCTTCAAACTAGGTGAAGGACGGCTTTCACACACACTTATCTCTCAGAACTGAGCATGTGGAGAGACGGTCGTTCATCCAGCACAAAGGGAACGGGTTGCAGGAGAATCACTTATTCTGGTTTCTCAGTCTGTTTCCTAGTGCCGGTTTGAAGTGCCTGCCGTTTTCACTGTAAAACCGGCCTGGAGCTTGAACCTCCCCATATATATGTATGGAAAGGAGTTTGCAAGTGAAAAGAAACTTTGTGTTCCCTTCAAGCTAGGTGAAGGACGGCTTTCACACACACTTATCTCTCAGAACTGAGCATGTGGAGAGACGTTCGTTCATCAAGCACAAAGGGAACGGGTTGCAGGAGAAACACTTACTCTGGTTTCTCAGTCTGTTTCCTAGTGCCGGTTTGAACTGCCTGCCGTTTTCACTGTAAAACCGGCCTGGAGCTTGAACCTCCCCATATATATGTATGGAGTGGAGTTTGCTACTGAAAAGAAACTTTGTGTTCCCTTCAAGCTAGGTGAAGGACGGCTTTCACACACACTTATCTCTCAGAACTGAGCATGTGGAGAGACGTTCGTTCATCCAGCACAAAGGGAACGGGTTGCAGGAGAAACACTTACTCTGGTTTCTCAGTCTGTTTCCTAGTGCCGGTTTGAAGTGCCTGCCGTTTTCACTGTAAAACCGGGTTGGAGCTTGAACCTCCCCATATATATGTATGGAGTGGTGTTTGCAAGTGAAAAGAAACTTTGTGTTCCCTTCAAGCTAGGTGAAGGACGGCTTTCACACACACTTATCTCTTAGAACTGAGCATGTGGAGAGACGTTCTTTCATCCAGCACAAAGGGAACGGGTTGCAGGAGAAACACTTACTCTGGTTTCTCAGTCTGTTTCCTAGTGCCGGTTTGAAGTGCCTGCCGTTTTCACTGTAAAACCGGGTTGGAGCTTGAACCTCCCCATATATATGTATGGAGTGGTGTTTGCAAGTGAAAAGAAACTTTGTGTTCCCTTCAAGCTAGGTGAAGGACGGCTTTCACACACACTTATCTCTTAGAACTGAGCATGTGGAGAGACGTTCGTTCATCCAGCACAAAGGGAACGGGTTGCAGGAGAAACACTTACTCTGGTTTCTCAGTCTGTTTCCTAGTGCCGGTTCGAAGTGCCTGCCGGTTTCAGTGTAAAACCGGGTTGGAGCTTGAACCTCCCCATATATATGTATGGAGTGGTGTTTGCAAGTGAAAAGAAACTTTGTGTTCCCTTCAAGCTAGGTGAAGGACGGCTTTCACACACACTTATCTCTCAGAACTGAGCATGTGGAGAGACGTTCGTTCATCCAGCACAAAGGGAACGGGTTGCAGGAGAAACACTTACTCTGGTTTCTCAGTCTGTTTCCTAGTGCCGGTTTGAAGTGCCTGCCGTTTTCACTGTAAAACCGGGTTGGAGCTTGAACCTCCCCATATATATGTATGGAGTGGAGTTTGCAAGTGAAAAGAAACTTTGTGTTCCCTTCAAGCTAGGTGAAGGACGGCTTTCACACACACTTATCTCTCAGAACTGAGCATGTGGAGAGACGTTCGTTCATCCAGCACAAAGGGAACGGGTTGCAGGAGAAACACTTACTCTGGTTTCTCAGTCTGTTTCCTAGTGCCGGTTTGAAGTGCCTGCCGTTTTCACTGTAAAACAGGGTTGGAGCTTGAACCTCCCCATATATATGTATGGAAAGGAGTTTGCAAGTGAAAAGAAACTTTGTGTTCCGTTCAAGCTAGGTGAAGGACGGCTTTGACACACACTTATCTCTCAGAACTGAGCATGTGGAGAGACGTTCGTTCATCCAGCACAAAGGGAACGGTTTGCAGGAGAAACACTTACTCTGGTTTCTCAGTCTGTTTCCTAGTGCTGGTTTGAAGTGCCTGCCGTTTTCACTGTAAAACGGGGTTGGAGCTTGAACCTCCCCATATATATGTATGGAGTGGTGTTTGCAAGTGAAAAGAAACTTTCTGTTCCCTTCAAGCTAGGTGAAGGACGGCTTTCACACACACTTATCTCTCAGAACTGAGCATGTGGAGAGACGTTCGTTCATCCAGCACAAAGGGAACGGGTTGCAGGAGAAACACTTACTCTGGTTTCTCAGTCTGTTTCCTAGTGCCGGTTTGAAGTGCCTGCCGTTTTCACTGTAAAACCGGGTTGGAGCTTGAACCTCCCCCTATATATGTATGGAGTGGAGTTTGCAAGATAAAAGAAACTTTGTGTTCCCTTCAAGCTAGGTGAAGGACGGCTTTCACACACACTTATCTCTCAGAACTGAGCATGTGGAGAGACGTTCGTTCATCCAGCACAAAGGGAACGGGTTGCAGGAGAATCACTTATTCTGGTTTCTCAGTCTGTTTCCTAGTGCCGGTTTGAAGTGCCTGCCGTTTTCACTGTAAAACCGGCCTGGAGCTTGAACCTCCCCATATATATGTATGGAAAGGAGTTTGCAAGTGAAAAGAAACTTTGTGTTCCCTTCAAGCTAGGTGAAGGACGGCTTTCACACACACTTATCTCTCAGAACTGAGCATGTGGAGAGACGTTCGTTCATCCAGCACAAAGGGAACGGGTTGCAGGAGAAACACTTACTCTGGTTTCTCAGTCTGTTTCCTAGTGCCGGTTTGAACTGCCTGCCGTTTTCACTGTAAAACCGGCCTGGAGCTTGAACCTCCCCATATATATGTATGGAGTGGAGTTTGCTACTGAAAAGAAACTTTGTGTTCCCTTCAAGCTAGGTGAAGGACGGCTTTCACACACACTTATCTCTCAGAACTGAGCATGTGGAGAGACGTTCGTTCATCCAGCACAAAGGGAACGGGTTGCAGGAGAAACACTTACTCTGGTTTCTCAGTCTGTTTCCTAGTGCCGGTTTGAAGTGCCTGCCGTTTTCACTGTAAAACCGGCCTGGAGCTTGAACCTCCCCATATATATGTATGGAGTGGAGTTTGCAGGTGAAAAGAAACTTTGTGTTCCCTTCAAGCTAGGTGAAGGACGGCTTTCACACACACTTATCTCTCAGAACTGAGCATGTGGAGAGACGTTCGTTCATCCAGCACAAAGGGAACGGGTTGCAGGAGAAACACTTACTCTGGTTTCTCAGTCTGTTTCCTAGTGCCGGTTTGAAGTGCCTGCCGTTTTCACTGTAAAACCGGGTTGGAGCTTGAACCTCCCCATATATATGTATGGAGTGGTGTTTGCAAGTGAAAAGAAACTTTGTGTTCCCTTCAAGCTAGGTGAAGGACGGCTTTCACACACACTTATCTCTTAGAACTGAGCATGTGGAGAGACGTTCTTTCATCCAGCACAAAGGGAACGGGTTGCAGGAGAAACACTTACTCTGGTTTCTCAGTCTGTTTCCTAGTGCCGGTTTGAAGTGCCTGCCGTTTTCACTGTAAAACCGGGTTGGAGCTTGAACCTCCCCATATATATGTATGGAGTGGTGTTGGCAAGTGAAAAGAAACTTTGTGTTCCCTTCAAGCTAGGTGAAGGACGGCTTTCACACACACTTATCTCTTAGAACTGAGCATGTGGAGAGACGTTCGTTCATCCAGCACAAAGGAACGGGTTGCAGGAGAAACACTTACTCTGGTTTCTCAGTCTGTTTCCTAGTGCCGGTTTGAAGTGCCTGCCGGTTTCACTGTAAAACCGGGTTGGAGCTTGAACCTCCCCATATATATGTATGGAGTGGTGTTTGCAAGTGAAAAGAAACTTTGTGTTCCCTTCAAGCTAGGTGAAGGACGGCTTTCACACACACTTATCTCTCAGAACTGAGCATGTGGAGAGACGTTCGTTCATCCAGCACAAAGGGAACGGGTTGCAGGAGAAACACTTACTCTGGTTTCTCAGTCTGTTTCCTAGTGCCGGTTTGAAGTGCCTGCCGGTTTCACTGTAAAACCGGGTTGGAGCTTGAACCTCCCCATATATATGTATGGAGTGGTGTTTGCAAGTGAAAAGAAACTTTGTGTTCCCTTCAAGCTAGGTGAAGGACGGCTTTCACACACACTTATCTCTCAGAACTGAGCATGTGGAGAGACGTTCGTTCATCCAGCACAAAGGGAACGGGTTGCAGGAGAAACACTTACTCTGGTTTCTCAGTCTGTTTCCTAGTGCCGGTTTGAAGTGCCTGCCGTTTTCACTGTAAAACCGGGTTGGAGCTTGAACCTCCCCATATATATGTATGGAAAGGAGTTTGCAAGTGAAAAGAAACTTTGTGTTCCGTTCAAGCTAGGTGAAGGACGGCTTTCACACACACTTATCTCTCAGAACTGAGCATGTGGAGAGACGTTCGTTCATCCAGCACAAAGGGAACGGGTTGCAGGAGAAACACTTACTCTGGTTTCTCAGTCTGTTTCCTAGTGCTGGTTTGAAGTGCCTGCCGTTTTCACTGTAAAACGGTGTTGGAGCTTGAACCTCCCCATATATATGTATGGAGTGGTGTTTGCAAGTGAAAAGAAACTTTCTGTTCCCTTCAAGCTAGGTGAAGGACGGCTTTCACACACACTTATCTCTCAGAACTGAGCATGTGGAGAGACGTTCGTTCATCCAGCACAAAGGGAACGGGTTGCAGGAGAAACACTTACTCTGGTTTCTCAGTCTGTTTCCTAGTGCCGGTTTGAAGTGCCTGCCGTTTTCACTGTAAAACCGGGTTGGAGCTTGAACCTCCCCCTATATATGTATGGAGTGGAGTTTGCAAGAGAAAAGAAACTTTGTGTTCCCTTCAAGCTAGGTGAAGGACGGCTTTCACACACACTTATCTCTCAGAACTGAGCATGTGGAGAGACGTTCGTTCATCCAGCACAAAGGGAACGGTTTGCAGGAGAATAACTTACTCTGGTTTCTCAGTCTGTTTCCTAGTGCCGGTTTGAAGTGCCTGCCGTTTTCACTGTAAAACCGGGTTGGAGCTTGAACCTCCCCATATATATGTATGGAGTGGAGTTTGCAAGTGAAAAGAAACTTTGTGTTCCCTTCAAGCTAGGTGAAGGACGGCTTTCACACACACTTATCTCTCAGAACTGAGCATGTGGAGAGACGTTCGTTCATCCAGCACAAAGGGAACGGGTTGCAGGAGAAACACTTACTCTGGTTTCTCAGTCTGTTTCCTAGTGCCGGTTTGAAGTGCCTGCCGTTTTCACTGTAAAACCGGGTTGGAGCTTGAACCTCCCCATATATATGTATGGAAAGGAGTTTGCAAGTGAAAAGAAACTTTGTGTTCCGATCAAGCTAGGTGAAGGACGGCTTTCACACACACTTATCTCTCAGAACTGAGCATGTGGAGAGACGTTCGTTCATCCAGCACAAAGGGAACGGGTTGCACGAGAAACACTTACTCTGGTTTCTCAGTCTGTTTCCTAGTGCCGGTTTGAAGTGCCTGCCGTTTTCACTGTAAAACCGGGTTGGAGCTTGAACCTCCCCATATATATGTATGGGGTGGTGTTTGCAAGTGAAAAGAAACTTTGTGTTCCCTTCAAGCTAGGTGAAGGACGGCTTTCACACACACTTATCTCTCAGAACTGAGCATGTGGAGAGACGTTCGTTCATCCAGCCCAAAGGGAACGGGTTGCAGGAGAAACACTTACTCTGGTTTCTCAGTCTGTTTCCTAGTGCCGGTTTGAAGTGCCTGCCGTTTTCACTGTAAAACCGGGTTGGAGCTTGAACCTCCCCATATATATGTATGGAGTGGAGTTTGCAAGTGAAAAGAAACTTTGTGTTCCCTTCAAGCTAGGTGAAGGACGGCTTTCACACACACTTATCTCTCAGAACTGAGCATGTGGAGAGACGTTCGTTCATCCAGCACAAAGGGAACGGGTTGCAGGAGAATCACTTAGTCTGGTTTCTCAGTCTGTTTCCTAGTGCCGGTTTGAAGTGCCTGCCGTTTTCACTGTAAAACCGGCCTGGAGCTTGAACCTCCCCATATATATGTATTTAGTGGAGTTTGCTACTGAAAAGAAACTTTGTGTTCCCTTCAAGCTAGGTGAAGGACGGCTTTCACACACACTTATCTCTCAGAACTGAGCATGTGGAGAGACGTTCGTTCATCCAGCACAAAGGGAACGGGTTGCAGGAGAAACACTTACTCTGGTTTCTCAGTCTGTTTCCTAGTGCCGGTTTGAAGTGCCTGCCGTTTTCACTGTAAAACCGGGTTGGAGCTTGAACCTCCCCATATATATGTATGGAAAGGAGCTTGCAAGTGAAAAGAAACTTTGTGTTCCGATCAAGCTAGGTGAAGGACGGCTTTCACACACACTTATCTCTCAGAACTGAGCATGTGGAGAGACGTTCGTTCATCCAGCACAAAGGGAACGGGTTGCAGGAGAAACACTTACTCTGGTTTCTCAGTCTGTTTCCTAGTGCCGGTTTGAAGTGCCTGCCGTTTTCACTGTAAAACCGGGTTGGAGCTTGAACCTCCCCATATATATGTATGGGGTGGTGTTTGCAAGTGAAAAGAAACTTTGTGTTCCCTTCAAGCTAGGTGAAGGACGGCTTTCACACACACTTATCTCTCAGAACTGAGCATGTGGAGAGACGTTCGTTCATCCAGCCCAAAGGGAACGGGTTGCAGGAGAAACACTTACTCTGGTTTCTCAGTCTGTTTCCTAGTGCCGGTTTGAAGTGCCTGCCGTTTTCACTGTAAAACCGGGTTGGAGCTTGAACCTCCCCATATATATGTATGGAGTGGAGTTTGCAAGTGAAAAGAAACTTTGTGTTCCCTTCAAGCTAGGTGAAGGACGGCTTTCACACACACTTATCTCTCAGAACTGAGCATGTGGAGAGACGTTCGTTCATCCAGCACAAAGGGAACGGGTTGCAGGAGAAACACTTACTCTGGTTTCTCAGTCTGTTTCCTAGTGCCGGTTTGAAGTGCCTGCCGTTTTCACTGTAAAACCGGCCTGGAGCTTGAACCTCCCCATATATATGTATGGAAAGGAGTTTGCAAGTGAAAAGAAACTTTGTGTTCCCTTCAAGCTAGGTGAAGGACGGCTTTCACACACACTTATCTCTCAGAACTGAGCATGTAGAGAGACGTTCGTTCATCCAGCACAAAGGGAACGGGTTGCAGGAGAAACACTTACTCTGGTTTCTCAGTCTGTTTCCTAGTGCCGGTTTGAAGTGCCTGCCGTTTTCACTGTAAAACCGGCCTGGAGCTTGAACCTCCCCATATATATGTATGGAGTGGAGTTTGCAACTGAAAAGAAACTTTGTGTTCCCTTCAAGCTAGGTGAACGACGGCTTTCACACACACTTATCTCTCAGAACTGAGCATGTGGAGAGACGTTCGTTCATCCAGTACAAAGGGAACGCGTTGCAGGAGAATCACTTATTCTGGTTTCTCAGTCTGTTTCCTAGTGCCGGTTTGAAGTGCCTGCCGTTTTCACTGTAAAACCGGGTTGGAGCTTGAACCTCCCCATATATATGTATGGAGTGGAGTTTGCTACTGAAAAGAAACTTTGTGTTCCCTTCAAGCTAGGTGAAGGACGGCTTTCACACACACTTATCTCTCAGAACTGAGCATGTGGAGAGACGTTCGTTCATCCAGCACAAAGGGAACGGGTTGCAGGAGAAACACTTACTCTGGTTTCTCAGTCTGTTTCCTAGTGCCGGTTTGAAGTGCCTGCCGTTTTCACTGTAAAACCGGGTTGGAGCTTGAACCTCCCCATATATATGTATGGAGTGGTGTTTGCAAGTGAAAAGAAACTTTGTGTTCCCTTCAAGCTAGGTGAAGGACGGCTTTCACACACACTTATCTCTTAGAACTGAGCATGTGGAGAGACGTTCGTTCATCCAGCACAAAGGGAACGGGTTGCAGGAGAAACACTTACTCTGGTTTCTCAGTCTGTTTCCTAGTGCCGGTTTGAAGTGCCTGCCGTTTTCACTGTAAAACCGGGTTGGAGCTTGAACCTCCCCATATATATGTATGGAGTGGAGTTTGCTACTGAAAAGAAACTTTGTGTTCCCTTCAAGCTAGGTGAAGGACGGCTTTCACACACACTTATCTCTCAGAACTGAGCATGTGGAGAGACGTTCGTTCATCCAGCACAAAGGGAACGGGTTGCAGGAGAAACACTTACTCTGGTTTCTCAGTCTGTTTCCTAGTGCCGGTTTGAAGTGCCTGCCGTTTTCACTGTAAAACCGGGTTGGAGCTTGAACCTCCCCATATATATGTATGGAGTGGAGTTTGCTACTGAAAAGAAACTTTGTGTTCCCTTCAAGCTAGGTGAAGGACGGCTTTCACACACACTTATCTCTCAGAACTGAGCATGTGGAGAGACGTTCGTTCATCCAGCACAAAGGGAACGGGTTGCAGGAGAAACACTTACTCTGGTTTCTCAGTCTGTTTCCTAGTGCCGGTTTGAAGTGCCTGCCGTTTTCACTGTAAAACCGGGTTGGAGCTTGAACCTCCCCGTATATATGTATTTAGTGGAGTTTGCTACTGAAAAGAAACTTTGTGTTCCCTTCAAGCTAGGTGAAGGACGGCTTTCACACATACTTATCTCTCAGAACTGAGCATGTGGAGAGACGTTCGTTCATCCAGCACAAAGGGAACGGGTTGCAGGAGAAACACTTACTCTGGTTTCTCAGTCTGTTTCCTAGTGCCGGTTTGAAGTGCCTGCCGTTTTCACTGTAATACCGGGTTGGAGCTTGAACCTCCCCATATATATGTATGGAGTGGAGTTTGCTACTGAAAAGAAACTTTGTGTTCCCTTCAAGCTAGGTGAAGGACGGCTTTCACACACACTTATCTCTCAGAACTGAGCATGTGGAGAGACGTTCGTTCATCCAGCACAAAGGGAACGGGTTGCAGGAGAAACACTTACTCTGGTTTCTCAGTCTGTTTCCTAGTGCCGGTTTGAAGTGCCTGCCGTTTTCACTGTAAAACCGGGTTGGAGCTTGAACCTCCCCATAGATATGTATGGAGTGGAGTTTGCTACTGAAAAGAAACTTTGTGTTCCCTTCAAGCTAGGTGAAGGACGGCTTTCACACACACTTATCTCTCAGAACTGAGCATGTGGAGAGACGTTAGTTCATCCAGCACAAAGGGAACGGGTTGCAGGAGAAACACTTACACTGGTTTCTCAGTCTGTTTCCTAGTGCCGGTTTGAAGTGCCTGCCGTTTTCACTGTAAAACCGGGTTGGAGCTTGAACCTCCCCATATATATGTATGGAGTGGAGTTTGCAAGTGAAAAGAAACTTTGTGTTCCCTTCAAGCTAGGTGAAGGACGGCTTTCACACACACTTATCTCTCAGAACTGAGCATGTGGAGAGACGTTCGTTCATCCAGCACAAAGGGAACGGGTTGCAGGAGAATCACTTACTCTGGTTTCTCAGTCTGTTTCCTAGTGCCGGTTTGAAGTGCCTGCCGTTTTCACTGTAAAACCGGGTTGGAGCTTGAACCTCCCCATATATATGTATGGAAAGGAGTTTGCAAGTGAAAAGAAACTTTGTGTTCCGTTCAAGCTAGGTGAAGGACGGCTTTCACACACACTTATCTCTTAGAACTGAGCATGTGGAGAGACGTTCGTTCATCCAGCACAAAGGGAACGGGTTGCAGGAGAAACACTTACTCTGGTTTCTCAGTCTGTTTCCTAGTGCCGGTTTGAAGTGCCTGCCGTTTTCACTGTAAAACCGGGTTGGAGCTTGAACCTCCCCATATATATGTATGGAGTGGAGTTTGCTACTGAAAAGAAACTTTGTGTTCCCTTCAAGCTAGGTGAAGGACGGCTTTCACACACACTTATCTCTCAGAACTGAGCATGTGGAGAGACGTTCGTTCATCCAGCACAAAGGGAACGGGTTGCAGGAGAAACACTTACTCTGGTTTCTCAGTCTGTTTCCTAGTGCCGGTTTGAAGTGCCTGCCGTTTTCACTGTAAAACCGGCCTGGAGCTTGAACCTCCCCATATATATGTATGGAGTGGAGTTTGCAGGTGAAAAGAAATTTTGTGTTCCCTTCAAGCTAGGTGAAGGACGGCTTTCACACACACTTATCTCTCAGAACTGAGCATGTGGAGAGACGTTCGTTCATCCAGCACAAAGGGAACGGGTTGCAGGAGAAACACTTACTCTGCTTTCTCAGTCTGTTTCCTAGTGCCGGTTTGAAGTGCCTGCCGTTTTCACTGTAAAACCGGGTTGGAGCTTGAACCTCCCCGTATATATGTATTTAGTGGAGTTTGCTACTGAAAAGAAACTTTGTGTTCCCTTCAAGCTAGGTGAAGGACGGCTTTCACACATACTTATCTCTCAGAACTGAGCATGTGGAGAGACGTTCGTTCATCCAGCACAAAG